>NC_084467.1:91921250-92627500 GCF_027409185.1 Cynocephalus volans | reverse complement strand
TGTAAGGGGCAAAGAAAAATTTTGTCTTCATCCCTGATGTTTTATTAATAAAAATCATTGACAAATTTAGATCAATATGAAGAAGGAAATAACAAATTTTATTATTTAATGTGCTGAGAGGGGCCAAAGCATGGAGCAAATTACGAGAGTAATGTCCCAATCTTTCACTGGAGTAGAGAGCTTATACACCCATCTCCATAGGGAAATGGGAGATGATGGTGTAGGAAAAAACAATTCTTAGGGAGATGCAATGGGCACGGAAAACATACAGCGGCCTGGGACAAAGTCTACTTGGCCTGCAGAACAATGGCTGGTAAGTGATTTTCTTTAAAATAATGAATGAGAATGAAATAGAAAACAGTAGTCTGTGACGAAAGTAAGTCTGAGATGACAGACTCCGGTTTTCCTTACTGTGATATGAGTTAAGTTAATGAAAACTCAGGTAAAGGACCAGAGGTAATTGTATTCCTCTTTGGCAGGTCGGACTTTAGGCAGATAAGGGAACAGCTTCATCCTGCGCATTGGAGAATGACAGAGAATTAAGAGACAGGAGTACGTGTGGAGGGGAGGGGGTGGTCAGAGAGACCTTGAATCTGCTGCTTTATTCCAGCATATCAAAGCACCACATTTCAGAGTAACAGCTTTCTGTACCCCAATATATAAATCACTTTTTTCTAATTATAAAGGTAAAATATAAGGGCATGATTTTAGTTATTTTTTCCTCTTTGCTAAATGTTTTTCATTCAACTCTAAAAAACAGAAGAAACAGAAGATACTGTTAGATCCAGTTGAATGAATGTATTTCTGATATTACAGCACTAAAACAGAAAATAAATAAATAAATAATAAAAAAGACAAGCAAACAAGTAAAAAAAAAAAAAAAAAGCTAACGGGAAAAGAAATGACAGCAGACCATACATGTCAATAGAATTTAAGAAAGTACAAAGAAGATAGACAAATAAAATGACTTAACATATCAGTTTTAAATGTTTTTTAGAATAAAAATGAACTAACTACAGATTGGAAATAAAAAAGCAATGTTCTGTTAAGAATCCTGGAAAAGACAGAGAATTGAAGATTTATGTAGTTTTAAATGATAGTCAAAAAGGTATTTAATAAATGTCTAATTAAAGAGAAGGTTGATCCTCAGATCCACTCTTCTAATCCTATGATCAAGTAACCGTCAATCCAAAACGTAAGTAGTTTACTTTCTGATACTAAAAAAGACAAATGTTCGAATATAAATACTAGATACAGGTGAGAATAAAGGCCAGGTGCCATACTGAAGACAGGGAGATTAAGTAAATAAATGCACAGTGAATTCTGACACTCCCAGGTTCTACCTTTGGAAAGCTCTCAGAATTCTAAAATCCAGATTTACATTCCCTAGACAAGAGACTAAGAATTTCTTTCTGGGGAACTAATTTGGCCAAGAGAAAAAGAAAACTGTAGTGATTTTAGTAAATCCTCGAGTGAAAAACCCAGTTTGCAGAACTATTTATTCTCTATGATAAGGGTCACCAATTCCCAGAGAGCTTCCAAACAGCTTATTAGTACTTCATTTAAAATTTTTCTAACACAAAATAGTTTAGGCTAAAAGAATTAGAAAGAAGTAACCAAGAGGAAAATAGAACAGATGCATAGTTAAAATATAATTTTATTTTTCAAGATTTCGAAAATCACAAAAACGTGCTTTCAGTGGATCTTTACTCAGGCAGCCACAAAAGAATATATTCCAACAAAATGAGAAATGAAGGAATTCAAGAAGACGAAAGTAATTCAGAAAGACAGGTTTCTGGAAAAACTTACCCAACCCAAAAAATGAAAGAAAGAAATTCCAAATGAGTGATAGGTTCACAGAAAAAAACAAATCAAGAAAAAGAGGCATATGTTAATTCCAACGAAACCAAAATATTTTCTATGATAAAAAAATGTCATTCTGTACGACTAGGCTGTGAGAAAACGTTTTCACAGATATAACAATGTAAAAACAGAATGTTGATTTAACAAAAATTGTTACTATAATTATACAAGTTAGATAAAAGTATAAAGTTATGCATATGTTTGTATTGGGGTCTCTTGTAAAATAGATTTGAAAGTAATTGTTGGTTCAATTATTATATTATACCCCACATCTAAATCAACAATAAGTTATGTAAACTCTCCAAATTTTTTCCAAGTCCACCTACCTATCACCATCTGTGATGGGGCAAAACTGTATTGTTCGTGCCTCTTAAGGTAAATAATCAAAATATACCTTAAATTAGGAAGACTTCTCCCAGTTCCTCAGAAGAGACTGACCTCCTGTATTCTTTGTTCTAGAGGCCCAACAAAAATAACAACCTTTCATTTCCCAGCAATTTTAGAAAAAATACAATGAAAGACAATAAAACAATACAGTGAGTGCAATAAAAACAACAAGCCACTTAAAAGGCACAAACTTCGAAACAGAGAGGCAGATAAAAACTCATTCCAATTAAAGAAAGACAATAGGGAGACAGAGATAAAAAAAACAATTTTTGAAACGTAAAAGAGGGAAATTAAGAATACAAATTAATTTTTTAAGTTATAGATTTTAAAAACTTAATTAATGATTTCAAGTTTAAACCAGGATTTTATAATTTAATTGTAAATTAGAAGAAATAAAAAGAAAACACTCACATTAGAGATTTTAATTACTGACCAGGAAAAACGAAAGAAATACCTCAGTTTAAAAAGTAAAAATATGAACAGATTGTCTTAAGCTATCTTGCAATGCCATAACAGAATGCCACAGACTGGATAATTTATAAATAAAAGAAATTTATTTCTTATAGTTCTGAAGGCTGAACAACACAAGATCAAGGGGTCAGCATCTGGTAAGGGTCTTGTTGCTGTGGTAGAACATGGTGAAAGACATTACATGAGAGAGCAGGAGCATGTGTGTCAGCTTAGGTCTCTCTTCTTCTTATAAAGCTACTAGACCCATCATAGGGACCCCACCCTGATGATTTTATCTAATTACCTCCCAAAGGCCTTGTGACATTATTATATTTGTATATTGGTTTTCTTCCATGGTTCCTGGCTCATACTACTCTCTGACTTTTTCTTGCCCTCTTTTCACCTGCTTCTTTCCTTTACCTAAGCAGAAAATTCTCTGACCTGTGCTGATTGTAGGTTATAAGACCCCCATTTTCATCAGGGGCCCTGCTCCATACCCAGGAGGAAGGAATACTGCTGCATAGAGAGTCCAAGAAGAACAAACAGGTCTTGCTGAGTTTCCTCACCCAGTCTGTCAGAGTTAGACCCTTTTTGTCCAATCACATTTCTTCACAGTTACCCATGTTTCAGTAATACCTACATAATGAAGCTTCCGTAAATACTCAAGAGCACAAAGTTCAGAGAGCTTCCAGGTAGTTGAACATATGGAGTTTCCTGGAGGGTGACAGGCCCACAGAGGGCATGGAATCTCTGTGCTCCTTCTTCCATAACTTGCCCTATGCATCTCTTCATTTATATCATTTAAAATTACAATTAATTGTAAAGTTTGAGTAAGTGCTTCGCTGAGTCCTGTGAGCTTCTCAGCAAATCAATTTAACCCAAGAAGGGGAGTACAGGAATGCCAATTTATTGCTAGCTGGTCAGAAGCACAGGTGAAACAACCTGCAGCTTATGATTGGCACCAGAAGTTGGGTGGGGAGGCAGTCTTAGAGGCTGAGACCTCAACCTGTAGGATCTCCTGCTATATCCATGTAGATAGTGTCAGAATTGAATTGTAGGGTACCTACCTTGTGTCCACAGCAGAACTGGTGGCTTGATTGCTGGTGGGGAGAAATCCCCACATACTTGGTTACAAAGTTGGTCTTCTGTGATGATTGTGGTGTGAAAGCAGAGGAAAACACACCATTTGCATGTGTTTTGCTTTTCCCTCTCATGCCCTACCTCTGACTGGACATATAAATTGGGGGATTAAGTTTTCAACACATGAAATTTAGGGAGCACATTTAAACCACAGTACAGATTTAAACCTTGGTCTGAATTGAGATCATTAGACTGTAGTATTTTTCCTCTCAGTATGTTGTAAATGCTACTCCACTGTCTCTTAGCTTCAATGTAGTAAACACCATTCTCAGACAAAAAATCTTTGGAATATAAAATAACATGAGAAAATGATCAAGAGTAGTTCTGTGCTTTTTTCTAAACTCAGGGAATTTCATATATTTGGTCCTTGCTCAAAGCCTTTTTCAATATTAAATCTAAGGTGTTTTAGGGGTTAATCTATCCCAGACATGACACATGAGAATGTATCTAAGACTACGTACCAGACTCATTATTAACATCGAATAAAAGATAAATTTCACTGATGAGATGTAGGCATAGCAGAGAATGAGGGTTACTAATACTTCTGAGAAAGCTAAGTGAATCATATGAATAACAAGTAGTTACAAACACTGATGGAGCTATGTGACTAAGTAGGTATAGAAGCTTAAATAACCCTGTCTTAGTAAGGTTTCTATTGCTATAACTGAATATCTGAGACTGAATAATTTATAAAGAAAAGAAATTTGTGTCTTAGACTTCTGGAGACTGGGAAGTCCAATGTTGAGAGGCCACATCTGATGGGGGACTTGTTGCTGGTAGAGACTCTCTGCAGAGTCTCAACATGGTGAGGGAGATTACAAAAGTTGGCCAAATTGGTTTTTATAACAGACCCACTCTTGTGATAACTAACCAACTCTCTGCATAACCCATTACTCCTTTAATCCATAAATGGATTAATCCATTCATGAAGGCACAGCCTCATGACCCAATTACCTCCCAAAGATTAACCTCTTAACACTGATGCATTGGGAACCAATTTTCCAGCACAGAACTTATGGGGAATACATCCAAACCACAGAAAACCTCAAAGTTAATCATTCTCCTGAATGGAAGTATTCATATGCATTAGATCATCTCATAATCAAGAAAAGATAGGGGATCAGAAGTTGTTATTTTAGTCATGACATATCAGTTATGCTGATACAGTGAATGCTGTCTTATTTCTTAACCTGCACACCTAGGTGAAATTGGTAAGATTGATGCTGAGTAGAGCTCATGAATTTGAATGTTAACTCAGTCCCAAGAAATTCTTCGAGTAGAGTAAACATTTTAGAATAGAACTAATCTTTATAAATAAGTAGCAGCCCGAACATGTTTGGAAGTTCCCATCCTGTCAACAAAGACAGAGCTGAAAAAACTAAAATCAATAACTTTTCACAGACATGCCAGAGAACTGAGATTTCGAGGAAACCACTACCCTAAAATCTGGACCGACGAGCAAATGAAGACAGTCACAGCAAAAATCTGTTTATTTGAATAGAAGCTACTGAAACAACACACTGGAAGAAAAACTTAAAAGGCAATTTTGATAAATTGATGAAGGCTGAATATGGAATAGCTTGAGGATGGGAGCTTCATTTATGTTCCCCAAATCATCATTCATGCAGCAATACCTCTAGGAACACTACCAGATTCTCATAAAAAGCCAAGAAATATTCTCTGCTACCTCTTGTACAAGGAGAAATAGCATGATCATTAAGAAATGCATTCAGAGAGTTCTCCATGAGGAGATAGAGGAAAATACTTTATAAGAGCCTCATGTGACATAGGAGAAGGGATATTACCCAACCCCAGGTCATTCAGCTCTTCTATCTGTCCTACGGAGAGGGAGTGAATATAAGAAACCCTTGTGAATGTCACAGCTTTGGAACACCGGCCCACTGAAACACTAAGACACAAAACCACAGAGCCAAGGATCTCAGAAACACAATGAAGAATAAATATTTTAAAAATCTACATCTAGGTTTATCATATACAATCCACAGTAAACCAAAGACAGAGAGAAAAATATCTCAAAACAAACTAGATTGGGGGAGGAGAGGAAAGACACATCTTAACATATAGAGAAACAAAGATAAAAATTATACTGTACTTTTTTTTTTTTCCAGTAACCATGCAAGAAAGAAGAGAGTATGACAAAATATCGTGTGGAAAGAAAAATAATCCATGAATGTAGAAATCTCTGCCAACCAAAATTATTCTTTAAATTTGAAGGAAAAACTTTCCTAGACAAACAAATACTGAGAGAATTAATTGCCAGCAGACAGGCTCAGCAAAAAGTGTTAAAAGTTCGTTAGGCAGAAGTAAATGATGTAAGTCAGAAATTCGGATCCACATAAAGGAAAAGTGACAAAGAAGGGATAAGTAAAAGCTAAGTAAAATAGTTTTCTTTTCTTATTCTTAATTGATTTAAATGATAACTGTTTTGAAGTAATAATAGCAACAGTGTATGGAGTGATTATAGCATATGACTAAGTTTAATAAATAAGCAATGTCATAATGGATGAGATGGAGGTATGAGGGACAATGGGTTGTAAAGCAACTGCAGTATATGTGAAGTGGTACAGTGTTATTTGAAGCAAAGCTTAATTGGTTTAAAATGTTTCTTGAAAACTCTAGAACAACCACTAAAAATATTAAAAATAATATCGATATTCTGAGAAGGATTATAATAGAAATAAATAAAATGCCCAATTAAAGCCAGAGAAGGCAGAAACCTAAGGACAAAAAAAGAAACAACGAAAAACTGCAATAAGTTAAAGGTTAAGGTTAAATGGAGTCATATGTGTGGAGCCCTAATCCAGTATGACTGGTGTCCTTATGAGAAGAGGAAGAGACACTAGAGAAAAGGCCATGTGAAGAACAGCAAGAAGGTGGCCTCTGAAAGCCAAGGACAGAAGCTTCAGGAGAAAGCAAACTGCCAATGCATTGATCTTGAACTTCCAGCCTCCAAAATTGTGAGAAAATAAATTTCTGTTGTGTAAGCCTCCCAGTCTGTGATATTTTGTTATGACAGGCCTCACATATTTACACACGTGCTAACACTAATCAAAAGACAGCTGGAATAGCAATATATAGTCAAAGTAAACTTCAAAACAAGAAAAATTATCAAGAATAAAAAAAGGATTACATACTGATCAAAGAGTCAGTTCTCCAAGAAAATCATCCTAAATGCTTATGAAATAAATAGAAAAAAAAAAAAAAAGAACGTCACAAAACTTACAGAACTGCAAAGAAAAATAGAAAAATTCACTATAAGAGTTGGAGGCTATAATACTTCCTCTTTCAGTAACTGATAGATCAAGTAGACAGAAAAATCAACAGGAATATAGTTGACTTGAACAGCACTATAAATCAAATTCATCTAAGTTATGTAGATATTAGATATCAGATATTTATTATATTTAAAAAATATTTCTTACAATGTTCTTACAGAATACACATTCTTCTTAAGCTTTCATCTTATAGAATATTCACTGTGACTGATGACATCTGGGCCATAAAAGACATCTTAACAAATTTTAAAAAGTAGAAATCATGCAAATTATGTTATCAGAACACAATGGAATTATGCTAGAAATCAATAACAGAAAAATACTGCACGTCCTCAATCATAAGTGGGAGCTACTAAATAATACATACATACATACATACATAATGAAAGGATACAACAATCACAATAATACACTGAACTTTCAGAAGGAGAGAACAGAAGTGAGATTACCAGAGGTGGGAAAAGGGGAGGGGAAAGAGAAAGGGAGTAAGAGTAATTGCCAGAGAGCCATGAAAAATGATTAAATTGCATAATGTTGAACATACTAATCATTCTGATTTGAGCCTCACATATTACACACAGGCATTGATATTCAATTCTGTATCCCAAGATATGTACAATCAACTGTGTGACAATAAAAAACAAACAAAAAAAATTGGTTCATTAATTGTAACAAATGCACCATGCTAATGTAAGATGTTAATAGAGAAAACTGGTTACAGGATATACAGGATCTGTACATACTAACAATTATTCTATTGATCTTAAACTAAATCTTAAACTAAAATAATAAAAAAATAAAAATAAATTAAATAATACTATGTATTAAGAGTAGGAAAACCAAAAATTAATCAGGAAGAGAAATTTCGATATGTTAAGTCATAAAATGAAGAATATATATAAAAAATAGAATAAGTGTATAAAATAGAATCGAAAATGCATTAAAAAGCTATGTGTTTGAAAAGAAAAATAAAAGAAGCTTAAAAAATCTTGCAAAAGTAGTCAAAATAGAAGAAAAGATTTATGGAATTAAGACAGAAATAAAAAAGGCAATCTCCTTTTTACTGATAATATGATTTTTATAATTAGAAGACATAATAATCATAAAAATTTAATGTAATGAAGTGACAGATTAAAAATAAATGTAAAGATTATTTTTTTTCTTAATCTAGCAATTTGTAACTATAAATGAATTGCAAAATTATTACATGAACATTGTGCTTAATATCATAAAGATAAAATTTAACAAGAAAATTTGCACTAACTAAATAAAAGCTAAATAATTAGTAAAAGATATAATCAAATTCAAACACATGAAAAAGTATAATCAAATTCAAACACATCTCTTTCTGAGATGGAAAGACAATATTATTAACATATAAATTGTACAAACTGTAATTACAATTTAATAACATTTTACTTACAATTTAAAATATTGCATTTGGATAAAAACTATATTGGATAAGAGATATTCAGAAAATATCAAGAAAATTGTGTCTTATTAAACAACGGGGCTTTTTTTATTAGATATTAAAACACATAATAAAGCCACACTATTCAATTAAATGAAGTATTTGATCTGAAAGAAGAAGGCAAGTGGATCAGTGGAACAGAATAGAGAACCCAAGAGGGAAAAAAAAAGAAAAGAAAGCTTTCAACTCATTGTGAGAACAGACAAAATATATAGTTTGATTGATGATATTGACAGACATCCACATGGAAGGCAATAAGTGCAGCTCTACACCTTATGTCATGTATATGAACAACAAATATACACGTGTTATGGACTTAATGCAAAATAAATTAAAAAATAAAATAATAAAATATTCTTAAAAAAATGAACAATCTAGGGATCAGGAAAGACTGTCTAACCAAGATTAGAAATTTAAAGTTTACGAATGGGATTATATCAAACTAAAAAGCTTCTGCACAGCAAAAGAAACAATTAACAGAGTTAAAAGACAACCAACAGAGTGGGAGAAAATATTTGCAAAATATACATCTGACAAAGGATTAATATCCAGAATATATAAGGAACTCAAACAACTGTACAAGAAGAAAACAAGCAACCCAATTAAAAAATGGGCAAAAGAGCTAAGTAGGCATTTCTCTAAGGAAGATATCCAAATGGCCAACAGACATATGAAAAAATGCTCAACATCACTCAGCATCCGGGAAATGCAAATCAAAACCACATTGAGATACCATCTAACTCCAGTTAGGATGGCTAAAATCCAAAAGACTATGAACGATAAATGCTGGCGAGGCTGCGGAGAAAAAGGAACTCTCATACATTGTTGGTGGGACTGCAAAATGGTGCAGCCTCTATGGAAAATGGTATGGAGGTTCCTCAAACAATTGCAGATAGATCTACCATACGACCCAGCTATCCCACTGTTGGGAATATACCCAGAAGAATGGAAATCATCAAGTCGAAGATATACCTGTTTCCCAATGTTCATCGCAGCCCTCTTTACAATAGCCAAGAGTTGGAACCAGCCCAAATGCCCATCATCGGATGAGTGGATACGGAAAATGTGGTACATCTACACAATGGAATACTACTCAGCTATAAAAACGAATGAAATACTGCCATTTGCAACAACATGGATGGACCTTGAGAGAATTATATTAAGTGAAATAAGTCAGGCACAGAAAGAGAAATACCACATGTTCTCACTTATTGGTGGGAGCTAAAAATTAATATATAAATTCACACACACACACACACACAGACACACACACACACGCACACAAACCGGGGGGGGGGAAGAAGATATAACAACCACAATTATTTGAAGTTGATATGACAAGCAAACAGAAAGGACATTGTTGGGGGGGAGGGGGGGAGGGAGAAGGGAGGGAGGTTTTGGTGATGGGGAGCAATAATCAGCCACAATGTATATCGACAAAATAAAATTTAAAATAAAATTTAAAAAAAATAAATAAATAAATAAAGTTTACAAAAATAAGTTAGATACAGACAAGCAGGCTGAGTCAATGGATCTCTCATACATTACCAGCGAAGATGTAGAATAGTACAACCATTCTGGGAAGCAATTTGACAATTTCATATAAAGTTAAACAAATAGTCACAATATAACACAGCAGTTACATTCTCTAGCATTTTTTCCAAAGAAATGAAAACTTATGTAATAACCTACATGTCTATAAATGGATCAATGAGTAAACAAACTGAACTGGGATGCATGCTACAACTCGGATTAATCTCAACAGCATTATACTAAGTGAAAAATCCATTTTGAAAGTTTAATAGTGTGTAATTCCACTTATACAAAATTCTCAAAATAATAAAATTATAGTGGTGGACAACAGTTCAAAAGTTGCTGAGGCTTAAGGTTAAAGGAAGGGTATGACCATAAGGGAGCAGCACAAGGATGTTTCCTGTGGTAGTGGAATAATTCTGTATCCTGATGTCATGGTGGTTACACAAATTCACATGTGTGATAAAAATTTGTAGATATATACACCACCAAAAGGGAGAGAGAGGAGAGAGAGAGAGAGAGAGAGAGAGAGAGAGAGAGATTGTAAAAACTGGTGAAATTTGAAGAAGATCTGTAGTTCAATTAGCAGTATTACACCAATGATTACACCAATGTTAGATTTCTGGTTTTGATGAGGCACTACAGTTTTGTTAAATGTTACTAGTAAGGAACTTTGAGAAAGTTACATAAGAACTCTCTGTAATGTTTTGCAACTTTCTTTAATTCTAAAATTATTTCTAAATAAAAAGTTATAAAAACAAAACAATGTTATTTAATAATCTAAAATTAATTTTTTATATTATGACAAAAGGAAAGAAAAGATATTACAATGTTTCTCATAGCATATAAATATGTTAACAAGGAAAAGACAAGCAGTCCAAAATAAAAATAATAAAAGAGTACGTAATTTACAGGGCAAGCTAATTTCCCCAAATGTTAATGAAAAACCTAAATTCATTATTGGACCAAGAGAATATAAATTAGAGAGACATTGTCCAGGCTTTATTGTCATTAGACTGGACTAAATTAAAACATAGAAGCAGAAAAACTCTGAAGAGAAAAATGGGCGTCATGGATTTTTCTTCAAACATAGCCTTTATAACTTATAATGTAATGTGGTTTAGCTTTAGTTTTCTTACATGAAAAAGGGAGGTGATAAGTCCTCCACGTCATATCTCGGTAAAGTGTATTACATGAGAAAATCTATAGGAAAGTCTTTTCTTTATGAGCTCTAAATTGCAAATTACTTAGAAAATTTTACTTTAATTAAAAAAATTATATACATAATATTTTATGTATTTTATATAAATATTTATGTATGTAAATATATACACACACATATACATACGCACACAAAAATAATCAAGTGCATTTATTTTTAGATCCCACAAATAAGTGAGGACATATGGTATTTCTCTTTCTGTGCCTGACTTATTTCACTTAATATAATTTTCTCTAAGTCCGTCTATGTTGTTGCGAATGGTGGTATTTCATTCTTTTTTATAGCAGAATAGTATTCCATTGTGTAGATATACCACATTTTGCTTATCCACGCATCTGACAATGGACATTTGTCTGGTTCCAACAAATAAATGGTGTGGGTAGGGAAGAAGACACAACAATCAGAATTCCTTGAACTTAAGACAAGAGAACAGATATGATGTATTTGTGGGGGGAGGGGAGAAAGAGAAGGGGGTAAGAGGAATTGGTAAAGAAACACGAATATCAACTACAATGTATATATCAAAAAGTTAAAATAAAAAAAATAAAAATAATCAAGTGCATCTCTAACAGTAAATTGTAGACTCACCATCTCATTATTTAAAGAAGTACACAAAGGTGGTGTGGCAGAGAGCCTTGGTCAAAAGCCCTAGTAAAGAAGAATGTGACAATCTTATAAAGAACGTAGGAAAACAGAAGCCTTGAAAGAACCTTTGCTTTTACTCTAAATTATGTAAAAAGCCTATGGACAATTTGGAACTACAACATCATATTATGTGACTTACATTTCTGAAAGATCACTTTGGCTGCCTTTGGATAGAAGAAAATAATAAGGCAAGGTTAAAGTGACCAATGAGTGTATTGCAAAAATTCATGAGAAATTATGGTTAACTTGGACAAGAACAGAAATGGAGTTTATGAGAAGTTGTCAAAAATGCTCAACATCATTAATTATCAGGGAAATGCAAATCAAAACCACTTTGAAATATCACCTCATCCCAATCAGACTGGCTGTAATAAAAAAGACAGAGAATAACAAATGCTGACGTGGATGTGAGAAAGAGGAACCCTCCTGCACATTAGTGCAGTCATTATGAAGAAAGTAGGGAAGTTCCTTAAACAATTACAGATAGAAATTCCATCTGATCCAGCAATACCCCTACTGGGGATATATCCAGAAGATTGGAAAGCATCCGGTCAAAGGGATGCCTGCTCTCTCATGTTTATTGCAGCTCTATTTACAACAGCTAGGTGATGGAACCAACCTTAATGTCCATCAATGGATGCCTGGATAAGGAAATTGTGGCACACATACAGAATAGAATACTACTCAGCCATAAAAAAAAAAAAAGAATGAAATTCTACCATTTGCAGCAATGTGGATGAGCCTGGAGTGAATTATTCTATGTGAAACAACCCAGGTACAGAAAGAGAAATACCACATGCTCTCACTCATAACAAGGAGCTGAATCCATAAATAAACAAATGAACAATAAAGAAAGACAGAGAGAAAGAAAGAAGGAAACAACCATCACAGTAATATGTTGAACTTTTAGAAAACTAGAGGTGGAAAAGGGGAGGGGAGGGGGATAGAAGGAGGACTAATGAGGAATTGGTCAATGGACAGACACAAGGAATGATTGTATATTGTAATGATGAATAAGCTAACTATACTGATCTAACCACCATATATTGTACACAATCATTGAAAATCAAAGTTGTGCCACACATGTATGTGTAATAAATAAATAAATAAATAATTCTAGATATATATTTCAAGTACAGTCTACAGAATATACTGTAAGATTGAATTTGAAGTGGAAAGAAAGGGTCAAAGAAGACATCTGCATCCCAACTTGAGCAACCAAAGTAACTGAATTGCCGTTTAGGAAAAATGATGAAGTCCACGACAGGTTTTAGGCGAATGTTCAGAACTGAATGTTGGACATTTTTAGTGTGAGAAGTCTATTACAGGCATACAAGTGGAGATTTACAGAAAAACTTGGATACACAAGCATTAAGTTTGCTGGAGACAACTCGATTAAGTACATACACGTAGGAGTTTCCTTCATGTAGATGGGTCTTAAATCTAGATGAGATCACCAGTCAACAATGTATAGAGAGAGAGAGAGAGAGAAGAGATTTCAGAGTTAGAGATAATTGTAGGCACCATAAAAATAATAATGTTAGGTTCATAATATGTTATTGATAAGAAGCCTTATTTTTCTACTTCCTATAATTACAAAATGACACTGGCTGGCAGGATCTTTCTTGTATGCATACTTAAAATTGTTAGACAATCATGTTTTGTATGGAGAACTGCAAGTTAAGAGAATAAAATTACAGCAAATCTCTCTGTGGGTGTCTCAAAACACTATGTAACAATTCTTTGTAAAAATTTTATTGCTTTTAAAAGGCTCTTTTTTCCACTTGAAAGTGCTGAAAATTAGTTATCATTCTTTTAGGTACACACCTGTTTAAAATGGCAACATTTTTTAGGTTATTTCCTATAAGCATAGAGTAGTCTTTGTATTATAGGGAAAGATTTGGGAGGCAGTAGGAAGAGAATAAACTTTGCGTTAGGAATAATGTATTGGTAAAAAGTTAACTAATACATATTGTTTCTGTAATTATTTATACTTTTTCCATTTTATTTTGGATACTCCTAGGCCTTTATAGAAAAGTTTGTTGTTACTTTTTTGATGGAATTTTGTTAATATTAGATCAGATGCTTAAAAATATTTAGATTGAAAAAATGACCTCTCCTGCATTGCAAATCTAGTTTGCATTTATATGAGCAGATCTGCAACTTTCAATCTGGTTAAACATAAAGTTTCTTTTGGAAGGAGCCAGGTATTAGAACTTTCAAAATATATTAGAATAAATTGATTTTTATTCAATTCAGATTCTCCTATAAAATATCAGTTATCTGTGTGAATTTTACTTATAACCCCAATTTTTTTGTCATTACATTGCTTAATGATTAAGGAAGCTTGCAGAATTTCCTTAAAAAAAAAATGCAGTTAAAAATATGTGTTCTTCAGGCAACAGTGAAAACAAAATCTATTTACAGCAAAACAGCCATATCCATTGATTTAGTATGAAATGACTTAAATATCTACATGAAATATGTCTTCATTTAATTGGTTAATTATTTTGGATCTCAGGTGCAAAGTTAAACAACACACAATTTTTGTTTCATAAGAACAAATCTAATTTTCAAAGAAGTATGGGCATATTTACTTGCACCTTATGTAAAAACACTGCCAAACAAAGAACCAGGACATATTCAAGACCCTACTACTTAGGTAATAACCCCTTATCTATCTATATGCTTGTTCTGATTTTCCTTATCAGATTTTCATTTTAGTTTTTGGTTTTAATAGTTTCTTTCTTTAAAAAATATTACACACACACATTTGTAAAGTTTTATTATATCTACTTTTTAATCTATATATCAGTTTTACTTCCTGAACTTCAAGAAGCACTATCATAGTATATTTTCATTTCTGAAGCCTGTTTTTCATTTGATAATATGATATTAAGATTTATCCTTTTTGTGATTTATAGCTGGGTTCATTCTTTTTCATGATATAGTAATTTGTTTTGTGAATATAGCACAAATTACTGATCAATTCTTACATCGATGTTTATTTCTTTGTTTTCATTTCCTAACTTTTTTTCTTTTTCTACTCAGTGATTCTATAGACATCCTGCTACAGTTATCCTAGTGATTGGGTTCTGAACTTTATCTTGAATCTGTACTAACTAGTAGACTGCTGGCTTATAAAGTGTGTAATGTTAAAATTTCAATACTAATATCAAAAGCCACAAATAGCAAAAAAAAAAAAAAAAGAGTTTATCCGAAAGTCACAGTAATTTAGTTACTGTGGTTGGTACAAAAGTAGAAAAATAAAACAATGGCACAACATAGATAATCTGAATCACTTCAGGTTTTACACACATCTATATTTATCTGATTTATGAAAAACAAAGTGGAAGAAGAGATAGGATCATCTTTTCATGAAATTGTGCTGGGTCACTGGTTATCCATATGGAAAAAAATTGTACTTAGACCTCTGCCTATAGCACATCAACATAAGTCCAGATAAATTTTAGATCTAAATATGGAAGCAAAATGATAAAGTGCTTGGTAAAAGAGAAGAGAGTATTTTCAGTACCTTGGAAAGTAGGTAAAGATATCTTAAACAGGGTGTGAAGGGTAAAAATGATAAAATTAAGAACTCCTATTTATCAATAAGCACCTTTAACATATTGTAAAAGCAGACCAAGAAGTTGTGCATAATCTCCAACAGAGATTTTATATCTATATCATTTAAATATAATCATATAATATAAATCAATTAGGAAAAATAGCCAACTAAATAGATAAACTGTATATTTAATATATATGAGCATATGCAAAAGACCTGTTCAAGCACTTCAAGAAAAAGAATATTTAAAAAACAATGGTCTTATGAGAGTGTGTTCAGATTCACTAATTATTAGAAAACTGCCAACTAAGACCACCTTTAACTTGTTCCTACATCTTAATCAGAACTTTCCAATGTGCTTTTCTGTCAGGATGGGCTGTTTCTTTTGTTCATTCTCTGAAACATTATCTTCTTTCTCTTATCCACGATTAACACCAGAATCACATCATATTCCAGGTTTATCACCAAAAAGACATTATAGGCTTCTACATAGCACCAAGCTGAGCATATACCAGGCATTTTCTGATGATTTGTTATGGGTATTTTAATGGTTATGAATTCAGTTTGAATTTGTTTTCTAAAACTGAGAGTTAATGCCTGGGTTTCCAGAAAACCATGAGTCTTCGATTACCAGTTATAGAGTTTTTTCATTATCTATAACATCTTACCCTCAAAATCTTTATTTTCAATCAGATTGAAGTAAGAACTATTAATTGGACTCAACTCAGGCAAACATGAAAATAAAAAAAGAAAATGTGCAGGACCCAGGTTATTTTTCAGAGACTTGCCAACTCAGACTATGTTTTTATCAGATTGTGAATATTTTTGTTGTTGGTTTTGTTTCATAACTGTTTTTCTCAAACTACTTCCAAAAATGTTTTACTAGAAATACATTTGTTAAACTGGCAATAAAATTTATCTTCTCTAGATGACCTGACTATTATAATCTTTTCTAACATTTACTCTAATATTCATTTAAATCACAGATTTAAAATTATATTCTGACAAAGTACATGCAAATTTAAGTGAACATTCTAGTTTACTATTACAATTTACAGATTGATAGTGTATTAATATTAATGATTATTGAGGTACTTTCAATATTCCTTGAATTTCATTTATTTGAGAAATTCCTCCCTTCAGTAGGTGGTATAAATGATTCTCTATACTTGTAGGTACAAGAGCTATAAATAGATTAGTCAAATTCCTACTAGAAGCTTAGAAACTAATTAAATAGTAGCTAAATATTTCCTTTAAGGACAGCAAGCCAAGCATATTATTATTAGACAACTTTTTTAAAAAGTAGGAAGAATGTGTGTGACAATGCTTTAGTATATATAATCCAGAGGAGCCCAGGTGAGCACTGGCCCAACTTGCATGTGTTTCTGCCAATGCCCCTGACCCTCTCTGCCTGAACACTGGAGAGGCCTGGCCTCTGTCAAAGCAGAAGCCCAGGTGACCACCATCCCTGCCCATGCACAACACTGCTGCCATTGCCAGCCTATGCTGGCCAAGCCCCAGAAAGGCCCATTCACCTCCCAAGCAGGAGGTGAGGCAGCCAAATGCATGTTTAACTGCATTGATAAAAGAAGAGTCACCAGCAGAAACTACAAATGGAGGAGGAAGTCTTTCCCCTCATAGCCCACTCCAGAGTAATAGAAGAAACAAGTGCTCATCTACCAGATGACCAAAAGTAAATGAAAAAAAAAAAATGCTAGAACTACGATAAACAAGAAAATATGACACCAATGAAGGAATATGATAATTCTCAAGTACCAGATCCCATACAGCAGGAAACCCATAAAATCTCTGAAAAAGAATTCCAAGCATTAATAAAATAAATAAATAAATAAATAAATAAATAAATAAAACTCAAAGAGATAAGAAAAGAATCATTTAGAGAAAACAATGAAACAAGAAAAAATATCCAGGATATGAAGGAGAGAATTTTCAAAGAAATTAATACTTTAAAAGAATATACCAGAACTCTTGGAACTGACGGATTTACTTAATGAAATAAAAACCAGAACAGAAAATTTGAGCAGCAGGCTAAATCAAGCAGAAGAAAGAATCTCATACCTCAGAGATGAGTTTTTTGAAATAACCCAGGCAGAAAAACAAATAAAAAAGAAAAGAAAAGAAGGTTTTTTTTCTTTAAATGAAGAAAATCTAAGAGAGCTAACAGACAATCTCAAGTGCACAAACATCCAAATTATGAATCTTCCTGAAAGGGATCTGAAAGGAAAAGACATGGAAAACCTACTCAAGTAAATATCAGAAATCCTCCCAGGTATAGGGAGAGACACAGACCTCCAGGTCCAGGAAGCCCAAATACCCCCAAACAGATTCAATCCAAAACAATCATCTTCAAGACATATTATAGTCAAACTGTCAAAGCGCAACAACAAAGAGAGAACTCTAAAAGCAGTGACAGAAAACTGTCAAGTCAACTATAAGGGAGACCCCATTAGACTAAGAGCAGACTTCCCAACTGAATCTTTATAGGTCAGGAGAAAATGGGATGATATAATCAAAATACTAAAAAAAAAAAAAAAAATTGCCAGCCAAAAATTCTATACTCTGTAAGGTTATCCTTCAGAAATGAGGATATCAACAGTAAAACAACAACAACAACAAAAGACACAGAATTTAAACTACACCTTACAACAATTGGACCTGGTAGGCATACACAGAACATTTCCTCCAACATCTACATAATACACATTCTTCTCATTAGCACAAGGAACATTCTCCAGGATAGAACATATGTTAGGTCACAAACCAAGTCTCAGCAAATTATAAAAAAAAATAATAATAATAAATAAATAAATCATTCCAAGTATCTTTTCAGAACACAGAGTATGTAAACTGCAAATCAAGTAAATAACAAGCAAAACTCTGGAAACTACACAAGTACATGGAAACTAAACAACAGACTCCTGAATGACCTATATGTCCAAGAAGAAATTGCACAGGAAATTTAAAAATTTCTTGAAACTAACAAAAATAAAGATACATTCGGTAAAAACCTGTGGAATACTTCAAAAGCAATACTAAAAGGGAAGTTTATTGCAATAAACACTTACATCAAAGAATGGGAAGACTCTGACTAAATGACCTAACACTACACTTCAAAGAACTAGAAAAACAACAAAAATCCAATCCTAAAAGTAGTAGATGGAAAGAAATAATTAAGATCAGAACAAAACAAAATGAAATGAGGCCCCAAAAATGATACAAAAGATCAATGAAACAAAAAGTACTTTTTATGAGAATATAATCAAAATAGACAAACCATTGGCTAGGCAAATAAATAAATAAATGAAAGGAAGGAAGGGAGGGAGGGAGGGAGGAAGGAAGGAAGGAAGGAAGGAAGGAAGGAAGGAAGGAAGGAAGGAAGGAAGGAAGGAAGGAAGGAAGGAAGGAAGGAAGGAAGGAAGGAAGGAAGGAAGGAGGGAGGGGACCAAAATAACAAAAATCAGAAATGAAAAGGGAGGCATTATAACCAATACAAAAAAATGTGAAGAATCCTTAGAGATTATTGTAAACAACTGTATGCCAACAAATATGAAAACCTGGAAGAAATGGATAAATTTCTGGACACAAACTACCAGATCTGAACCAAGAAGAAACAGAAAACCCGAACAGAACAATAACAAGAAATTAGATTGAAGCAATAGTCAGCAATCTTCCAACAAAGAAAAGTACAGGACCAGATGACTATACATCTGAATTTTATGAAAGCTTTAAAGAAGAATGAATGCCACTTCTCTACAAATTATTGCAAAAAATTGAAACAGAAGCCATTCTCCCAAAGTTATTCTATGAGAACAGCATAGCCCTGATACCAAAAACAGATAAAGATACTAGAAAAAAAGAAAATTGTGGGCCAATATCCTTGATGAACATAGATGCAAAAATCCTCAACAAAAATTATGCAGTCAGAATAGAGCAACACATCAAAAAAATTATTTGCCATGACCAAGTGAGATTCATTCCAGGGATGTAAGGATGGTTCAACATAAGTAAGTCAATAAATGTGATACACTAGATCAATAAAATGAAGGACAAAAGCCATATGATTATCTTAATAGATGCAGAAAAAGCATTTGACAAAATTTAACATCTCTATGATAAAGATTCTCAACAAATCAGTTATAGAAAGAAATTATTTCAACACAATAAAACCCATCTACAGCAAGCCCACCACCATTATCATCCTGTATGGCAAAAAGCTGAAAGCTTTTCCCTTAAGAACAGGAACAAGACAATGATGACAACTCTCACCACTCTTGTTTAACATAGTATTGGAAGCACTAGCCAGAGAAATTAGGCAAGAGAATGAAATAAAGAGCATCCAGATTTTAAAAGAGGAAGTCAAACTATCCCTGTTTGCAGATGACATGTTGTTATATAAAGAAAAACCTAGACTCTACCAAAATACTCTTAGAGCTGATTAACAATTTCAGTAATGTTTGAGGATATAAAATCAACACCCAAAAATCAGTAGCATTCTTATACTCCATTAATGAACTAGCAGAAAGGGAAATCAAGAAAGCAAACTTATTTGCAAGAGTTGCCAAAAAAAAAAAAAAAAACCTGGAAATCAATTTAACCAGGGAGATAAAAGACCTCTACAATGAAAACCACAGAACACTACTAAAATAATTTAAAGTGGACAGAAAAAGGTGGAAATACATACCATGTTCTTGGATGGGAAGGATTAACATTGTGAAAATGTCCATTCTACCCAGAGCAATCTACAGATTCAAAGCAATGTCCATCAAAATACCAATGACATTCTTTGCAGAAATAGGAAAAGCAATCCAAACATTCATATGGAACAACAAAAGACCCCAGATAGAAAAACAATCCTGAGCAAATAAATAAATAAATAAATAAATAAATAAATAAATAAATAAATAAATAAAGCCAAGGCATAACACTAACCAATTTCAAATTATATTACAAGGATATTGTAACTAAAACAGCAAGGTACTGGCATAAAAGCAGACAATCAGATCAATGAAGCAGAGTAGAAAACCCTAGCAATCAACCCGCATACTTACAGCTGACTGACTTTTGACAAAGGCAGCAAGAATATATATTAAGGAAAAGACTTCAATAAATGGTGCTGGGAAAATTGGACTTCCATATGCAGGAAAATGAACCTGGACCTTTACCTCTCACTATGTACCAAAACCAACTAAAAATGGATTAAAGGCTTAAATATAAGACTTGAAACCATAAAATTACTAAAGGAAAATATAGTGGAAACACTCCAAGTAGTAGGACTGGGCAAAGACTTCATGAATAAGGCCCTAAAATTACAAGCAACTAAAAAATTAATAAATGGGACCATATAAAACTAAAAAGCTTCTGCACAACAAATCAAACAATCAATGAAGTGAAGACATCATACAGAATGGGAGAAAATATTTGCAAACTGTATATCTACAAGGGATTGATTTCCAGAATATACAAAGAATTCAAACAATTATACAGCACAAAACCAAATAATCCAATTAAAAAATGATCAAAGGAGATGAATAGACACTTTTCAAAGGAAGACATAAAAATGGCCAACAGGTACATGAAAAAATGCTCAGCATCACTAGTTATCGGAGAAATGCAAACCAAAATCACATTGAGATATCATCTATCCCAGTTAGACTGGCTGTTATTAAAAAGACTGAGAATATCAAATGCTGGAGAGGATGCGGGGAAAGGGGAACCCTTCTGCACTTTTAGTGGCACTGTAAATTAGCACAGGAATTATGGAAAACAGTCTGGAGGTTTTTCAAACAACTACAGATAGAACTACCATATGATCCAACAATCCAACAACTAGGAATACATTGACAGGAATAGAAATCATCATGTCAAAGAGATACCTACACTCCCATGTTCATTGCAGCTATTTACAATAGCCAAAACATGTAACCAACTTAAGTGTCTGTCAATGGATGACTGACTGGATAAGGAAAATGTGGTATATATACACAATGGAATACTACTCATCCATAGAAATGAATGAAATTCTGCCATTTGTAGCAACATGGATGAGTCTGGAGTAAATTATGTTAAGTGAAATAAGCCAAACAAGGAAAGAGAAATACCACATGTTCTCACTCATAACTGGGTGCTAAGAAAGAAGGAAAGAAAGAAAGTGAGAATAAAAGGAAGAAAGAACAAAAAAAGACAGAAAGACAGGAAGGAAGGAACTAGGAAAGGACAGAACAATACACTGGACATTCAAAAGGAGAGAACAAACCTAAGGATACTAGAGGTGGGGGGCAGAGAGGATGAGGGTTAGGGGAGTGATAGTTCAGGTAAAGGGCATAAAGAAAAATTATGATTTGCAATAAAAATAAAAATAATAAAAAATAAAAATTAAATACCACCACCACCACAACAAATTATATATATAATCCAATGTGTATTTAATAATCATTTGATTTGATGTTTATGTATACATAAATTTACTTTCTATAAACACAATGATAATTTTACTATTTCTATGATGAATTCTATGTCTTACATAAATTGTATTAGTATGAGGCAGTATTTTTTCTTACATACTCTTACATTGCCTTCATTTCTTCATATCTATACTTCATTTTAGTGTACTTGTAGATTCTTTCCTTTGTTTCCATATGTGAGTGGAGGTATAATTTTCATCAAAACAATGGAAAGACTTCAAATAAATGAAATAAACACTATGCCTCAAAGAACTTGAAAAAAACAATTATCCAATTCTTAAGGTACTAGATGGAAAGAAATAAACAAGGTCAGAGCAGAACTAAAGGAAATAGAGACCTAAAAAACATCAGAAAAGATAAATGAAACAAAAAGTTGGTTTTTTGAGAATATAAATAAAATAGACAGACCATTAGCTAGGTTAACAAAAAAAGAAAGAAAGAGAAGAGAACACCCATATAACAAAAATCAGAAAGGAAAAGGGTGACATTACAACCAAAACCTCAGAAATATGAAGAATAATTAGAGACTATTTTATAAACAACTGTATGACAACAAATATGAAAATCTGGAATATATGGATAAGTTTCTAGACACATACAAACTACCCAGACTGAACCAAGAAGAGAGAGAAAACCTGAACAGACCAATAGTGAGCAAGAAGATTGAAGCAGTAATCATTAGTCTTCCAACAAAGGAAAGCCAAGGTCTGGATGGTTTTACAGCTGAATTCTACCAAGCCTTTAAAGAGGAATTAATACCAATTCTCTTTAAACTATTCCAAAAAATTGAAACAGAAGACAGTCTCCCAAACTCATTCTATGAGGCCAGCATAACTCTGATACCAAAACCAGATAAAGACACAACAAAAAAATAAAATTACAGGCCAATATCCTTGATGAACACAGATGCAAAAATCCTCAACAAAATATTAGCAATCACAATACAGCAACACATCAAAAAATTATACACCATGAAGAGGTGGGATTCATCCCAGTGATGCAAGGATGGTTCGACGTATGAAAGTCAATAAATGTTATACACCAGATCAATAAAATGAAGGACAAAAACCATATGATTATCCGAATACACACTGAAAAAGCATGTGACAAAATTCAACATCCCTTCATGATAAAGACTCTTGACAAATTAGGTGTAGCTGGAAAATATCTCAACACAATAAAAACTATCAGTGACAAGCCCACAGCCAGTATCATTCTTAATGGGGAACAACTGATGGCTTTTCTCTTAAGAACAGTAACAAGACAAGGATGCTAACTCTCACCACTGTTGTTTAACACAGTATTAGAGTTACCAGCCACAGCAATCAGGCAAGAGAAAGAAATAAAGGACATCCAGATAGGAAAAGATGAAGTCAAACTGTCCCTATTGGCAGATGACATGATGCTATATATAGCAAAACCTAAAGACTTTATCAAAAAAATCCTAGAGCTGGTTAATAATTTCAGTAACTTTGCAGGATACAAAATAAACATCCCCAAATCAGTTGCACTTAAATTCTCTAATAATGAGTTAATGGAAAGAAAAATAAAGTAAGCCCATTTACAACAGTTATGAAAAAAGTAAAATACCTAGGAATCAATTTAACCAAGGAGGTGAAAGATCCCTACAATGAGAACTACATACTACTACTGAAAGAATTAAAGAAGACACCAAAAGAAGGAAAGACATTCAATGCTCTTTGATTGAAAGAATTAACATTGTGAAAATGTTTATACTACCCAAATTGATCTACAGATTCAATGCAATCCCCAAAAGACCAGTGATATTCCTCAAAGAAATGAATAAAATCACAACATTCATACAGAGCAACAAAAGACCCTGAATAGCCAAAGCAATCCTGAGCAGAAGAAATAAAGCTGGAGGCATAAAAATACCAGACTTCAAATTGAACTATAAAGTTATAGTAACCAAAACAGCATGGTACTGGCATAAAAATAGACACTTGTACTGGTGGAGCAGAATAATGAACCTAGAAATCACCCCTCAGGCTTACAGCCATCTTATGTTGGACAAAGGCAAAGAAAACATACAACGGGAAAAAGACTGCCTCTTCAATAAGTGGTGCTGAGATATTCATATGCAGAAGAATGAAAGTAGATATGCAACTCTCACCATATAGTAAAATCAACTCCAAATGTATTAAAGACTTAAGTAGGAGACCTGAAACTGTAGAACTATTAAAGGAAAATATAGGTGAAACACTTGAGGAACTAGTTCTGAGCACAGATTTTATGAACGTGAGACAGAAAGCACAGAAAACAAAAAAATAAATAAATAAACAAATGGAACTATATAAAATTCAAAAGCTTCTGCACAGCAAAGGAAACAGTCAAGAGAATGAAAAGAAAACCTACGGAGTGGGAGAAAAATATTGCTAACTATGCATCCAACAAGGGATTTATATCCATAATATACAAGGAACTCAAGCAATTACACAGTAAAAAATCAAATAACTCCATTAAATAATGGGCAAAGGAGCTGAAAAGACATTTTCAAAGGAAGACACACAAATGGCCAACATGTACATGACAAAATGCTCAACATCACTAGTCATCAGGGAATTGCAAATTAAAACCTCATTGAGGTACCATCTCACCCCAGTTAGACTGACTATAATCAAAACGGTGGAGAATATCAAATGCTGGCGAGGGTGTGGAGAGAAGGGAATGCTCCTACGCTGTTGGTGGGACTGTAACTTAGTACAACCACTATGGAAAACAGCGTGGACATTTCTCAAACAACTACAGATAGTTCTTCCATAAAATCCAGCAATCCCACTTCTGGGTATATACCCTGAGGAATGGAAATCATGTTAAAGGGATATCTGCACTCCCATGTTCATCACAGCTCTGTTTATATTAGCCAGGACATGGAACCAACCTAAATTTCCATCAATGTATAATTGGATAAGGAAAACGTGGTATATATACACCATGGCATACTAATCTGTCATAAGAAAATGAAATACTCCCATTTGCAACAAAATGGATGAGCTCGGAGAAACTTACGTTGAGTAAAATAAGCAAAGCACAGAGAGATAAATACCACGTGTACTTACTCATGAGTGGGAACTAAGAGAGAAAGAAAGAACGAAAGAACGACCACAGTGGTGTGTTTGACTTGCAGAGGGAGAGAGCACACGTAGGGATATAAAGTGCAGTGGGGGAAAGGTAGATGGGGAGGGAGGTCGGGGATAGTTGGGTGGGGAACATGGGATATAATTGCAATTTGCAGTAATTAGAATGCTTCTAGTATGGATCTGTCCATCACATCTTGGGCATGACAGTTGACAATCAGCTTTGTATCTCACGAATATTCATAATCAATAAAAAAGGTTTGCATAAAAAAGCAAACAGGAGTCAAATTATAAGACTTTGAATATTAATTACATAATATAAAAATACTATTACCTTTAACTCTGCTTATAACTATCTTCTTGCACTTTTCATATCCTTTATTTTAAAAAATAACTGTTATTAATTTATATGTTATTTAATTTATTAAATGTATATTTATGCAGCACTTATATAAAGCTTTAAATATCCCGATTCTTTGGAATAAATGTTAAAGCTTATCTTGGGTATGTATTTCACAACTTTTTTGAAAAATAACACATCATTTAAAGTTCCTCCAAAACTTGTTCTCTTTTGTAATTACTCATACACTATTTTCAGCTCTGTCTCAAGAAGTCTACTTATACTCTATGGCTTCTATAAATTGCTATGTTGGATCTTATCTTTATCCAAAATTAGAATTCTCTCCCAAAACTAGTTATTTTCATATCAACAATGAAGGTGTGACTTTTCAGTATCATAAACATTCCTCTCTAGTTGATTACTTCTCTAAATTTTTCATGTATTATTTTTTCTGAAGTATGCTTGCTTCAATCCCCCCACCACTCTGTCCCAACTTCAATATTTTTTGGTTTGGGAACAAACTCTAATGAATAGCTAGAGATAGATATAATGTGCTTTTATAAAGATTATTTGGAACTGCAAAGCTTAGTTTGTTTCAGAAATTTTGATATTAACAGTTCAGACTTATCTATTAAACAATTTACTGAGTCACCATCTGAAGAGATTCAAAGTTCTAACCTGTAAAGTGGTTAGTTAAAGTCATACTGAGTTTACTTTATTCTCCTTTATAATGTGATAATTTGAAAAAAATATTCATCTGAGCTCAGGGTGAAAGTTTGTTTACATAATTTTTTAAAATTTTTACCTATTTAAAAACTAGAGTATATCTTTCTGTATTTCTATATTTTCTTCTCAAGATTGTTTATCAATTATAACTCTCTTGTTCAAAAATACTTATAACCCCAAGGTAAATTGTTACTTATCTATTGGATAAAGCACAAGGTTAAGATACGTGAACTACATTATAACTCATTCTTAGAAATTGTTTGGGATAAATTGCACAGCAATTGTAAATACTTTATTTTTATTTTTAGAGTGACTTGTGTATGATTGTCTCTTCTGTGTTTTCATAGACATATTTGCTTAAATTAAGGGAAACTAAATGTGAAATTTAAGCTTGTAAGATTGTTTAATTTGGAGAAATGTTATATTAGTGAGACATTTAAAAACATGAACATTGCTGCTGTTCTCTGGAATTACATTGCACCAAGTAATCTGATAACCAAGACGCTGAAGATACAATAAAAACTGCAGTATAAATCCTTCAAAAAAATACACATTCGTAACTGATGGTTGGAGACACTGTGTAAGACAGAAACTGGGACATATTTATTTCTCTCTGCAAAAATGCTTGGGAGTCTGGCACTGACTTGTGGCAAAGGTAAAGATGAAATGGGTTAATTTTATAACAATACAATCGATAATGTGTTATTTACAGTTTGCTTTTTTTGTTTTGCTTTAGTATTTTAGAATGACTAGCTTATACCTGGCTTAAGTGGTTAAATAGCTTGGTGTGGCAACATAACTAGTGAGGCATTAGAGACCTCACTGGAAACTTTTTCCCAAGCTCTCCTGAAAACAAGATTCCTTGTGCTCATTTTGATGGTCCATAATGTGAAGATGAAGCACATGCTGCATTGCTAAGGAAGCATCTCAGGCACTGCATCTGGGCATATCTTGGTTCTCTGACACTTGCCTCTCGTTTTGTTCTCCTGCTTTACTGTATTCTGTACCTTGATTAAAATCCTACTGAGTATGTTCTGTACAGTCTTATGAGTAACTTCAATTATAAAGTCCTTTAAAATCATTGTGGCTGCAAAATAGATTAATAAAATAAAAACCATAAAAATAAACCGTACTGTTTAGAATAGATCTTTATTATATGAAATTAAAATAGAAATTCAGTAAAATGAGACGGAAAACAAGTGGATATTTTAATGTGAAAAAATTATTAGAGAACAGAAAATTAAAATAATTACAAAATAACTAAAAGTGACTAAAATTTTTCCAAAAACAAGCTTTAAAGAGATAATCAACTTAGCTCCAGAACTTACCAGTATATTTGGCTATAAAGTCAAGAAAATAAAACAGAATTATTGTTGTGATACAATTAAATAATAATTGTAAAGGAACATACCATGGGACCTTCAATATGACAGAAATAAAGCAAATATTTTCCTACTTGTTTATCTTATAATCTTATTTAATTTATTGTAGGAAGATACACCATGAAAATGTACTCTGAAATTTAAATACTGTGAAGAGATCAATTTTTCCACTACTATAGTTTTAATGAGAATTGATTAGCCAATTCTAAATTTTGCATGGAAATGAAAAGGGCAATGAAAAAAATCCTGAGGAAAAAAGACAAAGTTGAAGATGTTACCTTTGCATATAAAGACTTAGTATAAGCCTGCACTTTAAAAAAAACATAATTGGGAAAAGAATGAAACAATACTGTGGAATAACATACAACCCTGAAATAGACCTACATATATATGGAAAATTTATTTATGGAAAGATAGACACTGCAGAGCAGTCTCTTTAATAAATTCTACAGTGGTTTTTGGTCATCTATATTAAACAAAATTCATTTTTTTCATTAATTTGTTTTTATGTAACAAAGTGAATTGTACATATCTGTGGAGTTCAGATTTGAACATCAATATTTGTGTGCAATATGTGATGCTCACATCAGAATAATTATTATATTCAATAATATACACTATCATTGCTATTTGTGGTCCTTTACCTATATAGCACAATTGAATATTGACATAATTCAAAATAAAGCTGGAACTACACAGTAAGAGAAATGTCAGTTTTTTTGTTTTGTTTTGTTTTGTTTTGTTTTAATGGTAGATTGCTTGGATGTTTACATGAAAAAAATATATTGACCCCTACTTTACAGCATACAAAAAAGGCAAATAGATATTGCAGACAAATTAGAAATTGGAATGTAATTAAAAGATATAAATGTGCAAAGTAAAAGAGTCACATTTCTCAAAGACATATGGAAAAATATATATTTATAGCAGTGGAGTAGATAATTATTTCTCAAACATGAAAAAAAAGCACTCACCATAAGAGAAAAATTGATAGATTTGACTACACTTACTTTTCTTCACCAAAGACACTGATGTGAGAGGGAAAATGATAGCCATAGAGTAGGAAATTTTATTTGTGATCTGTATAACCAACAGTTATAAATTATATTTAGAATATAATCTTTAATCCCTACGTATAAATAATAAAAATTCAGAAATCTTAGAAGAAAATCATGTGGAAACTTAAACAGGTACTCTACTAAAGATGATATTCAAAGGCTAGTAAACAGATAAGAAGGTGCTTAACCTAATGAGACATTTGTGTTAAGCAGAATGCCTTGTACTGGTATTAGTCCCCAGGAGTAAGAACATCATGCATCAGTTATCAGTATCAGGGGAGGACTATGAACACATTGCCGATTTCTACAAAGTCTGGCAGAAGGGTTTGCATAAACCAAGCTGCCAAAGGTCTTCAAGGGTTCTGGAATCCGGCAAAGTCTCAAAGCAAACACAGCTGTTGAAGCAGTGTCTACCACTTGAATTCAAGTGTCTCTACCACTTGAATTTTGGGGTCTCGTCTGGTCAGACAGAGTGCTTGCACAACCAGTCAAACTAAGAACTTTATTACTTTAGATAGGCAGTAAGAATTAACAGAAGCCTATGATCTATGGTGAAGGAGTTGTCTAAGGCTCAGGAAAGCTGACCAGGGCAGATGAAGTATCATCTGTGCATGCCCCACTTCACATCATAGCTGACGGACTCTGAGAGCAGTCACTCTGGTTTTATACTTTAGGTGTCATTTGGATTGCTGGGCAAAAGCAATGCATGACATTCTGTTGTAGGAGGGACGAGGACAGAGCCTAAGCTGATCTGGATAGTTTCTTCTTATCTCAGAATGTTGCTTTCTTGATGCATTCTGTCCGAGAATTGCATGCAAGGGCAAGAGCTGGGTCAGCCAAAGCCATTCCGAGACATGTTTTCCTACAATTGGGGTGATGGAAATTTTAAATCAATGATATATCATTATATACAAACAGAACGGCTAAAATAAAAAATGAATAAAATACGAAGTATTGAAAATAATGTAGCACATCTATGGCTCCCATATACTTATGGTGAGTGCCAATCACACAAATACTTTGGGAATCTATTTTTTATTTTTTATTTTTTTTCCTGACCGGTAAGGTGATCGCAACCCTTGGCTCGGTGTGGTCAGCCAGTGAGCACACCGCACTGGCCATCCCTATATAGGATCTGAACGGGCAGCCTCAGGTGCTACCAGCGCGGCACTCTCCCGAGTGAGCCACGGGGCCGGCCAATACTTTGGGAATCTCTTAAGCATTTTATAGTATATTTAAGTTTGGAATTCTATATATTGAAATATAATCAACAGAAATGCATGCATATGCACCCCCCAAAATGTACAAAACATTTTATAGCAGCATTATTTATAATGACTCAACTTGCTGAGAACTCAAGGTGCTTATCAAGAAGACAGTTAATAAGTATATTTTTCATATTACACAGCAATGAAAATGAGGAGTGCATTGACCTGCTACTGCATGGATTTATGTCACAAATACATTTTTCAGCAATAGAACCAAAGTATAAGAATTACATACTAAATGATTTAATTCATCTAAAACTGAAAACCAATCAAAACTAAAATATAGATTTAAATATCAATATAAGGGTTAAATATGAGGAGGATGAAGTGTGTAGTGATTGGAAGGGATCATGAAAATGACCTCCCAGTTGTTAGTGTTATTCATATTTCCTGAAATACATAGTGGTTAGAGAAGTTTAGTTACTTTGTAAAAAATTATTGAGCTGTACATTTACGATTTCAGTACCTGTCTGTGAATAGGATATATTTCAATATTTTTAAATCCCTTTTCTGTCCCTAAGATGAATCTGAGAAAGAGTGGCACAGCGGTCGTTTCTCTGGTCGTTTCTCTGGCTTGCTTCCTATTTCTCTAGCAGGTCATATCTGATTTCTCTAGTGTTGAATTTAAAGGGAGGAGAGATAAAGGGATGAAAATGGTTGCCTGGTTGCCTGTTTACTATTTCCACGAGCTGATATTATTTTTTCTCTAGAATTGACAGATATTTACTGTTTATTCTTTCTCTCATGGAAGACTTTCTCGGGTTCCTTATAAGAGCCACATATTTAGGATCTTTCACTTGCAGGTTTTCTTTGTTTAACGTTGGTAAGTGTATCTCATCTGGTTTGTAGCTTTTTGGTCCCCTAAGCATCCAGTGCTATATCACCAGCTTTTCAGAGCTAGTGTCAACTCACTTCTCTAGGTAACTTTCTATGGACACCATTTAACCCCCCACTGAAGATGTCTCTCTTATATATGATACAACTTGTCCAGAGGAAGCATAGGCATGGTTTTCTCTGACACACCCTGCAAGTGCAGGGTACCACGTAGAACAACTTCACTTTCCACGTGGTACTAACTGCTAGAGTTATGCTCCAGGTATCACATCCTCCAATATCCGTGTAATATAAGTCAAATTCTCCCAGGCATTCCGCTCAATTTCTTATTATTTGATTCAAGTAAAACAAAACAAAACACAACATACCTTTCCAGTCCCTAGCCTATTGAGTAGTAAGACTCAAAGCCCACCAGCAGCTCTACAAAAACCCATATTTTTTAATTTCCCAACTCCTTTCTTACTACGATTCCAACCCTTTTATATTCTACAGTGCATAAGAGGTCAAGAATTGCAAAACAAACACATTTTCATCTTCATTAATAGATACATTACATGTTGCACATTTTTTGTTCCAGTTGCTTCATGTATATTAAGTATTTTAATTCCATATTTAAAATATCTAAATTAGTTAGAATTATCTCTACTTAACATAAAAAAGTAGTTTATAATACTAAGTTGCCAAGAATTGAACTAGATGTTACAATCTTGACAAATGAATGAATCAAATATCGCCCTAAATCAAAATCTCTCTCCTTTTTTTGTAAGTATATGTTCAATATTGTTCTAAGAGCTCATGAATATGAATATAATTTTATCAGCTAACAAAAAAATTATTAAAACATGTTTCTGGCAATATGATCATCATAACACTAAAACATTATTCATATATATATATATATATATATATATTGTCATCTTAGTTGGGGGAAGAATCGCACTTTTTTTCATTATGATAATGCATGCATCAATTTTGTAGCATCTGTCCCCACATAAAAATAAAGGATTTCTCAAGAAAAGTATTTCTGTATACCACAGTTTTATTTCTCAAAGTTGATTTGATTCAATTTGCATAAACACACTAATGTCATAATTATTGCTTTGATAAAGTACATTCATTGTCATTTTATTTTGATGGTTATGAATAATTTTACGAGTAAAGTGTGTTTCCAATTGGAAGCAAATTTCAAAGTAAAGAAAAGAGAATGAATGGATTTTTAAAAGATTCTCTTCTGTCTTTACTATCAGAATTGTACTACAGAAAGAATTAAGTGGTAAAGTGTAATGTATATTGTCAATAGCTGAATATTACAAAAAGTAATATTCCTGTTAGGGAGTTTCAAGTACTACTTTGTATGTCAAATATTAAGGGTGAGGATGAAGAGATAAGAATGAAACACATAGTCAGAAAAGAGAAGAAATAAGAGATAGAAACAGGAAACTGGGTGTTGAGCCTTGAGTCTTGGTTGTAATAGGTCCTGATTCTCAGCTGCTTTCTTGACCTTGGGTATAACTTTATGATCACATTTTCCTTTTTACTTAAAATCACTCAAGTGAGTTATTTTTATTTATATATACATGTGAAAATGAGATTTAATTAAGGCAAATATACTAATAGCTCTTCTTACTGCCATTTATTTATCCCTTAAACATTTTTAAGCTCCTTATCTGTGATAGGTATGAGGATAAGCCCTGGGGTGGAAATGCTATTTCCTCTTTCAAGTGTCTCAAAAGTCTTGACATTAATTAAAGACAATGTGGACAGTCTGTGATAGAGATGTGGTCAGTCTGTATTGGGAACAAAGAATAAAGATAACTAACACAGACTAAAATTGAACATCATAAAGTTGTATATGTCAACCCTCAGATTTAATCTGTGAATTAAGACTTTCATGGGGTGAGCCATTTTACAAAGCATGCTTGTCATTTAGAATACAAACAGTCTCCAAGGAACACTGGTGTGTGACTTACAATCTCTCAGCTTTATGGTGGTGCCAAAGTACCACTCACTCAGTAGAAATCATACTTTGAGTACCTCATAGACTGGATGTGTTGTCCCCACCAAAACTCATATGGAAATCTGATCTCCAATGTGGCAGTACTGGAGGCTGTTTGAGTCATGGGGGTGGATCCCTCATGAATGAATTAATGCTCCCTCTGCGGGGGTGAGGGTCCTGAGTGAGATCTTGCTCTCTTAGTTTTCATGAGAGCTGGTTGTTTAAAAGACCCTGGCAGGCACCTCCTCTCTCTCTCTTGCTTCCTTTTGCCATGTGATCTGCTTGTACCCGCTGGCTGCCTGCCACTTTCTGCCATGAGTAGAAGCAGCCTGAGGCCCACGCCAGACGCAGCTGTCCCAGAATCGTAAGCCAAATAAACCTCTGTTCTTTATAAATTATCCAGTCTCAGGTGTTTCTGTTATAATAACACAAATGGACTACTACAGTGCCCATGCAACGATTGTGTTTTTACTTTCAGTACAGTATTCAATAAATTACATGAGATACTCAACATCTATGAAATGGGCTTTTGTTAGATGATTTTGCCCAACTGTAGGCTAATGAGTGTGTTCTGAGCACTTTTAAGGTAGGCTAGGCTAAGCCATGATATTCAGTAAGTTGGGTATATTAAATGCATTTTCATTTTACAATATGTTCAGTTACAGTTGGTTTATTGAGACATAACACCATTGTTAGTCGAGGAACATCTATCTGTAGTTTGTAATTATTTTCTAGAATACTAGTTTAGTTTCAGAAGAATATATATAATTCAGTGTTTTTTATAGAAAATACAATTATTCAGAGATGCAGAAAAAGATTTCAAATACTAAACTGAGAGCACATTGTGTGTTCTTATATAAGAAAGTGTGTTTCAGTATTTTATTAACTCAACTTGTAATCTTGATTTTGTTCAATCTTTCTACCCAATTATGGGTGTGTGTGTTGGGTTTGGGGGTTCCTGTCATTCGTCAACTGTAATTTTACATGCCAAGAGTCCTGTCCTTTATGGAGCCAATTACAAGGCACCTGAGCTATTGAAAAAGGAAACTGCTCATGCAAGTTAAACCAGGTAGGGTTGGCTTTATATAGAGGCAAACCCATATGCTATTATGTGCTCAACAATGAATGAACCAAGGGGTAATTAGTGCAGTTAGGAAGACAGAAGTAAGAGGGACAACTAATTAAGCTTCTTGAAGCCATTAATGTGAGTGATCACTTGAATACCAACCAGAGGGTTGGGGCTGGTTGAAATTCTATAAAACTCTTTGAAAAGGAACAGGTAGTGTTTGTTTGAATATTCTCCTGATTCTGCAACCTTTATATAAGTGACATTTACTTTTCTGAGAACTACCTGTTAAGTTATTTCACCTTCTTTTTTTTCTATCACATTTCTTTATTGTTTTATAAATGTCTTTCAATATACTTATTAGTAGCCCTTTGATGTTTGTTTTGCAAATATATTGTTTGGAAATTTGTTACTCCTTTTAAAAAGATATTTTGATATCTCTTTCACAGAATTTTGAAAATGAAATGTAATAAGATATATCGATTATACATGAATACATATAAATTTATATAAATATATATCAATTATATATAAATAAATAATTTATGCTTTGCATTCATTTGTATGTTGTTATAAACTCCTTGCTTAATTTAAGATCATAATAATGTGCATTGGTACTTAATATATTTTAAAATTTGTTATCCATACTTAGACATATTTGTCTAGAATACATTTCTATATCTGATTAAATGAGGATAATTTATTTGTATTACAAGTATGTAAAATTTTATACTTATTTTATAAGGAATAAGCAATTTTCATAGCACCAGTCCCACACCATTATTTTCATGTTGCTCTACAAAGCCACCTTTGTTTTTTCTCATAGTTCTTACATACTTTCTAGTTACAGCATATCAATTTCCACCAAGGAAATGGAATTTTTAAACTGACAATGCTTTGAATTTATATAATTTGGTGAAAAGTAATATTTTTACAAAATTATTTCTCTGTGACATGGCGATAGACTCTCTCTCCATTTATTAAAGATCTCTTTATTTTCTTTCAATAAATTTGTATCAGTCTCCATAAAAGCCTGAATATCCTTAATTACATTATATCCTACTTGTCTTTTTTTCTGATTGTAATTTTAAGTTGTATCTTTAAAATTCACTTGTGAAAATCTTCTGTTTATGATGAAAGGGACTATTTGATCATTTTAAATTTGCACATCTGGGGCCGAGCCTGTGGCGCACTCGGAAGAGTGCGGCGCTGGGCGCTCCCGCCACGGGTTAGGATCCTATATCCTATATAGGAATGGCCGGTGCACTCACTGGCTGAGTGCCGGTCACAAAAAAGACAAAAAAAAAAAAAAAAAAAAAAAAAAAAAAATTTGCACATCTGTTACTTGGACACAACTAAAAATAATTTTAAAGATTAAAATCAATATTCGACATATTTTAATACCATCAAATTCTAAATGGTGATGGAAGTCATGGACATGGATGCAGTCTCATTGGAAGAATGACCAACAGTCTCATAATTGAGCCCCTAATCTAGTCAGTAGGTTTTTTTGTTTTTGTTTTTTCTTTCTTTTATTGGCTTGATATCTCGTTTACTTCGGTTTTGTTTGCTGAATTAAAATTTGTAGTCAACTTTTTCTAACAGTACAATGAATCATTGTTGTAATATTTGATATATGTTTCAAATTATAACAGATATACGGCTTTAATCTAAATTATGACACTATTTTATTCTTTTTTAAGTTAAGGTTCTCCCACAAATCTAATTGACTTGGTGAGTGGCAGAAATTCAAATATTCAGGCCTCTGAAGTTCTATAAATATTCTCTTTCTACCATCGGAATTATGTTCTGCCCTACTTTCCTAGAAATATTCACTGTGTCAAAGGTGGACACATCTTTAAAATTAGTAGAAAGGTGATTGTTTCTTTATATTTAAAACACTGTAAATTCTATATACTATAACAATATTTTAAAGTGAGAAATCTACCGTTAAAACACACACATACATTTGCACATACATGTGTGTATGTATGCAGATATAGAACTGTATTCCTTTTTGTTACATGTATGGTGATTAATGTATAATGCTAATGTTGCTATATAGACCATCTAAATATTCATATTCTGTGGGCACATATTTATCTGAAATGCTCTTCTTAAAATATAAGCACTCAAGAAAAGGTAATTGGTAAATTTTTAATACTACACATTTGACTATTATTGAAAATTTATTTTATCAATATGCATTTGCAGCACCTTTTATCTTTTGCCTTTTATTTTCAACACTCTGGTATATATTGAATCACAAAGGGGCACAAATGGAACTGCATCTCTATATTGTAAAAGCCAAAACTCCAGAGGCTATCTGGCTCTCGGAGACATTTTGTTTACACACAAAAGAACTGGAGCAAGGAAGAGACCTGCTGTCACTTGGTTGTCCCCCAAACTTATTGAAGCTTAATCCCCACTATAACTGTTGAGGGTAGAAAATCCTCTTATGGTAATTGAAAGGTGGGGCCTTGAAGAGGTGATTAGATTCTAGGACCATGCCATGGTGAATCGATTAATAATGGTGGTCAGGGGTGTGGGTCTGAGGGCTTTAAAAGGAAAGTGAATGAGGGGGTTAGTCTCTCTCTTTGCTCCATCATTTTTGCAATGTGATATTCTGACATCACTGTCACCATCCCAAGGATCTCACCAGATGTGTTCCCTAGAATTTAGACTTCCCAGCCTCAGAAACTATAAGCAATAAATTTCATTTTCTTATAAATTACTCAGTTCTAGGTATTTTGTTATAAGCAACAGAAATTAAGTAATACAAGACCCTTTCAGTAAAAGAGAAGTATAGCTGCTTCCTGTGCCTTTATAACCAGAGAAAATTTGTTTCCTCTTCTCTCCCCTATGGACTGTTCGACTACTAGCCTTGGACAATTTACCTGTATCTCATCACATTGCAATAGGGGTAAGGATTAGGGCAAAGGGAGATGAATGCACTCATTATTTACTATATACTGTTTAAAAAGCTCTGTCTCTGACCCAGAATACTTCACATACCCATTTAGGATACAATAATAAAGAAGTAAAAATTTAAAAACCAGCACAAATGTTGACAATTAATGAATAAAGAGGGTAAATAATTCCATGAAAGGGATGACAATTTCTTGAGTGCCAGGCATTAAAGATGATCTTTATACCTTTTCAAATATATTATGTATTTGTAAAAAGTTTTTATCACATGTACACCAAATCTCTATTCTACAGTTGAAGTAATTTTCAATCTTTAGATCTAACCTAAATTTCTAACTCCTCAAATGCTCTTCTATAAACATCCATTTAGATAGTGCACTATGTTGTTCTCCATGTTGGCACTGCTTTTGTCTTTGCTAGTACTTACCAAAGTCTATCATTAATTCATTAACTGCTTGATTTTTAATTGGATATGAGTACTTTCCCCAGATTAATGCAAGGTCTAATAAGGCAAACACCTTACATGGCATTTATAACATTTTATTCTTAACAGCTACACTGTTTCCAGTCTGTGATCACTATAATTTTTGAATGAATGAAGACATGAATGAGATATAGAGATGTTAAATAACCCATGTTCCCACAACTACAGAGATACAGAGCAGGGATGCAAGCCAAGCCTGTCTTCCTATAAAGCCTGCTTTCTTCATCATTACACAAAATGACTTTGCTTGAATACTTTGTAGTCTTAGGTTTCAAATATAGTTATCATGTTAAACTCTTCCTCTTACCTCTTTCATATAGATTCTAAATGTTGGTCTCAATTTTTTTTGGCAGTTTTCTGTGAAATCTCATTATGCACAACTTTACTTACATCACTTTAGCTATTCACACATACATTTCAGCAAGATTCTCTCCACTGGTGTAGCAGAGTGTAACATAAGAGACAGTCTTTGAGAATTGTAGTGTAATAGAAGTTTTCTTCATTGGAAGAGAAGTGAGAATGTGGTAATTTACAGATCCTTCCTTCTTCCCTCCCTCCCTCCCTCTCTCTGTCTTTCTTTCTTTCTTATTTTCTTTTATTTTTTTACACCTGTTTTTATTGCTAAGTTATTACTCTAAGAGAGAGCAGGAATAACGTATGCTCGGCCTTGGGTGCCTCTTTTCTTTGGGTGTTTTCTGTCTGATTTGACTGGTGACATGGAGATCCGATAATAAATGACTGTGGTCTTTGGAAATATGAGAAAATGATACAAATACTTTGCAACTAATTAAAAATCTGTCGTGTTGATGTCTGCTTAATATATGTAGTAATTCCAGAAGTCGATAGCAGATCACCTCTAAGCAGCAAGGGTCTGATGCATCCTCTTTAAATAAAGTAAATATGAAGTGTAGTGGCATGGATATAAACTTGGAGATCACCCAAATAAGATCGTAAAATGTGCTAAATGGTGCTGAGGACTAGAAAGCAGTAAAAAAAATTATATCACTAGTTTACAGTGGAAGTAACTTTTCTACTCCAGAGACTGAAAATGCACCTGAGTATTAGCAGAAAACTTTACTGGGCTTCAACTCGTTTTGCAATTTTAAAATATCATAAATTAGATTCAGGGATGTTAATTCACATAAATAGTTAACAGATTAAAAAGAATAGTTTTATTCGTACAGCCAATAAACAATCCAAGAATTCTAACAAAATGTAGAATAATGACTCTATTAAAACACTTAGAGAACACGCTGAAACAATGTTACATAATTGGCATATTACATAAAACAGCTTTTATGTGTACATGCACACATTTTTATTTGTCCTCCATTAAATATGGAAAAAGTTTCCTATAAACTAGTAATTATAATATATAATGTTCATGTAATGTTAATTTCATTTGTTTCTGCTACACAGAAAAATCCAGTTGGTATTTTAAAATTAATATTAGTTCAATTAAAAAAAAGCAGGACTTAATTTCAGATCACATACAATTTACAATCCATGAAATCATGTGTGCAAAGAAGACAGTTAAGATAAATGTTTAATTATGTATAATTTTGAAGTAGTTAGGCTAAATAAAAACTGATTTTAATACAGAAATTCTAGTTTAGCATGGCAGTGCTGCCATACTAAGGAAGAACTTAATTTTACAATTGCATTGTCAATAAAAACTGAAATGATTAAAATTATAGTCTATGCATCTGTGAATTTTATCTTGGATAAAATAAATTTAATCTATGTATTTCAAAAACAACAGTGTTAAGATACTTTACCTATGAATCTTAAAAGAAAGACTTATTTTCAGACTGTTATATTTTTATATTTATAATAAATTTTATATAGAAACCCTTTATTTATTCATTCATCAGTTGATGGAAATTTGGTTTGCTGCCACTTTTGAGCTGTTGTGTATAATGGTGCTATAAATATTTGTGTACAGTTCTTTATGTAAACCTTTTTTTAATTCCATTTGGGTATATACCTAGAAGTAGAATTGCTGGGTCATATGGTATCTCTATATTTAAAAGCTTGAGGAAGTGCCCATTATTTTACAGAGAGGCTGCATCATTTTACAGTCTTAGCAACAGTTTATGAGGGTACCAAATTCTTCTCATTATTTCTGGTTATTATTTGTCTTTGGATTACAGTCATCTTAGTGGGTGTGAGATATATTGTGAGTTTGATTTGCATTTTCCTTATGTATAATGATGTTGAGCATCTCTCATGTACTTGTCAGCTATTTCTGTATCTTCTTTGCAGAAATGACTATTCAAATACTTTTCCTATTTTAAAGTTGAACTATTTGGGTTTTTATTACTTAGTATATAGTTCTTTATGTATACTGGATAGCAGTTACTCATCAGAGATATGATTTGCAAATATTTTCTCTTCTTTTGTGGTCTTTTTACTTTCTTCATCATATCATTAACAGCAAATTATATTTTTTTGTTTTTTTTTAATTTTGATGGTCTAATTTACCCTTTTTTGTCTGTTATGCTTTTCAAACTATATCTAAGGAGTCATTGCCTAATTCAAGATCACCAATATTTAACATTTATGTTACTTTCTGAAAGTTTTATACATTAAGATCTATGGTCCATTTTGAATTAATTTCTGTGAATAATGTGAGGTGTGGTTCCAAAGTCAGTCTTTTGCTTGTAGATATCCAGTGTCCAAGCAGTATTAATTGAAAGAACTACCTTTTCCCCCATTTAGTTTTCCCATCACCCTTATCAAATAGCAATTGATGAGAAATGTATAAGTTTATTTCTAAACTCTCAAGTCTGTATCATTGATTGATACATATTTGTCCTTATGCCCGTAGAACACTTTCTTGGCTACTATAGCTTTGTAGAAGTTTTCAGAGCAGGAACTATGAGATTCCTATGTGTTTTCTTGTTTTGGCTATTTTCAGTCCTTTACATTTCATATGAATTTTAAAATTAGCTTGTAAAGTTCTGCAAAAAAGCCAGGTGGGATTTTATTACGCATCACGTTGGATATGCAGATCATTTTCCAGAATATTGCTACTTAATAATTTTGCTTCCTAATCCATGAACATAAGATTACTTTCCTTTCATTTTTAGATTTTTATTTTGTAAATAGTTTTCATAATTATATATTGGATTGTTCAAATTTCAGTAACGTTGCAGGATACAAAATAAATGCCCCCAAATCAGTTGCATTTATAAACTCAAATAATGAACTAACAGAACGAGAAATTAAGAAACTAAGCCCACTTATAATAGTCATGAAAAAAATAAAATACTAGAGATCAGTTTAACCAAGGAGGTGAAAGATCTCTACAATGAGAACTACAAACTACTACTGAAAGAAATTAAAGACACAAAAAGATGGAAAGATATTCCAAGCTCTTGGATTGGAAGAATTAACAACATGAAAATGTCTATACTACCCAAAGCAATCTACAAATTCAATGTAATCCCCATCAAAATGCTAATGACTTTCTTCAGAGAAATAGAAAAAAAAATCTTAACATTCATATGGAACAACAAAAGACTCTGAATAGCCAAAGCAATCCTGAGCAAAAAAAAAATAATAAAGCTGGAGGCATAACACTACCTGACTTCAAATTATACTACAAAGCTATAGTAACCAAAACAGCATGGTACTGGCAAAAAAAAAATAGACCAGTGGAGCAAAATTGAGAACCCAGAAATCAACCCTCAGGCTTACAGCCATCTGATATTGGACAAAGGCAACAACATCTACACTCTGGGGAAAAGACTGCCTCTTCAGTAAGTGGTGCTGGGAAAATAGGATATCCATTTGCAGAAGAATGAAACTAGATATGCACCTTTCCCCATATACTAAAATCACTCAAAATGGATTAAAGACTTACATATATGACCTGAAACAGTAAAATTACTAAGGGAAAATATAGATGAAACACTTCAGGAACCAGATCTGGGCACAGACTTCATGAACATGAGCCTGAAAGCATAAGCAACAAAAGAAAAACTAAACAAATGGGACTATATCAAACTCAAAAGCTTCTGCACAGCAAAGGAAATAATCAGCAGAGTGAAACGACAACCTACAGAGTGGGAAAAACTCTTTGCTAACTATGCATCTGACAAGGGATTAATATCCATAATATACAAGCAATTCTAGCAAGGAGTTCTAGTAAAAAACAAATAACCCAATTAAAAAATGGGCAAAGTAGCTGAATAGACATTTCTCAAAGGAAGACATAAAAATGGCCAATGGATACATGAAAATATGTTCAACATCACTCATCAACAGGGAAATGCAAATTAAAACCACATTGAGTTATCACCTCACCCCAGTTAGACTGACTATAATCAAAAAGATGGTGAATAACAAATGCTGGCAAAGGTGAAAAAAGAAGGGAACACTCCTTCACTGTTGGTAGGACTGTAAATTAGAACCACTATGGAAAACAGTATGGAGGTTTCTCAAACAACTACAAGTAGATCTTCCATACGATCCAGCAATCCCACTTCTGGGTATATACCCAGAGGAATCTAAATCATCATGTTGAATGGATACCTGCACTCCCATGTTCATCGCAGCTGTGTTTACAATATCCAAGATATGGAACCAACCTAAATGTCCATTGATGGATGATTGGATAAAGAAACTGTGGTATATATACACCATGGAATACTATTCTACCATAAAAAAGAATGAAATTCTCCCATTTGCAACAACATGGATGAGCTTGGATAAACTTACGTTGAGTGAAATAAGCAAAGCACAGGATAGATATCACATGTATTCACTCATAAGTGGGAGCTAAGAGAGAAAGAAGAAAGGAAAGAAAGACCGCAGTGGTGTGATAGACTTGCAGAGGGAAAGAACATTCTTAGGGATATGAAGTGGAGTGGATGAAAGTGGGAGGGGGAGTGAGGTAAGGATAATTGGGTGGGGACATGGGGTACAACTGCAATTTGAGGTAATGGGCATGCTACCAGTGTGGACCTGGTCTTCACATCTAGGGCACAAGAGAGAACAATCAGCTTTGAATCTCATGAATATTCATAAAAAATAAAAATAGAATTGTCTATTGATCTTGTATTGTGCTGACTTTCTAAACTCATTTATTAGTTCTAATCATTTTTAACAGATTTCTTAGGATATTACACGTACAAGATCATGCTATCTATGAATAGAGATAGTTTCATTTCTTCTTTTTTAAACTAGATGCTTTTGTTAGCTTTTCTTGACGATTGGTCTACTAGAATCACTAGGGCAGTTTTGAATAGAAGTGAGAAAAACAGACATCCTTATCTTGTTCTTTATCTTTGGAAAGAGTATGCAGTCTTTCACCATTAGTATGATTTAGCTCTCAATCTTTCCTAGCTGCACTTTTTCATGTTTAGGATGTTCTCTTCTATTCCTAGTTTGTTGAGCATTTTTATTATGAAAAGATGCTCTATTTTGTCAAATTCTTTTTCTGACTTAATTGAGTCAGTTTTTATTTTATTCTATGAATAATACAGACCTCATAGAATGATTTGGATGTGTTCCTTCCTCTTCTGTTTTTGGAAGAGCTTGTAAAAAGTCGATATTAATTTTTCTTTCAGTGTTTGGTGGTATTCATCATTGAACTCATCTGGGTCTGGGCTTTTCTTTGAGTAAAGTTTTTGATTATTCAACTTCTTTATTTTAGGTCTGTTTAGATTTCCATTTCTTTTTAAATCAGTGTCAGTAGTTTTTGTTTTTCTAGGATTTTGTTCGTTTCATCTAGGTTATCTAATATGTTAGTGTACAATTGTTTACAGAATTGCCTTATAACTCTTTTGATTTCCGTAATATGGGTAGTGATACACTCTCTATCATTCACAATTTCAGTGATTTGAGGCTCTTTATCTCTTTTTCGGTGGGGGACGTTGTTAGACTAGCTAAAGACTCATCAATTTTGTTGATCTTTGCACAGAAGGAACCTTTGGTTTTACTGATTTTTGTTACTGTTTTATTCTATCCTCTCTTTCATTTATTTTCACTCTAATGTTATTTATTTTCTGACTTCTCTTTCCTTTAAATTTTAGTTTGCTCATTTTTTGTTTGTTTCTAAGAGGATAGTTTAGGTAATTGATTTAAGTTCTTTTTTTTTTCTTTTTAACATAGACATTTATAGCTATTATTATCCATCTAAGCATCTGCTTATCATAATTTTTGATATGTTGTATTTTAATTTTTACTCATTTCAAAGTATTTTCCAATTTTCCTTGAGAGTTCTTCATTGACTTACTGGTTATTTAGAAGTGTATTTTGTGATTTCCACATAGTTTTGAATTTAAGTTTTCATCTGTTGCTTCATTCTGAGTAATTTTATTGAGTTTGGACATCATGTAGAATTTCAAGCCTTTAAAATGTATTGCAGCTTGTTTTATGGCCAAATACATGTCATATCCTAAAGAATGTTCCAGGGGCCTTTAAGACTACATTCTAATGTTTTGGATAGGAGTGTTCTACATATAGTTAATAGATCTAATTGGTTAATTGATCTTTTGCCTGCTTGTTTCAACCATTATCAAAAGTGGGGTAATGAAATCTCCAACTATTAATTTTGACTTTTCTATTTTTCTCTTCAATTTAGTCACTTTTTGCTTTATGTATTTCACAACTATTACTTTTGTATGTAATATATAATAATTATATTCATGCTAATAATTATTATATTTTCATATTCAATTGCCACTTTTATCATTATGAATCTTCTGTCATTATAATTACTAATATTTTTTGCTTTAATCTTTATTTTTCTAATGTTAGTATAGCCACGCCAGTGAACTTAAATTTGCTGTTTGCGTGGTATGAGTTTTTTTTCAATCCTTTTTTCTTCTTTTATTCTAAAGTATGTATCTTCTAGGTAGCATAGTTGGATCTTGTTTTTCATCTAACCTTCCAATCCCTGCATTTAATTGAATTGTTTAATTTATTCCAATTTAATATTATTAATATTTTGGGGTTTACATTTGTCATTTTGCTTTTCATTTTTTACGTCTCGTGTTTTTTGTTCCTGTTTCTCCTTATCTGCTTTATTTTGTATTAAGTAGATTTTAATTTGTTTATTATTTTAAATTATATTTCTGAATTATCTTCTTATATCTCAACTTATCCAAATTTACTTTAAATTTATCTAGCTTAATTCTAATCAAATGTAGAGACTTTATGCCTTTATAACTCCATTCAGTTCCTCCCTCTCTTTTTGTGCGATTACTTTTACACTTTTACATCTATAAATGTTATAAACCTAACAATGCAATGATATAAATATTATTTTATATAATTTTATATCCATTTAAGAAGACAGGAGATGAAAGAAAGGCAAGTAAATATTAATAGAGTTTACAATATTAACTTTCTTATTTACAATTTTTGGTTCTCTGCATTTCATCATATGGATTCAAATTACCATATACTGTCATTTCCTTAATCAACTATGGCTTTACTTCTACCTACCGTTTTTGTGCGGTTATTATCATATATATTAAATATATATATGTTTTAAGCTCACCATATAAATAGATGCATTTTATTTTATGCGATTACTTCTTAACTCATTAACAAAAAAGAAGATATATATATATATATCAGTGTTTTTTATAATTAATGACATAATTACCTTTTTTGTGGGCTTTTGATTGTGTGTGTGTGTGTGTGTGTGTGTGTGTGTGTGTGTGTGTGTGTGTGCGCGCGCGTGTGTGTGTTTAATCATGTTACTGCCTGGTGTCATTCGCTTTTAGCCTGAAGAAATTCTAGTATTTCTTATAGTCAAGGTCTTCTAATACTAGATTATTTAGTCTTTTGATTATCTAATATGTCTTTATTTTGGCTTCATTTTTAATATAATTTTTCTTGATAAAAATTTCTTGTGAGACAGAATTTTTTTTTTTTTAATTTTTAGCACTTTGCTTTTAGCACCTCCATTGCCTTTTGGTCTGTATTTCTGATGAGAAAGCAACAGCTGATCGTGCTCTGGATTCCTTGTGCATAATAAGTCATTTTTCTCTTTTTGCTCCCAAGATTTTATCTTTATCTTTGACTTTTAACATTTTGACTATGATGTGTCTGGGTATGGATATATTTGTGTTTACCTTATTGCAGTTCTTTGGGCTTCTTAGATGCATAAATTAATATTTTTCGCCATATTTATAGAGGTTTGAGAAATTAACTTGAAAAAGTTTTTTCTGACCCTTTCTCTCCTTCCAGTGCACCCATGTGCATTGCTGCACTTAATGGTGTACCGTATTTCTCAGAAGAGCTGTTCAGTTTTCTTCATTCTTATGTCTTTATGTTCTTTACATTGTATAGTCTATATTAATTCATCTTCAAATTTGCTGACTCTTCTGCCACTCAAAACTTGTGTTGAGATTCTCAACTGAAATTTTTATTTTGATTATTAGACTTTTCAACTTAAATTTTTTCATTTAGTTTTTCTTCATAATTTAGATCTTTGTATTGATATTTTCATTTCCATGAGACATTATCTTTATATATTTATTTAATTATTTAGACATTGTTTATTTTAGTTCTCTTAGTATATTAATATGTACTATGGATACTTTGAAATCATTGCCTGCTAACTTCAATACCCGGGCCCTTTCTAAACAGTTTTTATTGCCTGCTTTTTCCTGTGTATGGGTCACACTTTTCCTTTTCATACCTCATAATTTTGGGGTTGTTAAAAATATTGACATTTTCTTATAATATATTGTAGTTGTTCGTGATACTATCCTCCTCCTGTTTCTCCCATGAGGATTAATGGGGTTTTTTTGTTTTCTTTTTGCAGCTTTTGTTTTCGTTTGCTTTGTCACTTATGTATTTGCTTAGTGACTTTGTTGAATTCAGTCTAAAATCTGTTCTCTCTAAAGTATGAAGCCTGCAATGACCCTGTTTAGATTTTTTTGTTGTTGTTTTTTGTTTTATCTAGGGGTCACTGTGTGTCAGCATAAGACACATATTGGTGAATGGTTGTTCAATGTCCCTTTGGCTCATTTATTCCCCTCCACTTGAACTAATTGCACTGTATCTACCTTGGCAGAACCTATTCTCTATTGTCTCCACTATGACTTCTATTTTTTCCTTAAGTATTTGAGTAAATGTATATTTAATACTTTTAGTATTTTGTGCTTATGTATTCCAATCCTCACTGAACATATTTCTCTAGTAGATTCCTGATTTAAAAAACCCTTGGGGGGGGGGGAATACTTCCTGAGCTCTTGAATATTTTTTATTATAGATAGATAGATAGATAGATAGATAGATAGATAGATAGATAGATAGATATTGGTAATGTTTATATAGAAAGGTCATTTTGGTGCATTAAAATTTTTGGTTTATATTTTTTATCCATTGATATCTAAATGGTTCTCCATTGTCTTCTGGAATAAAATGTTGCTATCAATATGTCTGACAAATTGAGTTTCTCTTTCTACTAATGATTTGGTCTTTTTTCTGGACACCAAAAAGATTTTTTCTTTTTCTTTCTGTATTTTAATATTTTTTTTATCAGAAAATACTCAAATTGATAGGGTTTCCTTATTTTAGTATATTTTTTGAATTATTTATTTTATATTATCTGTTACCCTTTTTTTGGTGTTTTCTAATTCCACCTGCTTTAGTATGAATGAGGCTTGTGATTTTTTTCAAATGGCAAAAGTGATGAGACGGTATTCCCATGATTATATGACAATATATTGCAACAGAGATACGATGTCATTATGTTATATAAGAATACCTTCTGACCAATAGATTTACTGTAGACCCTTTGAATTAATGAGTTTCCATGGGTCCTACAGCCAAAAGGAAATGAATTTTGCCAACAGCTTGAGTGAGCATGGCAGTGGACCCTTCCCCCAACAAGCCTCTAGTTGAGAAACCAGCCATGGCTTTTACCCTGATTGGAGTCTTGCAGAAACCTTGCAGAGGACCCAGCTAAGTGTTGCTCAGCTTTCTGACCCAGAGAAACTGTTAGATAATAGTACATGTTGTTTTAATCCCCTTCATTTTTGGTAATTTTTTAAGAACCATAGATAACTTTTGGGAAGGTGGTAAAGAGTCCCTATTAAAAGTATGTTGGTTATCTTTGCCTGTCTTCAGTAACTTCTTGTCTGTATTCTTTTCCTTACAGTTACAAAAAATTTTTAGAAACATGTTTCTTCTAAACCAGTTTCCATGTTTATTTGCTACTACATTTATTTTTCCTTGGTGTTTATTTATAAAATAATTTTGTCACTTCATAAATAAATATATTCTACCTTCGAACAGTCCTATCAAAATTATTTTATTTTTTCCAAATGAACTGACTGATGCTTTTTCTAAATCTGATTTATTCTTTTTCATAGCTTTTATCATTTAGTTAATTACCTTTATCTTCCTTTAAAATATTAGGGTAGATATGTCAGAGTTTCCGGTCAAGATAGCGGAAACCACTAATAGGGTTCCCATGGACCCACGCAGGAGTGAGGAGCCAGAACAACCAGAAAAAAGGGAACCACTCAGAGGCTGGTGAGTCACTGCAAGGGACAGCACCAGGCTGGTCCCATGGGAAGTGTTTGGAGCGTGGGTGGTGGGCGAGATGGAAACACTAGGAAAGCACTGGGACACAGCAAGGACAGACAACCTGCCTCCCAATCAACATGGAACCACTCAGAGGAGACTGGTCAGGAATGCAGAATTGCATGCAGTGCAGTTTGATGAAAAATTCAGGCCCAGATCAGAGATTCTACAGAACACAGATCTACCAGGTCACTGGAGAGCCGGAAGTACCTATAAGATCAACCATTAAACCCTGAGCTGCTCAAAAAGCCTTCCCTAGGGAAACAGCAGCAAAGCAGCAATTTAAACAACCACACACTCAAGTACTGGTTCCCACAGGAAGTTCCCCCATGTTAGAAGCAAAAGACAAAAAATTAGTTCCAGCCCAGGGACACCACCAGCACCTTGGGGCCTGCCTGGAAACTGGAGGCTTGGATCTGGGGACTGGACCCCACTCCCACTTCCAGGCAAACTGTGCCAGTGCCTCAGGGCCAGCACGGGGATACAAGGCATAGAGAAGGGGACTGCACCCTCCTCCCACAACCAGGCACACCATGCCAGCACATCAGGGCCTGCCCAGGAACCCAGGGTATGGAGAAGGGGACCAGACCTTTCTCCCACAACCAGGCACACTGTGCCAGCACCTTAGGGCCCTCCTGGGGCCCCAAAGCATGGAGAAGGGGACCGGACCTCTCTCCCACAACCAGGCACACCTAGCCAGCACCTTGGGTCCTGCCCAGTGACCTGAGGTATGGAGATGGGGACCAGACCCTCCTCCCACAACCAGGCACACCATGCCAGCACCTCAGGGCCTGCCCAGGGACCAGAGACATGGAGAAGTGAGCCAGACACACCCCACCCCACAACCAGGCATGCCACCAGTGCCAAGGAGCATACCAGAAACAGCACCTCCATGTAGGTGGCCCACTGCAGCCTCCACAATAATCATGGCTGCCGCGAAAGCAACTAGACACCACAAGCACCATGCAAATGGTCCACCAACCACTGGAGTTCATTCACACAGGAGAGTCACCAGCAGAGTCAAAGAAAAGAAGAGGATGTCTCTTTCCCCAAAGCCCATTTCAGAGTGAAAGAAGCAGCATCTGCTCTATGATAATATTGGGGGACCCGATTACATCTCTCAGCATTGGACAGATCATCTAGGCAACAAATTAACAGAGTAACCATGATTCTTTTTGAAGGAGAGAAGAAATGTAGGGTTATTAGAAGGGGAAGGGGGAGGGACTGGGAGAAAGGGAGAGACTGGACAAGGGGCATAAAGAATAATTACGATTTGTAGCAATACATATGCTAGTAATATTGATTGGATCAACATATCTCAATGTTCAACCCTCAAAATATGTATAATTGATTTTGATTCAATAAATAAAATAAATTTAAAAATAATAATAAAATAAAATAAAATATTAGGCTAAAGTTTCTATTTATTTGTGAGCATTTCATTTAGGCATGTATTCATTGTCAAAATGGATATTAATCTTCACTAAAATTATTTTTCTTATAATAATTTTTATGGAATTCAACTTTAATGCTTCTATTTTGCTTTGATTTATCGAAGATGAGTTTCCCCATACTTTTAAAATACGAGGTAGGGCAGGATAGCCTTCCTAATTTAAAAAATCTAGAACTGTCTCTTTCACTGTTTTCTCAAGGTGCTGATAAATGTGGGTTTTTCTTCTGAGTCCACTGATCAATCTCTCTCATCAATTTTTATCTGGACTTTCTCTTCCAATACCTCTACTATGCTGCACAGCTTAATCTGTTTGCCACTTCAAGCAATTTCTTCTCCATATAAGTGTCTTAAAAGGGAGTTTTGTTTGGTTAATTCCGACAATTTTTAGGTCTCAGACAATTCCAGCTTTTCTATGGTCTTCTGCTCATCTGCATCTGCTCTCATCTGTAAATCCCTGCCCAAGTTTTGCTGCCATTCCCGGATTGGTCTTCCCAAACATCCTTTGAATACCCATTGGAATAAATGGTGTTTTAGGACATTCAGGACTCTTGGAAATCAATTTGCCCAGCTTTTACCTTGGCTTCTACATGGCCCTTATGTTTCTGTGAGAATATGTGAGGATTTGTAAGGATTTGTGGCTGAGTGTGTTTCATTTGGCTATTTTAGTTTCACTATCTGAAACAAATTTGCTATAACAGATTACCACAAACTTGGTGACTTAAAAAAACAGAAATTTTTTATCTCATAGTTATGAAGGCCAGAAGTCTGAAATCAAGGTGTCAGCAAGGCTCTGATCCCTCCAGAGGTTACAAGGAACATTAGATTTCTTGCCTTTTCCAGGTTCTGATGGCTGTATCTCTTGGCTTGTGACTGCTCACTAGCAGCATTTTACAGGCTCTTCTAAATGATCAGTTATTTCACAGCATCAGTCATGTGTTATAATGTTTACTATCTGCCTTAGATATAATACTTTCAAGAATAATCACTCAGGAAATATTATTTAATGAACAATCATTAAGCTGTATGATTATAATAGTTGTCAAGGTTTTATAGAATATCAAATATTTACTAGAACCCAAGGAGCTTCTAAGTGAAGACAGGATGCCTTATTTCCATGGCACAGTTATTTTGCTTACATAATTTCTTAAGTTCCTTGAATATAAATATGAATCAATGCAGTCACTATACTCCCAACAATTGTGAGTGTTGGGAATTAGGGTACATGTCACCCTAATAAGCACAGGTTTATGGAAAAATCCTAAGAGCTTCCTCATCTGCTCCTCCAGAAAGAAGGAGAAATTTTAAATGAGACAATCGAGAAATGGAACTCACAGTTGCCCGTGAATGATTATACCCTTTCACAATGAATACTGATTCCTCTGTGCTTACATTTGAGCCAGATCTCAAGGTTATCATGACTTTTTTCAGACTTAGAAAATTATATTGTATTTTGCTCATGTAGCCTGAATAAATTTGATCTATTAGTCTCTGATTTTCAGGCTGTAGTGAGGTGTAATCTCTTGTATTTTATTTAACTTTCTCTCTCTCTCTCTTTTTTTTCAATTGCCTTGAAAATAAATGGGAAAGGAGACTCCAAATGGCTCTTTTAATTGTGAATGTGTCGAAAAGCTTACTTGGATTAGAGGCTATGCTCCTTAAATTTATATTGTATAGGTATTTTACCTGATATACTTTGTTATATCAAAACTCCCTGCCCAGATGACTAGAAAACATACCCTGCAAAGAGGAGCACTATATGTTATGTACCTGATGTTTATGACAGACATAATCATGCATTACTTATACTGAATCTTCTTAATCTTTTCTTCATTTCCTTTTTTTTTTCTTCTGTGTTTTATTCATGATCCAGTTTATACTTTAGGGCAATATTAACAGAATAAAAACAATTAAATGTAGGTATTACATTTAATATATACAGTCTCTTTGTCTAAGCAAATGTTTTACTTGAATTTTATTAATTCAATTAATTTAATATTTATGAATCTCCATTTTGCTATAAGCACCTGCAAGGGACTAGATGTAATGGGAAAATTGGAAGATTGGGCACCTGATCTCCTACAATTTAAGTTATTTTAGTTCACTACTCCAATTGCTTGTATATATGTCTAATTTACTAAGGGAGGAAGTGAAAAATCAATGGAAAATATAATATATTCTTAAGAACTTTATTCTGTTAACATGAGATAGTTAAATGGAGGAGATTACAAGCTATTTAAGAGACTATGCAGTAGTCTTCCCATTTTTTTTTTTTCCCCCATGACCGGTAAGGGGATTGTAACCCTTGGCTTGGTGTCGTCTGCACTGCACTCAGCCAGTGAGCGCACCGGCCATCCCCATATAGGATCCGAACCCGTGGCCTCAGCGATCCCAGTGCCGCTGCGCTCCCAGCACCGCACTCTCCCAAGTGAGCCACAGGGTCGGCCCTAGTCTTCCCATTTCTAATCTTTAAATATTTCTAAAATCAATAGAGAGACGATGAATATAGAGAATTGTTAGGGAATGCAAACTATGCTATTGCGATGACATTTTCAAATGCATTAGTTGTAAGTTCTGTTGTTGTTTTTTTAAAGACATAATATTTAATATTAGTTATCACTGCCCAATGAGCAAAATAAGAATAATTGTAACTTGATGTAGATGTGCATTTCTGATTATTTATAACAAATTTTTTCATTTTCTTTGGGTTTAGGAAGAAAACACATGGTATTTTTTAGCTGAAGTTTGCTAGTTAAAAATAATAATCATTAACCCAAGAGTAATGGCAATAAAACAGTCACTTGAAAAATAAGGAAAATTTGAAGAACTAAGTGAAAATGAAGTGTTAGTAACTCAAAGAGAAAAGGATTTTAATATCTCTGTAGATAGCAAGAAGTTTAACTATATTATATGACTCCGAATCATTCAGTCATTCAGGTTCTGATAGCAGATTCTGACAATATTGGTTTTATATAAAGTATAAATGTAGAAAATCAGGTTCTGCAAAAAAAAAAAAAAAAATCCAAGTTTCTCTCTCTACAATAGGTTTATTCCAATTTAGGAAAATATAAAATATTCTTTTTTTTTTTTTTTTTTTAATTTTATTTTGTCGATATACATTGTGGCTGATTATTGTTCCCCATCACCAAAACCTCCCTCCCTCCTCCCTCCCCCCCTCCCCCCCAACAATGTCCTTTCTGTTTGCTTGTCATATCAACTTCAAGTAATTGTGGTTGTTATATCTTCTCCCCCCCCCCCCGGTTTGTGTGTGTGTGTGTGTGTGTGTGTGTGTGTGTGTGTGTGTGTGTGTGTGTGTGTGTGTGTGAATTTATATATTAATTTTTAGCTCCCACCAATAAGTGAGAACATATGGTATTTCTCTTTCTGTGCCTGACTTGTTTCACTTAATATAATTCTCTCAAGGTCCATCCATGTTGTTATAAAATATTCTTTAATGTTACCACAAACCAGACACTGGGGAGGGGGGTAGTATTTCAGTTATTCTCTCTGTAAGAATGAATGTCAACTGATGCTAAATTTCCTGTAGGATTTACATGAAGGAAGATATATTTATAAAAACTATTACTGTTATTAGTTGACCATTTAAAGGAATGGTTTATTTTTCAAAAAAGACAGCTTTTATCATTAATCAGGTGGGTTATCATCATGCTATGACATTGAAATAGTGAAATAAGATTAAGAAGGCTTTTGCATTTTCTATTAGGTAGGTGAAGGTGAGGTTAATCTTGAAGTAATTTATTCATAAACTTATCCCATTTTAATTTACTTAAATTAACCTTAAAGTTATAATCTTAATACTGCTGCTGAATCTTGTAATTTAATCAGTTGTGGAGAGCTATTTATCTCTAACCATTGTCATAAAAGCAAAAATCTTGGAGTTAAACCAATTCTAAAACCTACTTCACCTTTTTGGCAGATATTTATTTTATTACCATTTTTGGAATTCCTCTGTCCTTCTTACTCACAAATTGGTTTACATTGCATCTCTGGACACATGAGTAGCCATGTGATCTGATTGGAGGCAGCCAGAATGCTTATCTAGTACTTTCAAGTTAAAACTAAAGGAATAGGAATTCATTCTGTCTCATAGTGGAGCTGGACAAATATAAGCCTAGAAGCCATCGGTGTTCGTGATTCCATCTTGTTAAAAAAAAAAAAAAAATCTGCATGATAGAAACCAAAATACAAGGGAAAATATAAAAGAGTAAATAAAAATAAAGAGTCCTATTGTAATTCCATTCGGTGAAGTAATCTATATTGCCCCCTTCCCATGGTTGATTATGTGACCTAATACGTGTTTGCTTGTTTTGTTTTGTTTGCTTTTGCTCTACGATGGTTAAACTTTAGATTTTTTCTCTTGCAAAAAGTTCTTCCTGTTACAAATTTATACCACATGTGACTTGAGACAAAAAACTCAATGTCTCACTCTTCACTTTTAAAATTATCATACATTTTTGAGTCAATAAAGGTGTTTTGGCTTGAATTAGCAGAAAATCTGACTCAAACTGGACTAAATAATTTGGGGTATTATTGGATCACAGAAAATTCCAAAGCAGAGTTGGCTCTAAGTGACAATTCAGCACTGGATGATATTACTGATATTTCGTTTTCTCTTCCTCTGTCCTCTGCTCTTTTGTAGGGTATTTTCATCCAAAAATATTTTCCTTCATGGTTACTGAATTAACATTCTCTTTGTTCACACACAGGAGAGAATAAAAAGTATCTTCATCTCTGAATTTCCTGAAAAAGGCCAGAAAGGCCCTCTAATTGGAATCATTTAGTTCAGGGATACTTAAAGTGTGGTTCACATACCATGGCCAGTCTGCAAATTCTCAGTTATTGATTCATTATGTGATAAATACGGTATCTGGGAGCAAGTATTTAGAAAAATAATGAAGCAATAATGAAAAATTGTAGCAACATAAAATTTTATGTTGAATGTAATAGGAAGAAAATGAGGGTGGTGTATTATATATATTTGCTTTTGTAATTAATTTTTCTTGTACAAAGTTATTTTGTATAAATTTTTTAAAAATCCTTTTGACATGGATAGAAAATGCTAGTTGAACTAATTCTCCACTGCAGATTATTTGTTTAGGACACAAATCAAGCTCAGAAAAGCAATCTTTGTGGTAGAGCTGTTCGGGTGTGCCCTTTTTTTGTCTTTGATCATCTGCCTCCCTAGTGTGTTTTATTATTTTTTGCAGGGATTGGAAGGGTGTGAAAATGCTCTAGTGAGGGAAAGCACTTGGCCTTGAAAAATTATACCTATTTATTGGTTACATCAATTGTTACATCAATCAACAACATCACAAACAACTTGACAAATCACCTAGTCAATGCAATAAAAATGTAAGTTGACTTTGTGCTTAGTTGAATGTATTAGTATTCATTCCTCTGTTTTCTAAATTATCTAGTTATATCAATACTCTATTTAGTCCAATGTGCAATGCAGAGTGAAATACAACACCCAAACCTCCTTTCATGAGGAACTTATTGCCCCAGCTTGCAACGAACAGCCTCCAACTCTCATTTATTCAGGGTTTGCCTCAGCTGAAGGCAGTCATCCCAATAAAAACGTTAGTATCCCTTGCCCAGTTTATGGACTTGATTCACTGTTCTGATTCAGAATTTACTGACAGAAGAGAGGCCAGTTCTCCTAAAAGATGGATGTAGCAATACCATGGAAAGTACAACCATTAATGGATATCCAGTCCTTCCACAGAGAAATGAGTGGCCATTTACTTGAGTAACTGTGCACAGGACAGAAGGAAATAAACATTTTGAGGCCCGCTGGATGCAGAGACCTAAAGCATTATGAGTTTCTCAACGTTGAGTTTATGGTGGATCCACTAGGGCCATAGGTCTACCTGATGGTCATTCTTACAGTCTCTACATGTATGATTGTAATTGGCATACTTGGAATTTGGCATAACTCCCACAATGATTTCTTAGTCTGTGGGGTAAGACCTCTTACAGTGCAGATGGCAAAGTGAAGACACTGAAACTGCCACTCTGCCACGATAGCAAACAAAAAACAATAATGCATCCTGGGGAAGATGACACAAATTAATAGGGATTTAAAGGATGCAGAGACTATCGCCTCCATCATATCTCCATTTAATTTACTGGTCTGGCCCCTGCAGAAACCAGATGGATCCTGGAGGATGATTTGAGGCTATCACCAATTCAAGCATGTAGTAGCTCCAATTTCTGTGCAAAATATGTACGCAGTCTTTGCTAGAACAGATTGTTATGGCCTTTGGTGTGGGAATGATTTGGTGAGTGCATTAATTTGGTGAGTGCATTCTTTTGTATTATTTATTACTATCAGAAAAGAGGATTAGAAACAGTTCAAATTTACATGGAACAGATAACAATATACATTTGCATTTTTGCTATATTACCTCTTCTGACCACCATCATTTCACAGCAGTAAGAGATCTGGACAATATGGATATCTCACACAGCATCTCATTGATCCACTATATGATATCCATTAAGCTGAGTAATCAAGAAATATAAAACACACTTTATAGAGATCCTACTAAGACACATTCATTCTGGAGAGTGTGAGATAAACCATATGAAAATCAGGGGCCGGACACATCCTATTTATTGGAAGCAGATAGCATTTCTTTTCTCAAACCCCATAGTCACAGAGATGATAAACAGACATTCTTAAATATGAATGTAATAAACACATATTTGAAAAATTGTTTCAATAATGTTTTATAAATGAGCTAAAATAAATAATTTGAAATCACTATATTTGCATAATTTGTTGTTGTTCTAAACAGAAACATTAAGATTTGATCTCTTTAGTTTCCAAATGATTCTCTATTAAATTACACATTTTAATGACTTAGAGACTCAGACTCTTCTAGCGGTTGAATTTGATTGCTTGTGGTATTAATCAATGTATGAAATCAACTTCAAATTCCATATAATTAGAATTGCTAGAAGGAATAACATTGTTAAAATTAAAGATTCGCCAAAAGGAAAATAATTAAACTGTTAAAATCTTCGGCAAAGAGAATTAGAACAGTGAATTATTCTGGCTTTGCTGGTGTTAGATAATTTGATGGCAGCTTTTGTGTCTGACAGAAATAATAGACCAGTGTGTGTAGAATATATATATTATTAAAAACCTAATTATTGTCAGTTTGATTAGCTAGGCTAATCACAGAAAACAAATAGGTTGATAATTTTAACTGAAAACAACTCCCAAATAATTAATATTTTACTTTTCAAAGTAGCTTTTTCCTGCAGATTTAACTTCCCAATTGTGTCTTTCTACCCTTAAGGTAAGACTAAAACTAATTTATAATTGATTTCAAATAACTTCATCATTATCCTTTCCTCAACTTCTTTAGAAATATTTTTCCCATTTAATGTTTCCATTCAATTACATGAAAATATTCAGAATTTAAGTACTTTCTTTAGAAAGTGAATGCTACTGGGATTCCTTATGCATTAACTTTTTCTCAGAGTATACTTTTAGCAATTTTTAACATAATTGAAAGCATCAAAATTATTTTTGAAGAACACGTTTACCACATGTTTCATATCATAAAGGTGTAAATTAAGTTAATACAAATGTTCGTTCTGATTACTATATGGAATTTTCCTCACTACTATCAATTGTTTAAGTAAAAAATGTTTCCATTATCTAGTCTGAGTCATTCATAATCTGTGATTTTTAACCATGAAGAATTTGTTTGGAAAGAGAACAAAGATGTATAATCAAAAGAAATTTTTCTGAACACATGAAATAATCTCCTTAATAAAGTTATAATTGCCTTAAGTAATTAACTTTCTGTAAAATACAACTTTAAATAATAACAAGACCAATTTTAGTGTTGAATCATCTAATTTTCTTCTTTTTTCTTCTGTGTGTAAAGAAAGACAATGAATCTCACAATTTGCAGTGTGCAGTTTAAGGAGTCCTGAGTGTGTAAACTTTTAAAAATTGTTCTGTTTACAACAAACTATGATTTTTGTTTATAAATAAATTATTTCTGTACTTCAACAACATTATTTTAGAATATTTAGGTTTAGTGTGATATAAATTTTTGATTTTGTGTTTTATACTGATATTTTTATTTATTAGATAACAATAATTTGTAAACAGTATTTAATTTCCATTTACGGATGACTACTCAAAAGAAACAATATAAGTTTCTTTTCTTTATTGTTCTCATGTATGGTTCTCAACTAATCTTTACCTGTAGTACTTACAAGGTAGGGTAAAGGACGATGCTACGCACCTAGAGCAAGATATTTAGCGAAAGTGAGCTTATGGCTGTCTTGTAAATACTGGCTGGAAATGAGGAATTTAAATAATTGTGATGTTGTCATTGGTTATAGAAAAAAATATATATATATATATGGATATATAAAGTACAATGAAATTGATACCACTAACAATTTCAATTACAAAACCTAAGAATTACTAGGAAAACTTGAAAGCAATCTTAGCACTGTTTTTCTCATAGTTTTTTGTTATTCCTTTTGTCCCACTCCTGATAGAACACCTCCCACTTCATGAAAAAAGCACCATTTGAACAATTATTCTATTATAGTTTACACCATTATACCTCATAAAGATACATTTAACTGATCTACAAATTAAGCAAAATAAAATATTTTCAAACAATATGAAAAATTGAAAAAATATATGTATTTAAATCAGTAAATGGCAGTTTGATTTATTTTGCAAAATACAATAATTTAGAAAGAAAAATGTGAGGCCGCTTTAATGTAGAAAGTATCCTTTTCTTACTTTCTTGGAACTGTGTAGGTCTGAATTATTTAACTACTTTAATTCAGCTATATGTCTAAAATAGTTTTGAAGAAATTATATACACAGATTCTCAGACATATATAGCTAAAAGTAATAGTTTAGAATAAGTAATAGTAAATAGGATTTGTGGGAAAGCAGAAATTATTATTTTAATAAATATTTTTGTTTTTCATGACTATTCTGCCAATTTTAACAATTAGCAAAGTTCTAATAGGAAATACAAGGTAAGTGTTTTAGAAATTTAATAAGTAAAGATGGCTAAAATAATAAGCCAAGCTTTATTTTACAGAACAAATTAAGTGAATGGGCAATATGCAGCTTGCATTTTCGCTTCTATGTTGTATTTCTTCATAAACAATTTGAGAACAGCCTGAAGTCAAATAAATAGGTCACTTGCTGAGTTACTTAGCTTCTGGTCCCTCAGCCACTAGATCTTCCAACAATATCATCCTGTCAAAGTTGCCTTTTTATTGACAAGTATATTGATTTCCTGATTGATGTGCAACTCCTTTATTGGCATTTGCTATGGGAGATATTATTTTGATGTTTATATGAACAATAGCTCCATCAACACAAAGAATTCATACGGTTAGTTTGAATGGCTCTTAACTATATGGAATTGTATGTTTCTTGGTAAATACAGAAAAAGACATTGTAAACATGAGCAAAGCAAAACCAAAGAAAATGAATGTTATATATGGTTCTATTATATCATACTACCAGAAAAAAAGAGAAAAAACAAAAACAAAACCAAATAAAATAATCTTTAAAGTAATTCTCTATAAAGGAAGCAACCCATTGGGTGCTATTTGTTTGAGATAAGACAGAATATATGGAAAGCAAGTACTTATACAATCCTCCTCTTCTAATCTTGTTAATGCAGAATGTATAAATACATATTACAAAAAATATAACATTCTAAATTTATAAATTGTCCTAATCAACTTAATTACAGTAATGGAATTCTATAGTGGTAACAGTACTTTTTATATTTATAACATCTACACTTTAAATGAAGTACCTCAGAATGATTGCTTAAGACTTAATAAACTTGTACTTAAAAATTATAACAGGTTTTATAATTACCTAAATTTTTCTGAATATATTTTTCTTCATCATGTTAAAAATTAAGTGAATCATCAGGACCAAGTAGGGATTTATTCCAGGTATGAAAGGTTGGTAAATCAGTGTAATTCAACATATCAACAGGTTAAAGGGTAAAAATTATTTGATCCTATCAATTAATGCTGAAAATCATTTGACAAAATTCAACATCCATTTAGGTAAAAACTCTCGGCAAATTAGAAGTAGAGGCAACTTTCTCAACTTGGTAAAAAAATCAACAAAAAACCTATATTATACTTAATGATGGAAGACAGGGTACTTTTCATCTAAAATCTTGAACAAGGCATGGATGTCTACTATCTCATTCAATACTACTACTCAATGTCATACTGAAAGTCCTAGATAATGCAAAGTGGTGAGAAAAAAAGTAAAAGTTATACAGATTGGAAAAGAAGAAATACAAATATTTTTATTCACAATGGCATGATTGTCTATGCATTAATTTACTAGGGCTGACAAAGCCAAGTACAACAAATTGGGTGGTTTAAACAATAGAAATCTTTTTTCATAATTCTGGAGGCTAGAAGTCCAAGATCAAGTTTTGCTTTGTTCAGGATTGTAGATGAAAAGCACCCTGTCTTTCATCATTAGGTATGATAGCTATAAGTTCTTTGTTGATGTAGTCGCCCCTATTTCTAATTTGCCGAGAGTTTTTACCATAAATGGATGTTGAATTTTGTTAGTGGGATTGGTTTCTTCCGAAGACTCTCTCGTTGGCTTAAAGATGGCCATTTTCCGCTTTGTCTCCTCACATTTTCTTCCCTCTGTACTTGTCAGTGCCAACGTTCCCTCTTCTTATAAAACCTCTAGTAGTTAATGACCTCACTTTAACTTAATTATCATATTCATGATAATTGCCTGAGGCACTGGGGCTTAGGACTTCAACATATAAATTTTGGAGATGACACAATTCAGCTCATAACACTCTATTTAGGAAATCAACAAACTACTAGAACTAAAAGCAATGATAGCAAGGGCACAGGAAAAAAATGTAAATATAAGGTCAATTCATTTGAAATTTGAATTAAGAAATACCATTTACAGTAACACAGATGAGTTTCAGATGCACAAGTAAAAGCATGATCCATGAAAGAAAGAAAATTAAGTTGGACTTCATTAAAAGTAAATAATTTTGCTTTACCAAAGACACAGTTAAGAGAGTGAAGTCAAGCCATGGACTGAGAAAACATTTGCAAAACATTTATCCAATTGACATATATCCAAAATGTATAATGAACCCTTAAGATTCAACAATAAGTGAACGTTTTTTCATACACTTATTTTTTATTTGTATATCTTCATTGCCTAGGATCTGTAAGTAAAAAATCTTTGAACTCGTTTCTTATTATGGTGGTATATTTAATTTGAACCTTCCACCTGAAGAACTAGGGGCTGCCCCCACCTGAGTTTCCCTCGGGTCACTGGGGAGACCACAGGTTCGGCTCCCGGCACTAGAATAATGATCAGGCAGACATAAACAGGACAGGGTCCAGATAAAAGAGCATCTGCCAGTATAACAAACTTTCTCATGTGAGAGACCCTGGTTGCAGGTCAGACAGTGAGGCATCAGGCCGTCTGCCAGGTAAAAGGAGTATTCTATGAAAGACATACTGTAAACACCCACATCCAGCTCCTTTTCATTTCCTGTTAGGGAAGAGCTACTAGCCGCTCTGGTATTGGAACCCCAATTTAGCTTGGGGCTATCAAGACAATATGGTAAATAATGGGAACCACACTTTTCACTGTTGGAGTGGGAGGTTACAGATAAGCGAGGTGGAGAAGGCTTGAATTGCCTACCTGAATTGATTAGAGTGGAGACATTAGCATGAACTCATGCTTGCTTTAATGTAGATACAGACAGCTACATGTAGGAATACGTACAGCTACATGTAGGAATGTTGATATCCACAATTTACTATACTCATATATTTCCCTTTTTCTGTCAGCTCAGCATGCCTAGATGCAAAGACACTACAGTAGCAACAAGCACATCTAGATCAAAATTCTGGTTTCAATGCCATTCTCAAGTAGAAGGAATCAGAGCTCCTTGGAGACAAGGCTGATTTTAAAATGGAGGCAGAAATCAGACAAGATTAGCCTGTAGCGTCATAGTGCCAGAAAGTAAGGAAATGCTTAAACACACACACACCCACACTCACCCCCTGCCAACACACACTGGTAGTATATACCCAGGAGCCAATGGAAAGAGCTCTCAATGGTCAAATATATATATATATATATACGTATATATATATATACTGCAACCTCGTGAAGATGAAATATAACTACCCATTCTTAAGTGTGGGCTATGTATGCATAGTGACTTCTTTCCAGGGAATCCATTATAGACAGAAGGAAAAAGAAGCAATTTTATACTAAAGAATAATAAAAAATACTATCTCGGCCAGGTGATGAAAGTTAACATCAACAGGGATAAGCCATGCTGTCATTCGTACATACCCTTAATATGAGGGGATGAGATTTTCTCTTTACCTCTGTGGTTTTCCTCCCTGAGTTCCATAACCTCAGGATACCTATGCATAAATAACAAAAAAGAAAATAAGTCAAACAAATTTCAATAGAGAGGCATCCTACAAAATATCTTAAAAGTTAGTCCTCAACTCTCAAGGTAAATCTGCAATAAAGTATGATTTTAGTTTATCATTACATATCAATATTGGTGCATTAATTGTGACAAACATTTCATAATAACATAAGATGTTAATAGCAGAAGAAACTTGATGTAGAACACATGGGAACTCTCCAACTATGTTCATCATTTTTAAGAAAACCTAAAACTATTCTGAACTAAAAGTTTAAGAATGATAAATCAAGAAAAATGAGTATCTACCACTTTTTCTTAACTAACCACAAAATATAATTTTTAATTTTTATAAATTTGGTATCAGTTAACAAATAATAAATTTATACATTCTTATATTTTAATTAAAATTTATGTGGAGAATTAAAATGCCATTATTGAGCTATGATATATGCTCTCCATTTACTGTAAAAGCATTATGATCAAAGTGTAAAATTCTAGATTGTATTCCCAATAAGTGGAAACTCCCTGATGGAGTTTGGATGTGTTGCCCCCTCCAAAACTCATGTGGAAATTTGATCTCCAATGTGGCAGTGTTGGAAACTGATTGAGTCATGGGGGCGGATCCCTTACGAATGGATTAATGAGTGAGTTCTCGCTCTATTAGTTCCTGTGAGAGCTTGTTGGTTAAAAAGACCCTGGCACATTCTTTCTCTCTCTCTCTCCCCCTCTCTCCCTCTCCCTCTCTCTTCCTCTCACCATGTGATCTGCTTGTACCCCCTGGCAGCCTGCCACTTCCCACCACCAGTAGAAGCAGCCTGAGGCCCATGCTAGATGCAGCTGTCCCAGAATCGTAAGCCAAATAAATTCTGTTCTTTATAAATTACCAGGTATTTCTGTTAGAGCAACACAAAACGGACCAATACAAACCTCATTCAAATTTTATTTCACAATACAGATATTTACAACTAGTGTGCAAATATAAGATCTGTAAATGCCTCTATGGGTGTCAGTATCCATTGCAATAGAAATAGATCAATTCATTGCAGTTTCTCTCTTTTCTCTTTAACCTTAAAATTTAAGGTAAATATATTTTAGTTTCTGCTTGAAATATACATTCTAGTACTATTATGTGGATAAAAGTTGTCAGTAATTATTTATTGCATACATTCTAGAAAAAATAATCAAATTTGATATATCTAATTAGAAATATAGATACTACTAGATTGTTTACCATTCTTGCCATATTTACCATATTGTACTTTGTGAAAAACATTGCATATGTAAATAGAGGAAATATATTTTCTTTTAAGCTTTTGTCTTTTACTCCAAGGCCAATTTTCTCAAACTATTTGCTATTCCAATAAATGAAGATACATGATGCAGACCATCCTCATCCATCGGACTCAATAGGAGCAGCACTTTTCAATATCTTTTAATTGATATCTGGTGAAATAACTTGATATATTGAACCATATCATTTATTTTTTGCTAAGAGGTGATTATTATAAATATTAAAGGAATATCTTACTAAAAACTTCCTAACATTTGCAAATAACTGGCTCCCTCATGATCTCATTTTGTTATGATTTTAACATACTGAAGTTCATAGGGTAAGTTTCATTTTGTTTGTCCTGCAAATGAGGAAAACCACCTCCTAGAAATTAAGTTATTAGATGAAGACCATATATTTAACAAGTAGTAGTACTTTGACTTGAACCCAAGTCTTCTAATGAAAAATCTTGTGGTCTTTTCCTGCTCCTACTTTAAGTTGGCTTTGATTTCTCACAAAAGCCCGGTTAATTCTGTCAAAAGGATGGTACAGACAGACCCTCGTGCCGTTCAGCAATGTGCTATTTTAATGAAACAGGACAGATTTAGCTGGGAATATCATCATTTTTAATGGCATCCTGACAAATTTAGTAATTTGGCACTTTGTATCTCGCACATACAATTATGATAATTCCCTGCTTCTTTCATTAATTTTTCCGTATACGAGCAAAACTAAAACTTTTATCTTCCTACCCTCTTAATTCACCCTATATTAATTAAATATAAATTTGTTATAAAATCTTCATATTTGCAAGTATACAATCTATTGACATACCTCAATATACATACTGGCATTCATAATCAACTTTATTTTCACCCCACTTATCTTTCTCACAACTTTATTGATAGTTTTTTTTTTTTCTGACTTCTACTTATTTACTCTCCTGTAATCAATAATCTCCAAGATATGGCAAATTCCTTTGTTTTATGTTCCAAATTGCATTTCTTCCTAGTTTTGAAGGATAATAATGGAGTTCACTTATTAAAAATGGAAGTTAGGTGGGAGTGGGCTTGAGGAATCTTTCTCTGCCACTGCTGAAAGAAATATTAGTGCTCACAAATAATATAACCAGGTATCTGGGGATCTCATGCTTCTGTATTCCTGAGACCTTTCAGAATGACTGTGGGATGGCCACTGTATCTTCCATGAAGGAACACAGCGCAATATATTTTCATTTAGGAAAAAAGTTACTCCACTTGTTTCATCTTTAGAATAATCTCAGCATTATTGTGTTAGTGACCTTGTGATTCTTTTCTGAAGCTGGCTTAGATTGTGAAAGACAATGTAGGGTGGATTTTGGCTTATAAATAGAAGTGATAGTCACTATATTCTATCATCCTAATTCCAGTTCTTCCATTAAACTTATCCTGAATACGTCAAACCCTCAACAAACAGGACACCTTTCAGTCTAAACTATCCTCATCAGTTGTTAGTTCTACATCTTCCACGGAATCTCACTATTGCATATACCCACCTGGAAACATTTGCATATACCAAATCTACCTTCCTACTGATGGTCAGAAAATTGAGAATTTCCTTCATTTATCACAGATTGCTCTGATCAGACCAAGCACACCAATAACAATTTAATAAACATTAAATGCAATATTGAATAAAATTGCTAGATTTGTTTGAAAAATAAAATAATAAAGCTATATTGAAAAAAGTATTGTAGTATGAAGATGTCTAATTTGACTGCCAGGGTGCTCACCCCCTATTGTATAATCCTGCTATTGCATAATCCTGTATAATTTCCTCACATTGAGTATGAAAGAGACTCGTGAATATGGTGGGACAATCACTCCCTTAGTTAAATTACATTGTATAAGATTCCATCGCAGAGGACTGGAAAGAAATTCTCTTGCCAATTTTAATTTACCTGCCATGTTGAGAGTAGGTCACATGTGTAGGAACTGGAGAGTAGCTTCAAAGAGCTGAAATTGTCTCCTCACTTATAGCCAGAAAGAAAACCGGACCTCAGTCATACAACCACAAGGAACTGAATTCTGCCAACAACGAGTGAACTTGGAGGAGGACTGCAAGCCTCAGGTGAGATTGTGGCTCATGAAGAGAACTTGATTTCATTACAGTGAGATTCTGAGCAGAGGACCCAGTTAACCGACACTTAGAATTCTAACTAAAATGTGAGGTAATACATTTGCATAGCTGTAAACTGCTAAATTTGTGGTAATTTATTATACAATAAAGCTAATACAAATATATTATTCAGGAAATGAATTAATTCAATTAATTAAAATCTAAACATTATATAGCATATAATTAATACGTGTAGTTATTATATAAATATATTTTATTACCTTAGTATCTTCTTTCTTGTAATTGTCTTAGTTTTGACAATAAATTATATGGTTAGTCTATTCATTCTAGGAAATTGTTAGGTCTGTTTACTTCAACTTCCAATAACATTTCCCACTTCCACTGCTACCACTGAGCTAAGCCACTATCATCATTTCACTGGACTACTGCAAAGACCTCATAATATGTCTCTTTGTTTCTAATTTCAACTATCTCACCCACTTTATACTGATCCTCAAAACAGATGAAAAATATGTTATATTACTGCTCCAGTGCTCAAAATTCTGCAGTAACTTCTTATTTTACTCAGAGGAAATGTGAAGCTTCTTACAGTAACTATCAAGGTCATACACGGTCTTCCATACTCTCCCTTTGACCACCTAAGTCCTTGAACACATAAGGTCTACTTAGAGACTTTGCTCTGCCTATTTTTTCTGCCTGCAATGCTCTTCCCATGGATATCTGTATGGCTAACTAACTCTTCTTCAAAACTTGGCTCAAATCTGACCTTCAGTGACATCTGCCTTGGCTGAATTTTGAAACTAAAAATTGCTACCCCACCATCTCTAGGGTACTCTGTTTTACTATTTCACCTGTTTTATATTCTTTCCTTTTTAATCACATTTATTATTTTCTAGCATTTTACATTATTTACCTATTCATTTTGCCTGTCTTTCTCTCACTGCTAGAATATAATTTCCATGGCTACATGAAATATTAATTGTTTTGTATCATTGCTGGTTACAAAATATCTACAACTGTGTTTGATATTTAGTGCATGTTCAATTAACATGAGTTGAATAAGTGAACTGATATAGGAAAAGTTTCCTTTTTGGTTTTTTCTTGTCTGTAGAAACCCCTGACACCTGCCCCAACTTGAACCAACCCCTTCTTTCTTTTCTTAATGTTTCCACATTTATATCACAAAATCTTTATAATTTTTAGGTTGAATTTAAACACACATAAAAGTAATTCTTTACTTCTATTAAAGAAGTAAAGAATATTTCCTTGGTCATTTATTAAATTGGTCTATGAGAGACCTTATCTCTCCCAATATTTGGCACATATCCTTGCACAAGGACATAGGTGAAACTAGTGTTCATTCCTTGGACAAATTTTTAAATGTTTTTAAAATATTCGATTAGAAAACATTATGAGGTAGTAGGTAGAATCTACCAAGGTAATATTAGGTGAAAACTGATATGAATTTTAAAAAATGACTGTATTATTTTGGTAATTAATCAAATGGATAATTCACATAAGTATAATTACAAATTGATTTTATTGATATCTCTTCTAATTAGTTTGGGTGAAGAATAAAATGACTTTTAAATGAGTTCTTTTTCTCAATAAACAGAAGAAATGCTGGAAGTATATTTTGACATGGTTCTCCACCTTTGTATATTAAAATACAATAATGTATTTACCTTTTTTATGTGGGGTCTTTAAAAAAAGTGGCTTGAGCTTCTCAAAAATAGATGAGAATAAGACCTATTAGGGATAGATCTACTACTTGTTTTGTTCATTTGACATTTACATTATTTTTCATACAAAAAATAAATTCAGCAAGCTTCTTTGTTTTTCCACAACCAGTCTCTCTGTAAATTACAATTTTGCTATATAAATGGTACAACCTAACTTCTGTAATTCTGCTAACAATACTGAGATTCCTTTCTAGATAATTTAATTATGACTGTCATTTTTATTATTTAAAAATACTAATGTGATGTTATCATTCTTAGTTAGACTTATTTTACAGTGTTATATTAATATGGGTAATACTTTATAAATCACTCAAAGATACAAAGTGTATTAACTAAGCCAGATGAGAAAAATGGTGTCAAGATCTCTTACCTGTCAGGGACGTATTATTGACTATATTTCAATGGGACTATAATAGATTTAAACTTAAAGGAAACTGAGCTGTGTGGGGTTTATACTTCTACAGAGAATAATGGATAAACCACAGTACATCAGTCTCAGAGTCATTAAATAATTCTTCATTAAAGGGAATAGTGATGAGGCAGCAGAGAAAGAAAAAAAATCATTACAAATTCAAATGTAAGCTTCTATGCATTAAAAAAAAAAAAAAGAAGAAGAGCAGGAAGAAAGATAAAAGAAATGCAAATCTGAAAAAATCAGGGATGACCTTACCCTGGAGTTTAAAGTCAGCCTCAAAAATCAAATACAATACAATATAATCTATGGAAGAATTGGGAGATGGAGACAGTGTAGGTGGTTCAAGTTGGAGCAGGTGGCCTGGGGTTGCTACAGGCAAGTAATATTATTTCAGCCTCAGGCATTTTGAACTGACAGCTGGGTAAGGAGAGAGAAATATGAGGTCATTTAGGTATATTAAAGTTTTGAGAAAGAACCACTGAAAGTTTCTCTTGACTTGGGTGTCTAGAAACCCCTAATGGCTAATGCTTGATATGAAAAGGTGATTAGTATTGTAAAATGTGGGTTTTATCTCAGTATATAATCACAAGAAGAATCTGAGTCATGAGAGTGAAAAATTATTGTATTAAATAAATGCTTTTTTAACTATATAAATAAATGATCAGTTTAGCAAGAGAAATTTCATATAATTATCATTATTATATATAGTTTCAGATTATCTAGTAACTTTCTTAGAAGGAACTTGTGGATAAACTATGATGTAATAATTTCTTCAGCACATTTACGTAGATGCTGGGCATAAATATTAACTCTCCCTTCCAACCTTCTGTAGAATTTTCACATTAATTTCTACATATGCAATACAAAAAAATATAATTTATAACAAGTACTTAAATATTAATATGTAAAGGTTTTTTTTTTTCTTTTTGACCGGTAAGGGGATCGCAATCCTTGGCCCAGTGTTGTCCACACCACACTCAGCCAGTGAGCGCACAGGCCATCCCTATATAGGATCCAAACCCACCGCCTTGATGCTACCACTAGTGCCGCACTCTCCCGAGTGAGCCACGGGGCCGGCCCAATATGTAAAGTTTTAAGAAAAGTCATTTTGCAAAAACAGTCTTTTTCAAAATAAATGGCAATTAGTAAAATGCTAACTTGTCTATCAATAACTTAAATGAAAGAAACTAAACAAAACTCCAAAACCTCTCCTCACTGTATATCATCTTTACAAGACTCACAATTTTTTCATAAAACTTATCATCATGTAATTTATTATTTAGGTATCGTTTTATTTGTTTATCACCACCCCAACCCACTAAAATATAAACTATATTTTTTACATGGGATCCCTATTGCTTCGAATGGTGTCATAGACTTAATAGTCACTTAAAAATAAATATATTTGAGGCATGTTGCCATGTTTTTCTGATTAACGGAAAAATGCTTGAAAGAAATCATGATGTCACATTGCTATTTATTTCTATATTTAGCCATATGAATAAAGAGGGAGACCAGATGCAAGGTCTAAATAAAGATTAAATTATAAAAGAAGACCAAGACTATATTTGAGTTTGGAAAGATAAATCGTTAAAAATAGATAAATTTGGGCCGAGCCGTGGTGCACTTGGTAGAGTGCTGCGCTGGCAGCGCGGCGACGCTCCCGCCGCGGGTTCGGATCCTATATAGGACTGACCGGTGCACTCACTGGCTGAGTGCCGGTCACGAAAAAACGACAAAAAAAAAAAAAATAGATAAATTCAGGATTCCAGCTAGATTGTATAATTTCTCTCTATATAATCAATAGTCATTGATTAAATAGGTTAAATGGTTTTCACATTTGCAACCAGAGTTCTTTAATTTTATTTTATCCATTTGAAAAGAAATGTTCAATAAATGCAGCTTATCCTAAAGTACTGTTTCAACTCAGACCCTCAAGATTGCTGATTCTTGAAAATGTTTCTTTTCCTAACAACTATCCTAATTGTGGTTATAGTACCTAAACCACCACAGGCCTAGAACTACAAATATTAACCATATATTAGAGCTTACTATATGCTATGTACCAAGTGCTCTTCTAAATTCCTTATGTGTATAGGTTCATTAATCCTTGGAAGAAACTTCTGAGAAAATATTATCCTTATTTTTGGAATGAAGAATCTAAGACACAGAAATATCTGATGTATTGCTCAAAGGCACACAGTTAAAACCAAGATGGGAATCTAAGAAGCTTTGACTAAAAACTTGGTCTTAACCATCATGTTTTACTGCCTTTGATTAAGTTACCACAAGTGCAAAACTATTTTTCCAATTCTTCTCTTGGATTTTAGAATATATCAAAGATGTAATAGGAAATATAATTATCAAAATCTAAATGAAACTGTCTTGTGTATTATTAAAACATTTACAAACTTTCACTTGGAAAGTAGCTCTGAATTTAAATTGTAAATTTGTAGACAAAGATAATGAATTTACGTATGGAAATTCAACTCTGTGCCAAAGTGATATAGGATCCGTTTACACACATATGCATGCATTCACACACACAGATAGGTAATGTTCATAGATAGGATGATAAAGAAAGTATAACCAGATCTGAATAAAAAATGATTGTATATGAAGGAATAGAAAACTGGGGGATAATAGGGTGGGGGAGGGGTGTATGTGTATGTATAACATAGAGATATATAGATATCTATGCATGCATAAACACAGCATAGTATTTAAAAATACCCTTAAAACTGGAATATACTTTAGGTAAGTCATTAAATAAAGACACGTAAATTATAAAAGCGAATTTCAGAGGTTCAGAGGTTCAGCTGAGGAGTTCCATCACCCACGGGTTAGCAAAGCACACCAGTGAAGAACAGGAATTACCTGGAAGTAATATCCTGGACAGTTGTGGCTGAACTTTTTTCCAATTTGATGAAAAACAAATGGCTTTATCTTCCTTAGATAAATACCACATCCAGTACCAAACAAGATGTACACATTTTTTTTTTCACACGCAAGTATATCATAATGAAATTACAGAGCATCAAGATAAAGAGAAAATTCTTAAAAGCGGGCAGAAAAAATATTATACAGCAACATAATTAGACTAACAGAAGACTATTAATCAGCAAAAAATAAGATCCAGCTAATAAAATCCATCTAAATATAGACATTTTCAAAAATTTAAGATAAAGGCTATTACCACCCAAACTGAGGATCATAGCTGGCTCTGAGCAGGGAAGGAAATTAGACCTGGGTAGGGTAAAAACAGGACATGTCAACTTTATTTGCAATGATTTTCGTTTAATTATTTACTGTGGTAAGGACACTTAACATATGATCTCGCCTCTTAAATTTTTAACTACAAAATACACTATTCTTAACTAGGCACAATGCTGTACAGAAGAACTCTGGAACTTATTCATCTTGCACAACTGAAACTTTATACCCATTGAATAGCAACTCCCCATCTCCCACTCCCCTTCGTCCCTAGCAGCCATTTTACTCTTGCTTTCTATAAGGCTATTTTTGATACCTCACATAAGTAAAATTATGCAGGATTTGCCTTTCTCTGACTGACTTTTTTTACTTAGCATAATGTCCACTGGGTGCATCCATGTTGTTTCATATAGCAAGATTTCCTTCTTTTTTTTCCAGGTCTTTTTTTGATAGACATTTTTTAGAGAAGTTTTAGGTTCAGAGCAAAACTGAGTGGATGGTAAATGATTTCCCGTATACTCCTTGTCCGCACACATGCACAGCCTGCCCATTATCAATATCCCCCCAGAGTGGTACATTTGTTACAATTTATGAACCTACTCTGACACATCATAATCACCTAGAGTCCATAGTCTACATTAGGGTTCACAGTTGATGTTACACATTCTAAGAATTTGCAAAAATGTGTAATGACATGTATCTACTATTATAGTATAATATAGAATAGTGTCACAGCCCTAAAATCCTCTGGGCTCTGCCTTTTCATCCCTGCCACCTCCCTAACCCTTGTCAACCACTGATCTTTCTACCTTCTTCATAGTTTTTCCTTTTCCAGAATGTCATATGGTTGGAATCATGCAATATGTAGCCATTTGGTAATGGCTTCTGCCATGTAGTAATATGTGTTTAAGGTTCTTTCATGTCTTTCCATAGCTTGATAGCCCATTTCTTTTCAGCGCTGAATAATATCCCATTGTCTCAATGTACCAGAGTTCATCTATTCACCTACGGAAGGACATCTCTGTTGCTTCCAAGTTTTAGTAATTACAAGGAAAGGTGTTATACACATCTGTGTGCAGGTTTTATGTGGACATAGGTTTTCAATTCCTTTGGGTAAATAACAATTAATTTGATTGCTGCATATATGATAAGAGTATATTTATTTTTCTAAGAGGCTGTCAATTTGTCTTCCAGAGTGACCAGACCATTTTGCATTCCCACTAGCACTGAATGAGAATTCATATTATTTCACATCCTTGCCAGTATTTGGTGCTGTCAGAGTTCTGGATTTCCGCTATTCTAATAGATGTATAATGGTCCTTCTTTTTTAAGGCCAAGCAATATTTAATTGTATGTTTATAATACACTTTCTTTATTCATTTATCCATTGATGGATATTTAAGTCGTTTCCATATCTTTACTATTATGAATAATGCTGCCGTGAATATGAGAATGCAGACATATCTTTTTGTCCCTGATTTTAATGCTTTTGGATAAATACTCAAAAGTGAAACTGCTGGATCATATGGTATTTTCACTTTCAATTTTTTGAGGGACTGCCATACTGTTTCCATAGCAGCTGCACCATTTTACGTTCCCAACAATAGTGTACAAATGTTCCAGTTTCTCTACATCCTCACTAACGACAACATTTTTTTGTTTGTTTTAATAATAGACATCCTACCCAGTATGAGATGATATCTCATTGTGGGTTTAATTTGCACTTCCCTGATGATTAATTATGTCGACTGTCTTTTCATAAGCCTGTTGGTCATTTGTATGTCTTCTTTGGAAAAATGTCTATTCACGGTTTTTGCCCATCTATTTATTTATTTATTAATATTGACTTGTAGGAATTTCTTATATATTTTGGGTATTAACCCCTTATTGTATATATGTTTTGTAAATGTTATCTCCCATTCTTTAGGTTACCTTTCACTTTGTCGATGGCTTTTGCTGTACAGAAGCTTTTTAGTTTGATATACTTCTACATGTCTGTTTTTGCTATTGCTTGTGTTTTTGGTGTTATAGCCAAGAAATCATTGTCAACACCAATGTCATGAAGATTTTCCTCTTGTTTTTTCAGATTTTTACATTTTCAGGTCTTATGTTTAAGTCTTTTATCCATATATATGATGAGTGAACTGGTATGAAGATTAATATAAACCTGAAATAGATTCATTGTTATGTATTCATTATTATTATATTTTCACTTCTTTTGTTATTTTTTAATTTTAATTTACCAATATACAATGTAGTTGATTTTCATGTCCCTTTATCAATTCCTCCTTTTCCTCCCTCCCTCTCCCCCCTCCCTTACATCAATATCGTATCTGTTCATGTCTTAACAAAATCAAGGAATTGTTGTGATTGTTCTGTTTTCTTTCCCCACCCCCCCATTTGTTTGTTTATTTACTTAATTATTTTTATTAGCTCCCACAAATAAGTGAGAACATGTGGTACTTCTCTTTCTGTGCCTGGCTTATTTCACTTAAAACAATTTTCTCTAAGTCCATCCATGTTGCTGTGAATGTTAGTATTTCATTTATTTTTTTATAGCAGGGTAGTATTCCATTGTGTAGATATACCATATTTTCCTTATCCACTTATCCAACTTTGGGCATTTAGGCTGGTTCCAACTCTTGGCTATCGTAAATAGTGCTGCAATAAATGCGGGAGCACAAGTATCCCTTCAGCATGGTGGCAGAGGATACAAAATCAGCACATACAAATCGGTAGCATTTGTATATTCTAACAATGAACTGGCAGAAAAAGAAATCAAGAAAGCTACCCCATTTAGAATAGCCACTAAAAAAATTTTTTTTAAAAAGCCCTAGGAATAAATTTAACCAAGGATGTGACAAATTTTTATGATGAGAACTACAAACCACTGTTGAGAGAAAGAGGACATAAGAAGATGGAAAGATACCCCATGCTCATGGATTTGAAGAATTAACATTGTGAAAATGTCTATATATTTTACTTCTGATTTAACAAATGTTAAAAATTAAAGCATTTTCATAGACTCCTAAAATATTCTGGAACCTAGGCACTGTGCCAACTGTGCCTGGTGAATAAGTCAGTCTTGGCGGGCAGACTGTTTCTCATGTGGTACAAAATCCTGAGTTTCCTAACATAAGACTAATCCAGGAATATGTAATATTGCTGCCTGGAAAGAATCAAATGAAAAACCACATAACAAGTTGGAATACAAAGAGGAAAAGACCCTACATATATAACATGAACTCTCAAACAAAAATTAAAGAGTTCACAATCTTTCAAACAAAAATTACTTTTTTTTAACAAAAAAATGCACAAAATTAAGAATGCACATTAACAGCCATTTCAAGAGGACCATAAATGGAGTTGTTAAGAATATCCAAAAATATAAAGAATAGTAGCCATGCCACGAATAAAGAAATTTAATAAATAATGTGGTGATCACATTGTAAGTTATCTCTGGTGAATCACACTTTTGTATACTTCCTTCCTCTTGAGACCACATGAAATCTGTGGCTAAGATCATGGGATGCCATTCCAATACATATGTTTAATATATAATACCCTTAGCAATGGGAGAGACAGAGATTGTCCTGCTGGCCTTGAAGAAGTAAGCTTCCATGTTGTAAGAGGGTCTATGGGAGGACAACCTGGCAGAGAACTGTAAGGAGCCTCCAGAACATGGGAATCGCCTTAAAACAACCATCAGTAAGAATCTGGGGACCTAATTTATGCAGTCATAAGAAAATGAATCCTGAAAACAACCTAAATGAACTTGGAAGTATATTCTTCCCCAATCAAGTCACCGGATGAAAATGCAGCCTAGCTCACAACTTGTAAGACACTGAGCAGAGCCTAGGTAAGCTGTGTCAGGACTATTTGTTCACAGAAACTGTGAAACAATGAGTGTGTGTTGTTCTAAGCCAGTGAGCTCTGACATCTATTACACAGCAATAGAAAATTAATATAAATAAGAAATAAGAGGTATGAAAAATATTGATTTGGGAAATGGAAATGTTCAGTTGTATAATAATTGACTTACACAGTTGTACAAAGAATAAATAATAGGCGCAATGCAGCTGAAAAAAGTTAGTAAGTCGGAGAATAAATATAAGTACATACTGCAAAATGAAGCACGTAAAGATATAAATGGAAAATATTAAAAAAAAAAAAAAACAGTTCAGAGATAGTGTGGCTAGAATGAGTAGCTCCACCATATCTTTAAATTAATTTCTTAGGGAATACAGACAATGAAGAAAAGGTAACATTCTGGGACTATTTGAAGATAAAGAAATATTATGGCTAAATTAGTAGGTTGAGTCTTAAGACCAAGCAATACCAAGTAGATAGAAGAGCCGAGGAACTTTTTTGTTTGTTTGTTTTAAGTCACCATTTGGTCCTTACAGGCTGATCTTGAAGTACATCAAATATAAAGAGAAATCTGAAATTAAACCAAAGAGGAAAAACAGATCTTCTGTAAAACTACAACACTCAAATTAATAGAGCTGTTTCCTAAGAAGGAATGAATAAGTAAACATTGGAGTGATAGCTCTAAAGTAAAGTGGAAAATAACAGTAAATTGAAAATCAGTTACTCTCTACTATTTGTTCAAATGAAAAGGTGTACTATCAACATGTAGGGGAAATGATGCAGAAATTTACTACCTAGAGAAAAGAAAGAACTACTAAAAGTATGTATGAAAGAACTACAAAAGCATTAAGTTCATTAAAAAGGTCATTATGAAGAAAAATTACTTCAGTAGAAAAAAGCAATCCAAAGTGGAACAAAAGTGGAACAAAAATGTTTTAGCATTAATTATTATCAAGCTTTTATATACCATAACATAATTTATAGAAAGAAAAATTGAATGAGTTTACTTACTTAAGATTAATAATTCTAAATTTAAGACTGAGTATTTATTATCTAATATTATTCCCAAAATATTTTTTGTTAAAATAACTTACTGCCTTAACTGACTTTAAAGGCAAAGGTAGTAATGTTTTAGTGTGCTGTAATCCTGCTATACACTAAACTTTTCAGGGACAATTTAAGATTTTAACAAATAAAATGCCAGTTAATGTGAAAAAGCCCCTGTGGTAGATTTTGAGACAAAATTTAACCTCTCTGTGGTACCAAAAAAGTACTAACACTTTTATATCTCATTTGAATAATCAACCCTGGAGATGGAAGAGACCTTTGTGGGAGATAAAATCCTCACTAATTAGCTACTTATATATATTTTTTCAGCCATGTGGAGTATTAAAAAAGTGACTAGTTAGGACTTCCCTTACACGTAGTAAAATATATGATATCATGGTACAAAAAAGCAACCCCTTCAATTCCTACAATTTGAATGTCCAGAAGGTCTATTTTAATGCAAAAATCCAAGTACCCAGAAAAGAGGTGACATCATGTGTAATAAATTGACATGTTTTTAATAAACTAGTCAGACAATGTAGCCAAATAAATTTCAAGGGAAGTGGTTATATTCATTTTAATGTGAGAGAGATGGGTAATAATATTTTCATATTACATGGATGCCAAGCCATAAAAAGTTGGGAAATCCTTCATGGTAAGGAAGGTTGTTAATCAAATATTTAATAAAAGTCAAAAAATGAGTCATTGTTCACAGAAGTAAAAAAAAAAAAAATTATTGAATTGAAAGTAATAAAATGAAAGGAAGAAATGTTCTGATATTATGTGCTGATTTTGAGTGTTAACTTTCATTGCATAATTATCTTTTATATTAATTATCACAGTCTTAAAGAAAGTTATTTTTCACTCCAAATTCTGGTTGAAGAATTAAAGTTCAGAAACTGTTGCCAGTGATCATATGGATAAAAATGGAGGGAACTGAGATTCTAATCCAGACACAATAGATTTTAAAGCCTGAATTGTTTTCAAGGATACCTGATACCTCTCTGAAGAAACTGTTGTTGAATATAATATACAAGCTGGTTGCTGTATTCGAAAAAAGATCAAGTAGAATTTAATCTCCAGATCTTACAAACTGTGTTAGTTTAGCCCGATGAAAAATTGCTGTTATCTTTTCAAATTCTTGGAAATGTTTTCTAACTGAGGGGACAAGATGAGAGAGAATAAATGAATCAACATTAAATATTTTTCTAGAACAGATTGAAGATGATTATTTTGGTTCTTATTATTAACTTACTAGAAATATGTTTGGCTATATTATTCTATACTAATGGTAGAGAAAAAAAATAAACACAAGATAGAAACCCTTACAGGAACTTTAAATTAGAGAGCTGAACGTCTGATAAATTAGATGAGTACATTGATTACTTTTAATTCAAGTTCCTGTACTTACCAGTGAGAGCAAGATTGGTCTTTCATGAGAATCCTAATTTCTAAATTCTTATTTTTTCATAATTGTACTATTATGAAATATTTTAAAGGTAAAGAATATTTGTTCATGTGGCCAGTATGGTAGTAAGTGTGTATGTATTTTTATATATGTTTTCACATTTCAACAGAAACTATGTGATCCTCCTACTCAGCAAGAATAAATCACATGTGAACTATATACCCATTTTCTTGGCATTTGTTTAATTCCTTTGGTGACACTGATAAGTTATCATAGAGAAACCCTGGTATCTTAGTTGCTCCTCTGAGAAAGGAGACCCTCTTAACTTTAAAGGACATTGCATTCATCTGGAATTCTCACTAAATTATTTAAATGCTCCATGGAACAATTCAAAAATCTTTTTATTTGATAAAATATCAGGTTAAGAATAGCTGGAGAGTAATTTTTACTTCAGCTTGAATAATGGTAGGAAGACAGTGTTGCAATAGAAATTTAAATGATGCACCTAAATTACTGTCCTTTAAAAAACTGCAGGAGGAATTTAAATTACTAAACATCCAACAACATAAATATTGTCAGCTAAGCAAAAGTCTCACTTAGTTCACTTCATCACCTACTGAGAATTCTCTTGTTATGTGTCTCATGCTAGTTTTCCAATAACAAACTTTATAATTTAAACTATACTATTCATTTTTCATATAATTGCTTTACTCCTATTAGTACTGTTAAAATAATAGAAAGGACAAATGAAGAATTCAATAAGAAGCAAAAAGAAGGCAGTTGAGTTTTTAAAAGGAAAATTCATGGTAATGCAAAAATTAAGATGCATTCAGGAAGGAAAAAAACAAAATTACATACGTTAAATACTGTAAATTATCTTTAAAAAATCCATTTATATACAGTGCATTTTTAGTGGATTAATGTAACAGTTAAGAAAAGAAAGTAAGGGCCGACCCCGTGGCTCACTCGGGAGAGTGCGGCGCTGGGAGCACTGGCCCGAGGGTTCAGATCCTATCTGGGGATGGTGGCCGGTGCACTCACTGGCTGAGCGCAGGAGGGTTGCAATCCCCTTACCGGTCACAAAAAAAAAAAAAAGAAAAGAAAAGAAAAGAAAGTAAACCACACCACTGCAATTTCTTCTGGCTCTACTTCCTATCATAAATCTGTACTACTTCCTACTTTGTTCTTTCCTGTTGCATCCATTCCGATTTGCCAGGATCACTGCAGTCTTGGATCATACTGTACTGTAATTGGCAAATTATTAACAAATTTTTGGAAAACCAAACCAGTTGTCTTCATTTTGTACCTTGGTTTGTATATGATACGATAACATAAGAACTGTCGTAGAACAAAACTACAACAAATTTAGTTGAAAATATCAACTGGCTTTACGGCAATTCTAATATTGGGCAACACATTATTCTATAAAATAGAGTAAGTATGGAAATGAGCTTAGCCAAAGGGGTAGGTTTTATAGACAGAAAAAGGGCTGAAGAAAGCAGAAATGACAAAAGAATGGATTAGTCATTTCAGAGTCCCTTGTAAAGTAGGTACAGAAAGACCAAATAATCGAAAAGTAACCAACTAGTTAACTGATTGTTTCAAGCTTTCTCTTTTGTGTAAGAATTAAAACAAAGGGAACTTCATTATCACACCTACTGAAGATAAAAACTTGGCTGTTATCTCTTCCTTCTGATTTCTGGGAAGGTTGGATAGTTATTCTGCTTTACTTTGGTGATTGGACATTTAGCAGGTATGACTCCATTTTTCTTTTTATTCTGGTCTGTTGGGGTCTAGTGTAGGAGCTTATTCCAAAACAATGGCCTCCTATAATTTTATTTAACATAACCATAGGAAAGGAGTACAAACATGAAGTGGATGATGGCTTAACAGATTGATAGAAAATAGGCACTGATCAACGTGCAGCAACTGCTTTTCTTCACTACAGTCTATAATTTATGTATAAACAAAGCTGTTAAATGCATACATATACCAGCCATAGTCATTAGCAGAAATGGTGCCTAAATACCTACACTTTATAATCTTAAGGACATTTGTGGTGTATCAGACTAAGCATGTCCTGGCCAAGGACTGTCATTTAAGTCTGAGACTTGTCTTCTTACCTCAGTTAGTTTTCCTTTTGATTTGCTTCATTGTGTTACAGGCTGAACAGAAGTGACTCCATTTTGTTAAACTTCTAATTAAAACTTTTTTTTTTTTTCTTACTCTTGTAACCTGAACCACATAGCTTGTGGTGGACATTAGAATTCAATGATTCTTGTTCACATGATTGCTAGAACATAATGACTTTTGCTCACATTGCAATTGTACACAGAATAATTACAGAATAAATTATTAACCCAGATGGCCATTCTTTACTATCTTACTAACTAGATCTTTTTGACGTTAACAGGAACTGAATCCGTGACTTAACTTCATGGAGAATGGTCACCATGAATCAACTCCTACTCAAGATCTTATCTACAATTTTATGATTATGTCTGCACGTCCCTGCTTATATCACCATGAATCAACCCCCTACCACCTATACAACCCTCTGGCAAGTCTGGGAAAAGGGGAGATGGTCTTTGACTCAAAAGTCCACCATTTCCCCAAACTGCCAGCTTCCTGATTAAAGGCTACCTTTCAGGGCCAGCCCATTGCTCACTCGGGAGAGTGTGGTGCTGCTAACACCAAGGCCACGGGTTCAGATCCTATAAAGGGATGGCCGGTTAGCTCACTGGCTGAGTGTGGTGACAACACCAAGCCAAGGGTTAAGATCCCCTTACCAGTCATCTTTAAAAAAAATAATAAATAAATAAAATAAAGGCTACCTTTCCTTACATCAACACTTGTCTCTCAATTACTGGCTATTGAGCAGCAAGCAAATGGACATTTGGGGTTTTGGTAACAATGGCAGTGAACTCATACCCACATGTTCTTTCATGGAGCTATGGAATGTAGCTGCTAGGGGGCCAGGGAAAATACATAAATCAACAGAAGTCAGTTGCTGGATACTAAAAAAGGGTTAATTGTGGTTTGCAGATCCCCTCATATTTTGGGAGATTCAAAATTTTAGGCGTCAAGCCTAGTAATCATCAAGGCTAGAGAGTATACAATTGCTATTAAAAACTTCAAGAATTGTTCTTTTTATAAGGCTTTTGATGTGTATAACAGTCAATATTAGAAGCATGCAGCTAATTTACTCTCTACTTCACTCTGAGCAGTCATACTAATTCAAAATTATAAACCAAATCTTAAATCACTCTAGCTAAATTATTTACATTTTTCAGATTATATTTTATGGAAAAAAGAAAAACATTTTTTCTGTACTTAGTCTTCATAATCCTGTTTCCTTGTATCTACCCTTAAAGTCAACCACTATCATGAATTTGGATGTATAATACCATTTAAAATACTTTAATACATATATACCTATGAAAACATATACAATGTTTTAATTTTTAGCTAAATTTTCAAAAATGGTCATTTTTTTGAAACTTCTTTTTCATGTAATACTATTTGTTTTGAGAACTATCCAGAATGAATTAAATTGAGTTCATACATTTTAACCACCAAAGGTTAATCCTCTAAATGAATATCCAAAATTTATTTAACCAGTCTCGTAGTAGATATTCAGATTTTTTCAACATTTTACAATTTAAAAAAAAAAGAAAGAAAAAAAACCTGGAATGAATATTCTTGTATCTTTCCTTAAATATCCACCAATGTCTCTAGCACATATTTGCAATTGGAATTAATAGTTATGGTTTTGCACAAGGGCAAAATAGCACCACAAGGCAGTTTTACCAAAATGTACTTTCCCACAATCAGTTTTCAAGAGTTCTTATTTTCAGAAGGTTTTCTTTCCTTTCATAAAGACTTTCTTTTTTTCTCTGACTGTTTTTTGATTGAGCTGTTGACTTTTCCTTACATTTTTTTATTAGATGTTTTTGTTATTGTGGATATTAATCCTTTGGCTAATGTGAGAATATTACTTGTATGGTTATTTACTCACATGGTTATTGTGTTCTCCGTTTATTTTTTGTCACATTTTCTATACATCTGTCTATTTTATTTGGTGTTTAGTAAGATCATTTCTGATATTTTTGAACTCTATTTTATTCCATTTCAATATTTTTATTAGTGCCTTTTACTTACACGAGGTTAACATTGCTGTCATTTTATAGCCTATACTTTAAACACTGAACTCACTTTAAATATTATTCTTGTTTTAATAAATGGATTTAAACAATTAAAATTATAAACTTTCTTTTAAATTCCACTTTGATGTAATGCAGACAGTTATAACAGTAGTGCTTCTCTTGCCATTCATTGCCCAGTATTTCAAAGTGTCCAGTGTAATTTTTTATTAACCCGTGAGTTATTTAGACTTGGTTTAATAGCAACTTTCTTATTATGTTGCATTTTTAGTCAGGGAGTATGTCTTTCAGATAATAGGTCTTATTTTGTGGTCTATTTCTTGGCTAGATTTTATCAATATTCAATTTGCAGTATTTGGAGAATAAAAGGTTCTTAAATATATTTTAGATAAGTTTTATTCATTGATTCAGTTAAGCCCTCAGAATCCTTGGAAAAACTCTGATCACTTTATTTATCAGTTTCTGATTGAGAACTTTTAAAATCTATCACCATCTCTGTAGTTTTTTTTAGTTTCTTGGATGTGATTTATATATTCCAAGTCTTTGTTTTAAGTTCATACAGGTTTATAAGAGCTATATCTTTTCTTTTGACTATCTTATTCTGTGGTACTTCTATGCATCCCTATCAACTATTTTCCATTAGTTAAGAGTTCATGTTTATGGGTTTTTTAGACCAAGTTTCATTGATCCAAGTTCTTTCTTGACAGTTAGTTCAGTAAATGGTCAATTTGTAGTAATTTGCTGAATGGTTCATTAGTTGAATGACCATTTCTCTGAACTTTCTTATTTTATCTAATAATTTGGTTTTAGTTGACCAGTTTTTATTTCTTTTTCATGGTGGAATATAAAGGAATGTTGAATTTATCTATCCCAGTGTGCTGCTACTTTTGCTGAAAGCCCAAGGAAATAGAAAGGAGACAATTATAAGTTACGTACAAATTTAGAATAGGAAAATGATACCAAACAAAACTGTTTTTTAATTATTTTGAAAACATTCTTTAACACATACTTTTTATAAGTGCAACATTATAGCATGTTTCAAATCAACTATGTTTCAGAAGATATTTTTATAAATATATTTATAAAATTATATCTTTGTGAGAACAATATAATATTGTTCCCCTCAATTCCACTTCTCTCTTCTCCAGTCTTTTCTTCTTTCAACACCAATAGTTTTGTTTCTAGTTATTAGTGTAGATAAATGGCTTTTAATTACACTACTTTCTATGAAGGCAAAGAGAAACTGACCAATTTAATGTTATATTTAAAGGTAGAAAACAGAGTAACTGAATCAGTCATCCAGTGAATTGACTATCTTAAAATTGTCTGTTTTTTGATTTGTCTTATATTACTTTTCTTTGATTTTTACTTGTGCATATATTTTCAGTTATTGATTATTTATTTTTTCTTATTTTTGCTAAGATTATAGAAATAATTTATCACATGTATAAATTTAATATTTGACAAAACTGAGTATAATTCAATGTGGAAAGAATAAATTATGTTGTAGATAAGTCTGGCATATCTAGAAAAAATATGTTTTGATGTGTCAGTATTGGATGATCAATTACTACACTATCCATCATTTTAAAAAATGACCAAAAAGCCTAAACAATCCAATAGAAAAAGGAAAAGAATAATAACAAAAAAACCCTAAAAAGACAGCAAACATGATTCAAAGGGCAAAAAGGCAAAATATTTAGTACCTATCACAGGGACATATACATGTATGTACATACATATACACATAAATATATAATTATATGTATTTGCAGTGATATATATGAGTGAAGTATATATAAGTGTGATATATATGTGAATATGTATCAAGTTATAACAATTCTTGTCTGTAAGAAAATGGAGAAATACCTACTGAAATACATTCCTACTATATTTTAAAATAATGCACATTTTTTAAACCTAGGATGTTAATCTAAATCACAGAAATAAAAGTGCTTTTTTATAATAGGGTTATAGAATACTATGGCATACAAGATATACTGTAGTTGTATATAGTTGTGTGGTTGTATACTACAGTTTAACTTTTTTATTTAAGTTTTTATTGATATATAATAATTGTACATATTTATGGGATACAAGTGAAAATTTTATACATGTATACAATGTGTAATGATCAAATCAGGGGAATTGGGATATCTATCAAGTACATTTATCATTTCTTTGTTTTGGAAACATTTAAATCTTCTAGGAATTTTGAAATATGCAATGAATTGTGTTTTTAGAGGTATTTTTATGTATTTATTTCTAAAAAAAAGTATTTATTTTTCATTATACATATTTATGGGATATGAAGTTGACTATCAGTATGTGTGTACAGTATGTGATGATCAAATCAATATCATCAGCATATTCATCATTACAAATTGTAATTATTCTTTCTGTCCCTTACCCAATTACTTCCTAACCCACTTCCCACGCCCCCTTTCCTACCCCTAGTAATTATAGGTCTGTTCTCTCCTTCTGAAAGTTCAATGTTTTATTGTGGTCTTTCTTTCTTTCCTTCTTTCCCTCTTAGCTCCCACTTGTGAGTGAGAACATGTGGTATTTCTCTTTCTATACCTGACTTATCTGACTTAACATAATTTTTTCTAAGTTCATCCATGTTGCTGCAAATGGCAGAATTTCATTCTTTTTTATGACTGAGTATTGTTCCATTGTGTATGTATTTAAATACTACATTTTCCTTACCCAGTAATCTGCCAATGGACATTTTAGTCTTCATAAAAGCCACTACAGTAATTATCTTCAAAAATAAAATAAACATAATAACAAAATATTTCAATAATTAGTAAAGGAGAATATTCAATATATTCTTAACTTCTATACTACTAAATATTGAAGTCTGATAATGCAAGTTGTGAACATAGAAATCAACAATGCATGATACAGCATATACAATATCATGTAAATCTATAACCAATCCACATCACTGATGGTGAAAGTAAATACCAGATTTCCTTTTAGTAATCAATTTTCATAGAAGTTCCTAACTTTAAACTAATAATCAATTTAACACCTCTGAGCTTCTATTTTCTCACTCTAAAATGGAGATAATGGTAAAGTTCTTCTACCATGAAGTGAAATAATAATTAATTAATTAATAATTAATATTATGGATCCTTAGTTATAAGGACCAGATAATGAAAAGTGTCTGTTGGCATATGAAATAATCAAGTATGCTAGTTAATTGATGCATTGGAAAAAATGTTTGCATAGGATAAATTGCTCTATAGTAAACACAAATAGATTTGTAATAATAATTGCAACAGTATTTGGCCGTGACTTCTCATGTAACCAAGGATATTCTGGCTAACTATTTTTTGGTTTAGTTGGAATTTTACTCATTCAATGCAAATTCACACACATACATCATATCTTTTTAAATGAGGAGAAATTCACATACCATACAGTTAATCATTTTAAAGTATACAATCCAGTTTTATTTAGCATATTCATAGTGTTGTTTAATCACCAGCTGTATGGAGTTTTCAATACTGTTTCATCATCCTATAGGAGCATCCCATACACCCTAAGTAGTCATTTCTCATTTCTCATCTTCCCAGTCTCTGGTAACCTCTAACTTGCTTTCTGTCTCTATGGATTCGCCTATTTTGGATATAACATAAAATTAATCATAAGGGACATGGAAGCTTTGTGTTTGAAACCCTCCTAGCTCCAAAATCCTCTCATGCATTTTTTCCTTTGGCTGCTTCTGATTTTTATCCTTTTGCTATATTATAACTGTAATCACAAGCACACTACTTTCGTGAGTTTGTTAGTCACTCTAGCAAATTATCATACTTGGGAGAGACCATTGAGACTCATGAATTTGTAGTTGGTTGGTCTAAAAGGAAGGTGGACCTGCAGACTCCCAACCTAGCAGCTGGTATCAGAAGACTCAGGCAGACTTGATAGCCGGAAGGACTGTGCCAATAACATTAAGTGTGCCTAATTCTTTGAAGTGATATTGCTATCTAAATAATGTCTTCCAGTCCAGGAACATGGGATGTCTTTCCATGTCTTTCCACTGCTTTAGGTCTTCTTTGATTTCTTTCAGTTATGTTTGTAGTTTTCATGGGGCTGGCTGGTTAGCTATGTTGGTTAGAGCATGGTGTTATAACACCAAGGTCTAAGGGTTCAGATCCCTGTACTGGACAGCCACCAAAAAATTAATTAATTAATTAATTAATTAAAGCCACGTTTGTGGTTTTTAGTGTACAAATCTTTCATATATTTCATTACATTTACTCCTAGGTATTTTATTCTCTTGGGTGCTGTTGCAAACTGAATTTTTTCTCTATTTTATAGAGGTAAATATACATAACATGAAATTTCTGTGTAAAACATTTTAAAGTCTATAGATCAGTAGCATTAAGCACATTCATGTTGTTGTGCAACCATCACCACCATCCACCTCCAAACTTTAGAGCTGTTTTCATCTTTCCAGTTGCAACTTCACACCTATTCAACGGTGATGTCCCGCTCTCCCTTGCCCTCAGCCCCTGGAAACCACTATTCTTTCTGTCTCTAAGATTTTAACTACTCTAAGTACCTTATGTAAGTGGAATCATACAGTATTTATCCTTGTGAGACTAGCTTATTTCACTTAGCATAATATCCTCAAGGTACACCCACATTGTAGCCAGTGTCAGAATCTCCTTAATTTTTAAGATTGAATAATATTCCATTTTACGTATATAACAACTTCATGTACATTTATCCATTCACCCATGCATGGGCACTTTTGGCTACTGTGAATAATAGTTCTCTGAACATGGGTGTACAAATATCTCTTAAAGTATTTGCTTTCAATTTTTTGTGTGTATATATCCAGAAGTGAATTGATGAATATATATATATATAATGAAAGGAAATTAAATTTTGTACAGTCCTTTTTCTGTATCTTTTGAGATTATATGATCACATGGAATTTTCTTTTTCTATTTTTTCATATAGTGGGTTAGAATGATTGATTTGTCATGTTCACTTACCCTTTCATTCCTAGTATAATTTCACTTTGTTAGGGTGTATTATCCTTTTAATGTGCTGATGGATTTGCTCTGCTAACTTTTTGTTGAAGATTTTTGCATTATATTCCTAAGGTATATTGGTTTCTAGATTTCTGTTCTCAGGGCATCTTTGTCTGGATTCGGTGTGGGGTAATGCTGGCCTCACAACATATATTGAAAAGTGTTTCCTCCTCTTCTGTTTTTAGAAAAGTTTGAGTAGCATTGGTATTGAATCTTTAAATGGGTGGTAGAATTCACCAGTGTAGCGTCTTTCCTTTGTTGAGAGATTTTTGATCACTGATTCAATCTCCTTAGTTTTATAAGAATCTTGAAATTTTCTATTTCTTCTTCAGTCTGCTTTGGTAATTTCTGCGTGTTGTGGATTGTATTGTGTCTCTCCAAAATTCACATGTTGAAGTCTTAAATCCCAGTATTTCAGAATGCGATCTTATTTAGAAATGGGATCTTTTAAAATAGCTTTAAGACAAGGTCATTAGAGTGGTCCTTAAAAGAATACGATTTATCTTTATAAAAAGGAGAAATTTGGACATGGAGACAGACACACATACAAAGAGAAACCATATAAACATGAAAGCAGAGACCAGGATGATGCAGTCATGAGATGTCCCTTCTTTCATTTCCTATCTTAATTGTATGACTCTTCTCTCTCTCTCTCTCTCTCTCTCTCTCTCTCTCTCTCTCTCTCTCTCTCTCTCTCTCTCTCTCTCTCTCTCTCTCTCTCTCCCTTAGTGAGTTTGGCTAAAAGATTTGTTAATTTTGTGGATCTTTTCAAATAAACAATGCTTGGCTTTGTTGATTCTCTCCTCTGTGTTTCTATTCACAGAACAGGAACAGTATAAAGTTAGGTTGCTGATTTGAGATGATCTTTTTTACTGTAGATAAATGAGTACTACTTTGAGTACTGGTTTGCAGCATCCTATAGGATTTTGGCTATTGTGTTTTCATTTTCATTCAATTCAAAGTGTTTTCTCATTTCCCTAGCTATTTCTTCTTTGATCTATTGGTTGTATAAGAATGTGCTGCTTAATTTCTGTGTATTTGTGAAATTTCCAGTTTATCTTTTTTTTAAAAATTTATTTATAGCTTTATTCCATTGTGGTCAAACATAATACTTTGCATGACTTTGGTATTTTTTAATTAACTAAGAATTGCTTCATGGCCTAACATGTAGTCTATCCTGAAGAATGTTTCATGTGATCTTGAAATGAATGTATATTTTGTTGTTGGGTAGAATTTTCTGTATATGTATGTTGGGAATAGATGGTTTAAATTGTTGTTCAAGTCCTCTGTTTCCTTACTGATGTTTAGTCAAAATTTTCTGTTTATTATTGAGAGTGGGGTTTGAAGTTTCTCACTGTTATGGAAAACTTTCTATTTTCTTCAATTCTGTTAATGTTTGCTTCATATATTTTTAAGGCTCTATTGTTAGATTTATATAAGTTTACAATCATTATATCCTTTTAATGAATTGACCCTTTGATCAGTATAATACTCTACTTTTTCTAACACTTTTGACTTGAAATTGATATTCTATACTATTAATTCAACTACCCACATCTCTTTTGGTTACTATTTGTATAAAATATCATTTCCTTTTTTTTTTTTTGTATCTTCTGGCATAAACTTAGAATCTCGTAAGCATCATTCAGTTGAATCATGTTTTATCTCCATTCTACCGCCTTTTTTAAATAAATAAGTGTATTTAAATTGTTATATTTAAAGTAATTACTGATAATAAAGAATTTGTTTCTGTTATTTACAACTTTTTTTTGATATGTCATATATGTTTCATCCCTCAATTACTCCAGTACTGGTCTCTTTTCTGTTTGATTTTATTTTGATTTATAATTTTAATACCCCTTATTTCCTTTATTATATAATGTTAGGTTATTTTTTTAATGATTACCATGAGAATTACAGTAATTCTAATTTTCTAAACAATTACTTTGAAGTGATATCAAATTAAATTTAATAGAATACATTAAATCTGCCTCTATCCAACTCTACTACCCATTTATGTTGATACTGTCACAAATTAAACCATTATAATTGCATGCAATTAGCATACAGTTATAATTATTCTCTTATGCATTTGTGTTTTGAATCATATAGGAAACAAAATAAGAAGTTGCATACCAAAAATAGAATACTATCAGCTTTTGTATTTACATATGTACTTATATTTACCAGTGATCTTTTTTCTTCACGTAGCTTCAAGTTATCATCTACGTTCTTTTCTGTCTTTAGGATGTCCTTTCTTATCTTTTAGCATGTCTTATAGGGCAAGTCTATGAGCAATTAACTTCCTTAGCTTTAGTTTATCTATCTATTAATTTATTTTTAAAATATTTGAAGAAGACTTTTTCAGGCTATGAAATTCTTTGTTGAAAGTTTTTTGTGTTTTTTTTTTTTTCCTTTCTTTTACCACTTAATTCTGATGTATGTTTCTTGTAGAATTTTCTGTCTAGATGATCTTTTCTTTGCTGAGAGTGACGTATTAAAGCCCCCAACTATATTGGGTTGGAGTTGGAGTCTGTTACTCCTGTTAGGTCTAGTATTAATTGCTTTACATAACTGTGTGCTCCAGAGTTGGGTGCATATATGGTTAGATTTGTTATATCCTGTTGTTGAATTGACCCTTTATTGTTATATCCTTATCTTCATCCAAAACCCTGTGGCCTCCATGGTTTCTGATGAGAAATGGTTCTTAATCTTGTTCAGGATCCTTTGTACATAATGAGTCACTTCTCTTTTACTGATGTCAAGAGATTCTCTCTTTGTCCTTGGATTCCAATATTTTGAATATAATGTGTCGCAGGAAGGATCTTCAAGTTTATCCTTCTTGTAGTTCATTAAGCTTCTTGGATATGTAAGTTCAGGTCATCAAAATTGGAAGTTTTCAGACATTATATCTTCAGATATTCTGTTTCACTTCTATTGCTTACTTTTTTCTTTTTAGGACTCCCATAATGCATGTGTTGGCATGCTTAATGTGTCCTCTAGGTCCCTAAGTCTCTGTTTATGGTTCTTTATTCTATTTTTTTTTTCTGCCTCTTTCACTAGCCTAGCTTATTTTAATTATGCTATCCTCAAATTCACTGATTCTTTCTTCCGCCTGTTCAAATCTGCTTTTAAAGCCCTTTAGTCAGTTTTTATTTTAGCTGTTGTGCTTTTTAGTGCCATAATTTATATGTGGTTCCTTTTTATATTTTGTAGTTCTTTATTGATCTTTCCTACCTTTTCATACATTGTTCTCCTGATTTCCATTAGTTTTTGTCCCTGGTTTCTTTCAGTTCTTTCAGCACATTAAAGGCAGTAAAAGTCTTAGTCTAATTAGTCACATCTTCCTCATGGATGGTTTCTACCAATTTCTTTCTTTCCTTTCAATAGGCTATAATTTCTTGTTTCTTTATATACTTTCTAATTTTTTACTGGCAACTGAACTTTAAAATATGGAAATGTGGTAATTTTGGAAGGGATTACTGTTGTTATTTCATGAACACTACAGTCGTCCATTTGTTTACTGACTTTTCCGCACTGTTTTTTTTTCAAAGACCACATTCCTTGTCATGTGTTGTCCCTGAAGTCTCTGTGCCATTATGCCGTGAGCCATCATGCTATAGGGAATGTCATGGGAGCCTGAGTGATACCCCTTGTTCTGCAGGCTATAAGGGGGTCCCGTGTATGTGGCATGGCTCCATGGATTTTCTTGTTTGTTCACCTTTGGTTGCTTGACAAGGCCTCCCAACATTAAACAGCCTAACCTTTTGGCTTAGTATGGCTTTGGGAAATTCCCTGGAGTTTCTCAAAGGATATGTTAAAATACATCAAAATTAACTGGTTTATTTAAAGGGCATTGTCGTTACTAAAGGTGTTTTTGATGCATGTTCCCGCTATGGGTTGGCTCAGTTTAATTTTGTTATTAATCTTTTCATTAGTGATGTGTGCATGGACCCATTGTGTCTGTGGTCATGCTCTTGTACGTGTGGAATGAAGTTATTATGTTGGATTTCTATCCACATCCCCCAGGGAGGTGGTGGGTCCGAGTGCTGTGGTGTTTACAATTATGTGATCGTTAACCAGTTACAGATTTCTTTGTTTTCCCCATTCCCACAGTTTCACTTTACTTACCAAGAATATGTTGTTTCTCTAGTAATAATAAGAATGATATAGTGTGTTTTTGTTAGTTTGAGTAGGATCGTTTAACTTTTCACTTTGTCCCCTGTGCTGTTCCCGGAGTCTATTGGCAGGGATATAAAGGTATAAACATTGTGATTTTGATTATAAATTAAAATGATCAATATAGATATAAGCAATATTAAATTGTTAACCATAACTAATCAATGCTATTAAAATTAAGAGTAGTAAGTATAAGTAAGATTTAAAAAGGGTTAAATTGTAAGTTAAGAACGTTAAGAATTGTAGTTTAAACTAAAAGTTTGACGCTCTTTAATGCCAAGCATGCTGCTATTGTGTAGTTTCCTGTCCACATGCCACAGGCTTTGGGGTGAGCTATTGATGCATGAGAGGGTGCTTTTATCACAGCATGAGTGCTTTGGAACATTCTGATTTTTCTTTTTCTATAGAGATGAAATAAAAAATGTTTTAATTAAGAGATAAATCATCATGTAAAAGGTTAAGTAAAAAATATAAATAAAGCAAGATTTTTGTGGTTGTGGTCCACACTTGCACTAGACACCTGTGGTCCGTCTCTTCCTTTTCACCGAATCCACACCACCTATTCAGGTCCAACGAATCCTGTGGAGCTGGTCTCTGGCACCATTATCTCCATGTTCAGCCAGTGAACTAACGTATATTTAGATTAGCATCCGTGAGTTTAAATTCCTTTGACTGATGCCCCTGACAAAGTTGATTCATTACACGGGGGTTGAAACAATGCCCAACCACTGTGCTGGTACCTCAGTAATCAAAACTAGTGAAGAAAATAAGCAACCCCTATTTTGGGAGGACAAAATGGTCATTGCTCACCCTAGCACTATCAAGCCACGTGATAAACATGGGCTGCCACCTCGGGGCTGACTGCATCAGTGGGGTGGCAGTAGGTACCAAAAAAGACAAAATTCACTGAAATTTACCAGCCTCTTTCTTCACCAAGCATAACTCCATGTGGTACAGGTCTTTGACTAGACTCAAGAATTCCAGAATACTTACTCAGACAGTTCTTGCCAGCTCTACAGTTATATTCATGGAGGAACTGATTCTTGAAGCTTCCTATTCTGCTGTCTGTCATCTCCCACACTATCATTTTTTTCTTTGCTATTAAAAGATCTCATTTTAATGACCTATACCATTCTCATTTTTTCTAGTTGTTGTATTAATTATCTTTAATAGTATGAAATTTGAAAGGGAAAAAGACACTTTCCCCCTTATTCAAAATCCAATTATTTTATAAAAGTACTTCCTACCTTTACTGCACTGTGCTCTCTGCAGGTTTTACTTTGCTTTGTGACTGCTTCCATTGCCTTTTAAAACCTATAAAAAAGAGTTAATTATACATTTCTGTGACCAGGAAACAACTCTGAGTCTTACTTGTGAGAAAATTCATTGAACCCAAAACAGATCACTTTTTATTTTTAAAACTACTCCTGGTGACAGATCTTAGATAGTTTACACTTCGTGAAGACTTGAATAAATTCTCTAGCTATTCCTGGATTTTTAGTTTTCAAGCCTGGTCCTCACCAAAGCGAAGAGATTTTGACATAAAAAGATTTCCATTGGTGATGATTGGTCTCTGTTTTTTTCTTAAAACTTTTCTTCCCAATCACATGGATTATATTAATATTGTGCATGTTTGCTTCTATGTTCTTAATAACATAAAAAGTTTAAAACAGAAAATATATCTCACACAGTTTCTGTATTTTAAACTTTTTTTGAGCAATAAATTTTTCATCACATAAAATTGACAAATATATGTTTGTATTTAAGTAGTTGGTGTGTGTGTGTGTGTGTGTGTGTGTGTGTGTGTGTGTGTGTGTTTAAATACAGGACACTTCTAATGACAAAAGACTTTCACCATGAACTCTTCCTTACCCCATTTTGCCCAATCCGGCAATATTTGAGAAACCACTATAGAAACTTCTGATAAGGCTAAACAAAATTGAACTACTTATATAATTTAATATCTATGTAGTCAGTTTAGGAAACAAACACACAAAACGTGGTAAGTGACTTAGTCACTACCTCAAATGCATTCACCAACAAATGATGAATATATTCTATTTCATGTTGACCATTCTGGTTCTGTTGGTGGGGGTTGTCTTTTTGTAACTCTTAATTGAAGTGATTTTCTGCAGTCTGCTTTCTGGCACAATGCTAAGTCATCTGAGATGATGGGAGAAGACTTGGTTTTATGGTGACTATATAATATATACATGTATCAGCTTTGGTCAAATTTTTATAAACCTCAAATAATAGAACCCAAACTAATATAAGGGAGGAAAATATATGCTGAAATTTCTCTTGTAATTCAAATACAGCAGAGTTTTATAAATTATAGGAACTAGAATATTATCAGAGACCCAGAACCCATGCTATTCTTTCCTTATGCTTTTTATTTTTCCTTCTCTTCTGTGTTTCTGATTTACTGTCTTCTTCCACATCCATGACTTCATTCTCCTTGCACACAGGAAAAACACAAGCAGACCATACTGTCTGGTAACTACCCCACTAGTGCTCTGGTCCTGTAATCTGTCCCAACCACCAATTCCAAATTTCTAAGAGCAGCTATCTGATTGAACGTGCTCAGATGAGGTAACTTCTTCTGGCCCGAACAAGCGTACCTAGGGATTTTGCTGTGAAATCTAAATATGACAGTTCATCAAAAATGCATAGCTCAAGATCTGGTAAAAAGTAATGCAACTTTGTTATTATCTTCATTGTTACCATAATAAGTATAACTATGGCAAAGGTCAACCATTCTAACTCTAACCTTTATGTTTATTCTAAGGTACACATGCAAACAGAATATCCTAATATATAGGAAAATCTAAAAATGTATCATTCTTATACAATATTCCAAAAAGAAAATCTAGAACATATTCTCAGAAAATGAAAACTCAATAATCTCAATAATGATTAAACATAAATAATTTCAGTTTATCAAATTGGTGTCAATTAGAGCTAGGATTATATGTAAATATATCTGCATATATTTACAGATATCTGAAAATCTGCACCACATTCAGTTTTGAATCTATTGTTTTTATACTTCCTGAATTTTGGATTCTGACTTACTATAGCCTTTGGAAAAGTCTTAGTAGAAGTGTTTGTACTTAGTCCAAAATCAGATTTATATACCATACATGTCACAGGCAACATGCTATTTAAAAGTTGAGGAATTGCTAATCATGGGGCGTGCTCACATGGTTAAGCCTGAATGTGAGAGTCAGCGCTGCTGCTCAACAAAGCATTGAGGCAGTTTTAACAATTATGAAGGAGAAAATTGAAGGACTCAGAGCATTTGCAGCCTAAGGCTATGGCACAAAGCAGCCACATTGCCTTGCCTAGAAACCACAAAACAGTTTAAAGTATTGTTGTTGGAGTAGAAAAAAAAGTGCTTAGACGTGTTTGAATTGTAATATTTTTGAGTACACAAAGCATTAAAAGCATTGAAATGCAGCATTATCATATCTGAACAATTTAATGTCTGTATTACAAAATCTCTTTGGGTTTTTATGTCAGAAACACTAGTGAAAACACCAAGGGAAAAGAGTATCAGTTTTCTCACGTTAGTACCCGAGACTTTAAAGCTGAATATCCTTCTTCATTTTTAATTCAGAGACACATAGATATAGGGACGATGACTACCCAATGGCTTGCTTTCTAATGTAATGACAAGATTAATAAAAATCATATCCAGTAAAATATGCTATGAAGTTTTGTTCCTCTGAATTACATTTGTGTATTTCATTAATCCACAGGGCTCAGCTGTACTTTCCTAGTATTTGTGGCTTCAGTTTTTTCAAGTTGCTGGCACCATAGGCTCTGTCACCCATGAAGCTTTCTTAAAATGATTGCTGCTTGATAGCTCCCACATTGAGTTGTTTACTCCCAATGGTTGAAATTAACTGTAGTGCCTGTTAGCCCAAGAGAAACAAAATTTTTAAATTACAGCCTCCGGACTATTCATTTCTCATGGAGCCCTTGAATCAAATGTATTCACAAAGAGATGGTAGAAGGCATTGAGCAATTCAAATAATAGTTAAGTTTTAATTGGTTACTATTGCTGTCTCCTTTCTGTAAGTCATACTTCAACAATAACAGCAACAGCAACAAAATCAAAACCCACCCTTCCTTGTGTTAATATTCAGTCTGGTATGCTGTCTTGAACCTCATAGGCAGAAGAACTGTTTTTTGTTTATTTTTTAACTGAGAAAATAATGCTGGCATGTTTTATGTGTAAAATGAAAAAATAAATCATCAAAGATGTGAGAGATGGTGTTCGATCCATCTTCACATTTATTACAGAAAAAGAAAAATTGATGTGGGTACTAGAGGCCAGTATTATTTTCCTACAGAAAGACATGCCAAAATATCTCAAGCAGATTTTATAGGGTTAACTGAATCCTTAAAATTTGCCAAAAGAGATGCAACGTGGTTTATCTACCTTATCTTAGTTGGCTCTAATTCAACATTGTGGGGTAGGTACTATAATCTCCATTTTATAGACAAGAAATTAAGGTGCAGAGAAGTTAAGTAAATTGTTCAAGTTCATATAGCTGATGAATAGTGAAGCTGTGCTTTGAACATAAGTCTATTTGACTCTACAACCACAAATCAAGTTTTCTCTATTTGTGTCAAACTATTTTATATTAAACTTATATGTCAAAATAATCATGTTTTGACAATGTAAAAACTATGATGAAAATTACTATTACATGGAATTATTTAGAATTATAAGTCAGAAATAAATAAATTTCAAATATGCAATATTTTCACTACCTTGAGTTTCCAATAAATTTTATGTATATTCTTTAATTCCATATTTGCAAGAGATTTTCTTCCTTGATTTTTTGATATGTTATCAAAGATTTACAAGTAAACTTCTCTAACCACTTTTAGCAGCTTTATTGAGATATAATTTACAGCCCATAAAATTTATTTATCTATTTTAAGTGTACAATTCCATGAACTTAGTACACTTATATAATTCTAAAAACGTCACCACACATTACCAAAATATACCTTTAGAACAGTGCCATTACCCTAAAATGAAACCTTGCGCCAATTTACGGTCACTATTTATTCCCACACCTCTTCCTAGGTAACCACTAATCTACTTTCCTTCTCTGTAGATTAGCCTTTTCTTTCAGTTCATGTAAATTAAATCATGCAGTAAAATCAAGGAAATTAACATATCCATCACCTCACCAACTTTTTCCTTTTGTAGTAAAAACACATAAAATTCTTTGGCAATTTTGAAATATGATCTCACTTTTGTGTGTTATCTAAAGCTAATTTCATATAAACAGAGAGTAGAAGGTGATTACAAGAAGTTTGGGGGAGGGGGATGAGGAAAAGGGAGATGTCAGTCAAAGGGTGCAAAGTTTCGGTTAGACTGCAAAAATAAGTTTTAGTCATGTATTGCACTGCATGTTGACCACAGTTAATATTTGCATACATTTATTTATATCAGACGATTTAGGATATTCTGTTTGCATGTGTACCTTAGAATAAACATAAAGGTTAGAGTTAGAATGGTTGACCTTTGCCATAGTTGTATTTATTATGGTAACAATGAAGATAATAACAAAGATGCATTACTTTTTACCAGATCTTGAGCTATGCATTTTTGATGAACTGTCATATTTAGATTTCACAGCAAAATCCCTAGGTATGCTTGTTCGGGCCAGAAGAAGTTACCTCATCTGAGTACGTTCAATCAGATAGTTGCTCTTGGAAATTTGGAATTGGTGGTTGGGACAGATTACAGGACCAGAACACTAGTGGGGTAGTTACCAGACAGTATGGTCTGCTTGTGTTTTTCCTGTGTGCAAAGAGAATGAAGTCATGGATGTGGAAGAAGACAATAAATCAGAAACACAAAAGAGAAGGAAAAATAAAAAGCATAAGGAAAGAATAGTATGGGTTCTGGGTCTCTGATAATATTCTAGTTCCTATAATTTATAAAACTCTGCTATATTTGAATTACAAGAGACATTTCAGCATATATTTTCCTCCCTTATATTAGTTTGGGTTCTATTATTTGAGGTTTATAAAAATTTGACCAAAGCTAACATGTTGATCAGCTGATACATGTATATATTATATAGTCACCATAAAACCAAGTCTTCTCCCATCATCTCAGATGACTTAGCATTGTGCCAGAAAGCAGACTGCAGAAAATCACTTCAATTAAGAGTTATAAAAAGACAACCCCCACCAACAGGACCAGAATAGTCAACATGAAATAGAATATATTCATCATTTGTTGGTGAATGCATTTGAGGTAGTGACTAAGTCACTTACCACGTTTTGTGTGTTTGTTTCCTAAACTGACCATGTAGATATTAAATTATATAAGTAGTTCAATTTTGTTTAGCCTTATCAGATGTTCATATAGTGGTTTCTCAAATATTGCCTGAATGGGCAAAATGGGGTAAGGAAGAGTTGATGGTGAAAGTCTTGTCCCCAAGGGTTGCCTGACTGAGAACTTGAAATGTGTCTACAAAGATGTCATTCCTTTCCTTATTCACTATGAATATTTCAATGAGGTTGGCCTGGCCTTGATTTTATTTCATGTGAATAAATGTTTAATCAACTTAAACCTAGTTAAGAGAAAGGATTAATACTATGTTCTGTTATGGAGAGGAGAGTATCTGGAAATACGGTGAATTTATTATAGAAGGTGAGCTTGATTGGTACAGTCTTGGAGGAATGGGCGAGGGAGCCAGCACTAGGCCACTGGCATCTGGAGAAGAGCCAGGAAGCAACAGGACAGACATCAGAGGCATACATGCGGAAGAGAGAAAAATCAAAGGAAATTCATTACCTTACAATTTTAACAGGCTTTGCATGGTTTTCAGCAATAAAAAGATGCAAAGTGTCAGTTATTATGGGGTTCAAATCTAAAAAGTCACAGTATGCTCACAGAAGTTCAATGTTCAATGTGAAGTCTGCTCTCACAGTTATCTACATTTATATGCTACGCATAAATACATAAATATTGTACATATTTATGTGTATATATATGTGTGTGTGTGTGTGTGTGTGTATACACACATACATAAATATTTAATTGTGAGTATCCATAAGGTTTACAATAAGAGCTACCCAAAATAACAATTTCATACTGGTGCCTTGTTTTTCTCACTTATAAAGCAAAATCTCTAATTGATGAGTCATAACCCACTGATATTCTCAGACAATTGTGATCCGAGAAGGTTTTCTGGAGTTACATGTTTGGGTGCTTACACTGCCAACATTCATAACTCCTGTTATAGCTTGTGTATCCCATATCTCTCAGACACACTGTCAAAATAATGAGATGGTGAAAATGTGAAGCTATCTCAGTGTTTAAGACCCAAATCTGGTGCTTCAGCTCTGCATATGCCACAGAGAGGATATGTCTATGGGATGCTTTCAATTTGACAGAAATCTTCTACCTGCTCTCCCATCACAAGTTTAAAAAGCACAAGGCCACACTAATGACATATTTAAAATTTCTAGGTCAAAAAAACCAATTTGGTTTTATTCTCATGTGAACTTTAAATAAATGTACACCATTTTACTTAATGGCCAATGCACCTTTAAATAATAGTAAGACGGAAGAAAATTTTCAGCAATTACTTCACACTTTGGGAGGTATTACAAATCATAACAGCACAGGCCAAATGCTTTTTAATATCTCAGATTCTTACTCTCGAGAAATATATTTTCATATAAATGAACATATTTCTATTAATACAGAGGTAGTCATTTTTATGTAAGCATTAAAGAACAGTGCAGAACACTTCCTTTAATAAAGTCAAAATTTTCTCTTGTGTCTTTACTCCTTTCCCGAACAATTTCACCAAATAATTGTGTAGACGGCACTGCTTTCCCTTTCTTATGTGAGAACTAAAATGTGCCTTTGTCAGTTTTGGTTATTCCTGAGCCTGTGTTCATATTTTAAACCCCTCCGAAGTCTTTCATTATTTTCTTCCATGAAATATTGCATATTTTCACATCTTTATGACTTACAGTAATACTTACATAGAAACACAGAATCTTCTTCAGTAGGTCTTTCAAAATTGGTCTATGTCTCCCTAAATTTCTTGAGACAGAAATATAGCTACTCTTGGTCTAAATTTACTCACTACTCTTTCTAGACTTTCCCTTTAAAACCTGTATTATAAGAGAGTGCTTCAAAAAAAACATGGAAAGAATTGTATTACCTTTTGATTCTACATTTCCATGAACTTTTTGAAGTACTTTGCTATTCCTAGTACTTTGACACCTTTCTTGATAGTTATCTCATCATATCCCACATTTTAAAAAGTTCTCACACATTTTAGACTTTCTATAATATTTAATAACATTGTAGTGCATTTAGACTTTTGAAAATGACATTTATTTTTTTGCTCACTATACTATGCTGATTCTCCTGTCTTTTCAGTAAATTTTCTCTAATTTACTATTAGTAAAAAAAATTAGGTCATTGTTACCGTTCCAATCTGACCGTTGAAATGAGTCAGCTTATCTATGCATTGGGCTTTAGTAAAAAATATCCAGTCATGAGCCTTTTCTGCTATTTCTAAGACTTTCCAGATTATCTTCCCATACATCCGCTTCAAGCACTGGAACAAGATTCTGCAGCCCTGTCTTTTCCATGCCCTGGCCCTTTGGCTCCTTCAGCTACATTTTAAGGCATGCTGTGATTATTTTCTACTTTAGGTTACCAACCTTGGCATTTTCATTTAACTTGGGTTGTTTATTTTTTCAAATTTTTGCTCACACCCAGATCCAAGCAGTCAACTATATATATATATGTGTGTGTGTGTGTGTGTGTGTGTATATATATATATATATATGGTTCTAAAAAAGAAGTGAGGCATTCCTTTTTATATATATATATATTGGCTAAATTCGAAAAAAGCAATATTTGTGTACCATAAATGAAGAACACACAATCTGAATCCCTGTTTTATTTACTATTTACTAATGTGAGGCCTTAGGGACGCTCCACAATAGCTCTGATGAGAAGCCAGCTGTTGATCTTAATGTGTCTTGCTGGACTTGATAAATTGTCTTTCTCTTGCTGCTTTCAAGATTTTTTCTTTGTTTTTGGTTTTCAACAGTTTGAATGTGATATGTCGAGTTGTGGATTCTCCATGCTGTTTGTTGACCTTAGATGTGTAGATTAATGTTTTCTTCAAATTTAGTTTATAATCATTATTTCTTCAAAGATTTTTCTGTTCCTCTCTTTCTGTGTCCTCCTTCTGATATCCTCATTAGGTTGCCATGCTTAATGTGGCCCATAGGACTCTGAGACACTATTTATCTTCCTTTTTTCTTCCTATTCTTCAGATTGGACAATGACTTTTGGTTATCTTCAAGTTTGCTGATACTTTCTTCTGCCAGCTCAAACATGCTATTGAGCCCCTATAGTGAATTTTTTATTGTAGTTATTATATTTTTAAACTTTAAAATTTTCATTTTGTTATTTTTGATTTAATTGTTCTCTTTACTGGTATACTCTATTTCATGAGTCATGTTACCACAAACTTCCCTTTAAATTTAACACATGGATTTCTTAGTGCTTTGAACATATCTATAGTACCTGCTTTGAATCTTTTCCTGTGAAATCCAGCATCTAGGCTCCTTCTGTGCAGTTTCTCAAAAGCAAACAAATATTTAGCCCAAACAGTCATTGTAGAGATAACTAAATGAGCATAAAGTCATCTATGTTAAGGTTAGAGATAATAGGAATAGTGTATTTATGGAAAACTTTTTTTGTAATCATTTTAGGAATGCATTATCAGCACATTTTATATATTCAATATCTCTTTTCCCCTACCACTAAAAGAAAAAATAAAAAGAAAGAGAAATATCTCCTGCAATCCTTAATTTCTTTGTCAGACTTTTCCCTATGAGGCCCTCTACTCTTTTACTATCCTATTTTATGAATAATTCTATGATAAAATATTACACTGATTATATATGTCAGCAGTTTTTTTTGTTTTGTTTTGTTTTCGTGACCGGTATGAGGATCATAACCCTTGGCCTGGTGACGCCCGCACCGCGCTCAGCCAGTGAGCACACCAGCCATCCCTATATAGGATCCGAACCCGCGGCCTCGGCACTCCCAGTACCGCACTCTCCTGAGTGAGCCACAGGGCCGGCCCTGTCAGCAGTTTTCAGATATCTAATTTTGGATCAAGTAGACATACAATTGAAAATAAGAAGCAATTTTTTTTTAAAGTATGAAATGCATTTTGTATAGATATATATATGTATTACATATTTTGAATAATTAAGCATAAGACCTGTATATCTGGAACTTACCTTATGTGACACTCTCTTCACAGATCAGGAAGCCAACAGTTTTCAGTTGTGCTTCATCATGTACTGAGCAGCACCGCATCCCATCTGCTGGTCCTGTACACACCTTCAAGTATGAAAGTTGCAGAGTCTGTTTTCAGAATGATTTCTCCCCACCAAGGCCAAAATTTTTATTTGTGCATTAGGTCATCTATAATAAGTACCTTATGATTAGTACTCTCCTATGAATTTCTTCATAAATTAATTCTTGACAAGTAGGCCCTACAATTGCTTTTTCTGGAAAACTGAATCCAAGCAGTGACCATATATATAAATTGAAATTTTGCACCACATCAGTTTTCTTATGATGCTATCATAAGTAACTTTCCCCCTTGCTCTCTATGTTGATAGTATGATTTTTCACTACTTAAATTGAAAGCTGTGACCATTTTTGATACGTCCTTTGCCTTATTATCCTTCAGAGATTCACAATATCTAAAGAATATTTTAAATTGAACTGCAGGAATAGAGAAGATGGACAAACTTATGAACATTATGAATTTATTCACTGGCTATAATGAGTACTTAAATCATTTGTATTTTAAAAATTAATTTAAAAAACCACCCTGACTCTGTGATTAACATTTTGTATAGTTTTTCCAGAAATTATTTTAATCAATGTATATGTGTGTGTGTATGTATATTCATGTATATGTGTGTTTATACTTATACTTGAGAGTAAGTTGATATTACAGCTTTGTTTCTTTACATTTTTATATGACTTGTGCCTTCAGTATTTTCCTTATCATTAATTATTACCCAGAACTTGATTTTTACTTAATATATAATAATTCATATATGCAGTGCATTAGTCAAACATACACAAATTGTTTTCTATTGGATTCTTTCCTCCAGAATTTTTATTCTCATAAATAACACTCTGATAAAGAGCCTTGAACGCAAACCTTAGTTTGTATCTCTTATTATTCCTGGCAGTAGTTCTAGGGAAAAAAATCCTTGATTCGGTAGTTAAAATATTTTGTTTTAGGGTCAAATAAAGACATCTAATACATAATTCACAATTTAATCAGGTAGCATTTTATGCTCCCAGCAAAAGATTACATGAGAACTCTTATCTTCTGGTTGTTCAAGATGTTTGGTCTTTCATAATTAATTAATTAATTAATTAATTAATTAATTAATTAATTAATTAATTAATTAATGGTAAAACAGATCTACATACTTTACACTTGAATTAACTCTTCTTTCTCAAGTCAGCTCTGCACTCTCAATACAAAGCATGAGCCTAAGAGGTGAAGAGTAAAAATTAAAGCTCAGATATTTAGTACTGCTTTTCTAAAAGATATTTAAATTTCTCTATTTGTGTTTAGATTAGAAAACACTCTTCTTAAATGTCAGAGAACATGCCTTTCAATTTTAATTACTTAAGTATCCTTATTAATATTGCTGGTCTTATTTTTAAAAATAATAATAATCAATATACTTTATATTTAATTTAAAGGTTCTAGATAAATTAGAATATATTAAGTCATGTACATACAATCAGAATGCTAGAAATTCTGGGGCTATTGATTTACTGAGATATGTCAGCCAGCAAAAGTAACAAATAATGAGATGAGTGCAAATGATTTATGGTATGTAAATTCTAGCAATATATTTTAAAACTTATTGTGTGGAAAAGTGAACATGCACAACTATGATCAAATAATCTCTTTGACTAGAGCAGTCTCACATATGTTTGTTATAGGACAGACTGCAAGAAACCGTGTCACCTGGAGGGTTGGAGAACTCAAAGATTTATATACCGGTGGGCCCAGAGGAGTTCACACTCCAAAGTCTGAGCCCCGACTCCAGGCTTGTCAACGGTTATATAGGTTACATTCTTCCAGGGTTTTAGGTTTCATTTTCTCGGAATACACACTGAAAGCAGATACAAAAGGCGGTCAGTTTACAAAAGCAAAACAAAAAGCAAAAATATAGGCACAGAAGTACAGGTGCAGGTTTAAGTTTATCTGGGCTTGTCCATATCATGTTCAAAATATTGATATTTTATTTAAAATCAGATTTATAGCTCATCTTTAAGAAAACACATTTTAAAAAATATTTAAATATTTTGGTTCCATCACCATTACATGGACCAAAATCTGTGTCTGAGAATTCTAGAAAACAGTTAAGTAATGAAAAAAAAAAAAAAAAGGCTGCACTCAAACTGGTAAGAAATCTGTGACATCTCTCTCAACCTTTCCCTACTTCCTCCCTACTGCAATGTTGCATGATCAGGAGGAAACAGCCCAATCCCCAGCTCTTCTCTCAGGACAGGAGAAAAGATGGGAACTTGCTTGCAATATTTCAGCTTGTCTAGGTACCGCCTGAAGGACTGTTTTCTATCTTGCCTGACTGAAAGAACTGATGGGAATAGTAACATTGTTTAGATATCACGTTGGGGAGCACTGGTGGACACTGTGGCACATTATAGCTGAAGGGGGTCTGCAGTCACACAGGCACTTGGGGACAAGAGACTATGGGCAGAGATGCACATAGAAATCCAAACCTACTGAGGAGAAACAAGACCGAGACTTTAAGAAAAATAGAAGTTTTAAAAGCAGCTATCCGGGCCGGCCCTGTGGCTCACTCGGATCCTATGTAGGGATGGCCGGTGCACTCATTGGCTGAGTGTGGTGTAGACAACACCAAGGCAAGGGTTGCAATCCCCTTACCGGTCCCAAAAAAAAAAAAAAAAAAAATGCATGCAGAGGCCCAGAGAAGATGCATCATACTCAGTGAAAAAAGACAATTTTTTTTTTTTTTTCTCTAAGATCAGAAACAACACAAGGATTCTTTGGCAAATGCTATTCAACATAGTACTGGAAGTCCTAGCTAGAGCAATTAGGCAAGCAAAAGCAAATAAATATAAAATAAAATAAAATAAAATAAAATAAAATAAAATAAAATAAAATAAATAAAATAAAATAAAATAAAATAAAATAAAATAAAATAAAATAAAATAAAATAAAATAAAATAAAATAAAATAAATAAAATAAAATAAAATAAAATAAAATAAAATAAAATAAAATAAATAAAATAAAATAAAATAAAATAAAATAAAATAAAATAAAATAAAATAATAAAATTAAAAAATAAAATAAAATAAAATAAAATAAAATAAATAAAATTAAAATAAAATAAAATAAAATAAAATAAATCTGTCATCCAAATAGATTCAAATGGAAAGGTAGAAGTAAAATTATCTCTGTTTGCAAATGAAATAATCTTATGTGCAGAAAATTCTAAACATTCCACACCACACACACAAAACACACAAAAATATTAGGATTAATAAACAAATTTAGCAGTGCAGCATTAAAAAAAGTTATTATATTTCTACAGAGTAACACTGAACAAGCTGAAAAGAAAATTTTTTTAAAAATCCATCTATAGTAGCATCAAAAACAATAAAATGCTTAGGAACAAACTTAACCAATAAAAAGTCTTATACATTGAAAACTACAAAATATTGCTAAAAGAAATTAAAGAGGACACACAAATGGAAAGAGATCCCATTTTTATGGGTTAGAAGACTTATTATCATTAATATGTCAATACTGCCCAAAGCCATTTACAGATTAGTTCAATTCTTATCAAAATCATAACAGTATTTTTTGCAGAAATAGAAAAATCTATCCTAAAATTCATATGAATCCTGAATAACAAAATATTCTTGAAAAAGAACAAAGCTGGAGATCTCACACACTCTGATTTCAAAACTTATTTCATCTATGTAATTTGAACTGGGATGGCAAAGTTATAAAGAAAGACATAAAGACAAATAAAACAGAAAAGAGAGCTCAGAAATAAAGCCTTCCATATATGTTTAAATGATATTTGAAAGGGTAACAAGATCATTCAATAGGGAAAAGGCAGTCTCTTCAACAAATGGTTTTGGGAAAACTGGATATACACGGAAAAGAATTAAGTTGGACCCTTATCTTACGTGATATATAAAAATTAACTCAAAATAGATTAAAGACAACAACATAAAATCTACAAATATAAAACATAGAAGGATGCATTATGGAAAAGCTGCATGGATTTGACAATGATTTATTGAATATGACACTAAAAGCACAGATAGCAAAAGCGAAATTAGATAAATTGGACTTCAGCAAAATTAAAAACTTCTGTGCATCAAAGGGCATTATCAACAAATTGGAAAGGCAACCTATGGAATGAGAGAAAATATTTGAAAATCATGTATAGGATAAAAACCTTAATATCCAGAATATATAAAGAACTTCTGTAACTCAACAGAAAAAAATAGCCTGACTGAAATATAGGCAAAGGCATTCCCAGCAACATGGATGAACTTAGAGAAAATCATATTAAGTCAAATAAGCCAGGCACAGAAAGAAATATTTCATGTCCTCACTCAAAAGTGGAATCTAAAAAGTAAACAAATAATTTTTAAAAAGAAAGAAAGATACAACCACAATCATACATCAAACTTTCAAAAGAAGGGAACAGAACTGAGGTTACCAGAGGTGGTAAAGGGGGTAGGGAAAACGGGGTAAGGGAGGACTTGGTAAATGGTCATGTAAAACGATTACATTGTATAATGTTAGATATACTAATTATCTTGATTTGAGCATCACATATTGCACACAGGTATTGATATTGAACTCTATAACCCACAGCTATGTACAATCAACTATGTTACAATAAAAAAATATAATAAAATAAAATAAACAAACAAAATACAGGCAAAGGACATGAATACATATTTCTTCAAAGATGATTTACATAGGGCCGAGCCGTGGAGCACTCGGGAGAGTGCGGCGACGCTCCCGCCGCCGCCGCGGGTTCGGATCCTATATAGGAATGGCCGGTGCACTCACTGGCTGAGTGCCGGTCACGAAAAAGACCAAAAAAAAAAAAGATGATTTACATAGCCAACAGTCATATGAAAAGATGTGCAACATTGTTAATCATTAGGAAAATGTAAATCAAAACAATGAGATATCACCTTATACCCGTTAAAATGACTACTATAAAAAAATTCTGAGACTAGCAAGTATTGGCAAGGATGTAGAGCAACTGAAACCCATGTAGGTGGAAGTGTTAAACATCATAGCTGCTATAGAAAATAGTATGATACTTTCTCAAAAAAAGTAAAACTAGAATTATCATATGATCCGGAAATTCCACTTCTTGATATTTATCCAGAATTGGAAGTATGGTCCTAAAAAGACACTTGTACACTCATGTTCATAGAAGCATTATTTACAATGCCAAAACATTTTAAACAGGCAAATAGGTAGAAACAGCCGAAGTGGCCATGAATAAATGATAGATAAAGGAAATGTGATATATTCATGCAACGAAATATTATGCAGTCTCAAAAGGAAGGAAATTCTGACACACGCTACAACGTGGATGAAACTTGAAGACAGTCACAAAAAGACAAATACTACATAATTCTACTCTATGAGGTATCTAGAACAGCCAAATTTATAGAAACAGAAAGTAGAATTGTGCTTGTCAGGCTCTGAGGGGGTAATAGTGAGTTGTTTAAAAGGTATAGAGTTTTAGTTTTGCAATATGTAAAAGTTCTGGAGATTAGTTATACAACTATGTGAACATTCTTAACACTACTAAACTGTTCACTTAAAAATGGTTGGGATGGCAAATTATATTCTATGTGTATTTTGCCATAATTTTAGAAAGTACTAACCTTTTTTGAAATAAATTAAAGAACTTGAACGTGAATGGAGAAATGTACCATGTTTTTGAATTTGGAAGATCTTATACTATAATTATATCAATGTTTTGTAAATCAATTTAGATACAAGGAAATCACAATCTAAATGTCACTAATCTTGCAGAGCATAACAAACTTTCTAAAATTTATATAAAACCTGAAGACTCATGAACAGCCAATATATACATTTTAAAAAGAACAAACTGGAAAGAAATAGTTTATCACATATGAATACTTATCATAAAGTTAAGATATTGATGATTATTATGGCCAGAGCATAAGCTCTACAGTGAAACAGAGAGATCAAAAAGAGACCTACATATGCATGAACCACAAAAAAAGGCAATCTAGATCAGTAACAAAAAATATTTAAGGATATACTTTTATTAAAATAAAAAAGAAAAATAATTTTCACATTACAGAAACATTTATAGGAAGTAAATTGTACATAAAATTCAATTAGCTCCTAGTTGATAGTATAAGAAATCACTTCTTAGTTTCCAACCTAATAGTAGGAAAAGACTTGGAAAACAGGATTCAAAAAAGGACTAATTATAAATAAAAATATTAATAAATTACAGAACATAAAATTAGTAATTTTTATTAAAAACAAAAAAACATTGAGAGTGAAAATAGAAACCAGTAAGTCAGAGAAGATTTTCTTAACAGAAATAGCCACAAAAACTTTTATGTATAGTAATAATAATAATAATAGCTACCATAGGTCAAGAAAAAAAGTAAACAGCCATTAAAAAAAAAAGGAGAAGACACTTGAGCAAGTACTTCAAAAAAGATGAAATCCATGGGGCTAATAAATGTATGAAAATGTGGTCAATGTTATTACTAGAATTATGAACTTTCACTTTTACACACTGTTATTTACCCAGCAGAAAAACTAAAATTAAACCAATGAAAATAGAAATCATTGACAAGATAGTTGTCTTAGTCTGCTTGTGCTGCTATACCAGAATACCACAGAATGGATAATTTATAATAAACAGAAATTTACTTGCTCACAGTTCTGTAGGCAGGGAAGTCTAATATCAAGGTGCCAGCATCTGGTGAGGGCTTTCTTTCTGTGTCACCATGCAGTGGAAGGTGGAAGGGCAAACAGGCAAAAGGGGGGTACTTGCCCTTTATAATGGCATTAATTTCACCATGAGGGTGGAGCCCTTATGGCCTATTCGCTTTCAAAGTTCCCACCTTTTAATACAGTTCCAATGGTAATTAAATTTCAATATGAGTTTTGGAAGGGATAAACATTCAACCATAGCAGTCGTAGAGCTACCAAAACCTCAATCATTGCTAGTGGACGTGTAAATTGGTACACAATTTTGGAAAATCTTTTGCCATCAACTATTACAGTTGAATTAAAACATTGAGTCTAGGCCATAAAATAGGAGTAAGCAAACTATAGCTGACCACGTGGCTTTGTAAATAAAGTTTTATTGAAATACAGCCTCACCCATTTTTTAATGCGTTGTCTATGGCTGCTATTACACTACAATGGGAAGTTTCTGTAGTTGCTATAGAGATTATGTGGCCCACAAGCCTAAGGCATTTGCTATCTTATAATTAACAGAAAGGGTAATATAATAACCTGTCATAGAGAATGAATCAGAAAATACAATCTTGGGTAGCATCAAAATAATCATGAACACCAAGGAATATGGGCAGCTGTATTTATAGAGGTATTGTTCATAAATCTGAGCAGGATGAAATGATTATTTGTTAAAACCTAAATCTGAAAAGAATCTATATAAGTTGATGTATATTCATATAATGGAATATTATTCAATAGTAAAAAATGGACAATTATTGGTTGCACAAAGCAACATTAATGAATCTCACAAACCTGTTTTACATCAATGGAATACTACTCAGCTATAAAAACGAATGAAATACTGCCATTTGCAACAACATGGATGGACCTCGAGAGAATTATATTAAGTGAAACAAGTCAGGCACAGAAAGAGAAATACCACATGTTCTCACTTATGGGTGGGAGCTAAAAATTAATATATAAATTCACACACACACACACACACACACACACACACACAAAACCGGGGGGGGGGGGAGAAGATATAACAACCACAATTACTTGAAGTTGATACTACAAGCAAACAGAAAGGACATTGTTAGAGGGGGAGGGGGGTAGGGAGAAGGGAGGGAGGTTTTGGTGATGGGGAGCAATAATCAGCCACAATGTATATCGACAAAATAAAATTTAAAAAAGAAAAAAAAAAAAGAAAGAAAGAAAGCCAAGCATCGAGAACATATACTTTAAAATTTCCATTATATAGTGATCAATGAAGACTAACCTGTTCTATTTAAACATTCTTGCCCATGGGAAAACAATAAAGAAATGCAAGGGCACTATCACTACAAAAATCACGGTTATGATTAACTCTTGGTAGGAAAGAACATAGGAAAGGCATGAGAAGACCTTCATGAGTGCTGGTGGAGAATGGCAGAATAGACCCCTCAAAATATTTTTGGTATAAGGATTATTTTGAGAAAAGTTACTCAAAAAAACAGCAGATGCAAGAAGGACATAATTTCCCCTTTTCTTCCTAGAAACAGGAGATCAAAATTCCTATGTGAAAGGTTCCCTTCCTCTACCAGTAGAAAAGAAGCATTCTCACCAAAGAGTCCTACCCAAAAGAATTCTGTACAAACAAATCTTATTAGAATAATTATTTATTTATTTATTTTAGCCTCTTCACATAATTTAATTTCTTTTCCAAAATTGCCTCTTTTTGTTCAACGTAATATAAAAGCATTTGGGTTTTTCCATTTCTTTGGGTCCCATGAGCTCTCTCATGTCAAGTAAAACTTAAATTCATGTTTTTCTCTTTTTAATCTAATATGAATTTAATTCTCAAGCCCAGCTAGTTACCCTAAGAGGGTAGAAGTAAAGTTTTGCCTCCCTACACTGTCAATGTTTCTTTTTTTAAAAAAAAATCTGAGTGGTGCTTACATTGGTGATTGTATTATGATTTATTGCTCAGCTATATGAACATTTCCCTTCTGTGTTATTTTCTGAATGTGTCTTTGTCCTGAGGTCTGTTCACCATCATTTTAGTTCCTTCTAAATTTTGCCAAAGAGAAGTGGTTTCACAGAGCTTGTAACCTGGTAGAGAAGTGGTTATTGAGTTAGTTACGGTCATGGAGTTCATAGTTGGCTACCTGCAAAACCGCTCACTTTTGTGGCCAAAACCTGAAAATTGGTGAGGACTTCCCAGAGATTCTTATAAACTACAGCAACTTTCTAGTGAGTTGTTGAGAACCATCTGCCTTCGTACTGCTAGTTGATATTTTTGTTGGTGGCTCCACTGACCTTTGCTCTTATAGGCATTCCAGTGATTATGCAAACTTCTATTAAAACCTTTATACTAGGAATATAGAGAGTTGCTTCGGTATTCTTAAAGAAACCTTGACTGATTATATTTATATCCATATCTATCTGCGTATATCAGATACATGTATCTGTATATCTAAATGAATCCTATATGATGTAAATGTTTCCTCCAAAATTCATGTTGAAACCTAGCCCACCTTGTGGTGGTAATAAGAGGTGGGGTTTTCTGGGATGTGATTGAGCCATGAGTGTTCTGCTCTCATAAATGGGATTAGTACCATGTAAAAGAGACCTTGCCTCTTCCACCATGTGAGGACACAGAATTTACCCTTTCTGCCATGTGAGGACACAACAAAGGGCACCACCTATGAAGCAGAGTGTCCTTACCAGACACTGAATTTGCTGGCACCTAGATCTTGGACTTCCCAGCCTCCAGAACTAAGAGAAATAGACTACTGTTGTTTATAAATTATCTAGTCTAAGATACTTTTGCTATAGAAGCAGGAATGAACTAAGGCAATCAGGGTTATGTATGAGTTATATTTCACAATAGAACATGTTGAAGTATTTGCAGCATGTTTTCTATTTGGAAATCTTGGAAATTACTGAGAAAGTAAACAGGAAAAATTATTCATAACTTGTTATATTTTAATTATTTTCTTAGGTATGTATATGTGCATATATACAATCCAGTCTTTTATTTGTTTGTGACTTTTTAAAATAGTCCTTGTTTTTTAGAACAGTTTTAGGTTCACAGCAAAAGTGAATTGGAAATACAGGGAGTTTTCATATGCACTTCCCCCTCCCCGCACACACGCACACCCACACATACATACATGCACAGTCTCCTCCACTATCAACATTTTGCACCAGAGTGGTACATTTGTCACAATCAATGAATCTGCCTTGACACATCATTATCACTCAAAGTCCATAGTTTACATTAAGGTTCACTCTTGGTGTTATATATCCCTTGACTTTTTATGAAAATTAACTACATTGTATACTGATAAGTAAAAATAAAAAAATAAATTAATTTTTAAAAAAGGAAAACACAACCAAATTCCCTATATTCAGTATTCAATTGATTTATACTATTTTTGCCAGGTATTTCAAACTATGGTTAAAAATGTAACTTTCTCTTTCCGAATTGTCTGAACCAGAGATTATGAGTTGGTAATCCATTATATCAATTCAGTCATTGTATGCTTTCATGTGTCTCACATACCATTAAGAAATTGTTAAAAAGTAAGCTAGTCCTTGAGAATTGTAGAATCAGGCATTTATACCTAATATGCCAAGAATCCAGTTTCTCTAAGGAAAAAAAAAAAAAAAAAAAAAGATAAAGAAGTCTGTCAACACTGGACCCACATTGCCATTGGTTAACAATGGGATGGAACTAAGTTCACAATTTTGATGGCACCTGCATTTACTAATTCACTGTGGTCCTCAATATTTGCTATTGTTTCTCTGATATTTTCTCTGTCAATATTTATTTCAATGAAAGCCTCTATCAAAAGTGAGGAACTAAACACTAACATGATTTTTCTAACACCCTACCATCTTAATTCATTTTGATCACCTTCCTGTACATGGTGGGCAGCTGCTATATATTGTCACTTCCAAAAATAAAGAATAGTTTGAAACTTACTAATTTAAACAGAACGGATATATAGTCTGGTCCTATTTAAAAAGGCCATGAGAAACAGCATGCATGGAACCTTTTAAAAAGTTATTTCTGCATGATAATATATAGGTTAAACAAATTCACTTTGGAAGCCTTTTTTTATATTAATAGTGGTAAAGGCCATTCTTGTAGGATGACTGAATTGAAACAGCAGAAATAAAATCTTTTACCTAGTACTTGATATGCAAGCCACGTACATAGAGCAAGGTTACGTAGGTGTCCTCTCTGGGTTCTCAGAACTGTTTTCAAAGGTTTTTTCTTTCTTTCTGGCATGTTAAGGCTTGAGAATTTGCTGTCCTAGTGACCTTGATACTGAACTAAGCCAGCATTACAACAAACTGAACACATCTTCAGCAATGCTAGTTTAAATTGAAATCTGTTAGGTATTTGCTGTAAATATGTAAAAGGTTACAGTTCAAAATAGAGTATTTCCCTTTTTACTCATTTTAAACTTACATACCGTAATTAATTAATAAAGACTTTTGGAAGATTTAAAACAATGACTAGAAAACCGAAAAGTCTGGGAAGCTAAAGGAACTATGTTATTTAATGAATGGAAAAACGCAATGGGAGTTGAAATAAAAATTCAATTTGGAGAAGATAATATTTATCCAGGCTGATGTTTTCAGTTTTATAAAATGAATTTACCAAGTTGATTTCCCTTTTAATGTGGTAGAAATAAAACTGTCTATTTTATTACAGTCCTGAGAATAAGACCTCAAATGCATTCATTAATATCTTAAAGAAAATACGTTTAATCAAAGGTTTGTGTGTTTCTAGGTGATGCACATGGTGACATTTTATAAAAAATAGTTAAATAATAAAATTCTACAGTGTAGACATATACATACATATACAACATATATTTGTAAACACAATGTATATACCATAGTATATATTTATTCATAATATATATAAAGACTCAAAATATTTTATTTATTTCAGGTTAAAAAGACAAAGATAAAAAGTGAAAACTGTTTGAATTTTAAATATCAGAAAGTATCGAGAAATAATTTTTTAATTTCTATTTTAATAATGCATAAATTTGCTATACAGCCTTTTAGGTTTAATTTTGATTATAAAGCCCCCTAAATTATAACAAAAGCTAGTACCCCTTTTCAGTTCAGGCCCCTTCTCAACTTTCTCACCTGAGAAAACAACAAAAACAACAACAGAACACACTGTTTATGTACTTATGGGATAACTGAGTTTTTCTTTCTTTTGAAATGTATTTTTCACAAGTTTTATAAAGTCTTGTAAAGTGGCTGTCATTTGATCTATGTTTCTTTATCCTTTGGTATTAATGCCTGGAGAAAGGAATTGAAAAAATAATAAAAAAATAAAAGGTCTCTCAAAGATTTGATATTTTAAAATATTCCCAATTCTCCTAAGGGTACAAATTTTAGTTCAAAAAAGCAGCCAGTCTTCTACTCTCATAATTATTCTTAAACAATGAGATACTGAAGACAAATAAAAAATTTCCAGTTGTGTTTTTAAATTTTTTTCTTAATTAATTTGTATGGAATATGCCATTGTTTTGCTGTATTATGTAGTTGTGACCAACATTTCAGTGTTTTATAATTAAATATTGAAATTATATTTATTCATTTATTGAAAAGAGATATGTTTTATCGTTAATGGTGTTTATAACCAACATTCTATGTTTAAGTGAAAGAATAGTGGTTAATATATTGCAATGTTTTGCTCTATCTTTGCCCTCAAATTGAATAATTTAGGCAATCGATCACTTGGAAAATAAGTATTGTAAACATATTACAAATAATCATTTAAGTCATGGTTCACCAATTCAAATACCCTTAGGATGTAGGTAGGCAAAAACTGTGCAGGACTTATTCCCAATGAAAGTAATGATATTTAAGAGTGTCAGGGTCACTGGGTGTCTGGCATTAGCAGTGAGAGAGTCAAAAGTTTCACATGAGCAACGGCAGTGCTGGCATCTGACAGGTGGGCTTGTGGTATAAGATTCGTGTTACAGCTACTTAAACTCTAGTGGTTCCCGTTCACTATGTGAGCTGGTTCCTTAGCTTCTCACTCATTCTGAGTGCTGTCTCCCAAATAAGATTCTTGTCTCCAAAATTAGTAATTTTCTTCTTATTAACCAAATTTGGCCAAAGACATACCCAATTTTTTTTTAAAGCATTCTGCCAGACACACCAACTTTAATATTCTTCCATTTATAATAATGTATTATAATATATTTTTCAAAAACATACACAATAGTGTAAAGATTATGCAATAATTTTTGAAGTGGCATATGAGAGTGAAATAAAGATAGGATCATAAACTGCATGGATATTTAAAGCTAATTTTCATAGAGTGACATGCCATATTGACATAAACTTTTTTTGGCTGGCTGCAGTGTTTAATGTTCCGCTACTATATTCTTCTGTGAATTAATTAACCACAAGTGTGAGAGTCAGCAGACAACTTTATTACTATTATCTGTGATACTGGAGAGGGATGATGGGAGGAGACTTGTACATGCTGTTGAACAAAGGAATGGAACCAGGCACCACACTCAGCAAATAAATGATTTACATTTTTTTTTTTTTTTAGTTGAGGTGAAATTCACTTAAAGTGAATACTTCAGTGGCAGTTAGCACATTTTGCAATGTCGTACAATCAGTAGCTCTATCTAGTTTCAAAACACATTATCCAAAAGGAAATATCACACCCATGAACGAGTTGCTCCCCACTCCCCTGTCCCCCATTGCATAGCATTAACCAGTCTGCACTTTTTCTCTATAAAAATTCTGGTTATTTCATGTAAATGTAGTCAGACAATATGTGACCTTGTGTGTCTGGCTTCTTTCATTTAGCATGATGTTTTCTGGGTTCATCTACATTGTAGCAGGTAAGAATGTGAAACAGTTCAGCAACAATGAAAAAGTTTGGAGATTCCTGAAAAAGTTACAGAATTATCGTATACCCTGCAATTCCATTCCCAAATATATACCCAAAAGAAATAAAAACTGGTAATTAAACAGACACATGTGCACACATTCATAGCAGAACTATTCTCAATAGTCAAAATGTAGAAACAGTTCAAATGTCCATCAACAAAGGAACAGCTAGACAAACTGTAGTGCTTGTACATAGAATGGAAGTAAATAATTTGTTTTGTGCTTTTAGCCAGGTGATGAAGTTTAAGCTGAAAAAATATTAGTAAAAATCATGCAGCTGTTATTTGTAAAGATACAACCTCTATTGGTTTTAAGTTGCTGTGTAACAATTTCACACGCATTTTAAAACAACATTCATTTATTATGTCACAGTTTCTCTGGGTCAGGAGTTCAGATACAGCTTTACTTATTCCTCTGTTTAAGGTTTCATAAGACTAAAATTGAGGTGATGGCTAGGGTTCAGATGTCATCTGTCCTTGACTGGGCAAGGATTCATAACCAAGTTCATGCTGTTGATGGAATAATTAAGTTCCTTATGTTTGCAGGATTGACAACTTCTTTTTCTTGCTGACTGTTTGCTGGTGATGGAATTTGGATGTATTGTCCTCACAGAACTCATGTGGAAATTTGATCCCCAATGTGGCAGTGTTGGAAACTGAGTCATGGGGATGGTTCCCTCAAGAATAGATTAATGCTCTCCCTAGGTGGGGGGATTAATGAGCGAGTTCTCGTTCTATTATTTCCCACAAGAGCTGATTGTTTAAAAGACCCTGGTACCTCCCTCTCTCTCTTGCTTTCTCTCGCCATGTGCTCTGCCTGTACCCACAGGCTGTCTGTCACTTTCTGCCATGAGTAAAAGCAGCCTGAGGCCCGTGCCAGATGCAGCTGTCCAAGAATCATAAGCCAAATAAACCTCTGTTATTTATAAATTACCTAGTCTCAGATATTCTGTTATAGTAACCAAACATGGAGTAATACAGCTGGAAACCCTTGTACACTGTCAACTGAAAGCCAATCTCAGACCCTAAAGGCTGCCTACAGTCATTAAGGTCTTGTCACTTAAGGTCTCCCAAAAGGGTCACTTGCTTCCTCAAAGTCAGCAAGGTACAGAGAAACTCCAGTAAGATGAACACTATAATCTTATTTAATGCAAGCTCATAATCACCTACGTGCAATCACATACCCCATTATTTTTGACATATTCTACTTGTTAGAAAAAAGTCACAGGCCCTATACACATTCATGGTAGGAAAACACACAAGGACATGAATGCCAGGAGGCACGGATCATGGGGCCACCCTAAGGGTCTGTTCACCATACAGCTGAACGCAGCTGGTTCAATGAAGTTTTGAAATGTAGCTCTGTTGAAGAGCAGAGCTCTGAAATCAGATTTGACTCAAATTTGGCCCTTAACATGGAGCCGGGGGTAGAGAGAGGCCCAGCTTCTCAGCCACACTTATCAATGATGCTGAGCTGATACAGGGAGGTAATCCATGACTCAAATGCCACAGACTCTTGGTGTTCTTATGGAAAGCGAGTAGACTTTCTGGGGGGAAAAATATCTTAATTTTCTGTGTGTTTTACGACAATTTGCAGAAACTTTAAATTCTTGTTTCATTGCTAGTTCTCACCTGTTGTGGTTGTCCTGATAAAGCGAAAGCTAAAGAGCTTCTCCCACAGTCATTCTGCAACAGAGATTTTTTCAAAGTTGTTTTTATACGGAAACACTAAGTACTTATAATTTTGAAAATTTTGAACTACTCAAACATTTTTAATGGCTCGAATTATAGAATTTTTTGACATGGTATATATTAAGTCATGTTATAAACATATACTGCTGTGCTGTTCAATGATTAAAGGTATAAATGTAATCCTTCAATTTATCACTGAGACATTTGACAGGCTTTTTTTTGTTTATTTTTGTTTTGCTTCAAATTTATTTCTGAAATACATTACTTGTCCTCAAATTTTGATATTTTTAGTATGATTTCTGAAAATATTGATGTTTCTTGTGCAAAAATTTGTCATTATGATATTAGTAGTTATACATTATATAAATGGTTTTCTATAACATTCTTGTTTCTTTATATATGTTGATTCTGACTTAGCTTATTCCAGATATTTTCTCTATAACTATACCCCCTCTATCTATAAACATAAAAAATAAGGTTAAGTCACAGCTGTTCTTTTAAGATACACAATATATATCTAACATTAATTTAATCAACATGTATTTATTTTTTAAACTAACTCTAAGGAAGATTTGAAAAAAGATCTGAAAAGTAGGACCTTTGAAGGAAAACAAAACCAAAATCAAACAAAAACAAAACAAGAAGGACATAAGGGAAAAAAAAAATGTGAAATTCTAGCCCCACTCCCAGTCCTTTCTCAACACACAGGCACAGACTTGAAGAAGTAAAATTGTTCCAGTCTGTAGAATAAGGCAACTCTGAGCATTTTTACTGTGCCAAATATTAGCCAGTTTAAGAAAACACATAATTTTAGATTTTAATTTTTTATTTGCCTGCTTAGTAGTAGCAAATAATACATTTCCTTCTCAGATCCTTTATTGATAACTTTTTTACAGATAAAAAAGAAGAGTGACAGCCCCCATGGACAATATATATAAATGCTGAAAATATTGGGGTTCTGATTATTTGCCTGATAGAAGAGTAATAAGAAAAAATTCTAATTATTGTTTCTGTTATTAAAAACAATAGCATCAATGACATTTTTAAAGTATTACCAAATTATCTTACTGTATTCATTTTTTAGGCCTTCTGTAAATAAGTACCACAAACTGGATGCCTTATATGACAATCTATTGCCTCACAGTTCTGGAAGACAGATGTCTGAAAGCAAGGTGTCATGTCATGTTGATTCCTTCTGAGGGCTATGAAGGGTTTCTTCCATGTCTTTCTTCTAGTTGCTCGTGGTTTGCTGGCAATCTTTGTCATTCGTTGGCTTCTGCAGATGCATCACTCCGATCTCTGCCTTCATCTTTACGTGGCATTTTCACCATAAGCATTTGCCTCAGTGTCTCAATTTTCCCCTTTTATAAGGATACAGTCATAGGGCCCATCCTTACGACCTTATCTTACCTTGATCACCTGCAGAAACTTTATTTCCAAAAACACTTCACACTCATCACATACACAGTTAGTGGGGGTTAGGAATTCAACATCTTTTGAGAGGACCCAACGCAGCCCATAACACTTAGGAGCCTTGGTATCATCGACAAAAGTGAATTTGTATTAACTATGAGAAAATAAAAAGAAACACAAATGTCAAAGTTAGAAAATTGGAATTCAAGTTCCTCTTTCTAATGACTTTCATGTTTCTTTACAAATCTCTATAACTAATTTATCTGTGATCAAAAAACTATATTTTATCAAATACAAGATTCTTATTTTTTGTATTTTAAAATGTCTTAAATCATGATACTTATCACAATTTATAATTATAATTGCAAGTTTTTTCTTAAGTGATATATAACATATCTTAAAGTAAACAGCATTGTAGTTCCATGAAATATGACACTGTGTTTTCTCTTATAGTATGAACTAAACCTGCATCACCATTATGCATATCATGTATTTATCCAGGTCATAGCTGTATTCTTACTTTGCACAGAGTATTTTAACAATAGTTAATACTTTTAGGAAAGAGGAGACATGCAAGGGGACTTCAAAAAGTTTATGGAAAGATTCATGTTATCTTTTAATTCTATTTTTTCATGAACTTTTTGAAATACCCTTGTATTCGTTCAACAGAGATACATGAAGTCAGATCTGTATATTTGTGTGTGTGTGTCACATACTATTTTGATTAAAAATAACCTTGGGTTAACCAAGTATATGATCAATGACCATAACCAAAACCTCTAAACTCTAATTGCATCTTGCTCTTTTGATCCCAAATCCCCAGTCTTCTTATGTAATTTTAATGTTATTAAACTGGATTAAATTTCACACTGTTCAGGACTTTAGTGAGCTGGTATCACTAGAATTGTCACCATAAATAGCCTCTTACGAAAAATCTTTTTAAACAAGTTTGGGGATTGCTAACTTTTCAGAATTACATTCATCATTTAAATTATGTGCACTATAGAAGCTGTATAAAATGCAAAGACATGAATAATGACCATTTTTATATGATTCTTTGTCTTACAAATATAAACTTTGTTCCCAAATTCTCTTCTCAAAAACATTTAATTTGACTTATATTATTGGAAACTATAGCATCTTCCTCATCTAGATAACATGTCAACCATGTGTTGACTATCTGCCATGTTTCAGCTTCAAATCATATTCAGTTTCAATCAACATTGTTTCCACAAACACAATTTCTTTGAGAGGAAGTCTTAGGCAAAGTACAATTGACATGGAAATAGAATTTTTGCTATCTTTATTAACATTGATATTTATTTACAAACACATACAGTTTACTTTGTCTCATTTGGTAGATTAACATCCTAAGAGGATTGATTTATGAAAAGGTTTGTCATGTTTAGCCAATACATTTCTCTCAGGGATGCTGTGTTCTTAGTTGAGTAAGGAACAATGAGGCCAAGGGCACTCGGTGTTTTTGTTTATTTCTGTATTTGTCTGTGGAGGATCTCTCTATGGTTGGCTGATGTTCCACTGTAGTCACATTTTTATTTGGGGCTGAAATTTTAATTAATCCTTTGAGTTTTAGCCAGTTGACTTTTGGCAACTCAATGCACATGTCTTCAGCCATTTTCTTTGACACCAGCTTATTATGTACTGATGCTCTCCTCCCTAATTAATCCACTTGCATAGCTTGAAATAATTAGCTTACTACTAACGTAAAGCTCTACTTATAAAATACTTTTAAGGTATCTTAAAATTTTCCTTTTTATTGTTATCATGACTATTTGCTTTTAAACTCTGCTTACTACAGTTCTAATGTGTTATGCTTCACCATTATTTAATTAGATATTATTTTATATAGTTTCTTATTATTTAGCTTGTTTGTATACTTTCCCTTTATTATAGTTATTGGTATAGATTAACCCATGGGGTCTCACATAAAGAAGTCACTTTTAAAGCACCTTACGAACAATATTATTTAACAGCCACCTATTTGAAGAAATACTATTACAAATTTAAGATTAAAAAACTGAGAATTATAGCTTGTAATGAAGAATTTTTGATTTACTAGAAGATGCATGGTAAAAGAAGAGTTAACAACCTGTGCTATAAAAAGTTCCTAGAGATTAAGGAAATGGTCAGTTCACCAAGAAAACAAATAGAGGATATTTAGTCAGTTTCAGTATGAAATGGTTCAGCAATTGACATGCCATTCTATTGGTCACTGAGTCCTGCTCTGAAAAGGACCTGATTCCTCTAAAGAACATAATTAGTTGAGTTGTTCTCCAACCTTGTAGTAGATGAGTCAGTGAAAATAAGCTGCTAGGTCTGCTGTAATAGCCACATTGGAGATGCATCAGTCAGAAGCAGTCTGATTCTGATGCACAGAAGAGGAAAGAGACACACACTCACGGGTCTAAGACTTTTTCTGGGGTGGGATAGCTGCAGACGATATTGTGCTTAAATAATGATTTTTCAGACCAAACTGTGCCTTAAAGTTTCTATATCCTGCCGGGGACAGGAGAAGGAAGAGAGGTGAACTAGCAATTTATGTCACATTTCTTCTTCACTTTTGCCAAAAGACTCAATTAATAAATCAATAGTCCTGTTATTCTTCCCCCCACCTTCAAGTGTGTATCAGTCAGGGTTCTTCAGAGAAAAAAAATCCAGCAGTAGATATGTGTGCGTGTGTGTGTGTTTCTGCAGGATATGGATAGATATAGACAGATACGGAGATATGGCCAGGAGCCGATGCTTCTGTCCTGAAGCACAGTTCTTCATCCTCAGGGAAAACTGGATTTTATAATTAAACTCTTTCAACTGTTTAGATGAGGCCAAGATTATCTAAGGTAATCTACTATAAATCAATTGATTATAGATATTACCTACACCCCAAAAATCACCTTCAGGACAGCACCTAGATTAGTGTTCAAGTGAATAACTGGGCACTACAACCTAGTCAAATTGACACATATAACAGCACAGTTGATCCTTTGTCACCTTGGCACCCATACATATCTCCTTAAAGAACACTTGATCTCCAAATAAAGACATTAACGAAGTCATACTTCCACCACCATGGCATACCTATCCTGCACACAACGGAAAACTTGCTAGCCCTTTCCCCAGAAGAGAACGCAAAGTTTGTGGATGAGGTTCGTTCTTCTCTATGATAATCTGTAACTTAAATAATGTGATGTAAAACCAAGTATTAGTAAAGCTTCCTATTTTAGATGATAAAGGGACAAGGCAGAGAGTGAAATAAAAATATTTGATACATATATATATAATACATACACACATATTCACCTACAAATAAAGAACTTCTCATAATTACAGATTCACAGTCCTCATTTCTTCAAGAGGCCACATAGCAGGCATTTATAACTACCTTCTCCCACTACCCATTCCTATTCACTCTGCCCTCAGCAAGCACCTCAGCTGGTCACGGTTCCTTGCCTTTTAGAATGACCTTCATTAGTAAAAAGTCTGGTCCATTAGTAGTACTTCTTGAATTCTTTTGCCATAGTTTTCCATTGCCTTTAATTACACGACATGGTAGTATGAAGAGATACCCTAAGTGATTTCCTATGTTCCAGACATATCTTTCTTACCTCTTTTGTGTAGTAGACATCCAATTTCTTTTTGGTACTTAGGATCAATCACCCGGCCTAGTACAGTAACTCGCTTCTTCACCAGATTCAAAGACATGAGGATCTCAAAGTGACCAGATAGCAGTATTTATGTCCAGTTAAATAGAACCAGTGCCGTGCCTCCTGTTGAAAGCATTTCTCCCTTCGGAACTAAGACCCCAAGACCAGAAGAGCATGAGGTTGCAGGCACAGGAATGGAAAACAAAAAAATTTGCTAGTGGATCACTAGGAGTAATAGTGAGTGGTGCTTCTCTGATTTCTGCCTCCTGATTACCGGACCACAAAATCTTGGTTATGGGAAAAAGTGTACATATATAGGATACAGATGTAGAGTATATAAAGCAAGAGGTCATTGCCTAGCTCTGCAATTGCCACTTAGATGATACATGTACCAATCTTCTCAGTTTCTTAGTTTTGATGCCAATGTAAGATATTAACAATAGGGGAAATTGGGTAAGGGATGTTTTGGGAATTGTGTGTACTATCTTTGCAACTTCATGTGGTCAAGTTGGCATGTAAGATGAAATGCCACAAAGTGTAAATTTTCAACTTGGACATGAGAGATAGGTGTACAAGGGGGACCTTAAGTCCTCACAACAGTCTTGAAGTCATTCTGAAGCAGAGTTTTTATATTATCTAGACTTACCTCCAAATGTGGGATGTCTGTATACAATTCCCTTTCTATTACTTAGCACTTGGTGAGAGTTTCAGCAATATACTAAGTTTAGTCTTTTCTCATCATAAGTTTTATCATCTTTAAAATGGATATATTAGAATCTATTTCATAAAATTGTTACTAAGATTATATCAGTAAATACATGAAAGAGAATTTAGATAGTGCCTGGCACATAATAAGTGCTTAATAAAATTAACCATTATTAATATCATATCATGACATAAGCTCTCTAAATTCCACAGATAACAGAGTATGAAAAGGTTCATGATATAGAGAAGTCAGCATTTCCTTAGCAGTGAGGCATAACTCCTTTTTTGCTTTCTCACTAACACTACATTTGTGACCTTGGACAGGTACTTACTTTTTTTAAAAGTCAGTTTTATACTCTGTAGAAAAATGTTAACAATATTTATCTTGATGGATGGTTATACAAATAAGAACAATATATTTATAGCAATAGGTATATAGAATATTATAAAAATATATGATCATAATAACATTATAATATATGATTATTAGACTAATTTTATTTTTAACTTATTGTAAGCAGATTCTATATCCTATTTTATCCTTTCTTCATGGGAAATATCTTTATTTTAAAAATGTAGTCAAACCATAAAGAGTATAATTTTACTGTTAGATGTTTGTACTTTTTATAATTTAGCTCATTGTCGAATAAAATATTTTTATGGAAGATGTCTACAACATATATGTTTAAATGTAGCACTATGCACTTTAGAATTACAGTCACATTATAATCTGTCAGCCTTGCTAAGCAGATACATTTCTTCTCATGAACAGGGACCAGACATTTTTACTTAAACTCATGGGACCATATTTAACTTGAAAAAGTAATTTGATAATATTTCTATATAATACATATAACTTAAACAGCTTTTATTGAAAAATAGATTAATGTGATATAAATGGGTTTATTTTCAAGCATATATGATAACAAAAGACCAATGAACATTAATTTTGAAAGAGATAAAAACATGTAGTATCTATTTTCTACACAGTTCATTATATAGAAATGTAAATATTACTTTAAAACAGTAATGACTTTCTGAATATTATCTGAATATGCCCAAAACAGCAGTGTGGTTTTCTTTTTTACCTCTTCTTATTCTAACTGCATAAAGCATATTGCTACCAAGTGTTCAGAAGTACCATCAAAGTACAAACATATGTTAATCTCAAACACTCAATGAATAGTTCAGTATTACTCATGATATTGCTCTTAAAGGAATTTATAATTAAATAGAAATGTTGGATAGAAACACATGTATCCAGAAGAGCATGTAAAATTATAGATCATGCAATACTAAAATAACACAGTGTTTCTGTGTATTAGTTCACAGTAAACCAAAATAAACATGATTGTAGAAAAGTGGGAAACAGTAGTGCTATTGCTTGCATATATTGAGAAAAACTGGAGACCACATAGAGGGAAACTTTGTAGTATGTATAACAGTTACTTTCTTGAGCATAGTTAGTAGGGATGGACCTTTCCATGCATATATTAACTATCATTTATGTAACTATAGTAGGTATTATTCTAAGATTGATATACCACTTAGCACATTCTATTTCCCAAGAGTAACATTTAAAGTGGAAGAAAGCAATTGCCAATGGGGAATTTCAATGCATTCCTCCTCAGAAACAGAAACATGACTGTACCTTGATGGAATAGAAATATTTATATCACTTTTTCCCAAAACTCATTTCACAAAACAGAAGACCAGAGAAATACTATACAAAAAAAAAAAAAAATGTTTTCAAACAATGTGAAACACTGCATAGCATAATTTTCCTTTTAAGGAATCATGAAATATTTGAGTATATTAAACATGTAAGAAGATCTACAGTAGAGAATTCTGTTGTAAATTATGTAATTAATTATTTTCCAAATTTATTTGGCCATGGAATACATAAACTATGTATTTAGCTCGGTAAGTCAACAAAAATGATATTTTGTTCTTTTATTATAAAAATCTGTCACCATCATTACACCATCATGACATTTTGTTTACATAATAAGAGAACATATTATGGAAATAATATCAAAGCAATATAATTTCATTAAATATATTGAGGACTAATCCTGGAAACCAGAGATGATAGGTTTATACATACTAGATAAGAGGCAATCGCTTATTTCATACGCTTTAGTCTATCCTACATTGTTAAATTTTCAGTTAACAGAGTCATGTAAAAGAATTTCAGCACCACCTAGAAGCAGGAGTTTCTTTTGTTTTTTTGATCAATTATATGAAATATAGCTAAAGACACATCAGATTATACCAAATAGCTAATGACAATTATTATTTTATGGCACGGTTGTTTTATTTTTGTAAAGTTTTCTTTTCAACTTTATTGGGGTGAATTTACATACAAAAATTCACTAATTAGTTTTGAAGATGTACACAGTGAGCTATCAACTGCCACAATCAAGATAGAGAACATATCCAGTATCCCAAAATGTCCCTTTAGATTCTACTGAAGTTAATACCAACTTCAATCTAGCCTGAGGCAATCAATGACTCTAGAAAAAATAATAAATACAGGACTTAATATATAAAATTCATTCTATAAATCATATGTGTTCAAGTTTGCACCTATTACAATGACAAAAACAAATAAAACAATGCAAATTCTGAGAAAATGGGAAATTGATTTCTCTACAGCCTTGCATAGGCTGTAAGACTTTCTTGGAGGTTCTGAAAATATTAGGTTGATTTCTTCATTTTCACAGACTGAAAATTCAGCTTAAAGTGGGACCTATAAACTTTGTACAATTTCTGTATTTGAAGTTTTTTGTCTTTATGGCTGGGAAAAGAAGGATCCAGGCTAAAAGATTTTTTTTTAAATATTAATCATGTGTTTTAGAAAGTATAAGAAATTTAGAGATTTCTCTCAATGGGAAAGTACGAGTAATATGAAGATTTTTCAGTAAGGGATAAGTAGAAGTACTGATGTTTGCACGAATTAATTGAAAATTAAATAACTTCAGAATATTTTTTCCTTCCCCCTTTTTGTTGAGATATTTAAGTTGTTTATACTTTATGTTTTGCTTTATTTCATTTTTGTTTACCCACCTAAGAAAAATTTAAGTACAGATTCCCTCTCCCTACTTTTTAAATAATTGAAATGTTATACTTATCCCTACATTTTATTATCAGTCTCGAAACAGGTGTTATTCATAACTTTGACTTCAGGTTCTTATTATAAATTTGTATAATTTCCTCGACTTTCTGTTTTCCCGTATATTTCCACAGAAAAGATTCAGTAAAGCAATTCATTGTTATTTTCCCCTCAGTAATAATGGTATAGTATGCAATCATCTGTAACATTATCTGATCACCAAATATAAACTGACTCCAAGTAAAATCCATTATTTCCATTGATGCCCTGCTTATACTGACAGCTTTGCACTTACAAATTTTAAGGCAGAAATAGGTGAGTATACTAACCAGTACATATAAACATATCTGTAAATATTTCTAAAGTTTCCATCTGTATTTGCATTAAACTAGGCATGAGTTCATAGTATCTCCAACTCTAATCCATTAAAGCATGGATCGCTGTAGCCTTCACACCGTGCTTGTCTGAAGCTCACTCAGAGAATGAGAAACCTGGCTCCTATCATCTGCCATTCATTGTTCTGTTCTAGCATACGTGTGTACTGGTTTCAGAATCATTGACCCATATCCCAGGAGAAAATAACTTTACAAAATATAGTACAGTGCTTATGTATCTTCTGTTCATCTTTAGTCTTAACAGCTTCCCCTCATTTCCAAAGTTACTTAAGTCAACATATTTTTTCATTACCCCCTTAAGTTAATGTGCTTATGATAAATTTAGATTTTTATTTTGTTTTATTTTATTTGGTTTTTTAATCATCACAGTCCACATTCCAACCTGGGAGTCCCTGACCACCTAAATGTTTTGTTGTTGTTGTTTTTGTTCTTTTAAGTTTGCACACATTAAGGTTCATTCTTCATGTTGTACAATTCTACAGATTTGTCATGCACAGTACTATTGTTCCACCATTCTAGTGTTGGATAGAATAGTTTCACTGACCTAAGAATACCATTTTATGTTTTCAAATCCGCACTCCCACCCCAAGCCCCAGGCAACCACTCAACTATCTACTGCCTCGGTCGTTTTACCTTTTACAGAATGTCATAACAATCGAATCAATCATTCTTTCCATACTGGCTTCTTGCACATAGTAATATGCATTTAAAATTTATCCATGTATGTTCTCTTGTGGCTTGAAAACTCATTTCTTTTTATCACTGAATAATATTCCATTTTAGGGGTGAGCCACCAATTACAGTGTGTTTATCCATTCCGCTTTTAAGGACATCTTACTTGCTTCCAGTTTTTACCAATAATGAATAAAGCTGCTATAAATATTAAGATGCATGTTTTTGTGTGGACATGTTTTCAAATAACTTGAGTAAATATCTAGGAGCATGGTTTTTGGGTGATATGGTAAAAAATACGTTTAAATTTTATCAGAAACTGCCAAACGGTCTTCCAAAACAGCTGTATAATTTTTTATTCCAACCATCAACAAAGGAGAGTTCCTGTTGTTCTTCACTCTCACCAGCAATTAGTGCTGTCAGGTTTTTTACTTTATTTTTTATTTTTTTATTTTTATTTTACCATTCTTTAGGTATGTAGTTGTATTTCTTTGTAGTTTTATTTTGCATTTCTCTAATGACCAATGATCTTGAGTATTTTTTATATGATTATTTTCCATCAGTACATATTCACTGGCAAATTGTCTATTCAGACATTTTGCCCATTATTTAATTAGATATTTTTTGTGTTCATATTGATAATTTTAAGTGTTCTTTGTATATTTGGGGTGCAGATCTTTATCACATATACGTCTTACAAATATTTTCTCTCAGCCTGTGGCTTTTCTTTTTATTCTCTTAACAAAGTTTATTTATAGAGAAAAAAGTTTAGATTATTGACATTTTAAAGTTTAAATTCTATATTTTTAGCCTCTTATCTTTGTTCTGTTGTGTTACTTTTAAGTTAAAATAAAGCATACAATGAAATAAATACTTTAAAATGTTTTGCCAAATACTTTAATACTAAATCATCTTTACACATATTTTGGTATATATTTACATTATATTTTTTAATATAATGTAGCTATATAATAAAATCTATGGAGGTTCAATTCATGACAAAAAACATAAGAAAATTTATAATGCAAATAGCATCTGAGTGACCGTTTAGTCATTTTGCAAAATACGGATATGGAGCTTCCTTTAAAACTTTTATATTCCTAGTATACACACCATTTAAAATACATTCTATTATTATTAATGAAGTAACTGAATAAAACTTTTATTAGGTATTTATTTTTTAATTGGGTCAACAAAATTTTACATATACTACTTTCAAAATATTTCTAAGCAGCATCTTTTGCATGGGAGCTCACAAATTTCACTTAGATGTACTTATAATTTTCTCTTACTAACCTCACTATTAAAAAAATACATTTTATTTACATTTCAATTACACTTTCTCTCTAATGCCAGCTGTCCTTTCCCACTGTTAAACACACATTCAACAACTGTCCTATACTTCTGATAGGTACAGTTACAGAAAACATATTATATTTCAAAATGATTTATAGTAGGTTTTCAGTACTCAAGTAGAATATGCTTAAGTGACTAGAACCTTCAAATACATTCTTTGATCTGTAGTGATCTATGTAAAAAAAAAAAACAAAAAAAAAACACTTTATCAGTTTTTATGCTATCTTTAAATAACAATAGCATAAAATCATTGGTTAGGATTACCCTATTTTCAAAATCTCAGACATATCTCTTTTTCTAAAGGTAATATTTAAACGCATTCTTTTTATTCTAGGACTACACATTTTACAGATTTCCACAGTGTGTATGATTAAGGTGTGTATGAGAGGTGAGAGTCTGCTAATAAATATAATTACTGTGTTTGACAGACCTTGAAGAACTCGAAAATGTCACAGCACGGTAACCTCAGGTTGTAATTCTGACATCACAAATGTTTCCTATGAGAGAGTAAAAGAGTTAGTGAAGGCTTATAAACAGAAATTATAGGAAGAAATTGAAGGCTATTCTGAACTCTTTGCTGGTGTGATAAAAGCTTTACCAGTGATTTTTGTTATGCTTCAGCTACTTATATTTCAATTACAATTTCTCTTCAGCACCAGCTTTGTTCCCCATCCTATTAAATACACAGTCAATAGCTGTCGATTTCTTATTAGTCATGCTCTGAAAAAAGCAAAATATTTTCTCAAAGGTTTATATAGCTAAGAGGGTTGATAGTGGACTTAAGTGACATTTCTTTATTTAGGAACGTATTTCAAATTAGTCACAGACTCATATAGATACTGAATAGCTATCGTTTATATGAAAATCATTCTGAAATATTTTTCAAGTAAAGTAATTGTATCAGTTTAGGATTAGAAAATATTCATCCAAAGCTCATTGACCCTCAATGAAAATTAAAATAAATGTAAAGAATTACAACAATGGTTGGAAAACATTTTTTAAAAAGGTCAAAATTTCTATTACTATTTATTTCAAGTTTCTTAGCATATATCTTATATTACTTATATTATTTAAATTACAAGATGATACCAAATGCATATACTTGTGAAATGTCATCACTCATACAAAAACCTTAGAGAAACATTCTGCAACCATTATTTGTCAAGAATAGTCTAGAACCAATTGAATCTGTATTAACTTGGAGCTTTACCATAAAGATACCTCTGCCTCATCCCCACTTGTAGAGCTAGGGATAGGTCTCACAGACCCTTCGAGCCTGTTTGCAAACCTTTCACACACAGGTCTATGAGCTAGGTAACAGGAAAAAGATGGAGCCAGCCATAGGTGAAGAAAGAATAGTCTCTATTTCTAGATGTGAGCTCTGCAGACCAGAAGTTCAGAGCTGCTGCTACACACACTCTGAAGAACTCACAAGAATAACAACAAACTAAAAATACATGGGCATGCATGCGCACTAGCTCCACCCTCACACAACTTGTTTACAAAGAATGTGCTGCACCACCCCCACCTGGACCTGAGGTGGGGGGGCCTGACTAAACTACTCTCTTGTCCTCACAATCCTCCCCTCCAGGGTCCCTCGCCGTACAATCTACACATTCAGAATCTTCTGCGATGTTCCCTTAGTGAGGATAAATGACCCTTACATTCAAATAACCTACTGTCTGTTCGATATAGCTTAAGGTTTGTCCTGCAGTTTTGCCCTTTCAACTATTAGCCACACATGTCCAGTTAGTAGTCATCATAGTCATCATTGGTGTGATTTTCCATGGGAATACTGTAGTCATACTGAATGGCAGTTCAGTGCATATTCAGTAGGCCAACACATTGATCATGCGACTCTAGTGTGGTGCTTGCAGCCAGAACACTATGGGTGAGAGACAGAAGAGTTATTGGTACCATACATTATCTGAATTGTTTCTGGGATGGCTCTTGTCCTACCTGAACAGACCTCTCCCAAGAAATTGACTGACAGCCCATGTCCTTGAACTTTGGCTGTGTTTATGGCCCACACACATTGTTCCAAATGACTTAGCAGCATTGGAGCTGTTTGGGTTAAATCCTCAAGAGAATCAGAGGATAGTAACACATCATCAATGTAGTGAAACATTGTAACGGTGCTGTCTGGTCCACTTGGCTCAGTCCCCACCCACTAAACCATGGCAGATTGTTGGGCTATGCAGATATTCTTGGGGCAAAACTTGAAAGGTCCACTGCCACCCTTCCCAGGTAAAGGCATACTGATCTTGGCTATCAGGCGATAATGGAATAGAGAAAAAGGCATTTACAAGGTCCAATATATAATAATAAGTCCCCAGCTGAGTCATCGGCTGATCCATCAAGTCATGAACTGAAGGCACAGCTGAAAGCAAAGGAGGCATTACTTTATTTAGTTCTCAATAGTCTGCAGTCACTCTCCAGGTACCATCAGGTTTTTTCACTGGCCGTATCAGAGTGTTAAAGGGGCTATATGCCAGATGAATAATGCCAACTTTCTCTAATTTCAATATAGTGGCACCTATCTCTGCATGTCCTCCCAGTAGGCAATACTGTTTTACATTAACTACACATCTTGGCTTGGGTAACACCTGTGGGTCATGTTTAGCATATCCCCATAACGCAGGCTTTATTGTCCCTATTTGCAGCTGAAACTCTCCAACTGTTGTTTGCAGGTGCAAACCATGAAATACATCCATAATTAAGATGTATTTAGCTATGGGGGATATATATATATATATATATATATACACACACAGTATATACACAAGGAGATAATCATTCTATGCCTAATGGCAATGACACAGCCTTGACCTCAATAGTATGTCCTCCATAGCCATCTATACAAACTGTGGCCCCTGGAAACTTATCTGGATTGTCATATATCAGGCTACATTCTGAGCCTGTATCTACCAATGCCAAAACATGCTGCACATTTGTCGTCAACCAATATATTGCCAATTCAACATGAGGCCTCCGGACCTCACCTGCCCCCAAAAGATGAATACCTTGGCCTGCTCCCTAATCAGAATGGAACAGTTCATCCACCTCCTCGGGAGCAATCAAAAAATCCTTTAAATCCACTGAGCATAACTTGCTACCTGTTTCTGGACATTTAGTGACAAACTATTCAGGGCTCAATTGTTGCCACAAGGCAAACAGGACTGCATTTGGCTGCCAGTCAGTTTTCTTGCTATCAACCTCTGCTGTAAGCAAGTCAAGTCACATCTGCTTACATCTAGTCTTGCTTGGTCCCCTCAGGATAAAATCCCAAGCATTTCTTGGGGGTTTGGTCTTAGCCACCTTTTGGACCCCTTTTGCTTGTCTCCTCTCCTCTACTTCAGCCAATCCTGCTGTCATGGTCATTATGTCATGTATAGGATGACCAATCTATGGGGCCAGTATGGCCATCAGTGGCCCAAAGGACGTTGATAGGGCCTTTTGCAGCACTGTCTCTCATGCTGCCTGTAAAATGTTCATCATCCAGGCCACTAGTGTTCAGATTAAACATGGACTGCTGCATCCCCAGCTCTTGAATGATTTGGACCAACTCAGCGTACATTTGCCATTTACTAACAATCTTGGGCAGTTCTCCAGCATTTGCCCACGTGGTTCAGGCAGCTGCACTCACCCATGCCATTAAGGAGTGATTACCTGGCCCTTGTGTATATCTGTGGCTGTTCTGTAGCTGCTGCTTCAGGGATGGGTGTATGGTAATGAAGGCCAATTTTTCCATCCCCTTGCCAGAGCATACCACACTATCCAACCCTAGGTCCCATAACTGTAGCAGCAAAGCAGCCAGGGGCTCCCCCTGTTTCTGCTGAAACTGTCTTTCCAAGTCAACTAATTCAACCTACGTATATGGGACATAGGTGGTGAATTGGGTCACCTGAGGACTGCCCACAGGTTGTCCACACAGTCCCATAGGCTGCTTGCATTTCACTTTCTGATGCATGACAGGTCATGCCTGGAGATACTTAATCTCCCCCAAATCACCGATGGGTTTGTCATCTTCCCCGGTGTGAGAGGCAGGAGTGGCCAGTCACTCTGTGTTATCCTCCAGGACATTTATCCATGCTTCCAACAACTCTGCTATCTGCCACAAATCTCAGTTAGCACCGGGTTTGTCATCTTCCCTGGTGTAAGAAGCAGGGATGGCCAGTCACTGCACATCATCCTCCAGGACAATTATCTGCACTTCTGACAATTCTGCTTTCTTCTTCAAATCTTAATCAGTTTGTAGCAAAGTGAGCAGTAGCCAGGCTCTGGTCAGCAGAAAAGTGGCCACTAAGCACCACCTGCTCAAAGATAGCCACATTTCCTCCCCCTCCCAAGGGGTTCTCTGCTGTTGCCTGGTCTATGCTGACTTGCAGCACAGTGAGCAGCTACCAGATCCTAGACAACAGGAAAGTGGCCATAGGGCACAACATATTAAAGAGTAGCCACATTTTCTCCTTCTCTCGGGGGCTTTCGGCTCCTATATCTGCTCAGAATCCTGCTGCAGACTATGTCAATTGCAGAGCTAGGGCTAGGTCTCACAGACCCCTTGAGCCCACTCACAAACCCTTCACATGAGGGTCTATGACCTAGGTAACAGGAAAAAGATCTTTGGAGCTGTAGGTGAAGAAAGAATAGTCTTTATTTCTCGATGCAAGCTCTGCAGACAAGATGTTCAGAGCTGCTGCTTCACACACTCTGAAGAACACACAAGAATAGCAACAAGCTAAAAATACACGGGCATGCATGCACACTAACTCCACCCCCACACAACTTGTTTACAAAGAATGTGCTGCAACACCACCAACCAGACCTGAGGAGAGAGGGCCTGGCAAAACTACACTATTTTCCTCACAACATTGAATCAGAGCAGGTACTAAGGCACATTTCTAGGGCCATATTTTTGCCCTTATAATTGTTTTAAATTCATAGAAAATTAACAGTTTGTCAGAAACCAAAATGTCTAGCCAGTTATCCAAATATCAGCAATGAAAAATATTCATATAGTGTGTATAAGATTTTTAAAATGTCAACTGATATTCACATTATATTCTTGAAAAAATAATGGCAAAATTGATATATGTAAATGTGAAATTCATAATTAGCAGGTAGAAAAAACATATTTACATATTTTAAGAGTATTATAAAAAAAATGATTGCAAAGAAACACTAAGGGCTCTAACCTAAAAGTTTTTTTTTTAATTATCTTAAATGTATGTCTAATATTGATTTTTATTTTATATTTTGTACATAAATTTTTAATCCATAAAAATATATTATTTTGTGTTGTGAATTAGACATTTGTGATTTCTTATAAGTCATCAGTTTTCCTTCTTTCCACTTCTAAACAGCATCCATATGTTTCTTTGGGAAGTCACCACACTGTGTTGCAGTAGAAATATATGGGTATGAGATTGTCAGAAAACCCTCTTTATCTAGCTAATAATGGCTTTTCTTGCTCACAGGAATTGATTTGGTACAATTCACTATCTATAATTCTCAGAACTCAACCATGAACTCTTAGCTATTATAGACAATAATGTTTTCTATATGTAATTTAAGATAATTTTATCCAAAAAACTACATTGAAATTATATTTCTTTGTAACTGATTGATCTTTAAATAAGTTCATCTATTTTTTAACCAATGTCTAGGTTTTATTTTATATCATTTATTGAAATTTTATAGTTTTCTAGAATGATTTATTAGACTTAGAATTTAAATTACTGCTTCTTCTGGGATTTTGGGTTCTACATGTTTCTAATTAAATTATAGTAGTAAAATTCTACATGTAGAAAATATTCATAACATTAGAAAATAATCTTCCTGGCCATCCGTGTACTGTACTATTAATACAATACTGAAATAAATTAGCTATTACTTTACTTAGAATTATTGCTTATATATTAATAAATGAAATAAATGAAATTAGTCCACAGTTTCAACTTCTATTTTTTTCTGACTTCATCAAGTTTTAGTGCCAAGAAAATTCTAATAAAATATTATGAGAAGGTCTGCATATTTTTTAGTAAACATTTATATTCTAAGAGCAGAGGAAATACCTTCAATTTATAGTACAGAAACTGGATCTAGTACTTTTTCACCTTACTTTCTCTTTAGGTCATTCAATTACTCAGATGTAATACTTTTAATTGTGCCAATTTTGACATTTTTACTTTGCTAGAAAATTATCCAATTTGGTTAGATTTTTAAATATTCATACTAGAATATTAATGATATTCTCATTGTCTTTAAATATCATCCGTATATCAGAGTTTTTTATTTTTGTACAAAATATATTTTCCTTTTATTTATATTTTCAGACTTTTGTATGTTCTAGTGTTATCAAGAAACACATTTTAAAAACTGTTTACTATTTCTCCTTTTCTAAAAATTTTGTACTAATTCATTATTTTTAGATTTTTTATTATCAATTTCTGACTTCTATTTTTTTTAGACATTTTTCCTAAAATTGATTGTTTGACCCATTTATTTTCAGATTATTTTATTTAAAAATGATAGCTCATTAAAGTACAAGGAAAATTATTTGTAAAAAATAAATCATTAAAGCATTTGTTTATTTTAATATAGTTTGGGCTGTGAACCATTCATGTTATTATATACTATTCTTTTCATTGTTTTCTAGATAATTTAAATAAAATAGTTAATTTTCTTTTTAATTCAGTGGTTAAATAGTAAATGGTCCTTTACTTAAACAGTTAAGTGTTTTTAAATATACTTTTTAATTTGAGGTTTTTGGATTCTGATTAAAACTGTGGCCTAGAAAAGCTTTATTGTGATTCTTTGTGGTCAAGCAGAATTCAGTTTTTCAAACATCCTGTGGTCTGGAATAAAAACAATGAGAATTATTCAGTATGAGTTAAAGGCATAGTCCTGCCAATGATGTACGTTTATCCTCATGATGCTGGAGGAGAAGGGGTCTGGTAGGCCTGATAGTAAGCCTCCACCTACCCTGTTCTCTTACAAGGTTCTTGACTCTGCCATGGGGAATAATTCAAGGGCAGAGTCACAGCAGAAAGTGAGAACAGGTTTAATACAATGAATAAGAGATAGCTCCAGAAACTGAGCAGGGCCTGCACCAGGTTTTATATAAAAGTAGGAAATGGATAAATTTTTGCACACACAAACTACCAAGACTGAGCCAAGAAGACATAGAAAATCTGAACAGACCAATAACAATCAAAGAGATTGAAGCTGTTATCAGCAGTCTCCCAACAAAGAAAAACCTAGGACTGGATGGCTTCACTGCAGAATTTTACCAAACCTTTAAAGAACAAGTAATGCCAATTCTCTACAAACTATTCCAAAAAATTGAAATGGAGGCAACTCTCCCAAACTCATTCTATGAGGCAAACATCACCCTGATAGCAAAACCAGACAAAGATACAACAAAAAAAGAAAACTACAAGCCAATATCACTGATGAACTTAGGTGAAAAAATCCTCAATAAAATACTGGCTAATAGAATACAGCCACATATACATAAAATTATACACCATGATCAAGTGGGATTCATCCCAGGGATACAAGGTTGTTTCAACACATGCAAATCAATAAATGTGCTACACCACATCAATGAAATCAAACACAATAACCATATGAGCATCTGTATAGATGCTGAAAAAGCATTTGACAAAATTCAGCATTTGTTCATGTCAAAGACTCTCTGTAAATCGCTTATAGAAAGTCTTTAATTGCACAATTAAAGCCATCTATGACAAACCCACTGCCAATATCATCCTGAATGGAGAAAACTTGAAAGTCTTTCCCTTAAGAATAGGAATAAGAAAAGGATGCCTGCTCTCACTACTCCTATTCAACATAGTGTTGGAAGTACTAGCCAGAGCAATCAGGGAAGAAAAGGAAATAAAGAGCATCCAGATTGGAAAAGATGAGGTCAAACTGTCCCTGTTTGCAGATGACATGATCCTATACATAGAACATCCCAAAGACTCTACAAAAAAAAAAAAAAAAAAAAAAAAACCTCTTAGAGTTAATGATTTCAGCAAAGTTTCAGGATGCAAAATCAACTTGCAAAAATCAGTAGCATTTCTGTATTCTAACAATGAACTGGCAGAGAAGGAAATCAAAAAAGCTATACCATTTACAATAGCCACCAAAAAAATAAAGTAACTAGGAATAAATTTAACCAAGGATGGGACAAAGCTTTATGACGAGAACTAAAAACCACTGTTGAGAGAAATTAAAGAGGACATAAGAAGATGGATAGATATCCCATGCTCTTGGACTGGAAGAATTAATATTTTGAAAATGTCCATACTACCCAAAGTGATATACTGATTCTACTCAATCTCCATCAAAATTCCAATGACATTTTTCTCAGAATTGGAAAAAACATTCCTAATATTCATATGAAGAACAAAAGACCACAAATAGCCAAAGCAATCCTGAGCAAAAAAATAAAGCTGGAGATATAACACTACCTGATTTTAAACTATACTACAAACAGATAGTAACCAAAACAGCATGGTACTGGTATAAAAACAGACACATGAACCAATGGAACAGAATAGAGAATCCAGAAGTCAACCCATACACCTACAGACATCTGATCTTTGGCAAAGGCTCCAGGACCCCACACCAGGGAAGAGACTGCCCCTTCAGTAAATAGTGCTGGGAAAATTGGACATTCATATGTAGGAGAATTAAACTAGATCCATACCTCTCACCATATACAAAAAATCAACTCAACATGGATTAAAGAATTAAATATACATCCTGAAACAATAAAACTCCTTAAAGAAAACATAGGGGAAACACTCCAGGAAGTAGGATTGGGTACAGACTTTATGAATATAACCCCAAAAGCACAGGCAACCAAAGGAAAAATAAACAAATGGGGTTATATCAAACTAAAACGCTTCTGCACAGCAAAAGAAACAATCAATAGAGCAAAAGGACATCCAACAGAATGGGAGAAAATATTTGCAAAATATACATCAGATGAAGGATTAATAACCAGAATATACAAATATACAAAGAACTCAAACAACTTAACAGTAAAAAAAAAAAAAAAAAGTAACCAAATTAAAAAATGAGCGAAAGAGCTGAATAGGCATTTCTCAAAGGAAGATATACAAATGGCCAACAGACACATTAAAAAATGCTCAACATGACTTGGCATTCAGCAAATGCAAATCAAAACCACTTTGAGATACCATCTCACTCCAGTTAGGATGGCTAATATCCAAAAGACCGAGAATGACAAATGCTGGTGAGGTTGCAGAGAAAAAGGAGCCCTCCTACACCACTGGGGGGGACTGTAAAATGGTACACACTTTGTGGAAAATGGTATGGCTTTTCCTCAAACAATTACAGATAGATATACCATATGACCCAGCTATTCCGCTGCTGGATATATATGCAGGGGAATGGAAATCATCATGTTGAAGAGATACCTGTACTCCCATGTTTTTTGCAGCTTTATTTATATTGGCCAAGAGTTGGAACCATCCTAAATGACCATCATTGGATGAGTGGATAATGAAACTGTGGTATATCTATACAATGGAACACTACTCTGCTATTTAAAAAGAAAAAAAAAATCAAATACTACTGTTCACAGCAATGTGGATGGACTTCAGAAAAATTATGTTAAGTAAAATAAGCCAGGCACAGAAAGAGAAATACCACATGTACTCACTTATTTCTGGGAGCTAATAAAAATAGATAAACAGTGGTGGGAGGGAAGAAGACACAACATTCACAACACTCCTAGATTTTTTTAAGACATGAACAGATATGATGTTGATTGGGGGAGGGCAGAGGAGGAGGGAGGAAAAGGAGGAATTGAAATAATGACCTAATAAAATAAAATGAAGATTGTTTTTGTGGAATTATCACTTGGGAAAAATATTTGCAGCTCTAGGTTTAAAAACAATAACCCACAAAAAAAAAAAAAAAAATAAGTACACACGTAAGGTCTAGTGCAGAGGACAGGCTGGCTCAAGGGAGTGAGCAGCCACTTGCCAAAAGTAAGTTGTTTTTTTTTTTTTTAATTTTATTTTATCGATATACATTGTGGCTGATTATTGCTCCCCATCACCACAACCTCCCTCCCTTCTCCCTCCCCCCCTCCCCCCCAACGATGTCCTTTCTGTTTGCTTGTCGTATCAACTTCAAGTAATTGTGGTTGTTATATCTTCTTCCCCCACCCCCCGCCCCGGATTTTTGTGTGTGTGTCAAAAGTAAGTTTAATACAAAAGAAAGCATACACACCTCAGCCAAGGAAGTGCGGGTTGGTCCCAGGAAGGTGAGCAACAACCCCACCTTCTGCAGGATTCACCTTTTACAGTCTTGCTATCTAATACATAGTCATGCTATCTAATGAACATAAACTCCACTTTACTGAGCATGTTTGGCTATTAGGGTCATATAAGTCCTTTCTACTGAGCATGCCCATCTACTGGATTTGCAAAAGTAGGTTCCCTGAGATATGGTGTTGGTAGGGGAAATAGGTCCAACTTGCAATAGTAACTCTTCTCTAGGGGAAGGCCTTGAGGAAAGGCCTGAGATCCTGCATAGTGGCCTGATACCCAGAGGTGTGTCCCAGAACCTGAGCCCATGGAAACTGAGCTCCTCCTATCTCACTCACATTTCATTCCCTACTGAGCTCCTGTTCAGTCTGTTCCATGGAGCTTGGCCTCATTGCTACTCCTCTAACGCGTGAGGTGTGTTTCCACCTCAGCTCCTTCTCACTTGCTATTCCCTTTTTCTGGAAATTCTACTTTCAAAATAATATTAGGATCTGCCTCCTAAACTTTTCAGTGTTTTATTCAAATACACTTGTTCAAGTAATTCGTTGGCATGTTCTCACCTAACACTCCCAATCCCACTGTTGGCTAAAGAATGAAATAAGATTGTAAACAAAAGTTTAATTTGCTGGTCCCTACATCATAGTCAAAAGTCTAGAGGTCTTCTGGCGTATTGTCAAGTATCTACTCAAAATATATTATAAAGGTGACATTTACTCTTCTTCAAGAACATTCACTCAAAACTGTATTGCCTATTCCCAGTCACATGATTATTGCTGCCATTCACTTCTATCTGACTAGTGTGCATGTGTGTATAAAATCACTTCTCATTATTTGCTGCAATTATGTTCTATAAAGTTGCCTCAACAATGAATTAGCTAATAATAACCATTCCTTTTAGGGGATTATAATCTTTAATCCTAAAAACAACTCATCCCGATGGATTATATTATGTTTATTTTACAAACAAGGTTCAGAAGTATTAAGTGACTTTGCCTGAGGCCACCTCCTTAACAGTTTCCAGAGTTAGGATTCCAATCTTTCTCTACTGGCCAAGTAAGCAGAGCTTCCTGTGTATACTGAGCAGTCCCCTACTGGTTCCATCTTCTACTTATCTTTGTAAAAGTAATGCAACAATAAAAAATAACGTTACTTCATTGCACCTCAGCTGGGAATATGCTGGTCAGGTAACATGAAAATTTCATGCTCTGAATTTGTCCCCAAAAGTGCTGCAAGTATTTATTTTGGGATTACAAATAAATTTTAGCAAGGAGGCAAATTCACAAAAACAGAATCCAAGAGTGATGAAGATCTGCTTCATTGAATTCAATGAAGATAAAATGCCTACGTGATGAGATGAAGTGAGGTGATGTAGGCATTGTGACATAGTGTTAGGCTACTATCGACTTTCTGATAATACATAAAGAGAATCGTCTGCTTCAGCTCATAATGGATCATGGAGCTATGAAGATGTTGATTGGTCAGATGTCTGAAAAAGATGATGTTGATGAATAATTGGTTGGTACCACATGCATGGATATGCTGCATGATACATGTCTCTGGTGGGACTGAGCGGGACTGTGAGAGATTTCATCATGCTACTTAGAATGGCATGCAATTTCAAACATATAAATTGTTTATTTCTGGAATTTTCCATTTAATATTTTTAGATTATGGGTGACAATGGCTATAGGTAACTGAAACTGTGGAAAGCAGAACCATGGATAAAGGAAATTATTTTGCAAGGATACTTCAAAAGTTCACGAAAGGATTTACTTTCTCTTTTAATTTTATTTTTGCACTAACTTTTTGAAGTACCCTCATACAAGTAATACAGGAACTTCGTTGAAGGTTTCTGGGAACTCTATACTATCTTTGTTTTCTTTTGTAAATATAAAATTGTTCTAAACAAGGAACTCTACTTTTTAAATTAGATTGTTAGAAAACATTTTTTTACAATTCTTTAATTCATCTTTTACTATCATTAAGTTGTATGGTCTATACTTTCTAGAGGTTCCCGATGGGGTCTGATTACATAATATCGAGTTCAATGTAAAAAAGGAAAAATAGTTAATAAAATTCAAAGTCTTTTTTTTAAAGTTTTTGTTCTTTAGAGTGAGGAGGAAACCTGCTTAAAGTAGAATGCTTCTTTATTAACCACATATTCACACTCTTAGAATCCATTTGTAGTTGTTCTTATTCATGCTAAGGCATCTATTTCAACTTGACAGAAGCAATACATCTACAAGGTGGTTTTATAAATAAATCCTATTGTTAAAAATAAGTAGAGGCTATAGAATTGTGTTTGCTTGCTGACTATCACATTTCCATTGAGAGGAATTAAATATGTGCAAAGGATATAGAGATGGTGAATCTGCCAGAGTATTTGGCAGAATCTACTGAACGGAAGACTTAAAAAAACTGGTTCCTGACATCATTAAATTACTTTCTTGCTATCTGTATCTCTGCAGAACAACAAAAGGAGAGGTGGAGAATGATCTATATATGTACTACTTAGGCCTGTTCTCCAAAATTTGTTTGAATTATAGAAAAAATGTCATTCTCATATTAAAGAAGAGAGTCAAACTGACTCTGAATCATTCGAATATAGCTGGCTTCAGTAGACATCTTTTTATGTATTTGTCTAAAAAATTCTCTTGTTACAATACTTCTCCTATTAAATATGCAATAATCTTTCAAAAACAAATAAAGCAACGTCAACAACAAAACATTCTATTTGACACGTATTTATCACCAAAGTCAGAATAAAGCCCTGAAACATTTAAGAATTATCAAACTATAAATATTCACACCTGAGCGTGGGTAAATTTTGCATTCTTGAATAATGTTGTGCAGATGATTAATTAAATTTATAATATAGTAAGAGGTTTTAAAATTTGCAATGACTAAAATAAAATGTAAAGGAAAATGGTTATTTTAAATATTTTAATTTAATGCAAAATATTTTTGTTTGAATTATCTTTAATTCTTACACATAGTCATTAAGGATATACAAAAAGAGAAGAACACTTGGGGAAGGTGATGTCTTGGAGATGAAGAGAAAAAGCACGTCTAGAAGGAAGGTGTGATCAGTTTGTCAGAAGCTGATGCTCACCTTATCTGAGCACTGAGAATTCACCAGAAGGGAAACATAGTCATTACTGCTAATCTTGACCAAGTGTCATTTTGTGGAAGTGGACGTATGCTCAAAAGTGAATAGGAGTTAAGGAAGTGGTGACAGTAAATTTAGCCAACTATTCTGAAAGTTATAATCTAAAAATCTAAGAAACATTTCAAAAACTGGGATTTGATATAAGGTGAAATAAGATATTTTTTTAAGAAATAAAGAAATATTTTTATTAATTTTCATTTGTTTATATGAGCAGGATCAAGTTGAAAGGATCAACAAGAGAGAGAGGGAGTAATTGCAGGACCAAAGCACATGAGTGGGGAAGAAGGGAAGAAATTCAATACATAATTGGAAGTCTTGGCCTCTGAAAGGAGATAGAACAGTTTATTTCTTCTAATATACTAGAAGACAGAGTTTGTGAATAGGTATACAAACAGTTGTTATATCTGGTATTGAGAAGATGAGACCTTCTTTTTTGCTTTTATTTTTCAGTGAAATAAGAAACAAGAACATAGCTGACAATGAGGAGAGAGGGAACGTTGGAGTCTAAGTAAAGACGAAAATGTATGCAAAAGTTATCTGATGGTATTTGATGGTAAATTATCTTGGGAAATGGGGTAGGGCTGCTGGAACTGGATGGGGCCCACATGAGACATGTGGTTGAAGTTAAATTTAAAATGAGATTGGCCACCATGTTTTCTTTCCCTCCCAAACCATATTGAGCTGCTCTTCATATGTAGATGGGAAGTCTGCAGAGAGTTTAAATTAACCAGAATGAGGTGTGTGTCTTGTGTGTTTGGTGGAAGAATAAAAAGGCCATAAAGATGAAAGAGAGAGGAAAATGTGCAAGAGAGAGGAAAATGTGCAAGAAAATGATAATAGAAATAAAACATGAAATGTAATTACATGAGAGAGAAGAAAGGGTGTGAGGGATAAAAGGAAAGAACAAAATATGATTAGGGTCTTTGGATTAAAGGTTCGGAGGAGGTCAAAGAATTGTTTTATACAGTTAATAACAAAAAGGTGCTGAAAACATGTAGTTGTGTACAATAGACATACTAAAAACGACTAATATGTAGATAGTGCTGTTATTGATAATGACAAGATTAGAATGATGATAAAATCTTGAAATGGCCCATATTTCAGAATAGGATGATGTTTCCACTTTTCACTTATTTATAAAATTATTTAACTTAGAATTTCAGAGATACAGCAAATATGTAAGTAAAAGTAATGACTCAGCTCAGCATTACATCCAAAATGCTAGGTGAAATTTTGATATAGAAAAGGATTATTCAAAGAAAAGAGTGAATTATGTAAATCTAAATCACTTGTTTTAAAGAAGATACTTTTAAAAATCCTAAATTATGGTGTGTTTACAAGTTATGAATAGATAATATTCTACTTTTTGAAAGATAAATTAATTTTCTTCTCAATGTCAACAATAAGCATAGCAAATGTAATGAATCCTACATGGAAGAATACTCAACTTTATCCTTTTTTTTTTTTTTTTTTTAGATTCACAATAATAAGATAATTATCTAAATGACAGTGTTAATTATCTAAAGAAAATAAATTTTATATTTAATTATTACAAACTTTTTAAACCATCACCACACTTGTTTTAAATTTTTACTTTAATTTAATTATACATTTAATACATGTTGATTATTGAGAAAGATCAAAATAACTTTTTTAAAACAGAAAAGTAGGAAGAAAATTGCCATTAACATATTTTCTGATTACGTATGTTATATAATTTGGGGAAATAATAATGGACAAACCTGTATATCTCAATTAAATGAAGAATCTTCATCTTTGGGAATTTTTAGTTCTTTATTTCCTCATTGCATTTTTTATTACTTTTCCTAGAAATTCTATTAGGTGGATTTGAAAGATTCTGGATGATTTCTTCACTTATTTTAACTTATATCTTATTATTTCTATATCAATTTGGCATTTCCTAATAGAAGTCTCTGAGTCCTAATGTAGCATCCCTCTGCAGTGACTCTAGTTGTTACAAAGTTCCAGGTACTATGCATGCATAAAGAATTACCTCACAACTCAGTGGTCTAAAGCAATTATTTATAATGCTAATAGACTATGTGGGTTAGGAATTTGAATAAGTCATAACAGCGATAAGTTGTTCTGATTTACATGTGGGATCTCAAACTGGAGGATTCAGAGACTTGGACCAAGAACTGCCTGAAAGCTTGCTCACTCACATATCTGAAGGAGAAATCAGGTGGAGGAGTTGGGACAGTTGATCAGAACCCCTACAGTTGGTGTCGCCATACATCCTGGGCTTCCTCACTGCAGGGTGGGTGGACTCAGGGGTAAGTATCGAGAGAGATAAAAAGAGACAGAGACAGAGACAGATGGGTGAAACACATCACCTTTTATTGCCTACCCTGTTAAGTTACTCTTCTAGAGGCAGTAACAAAATTGCAGTGGACATTTTTGGAAATGTAATCTGTCACAACTAATCTCCTTTTGTGAATTTGTTGTCAAGGAGAGAAGATAATTGAATTGGTGGATGGAAGGGATAAGGAGTGAGGAAAAACATTTGTGTAAATTTGAGAGATAATAGAGAATATTTTTTGCTAGAATGATCCAGAATCGTGAGAGAAATTGATGATACCAGAGAGAGGGAATGAATGTAAAAATGAAGCTCTTACATACCAAAAAAGATCTGATCTAAATCCACTTCTCCCATCCTCCATCACTAAGTTCCAAACACAGAGAATGTGGTCATTGTTAGAGATAAGCTTTATTCATTTAACAAACAATAAGACTGTTTTAATATGTCACTGTTTTAAGTGGTACACGTTTGTTAATTGAATCCTCACTACAACCATGCAGAGTATTATTATTTCTATTTTACAGATAGAGAAACTGAGACATGAAAAAGAAAAACAAATTTCTGAAGATCACATAGCTGATGATTGGCAGAACTGGGATTCAAACCCCAGTTAGTGAGCCCCAGAAAACATGCTCTTAAGCACTAGACTGAACTGCCTCTCTGGGCAGATTTGGTGAACGAGAAAATCACTTTATTGGAATCAAGAGATCGAAAGGAGGAAAAAAGGCATAGTTTCTTTCTATATTTCCCAAATGGCCTAATGTTAGGAAGACACATTAGTCAAAGACTGAACGTGTCTGGGTCCCTTTGATGTGCAAGCAATGCATACAATGGAATGAACATTTTTGGATTGGTCCTAGGTCAACACCTAAGACAACAGTAGGAGATCCCCAATTGTCTGAACCCAGGAGAATTTTCTGCCCTTCTCCAAAGGTGGAGGTTCTCTTTCTTCCAGCTGCGACGTGTATTCACATGTGCTCTTCGGGCAAAAGTGTTCATTGCCTTTTCCTTTCGCTAGCAACTTGATGCTTTTCTTCTTTCATGGAGGAGTGACCAGGTGGAATAGTGGGAGTGTCTCCACTCATACAGCCCTGCGTCACTAAGGAAAGCATTGTCTTGTATCCTGCCTTGCTCCAGTTTTCTTTGGGAGAACCCAGTGAGGTCCAGGTAGAGGAGACTGTGAGCATATGCAAACTCCCCTTGTGTCTGCAATAATCTGAGATTCTATATTCTCATGTTATTCCACCCTGGGCCTTTAGTAACTCATTAAAAACAAAACAAACAAACAAAAAAAACTGAATCCTTCTAATCTACTTGTATAGAAACCTTGTCTCTCTCCTATTGCCAGAGACTAGCATATTCTATATCTCCTTTGAAGCTCTTCTATTTCTTTAGATTTTAAACTACTTGGTTGTTTTCTGACTTCAGGTCTCTGGATTAATGATTTTGTATATTATATGGCTGTTCTTTTTGTGAGAGTAGATATGATGCTTTTTGCAGCTTTTCTATCTGAACTGGAAGCCAGAAGCCTTGCACCATTTAATGTCACTCCATTAGAAGATGAAACTGGCGGTCAAAGAGGTGATTTAATTAATAAAATTCTAAATCTATTAACTCGTATTCATTAAATCAAAAACACTTTTATCTGCATTAAGAAAAAAAAAAAAAGCTTCAAGATACGCCTTTGGATAGCCCTTTGAGGAAGAGCTATTGCTGTTTGGTTATAAAATTCCACCTAATTGGGGGCGGAGAGTAGTCAGAATAGATTGACATGAAAGGGGTTGAAACCATCTTAAAAATACTTTTGTTCCTCTTCTAGATACTAAGCAATATAATGACAACACCTTAGTTAACACTTACTTGTATTTACTATTATAATATATTTAACCCATTTAATTTTCAAATAATTTAATGATGTAGATACTTTTAGTATCCTTATTTTATATAAACAAAATTAAGGGAGGTAGAGCTTAGATAACTACTCAAGAACATCATACAAATAATTGGCCAAGCCAGAATTCAGATTAGGAAGTCTGGATCCAGAAGTATGCTCCTAGTATCTATGCCAATTTCCTCCCAAGAGAAGTTATTGGACTAAACAAACAAGGAATGTTCTTAAACAATTTTCTTTCTATATCAGAGCTTGGAATATGAGCTCTGAACAGGACATTATCAAAAAAAAAAGAAAAAAGAAAAAAAGAAAAAAAACAAGAGAGAGCCCATTTAACAGCAACAGTAATTAGTAGGTACGTTAATATTGAGAACCTGGAATTTTACACTATGCTGACTAAAAAGAAATTTCATTTAATTAAATGTTGTTTTATTTAATATAGAGTTTTCTCTCTTCTATTAGTAGAGTATTGAAACAGATATAAACACATATTTCTTAAGTAAAATATAATTGGCTTTTACATAAGCCTCCAGGAATAGAATGTTTTATAAAATGTGATGGAAGGTAAAACTGGATCAAAAGTTAAATTTTGATAGATATAGTCTACCAGGACTAGAAATGTCTTCCTGATACAGGAAGTTGATTATCTCTACAATGATACAGAAATACAAAAGTAATTTCCTAAAATAGCACGTTTATTAAGCATCTATTATGTACCAGGAAATACAATCAATGTTTTAATATTTATCTCATTTGAATACTCTGATCTTCCCTATGATATCAGTATCAATTTCTTCATATTACAGATGAGAAGACTGAATTTCTTAGAGGTTAAAATAACAGTAAAGATCACACAGAGGTTATCCCATTCGAATTTAAATTTAGTTGATTAACTCTCTAATGAACAACAACCAAACTTGCGAAAAGCACATGTTGACATATGTTAACAGCCATTCTGAATGTTAGCAAGCTTGCTCAAGAACTAAAAGAAATAAGTATGCTTTTAAAGGCCAGCAGGTAATGACTCTGATAACAAATGTTTAAGCTCATTTTTACTTTATTAATAATGTATCCCTGTTGTTGGGTTCTAGGAAGGAAATTCCAGGATTATGGGGTTTTTTTTAAATTTTTTTTTTATTTTAACCATAGATTGGCTTGGAAGAATAGGATCGTAATTGAAATATGAGTGTGATAAAATGCTAAATTGTTCCCAAATGTCATTCATACTAGTTATATTCAGTGATAACTGGTGTGGGACTATTTAGTGACACTAAAATAAATAGATAGGAGTAAGAAACAAAACAATTTCAAATGTACCTAGCATTCCTGGGATCAGCATTCAAGGATCTTAATTAAAGAGCTCAATCAGCTGTGTATATTCACTGCAGGGAAGCTTCTGCTGCTGTTACGCAGTTTTTGTCAGTCTCTCACATATTACTTAACACTGTGTATACGAGGGTACTTCAAAAAGTTGATGAAAAAATAGAATTGAAAGATAATGTGGATCTTTCCATGAACTTTTTGAAGTATCCTCATACGTATATTTTCGAGAGTTGAGATTCATATTACAGGGACAAAATTTATTTTGGCTATTTTCTTCCTTAACGTATAGAATCATATATCCCTCTAAATCACCTAGACAATATTTTAGAAATAAAATGCTCAATTCCTCACACTTTTAAAGTTTCTCTCATGTGATAATAACAATAATAGCCAGAAATTGTACAAAATAATTATTAGTGGCTGTTAAGTGTTGTATATGCATCGTTTCTTATGCATTCTTTCTTGTTGTATATGCAATATTTCTCCACATCTTACCACCTTCATGGCCAACTAGTTCTGTGAGCCTAAATACAATGACTTAGGCTAAAATGCAAATATGAGGAGCAGGGCTAGAAGATAATCATTCGATAGAGAACAAATGGAGAAAAATTCCGTTTTTTAGGATGTTATGTATCTGATATTTAACAGTTGTTTTACTGTGGGCTTCAGTGTGATATTCTTTACAAATACAAATGTTTCAAGTCAGAATTAGACAGCAAAACTGAAAATGTAATTGGAGCTATTGATTTAGTATTACTGACACAGGCAGAGTTCAGAAAGATTTATTTGTCTTGATGTGTACGCTCTTGTGTCCTCAGGTCATCCACAATCTGCGTTGGGATGGTGTTCTAATCCTCCCAGTAACATTTCATCTCTCCTGATTAATTTTCTCTGCTATTCTTTTTCTCCCAGTATGCTTATATTTCTTTTTAATCTCTTTTCACGAAGGGAATACTCCTCCTACTTAACTGAGTTAGATGATGGGTTAAACATTATTACTAGAAAGATTAAAAAATGTACCAAAGGGCCACTTTTTGCTGTTTTGTACAATAAGAGAAAGCAAAAATTACAAGACTGCAGCAACTACACCTTCAGTGAAGCTAGCAGAACACATTTTGTTTACAACATAGGCTCTAATCCTTATGCCCTGTATAAGCAGTTATTGTACCTCTTTTGCATTTCCTCTATAGTGTAAGGAAGTAACTTACTGAAGTGAGAGCTTTCAACTTTCCAAATTAGTTGCAAGGTTGAAATTAGAAATTCTGTTTCTGGCTCAGCACTGCAACCTTGGTAGATTTTCTCTTGTTCGCAGAGGCTGTTTATATCTAAACTCTCCCCTTTTGATATCTGTAAAAGTATTAAACTTAAAACAAAACTAGAGAGATGTTTGCCTGACAAAGAAACAAAACTAAGAATCAGATTCACCTCTGGAAGCAACCTACTGAGGTGTTTACTCGGAGTTCTGAGCAGAGCTGCGTGCTTCTGCTTCTAGTAACTCCTTGCAGAATGACCTTCATGACAGAATTTCAGGGGTGTTGAGAGCCTCAGTCTGGTACTATAATCATTAAATTCTTCCTCTGGAGTGTACTTTATATGAAGGATATTCAAGTGTAGAACAGACTTTCTATTCCTAATGACTTTGAAGATGTAGCTTTATATTCTCAGGTAAGATAAAATAGACACAGGGAGAAGTAAACAACGGTTTACTATGAAGAAAGGGTCTAACTTTTCTCAAGGCTGTTTTCTTCTGAGCGAGTTATACTGAAGACCACAAATTTGTAATATATAACATAGTGATGGGACTAATTAATTATGTTTAAAAAATATGCATTCCTTACAATCATTGGACCTGGACAGGGTCTAAGGAATTCCACATCCTGTAAGTAGGGTGAATTGAAATCTACTTGGCCACTCACCACATTTCTACACATGATAATAATAGTGCTAACTTCAAAAGGCACCAATGAGTCTTTCGTGCCCAGACAATGAAGCACAGACTCATCAATGCCTTCCATAAAGTGCAATCAAATTTTCTTTGGAGCTCTTTTACCCCATTACTTCTTTACACACAAACTTTGTTCTAGGAAATCTGAAAAGAAATATCACCCATTTTATTACCAACTCAATATCTTTTTTCTTTCTCTTCTATTTTCCTCCCTCACCAAGGTATTTTCTTTCACTAAGCCTCACTTCACTACTTTTATCTGCTTAATTCCTCACACTTTTAAAGTTTCTCTCAAGTGATAACAACAATAGCCAGAAATCGAACAAAACAACTTTTAATATGAAAATAGCCTTATACATTAGGTGGTGTTATTTCTCTACTAGATTATAAGCTCCATGAAGGCCCTGGAGATGCTCAATAAATATTGAAAGGAAATTTTCCATTTTGAATATGAGAAAACTTATGACTAAAAGATCAACTGCTTTGGAAAAGGCACACAACTTATGTCACACAACATACCGCAGAGTGAGGTATGTCTGATTATGATGAGCAGGTTCTGAATCGGTAGGATGCTGTGGTTACCCTTTTAGCAAGAAATACTCCACAATTTTTTTTCACTTTACCTTAAAAATACCTCTGAAATGTGAATCATTATTTCCATTTTACAGATCAAGACACTAGGATTTAAAAGACTTCTGACTAGTGATAGAACTAAGATTTGAATGCAGAGCAATGTGATCCCAAAATCGAAGTTACATTGACTTTGACGTTTTGCATCCCATGATACAAAATAAATAGTTAAAATATCCTAATGTATTTAAATTACTGACTAAAAATCTGCCGTACTGTCTCTGGATGTTAATTCCGCCTAAGCATTCTGAACAAAAGTTTGAACAATCAGAGCTATGTTGAAAAGACTGAATGTACTGGCTGCAAAATAAACCATCAGTCTGTTGCTTTTCATGATTAGTGATTGACTCAAATCACCTGCAGAGTTGATCGCATTGATAATGATAAAATGGGTTATTATGATAGAGAAATAACATTAAATAGCAAAAAATCAATTTGGCAGCAATTGAGATATAATCTGGGTCTTTTACAATCAAATGCATATTTTGAAAACATTTTTCTTGCATTATGTATGTTTTATGACAATTATCTTTCTTATTGTATCATTGGAATGAAAGACATTTCTTTCTGTTGTCCTGATGAAAATTTCCTTAGTGATTAATTAGGTTGATTTGCTGGTATAACCTCTGCTAAGTGATGGAAAATGGTAAATTAGGTTCAGGAAGGGAATAGCAGTAAAATGCATTTTGTCTGATCTTATAGTTGAGATAATCAAACAATATATTGTTGAGAAAACAACTAAATCATAATGTTTAGAGGAGAAATATCTTTCAACAGCCTTAGCATTGATGCTGTTATCAAATTGTTTTTTATTTGTGTAATTTAAAGTCTCTGAATAATAACAGACGGTATGGGCAAAATCTGTTTCATTATTATTGATATAATTTCTGAAAACTGCCAGTGTAAACGTTCGTAGACCTAAATAACTCCATTTCATAGAAACTGCTGGCCTCATATTTTCAAATACGTATTCAAAGAACTGTGTATCAACTGACATTTTGTCAACCAGAAATCTCAGTTAATTGGCAAGAATGCTACTGTATTGCATTTTATATTGCTTAAATGCATCATAAAATAGTTTAAAATAAAGGATCCATGGCACTGGAAGAAGTTGGAATGCATTCTGCAAAACTGAAATAAAAAACTGACGTGTTTTATAAAGTTGACCTGTTGAATACTTTTTTCTGTGTTCATATTCTCAGAAAATGGTATCTTATTTTTTCCATAATATGGTAATCTTTCCTTAAATAGCACAGTCCATCATGTAGTTAAAGTTATCACCTGCTTGAATACCTCTCCTCTTATATATTTACAGTGTCTCCACTGCAAATTCAAACCACCTTTTGCTGTGCTTTGAATGTTCCCTCAAGTTCATGTTGGAAATTAACCTGTGATATAGTGGTGGAAGGTGGGGCCTTTAAGAGGTGTTTGGATCTCAAGGACTATGACTGTGTGAATGTACTGATCCATTCAAGGAGTAATAGGTTAATTGTTTAATGGATTGTCTTGGGCAAGGTTCTCATGGCATTATGAGAAGAAAAAGTCATGACATTTGTCATGACATTTTCGCCATGTGATACCCTGCATTGCTGTACAAAGCCACCACCAAGAAGAATGCCCTCACCAGATGCACCTCCTGGATCATGAACTCCCCAGTCTCCAAAACTGTAAGAAATAACTTTTATTTCTTTATAAATTATGCAATTTCAGGTATTCCATTATAAGCAATAACAGAATTGGATTAATGCACCCTTATATACAACCCATTAAGTATACACAAGACATATACTGGTAACTTCTGTTCTTTACTTATTAAAGCTATAAATTAAGACAAACTATTACCTTTCTTAGGTAATGGTGTTAATATATTTTTTAAACATACCACCTCTTATAAGCCTCCTTAAATGTTATTAGACATAATTAGAGATGAGACCCCAGTGGTAATCCTTGGGACCCCAAAAGGTTTAGAATTACCGCATTCTGTTTATTGTAGGTTGCTCCAGTTCTCAGAATACTTGAGTTGTCCAGCTGACGATTTTCATCTTCCTGACCTATACCTTTAAGGACATTGGTATCGTATTTCAGTACTAAACGTCATCACAGCATTGACTAATGTCCCAATTTAACATTAAATTAGCATATTGAAAAAGGGCCCTCCTTCTTAGTTTAATTATTTTACTATCATACCTGCACAATTATGATTATATTCTCACTAATTTTACAATCTCTATTCCTTTTAAAACATTTTACGCATGCATCTGATTTTGTCAATCTTTTTATCAAAATTTGCTAATGACTCTCTATCAGGCACTGAGCTTAACATAAACACCTCAGTACTGTATATATAGTTCCTCAAATTAGCTGTTGCTTTATGATTTTCTGTCACACCTGTCTGTCTTGCTTACTAACTACAGTCATACTAAACTACTATCCTTTGTAAATATGACATCTCAATCATGAGGTGATTTTCTCTCCATTCAAATTGTCCTTTCTATTTCTGTATATAAATAACTCATTTTTCAATACAACATTTTAGTGTTATTTCCTTCCACTTGCAGAAGAGAAATCATTCTTAGATGGAGTTCTTGCTCTCAGCATTTATTAGTCCCTTGTCTTTTAGCAGTCACTTAATATTTCGTCTTTTTTTAAAAATATCTTTATTTTTACAATAGTTTTAGTTTTACAGAGGAACAAAGCAGGAAGTACAGTAGTTCCCATATTCCCAAACCCCAAACACGTACACAGTTTCTTCTATTATTGACATGTTACGTTAGTGCAGAACATTCGCTTTAATTATGAACCAATATTATTATATTGTTGTTAACTTAGTTTTATATTAGGGTTCCCTCTTCACACTATATAGTTTTATGGGATTTGCTAATGCATAATGTCAGTAACCATTACAGTATCACAGAGAATAGTTTTGCTGCCCCAAAACTTCTCAGTGATCCACCTATTCATCTCTCCTTCCCTCCTTCCCTCTCTTCCTCACCCCCTAAAATCCTAGCAAATACTGACTTTTTTTTCATCACCTCAAACATTTCTCATTTCTTTGTGTTGGAAAAATTTAAAATCCTCACCTCTAGCTAAATGAAACTATGCAATAAAATGCTTGTTAACTATAGTCACCCTCCAGTGCCAAAGAACTCTAGATAGTATTCCTCCTATTTAGTTGTACTTTTGTATGTGTGTGATGATTTAATTTATTCTCTTTCCTCCAAGGTAGCCACAGTTTGTGCAATCTTTGAGGAAATTGTGTTTTTTACATTAACCATTCTCAAAAGTTCCCTTTCACGGTCATTCTTAGTAAAGGGTTTCCACAAAAAAGAGAATTACGTTATATGCCACCATTTGAGTTACCTTTCAGCTGTACTTTAGTATCAATTAACCAAACTCTCACTATTTCCCTTCCCCCTACCCTTTCCAGTCTCTAGTAACCACCTTTGTGCTCTCAACTTCTATTTTGGGTCAACTTTCTTAGCTTCCACATATGAATGAGAACTAGTGGTATTTCTCTTTCTGTTTGTATTAGTCCATTTCTGTTGATTGTAATAAAATACATGGAACTGGGTATTTTATAAAGATAACAAAATGTATTGCTTGCAGTTTTGGAGGCTGTGAAGTCCAAAGTCTAGGGATCACATCTGGTGAAGTTGTTCTTTGACGGTGACTTTACAGCAATGAAGGGGTCTCACATGCCAGAGAGAAGGAGAGATAGCTCCTCATGTGCTCTCCTTTTAACACTCGTGGAACCACATTCACGACCACCATTAAACCATCAATGTAATCACCTACTCAAGGCCCCACCTTTCAATTACCATATTACGATTTCCTACCCTCAAAAGTTACAGTGGTGATTAAGGTTCTAATATATGAACTTTAGAGGACAAAATTCAATCAATGAAAAGAACTGTTCCTGGCTTACTTCACTTAATTTAATGACCTCTAAATTCATCTATGTTACTATAAGTGACACGATTTCATTCTTTTTATGGCTAAATATTATTCTGTTGTGTATACATACCACATTTTCTTTATCCATTTTTCTGTTGATATTGGACAATCAAATATGGCTTGATTTCATATTTTCTCTATTATGAATAGTGCTACAGTAAACATGGGAGCATATATATCTCTTCTACATACTGATTTCCTTTCTTTGAGTACATACCTAGCAGTGAGATTGGTGAATTACATTGTAGTTCTATTTGTAGTTTTTTGAGTAAGCTTCAGATTGTTTTCCATAATGGTTGTACTAATTTACAATTCCACCAACAGTGTATAAGTGTTCCCCTTTCTTCAAATCTTCGCCATCATTTGTTTTTCTGTCTTGTTGATAATGGCCGTTATAACTGGAGTGAGGTGATATCCCAATTTGGTTTTGATTTGCATTTCCCTGATTAGTGATTAGCAATTTTTTATATACTTGTTGGTCATCTGTATGTCTTTTTTTGAGAAATGTCTATTCAGCTCCTTTGTTCATTTGTTGATCAGATTATTTGTTTTCCTGCTATTGAGTTGTTTGAATTCCTTGTATATTCTGGATATCAATCCCTTTTTGGATGTACAGTTTGCAAATATTTTCTCCAATTATTCAGGTTGCTTCTTCATTCTGTTGATTGTTTCCTTTCAGTGCAGAAGCTTTTTAATTTGACATAGTCCCATTTGTCTATTTTTGCTGTTATTGCCTGTGCTTTTGAGATCCGTTTCATAAAGTTTTTTCTGAGCTTGATGCCCTGAAGCATTTTCCCTATGTTTTCTTCTAGTTGTTTCACGGTTTCAGGTTTTACATTTAAGTCTGGCAATCACTCAACATTTCCGAGCAATTTCTCTTTCCTTAAGTATAGATTATAATATTACTTTATAAGTTTATAAAGCTTAAAAGATGTAATGTGCTAAACTACAAAGCTTCATTGTTTGGCATACAGTAAGCACCCAATAAACACAAATATATTTTCAATTCCCTTTTAACACAGGCAAGGTTTAAATCACAGCAGGGTAAAATACAATGTTCTCTACACTTCCAAAGCACTTTGTACAATCCTCTGGTTCAATTCTTATACTAATATGCAAACAGTAACTTGATATTAGAATTGTTGCATTATATATTTTTTCTGTCTGTAGTCACAGCATGGTAAATAATACAGTTTATGATTATAATTTTTATTAAATTTACATGTGTGGATTCAAGGAAAACTAGGTACATAAAAAAAGGCTAGGACTTTTACTTGAACAACTAAATGAAGCATAGTGCCATTTACTGAGTTGGGGAAATTAGGAAATGGACATATTTGTTTCAAGAGGAAATCTAGACTTCTGCTATACTCATATTAATGCTAAGTGTAACATATAAGTGGTTATATAGTCCAAGGGCAGATCAGGGATGGATTATTATTAGGTTTATTATTTCGTATATGAATCCATTTGTTAATTGTCTGCAAACAGAAATTTTAAAATTACTTATTTTTACCTCCTTCAGACAAGAGAACCTCTTATCTGAAAATGCAAGTCAATTTATCTCACAAAATGTATTTACAACATGTTTTGTGTTAAAATCATCATTATACTCTGCTTATACCTTGAATTAATTTACATGTCTTCCTGAAATTCTATTTTTTACTGTATTGTCCTTTGATACATTCATTTAACACTTATTTTATTTGTTCAACAATACCTACACATATGAATATAGTATGGCTCCATTTAAAGACCTCAAAATTAATGCTGGAGATCAATGATTGCAATACAGAAGAGTTAAAAGAAAGAATAGAAGTTCTTTGGGAATATATGGGAAGGACACATAATCAAAAAAGTGTTAGTGGGGGAATGACATCATCAGGATGGCAGAATAGACCATCCTTAGTGTCACTCCCCCTCACAACCTATCTACTTGTAAGTATTAAAATGCAAAATTGGCCAATCCAAGATTACTAGAGCTCAGGGGAAGAAGAGAAGAGATCCACAGAGTTTATGACGGTGTGAAAGGCTGTAGTGAAAGGAAGAGGGGCCACTCCAACCATTTCAGGCCCTGGTCACTTTCAGGACCAATATGGTACAAAGAAAGGAGCAGATACATTGCACAGAACAGCTACCGAGAGTTAGCAAATCTGCAGCAGCACCCTTTGTGTGAAGCTACCTGGAGTCTGCAGGGAAAGTGTGCTTCAGAGTGTACCATTCCATTTTCTAAGCCAGCAGAGCCACTAGCAAGCTTCCCCTGGGCCCACATAGGAGTGAGGGGCCACATGGGAGGAAGGAACCACCCAGAGTTTGGTGAGTCTTCATTGGCTACTTATGTATAGCCTTTCCCATGGGAAATATTTGGAGTGCCTGGAGGGAAGCTGACCCAACAAGAGAGCATTGGGTTGCATGTACACAGTTGATCTTCCTTCCAATTGGCATAGTGCCATGAGGTAGAGACCAGACAAGACTATAGAACTTCAGGGGGCACAGTTTCCAGGTAAGACTCATTCCTGGGCAGGAATTTCCACATATCTCAGTAGTGTCTGTGGAAACCCCTCAAGACATGGGATGGACTTAAAGGATGACAGTTACAATCCAGTCTACATGAAAACTTTCCCCAGCTTGAGAAACAGCAGCAAAGCATCAATATAGTTCAGGCACAGAGCTCAAGTTCCAGTTCCCACAAGAAGTTTCCCCCAATTGGAGAATTAACCACTGGTCAGCAAGTTAGTTCCAGTGCAGTGTTTAAATAGTGGTGGTAGCTATTAATCTACCACAGAATGAAATAAAACAAAACGAAACAAAACAAAACCCACAAACAAACAAACAAAAAATGATAAAAATCTTCACACCAGAGACAAGGTTCTGATATTGACCAGAAAAGGTCTCACACTGTCAAAGAACATCTATAAAACCTGGAAGAGATAGCCATCTCCTCAAGTACTCAGAAATCAATGAAAAGACACAAAGATCCTGAAAGAAATATGTTGCTATCAAAGGGAACAAGGTGACAACAATGGACCCCAAAGAATAGTGGATTTATGAAATGTCTGCTAGAGAATCCATAATAACTCTTTTCAGGATGTTCAGGGACTCACATGAAAATATAGATAGAAAATTAAATAATATCTGGAAGACAATTACAAAGTAGAATGAGAAACTTGACAAATGAATAGAATTACTAAAAAAAAAACAAGTAGAAATTCTAGAAATAAAGAATACATTATCAGAACTGAAAAGTCAATAGGAAGCTCCAACATCAGACTTGATCAAACACAGAGAGAAGAATCTGTGAGCTCGAAGACAGAGCTTATGAAATCATCCAATCAGAGGAGCAAAATGAAAAAAAGAATAAGAAAAAAATAAAACAGAAATGCAGCAATTCTGGAACTCCCTCAAGGGAAATAACCTCTGCATAATTGGTATACCCAAAGAAAACAAAAAAGGAAGAAACCTAGAAAACATATTCAAGAAAATAATGACTGAAAATTTCCTAAGTATGGAGAATGTTGACAACATCCAGGTACAGGAAGCTCAGAGGTCACCAATCAAATTCAGTCCAAGAAGGAACACCCCAAGGCACATCGTAGTCAAATTATTAAAAACCAAAGACAAAGAATAAAAACTTAAAGCAGAAAGAAAAGAAACACATTAACATTCAATGGAGCCCCAACACATCTCCCAGCAGATATTTCAGTAGAAATCCTACAGTCTAGAAGAGAATGGGATCGTATATTCAAAGCACTAAAGAAAAAGGCTGTCAGTCAAGAATTCTGTACCCAGCAAAACTAACCTTCAAATATGAAGGAAAAATAAAGTCTTCTTAAGAGAAACAAAAGCTAAGAGAACTCATTATATGTCTGCCTTATAAGAAATGCTAAAGAAAGTTCTTTGACTTGAAAGAATATGATGCTAAAGAGTAGCAAAAAAACATTCAAAGGTACATAACTCACTAGTAAAGTAAGTACACAAGCAATCTCAGAATGCTCCAATATGGTAAGTGCCAAATAAACCACTTATATCCTTTGTAAGAAGACTAAAGGACAAACCTAAGATGACAATAACAACTACAATAACCATATAAGAGATAGGCAATATAAAAAGATGTAATTTGAAGCAACAAAATGTCAAAAGGGGGGGTAATGACCCAAAGCAAAGAGTTGGCTTTTTTTTCCTTCTAAATAATTTAATAATTTATTAATAATTTTAAATAATCTGTTAGTAATTTAAAATAACTTAATAATTTAAAATAATCTGTTATAACTATAACATTTTTTCTAACCCTCATGGTAACCATAACTCAAAAGCTTTTGAGACATACTCAAAATAAATAATGAGAAATCAAAATATACCATGAGAGAAAAATCACTCAACCACAAAGAAAGACAGTAAGACTGGAAAAAAGGATCTACAAGACAACTAGAAAACAAAGTAACAATACTATTAATTATATAACAACAGTAAGAACTCCCTATATATCAATAATAACTCGGTGTAAATAGATTAACTTCCCCAATTAGAAGACACAGCGTGGCTCAATGGATTATAAAACAAGATCCTACAATGTGATGCCTCAAAGAAACTCACTTCACCTATAAAGACACACATCAACTGAAAGTGGAGAAATGGAAAAAGTTATTTCATATAAATAGAAACCAAAATAAGATAAAACTGTATTTACATCAGATAAAATAGATTTCAAGCCAAGAAAATTAAAAAAAAAAAAAAAAGAAAGTCAGTCGTTATATAATGATAAAGGGATCAGTTCAACAAGAGGATATAACAATTTTTAATATATACACCCCCAGTACTGGAGCACCCAGATACACAAAGCAATTACTACTATCAGACCTAGTGGGAGAAATAGACTCCAACTCCAACATAGTAATAGTTGGGGACTTTAATACCACACTTTCAGCAAAGGACAGATCATCAAGACAGAAAATTAACCAAGAAACATCATAATTAATCTCTACTCTAGGCTGATTGGATCTAAGAGACAGGTATAGAACATTTTCCCCAACACTTGCAGGGTACACATTCTTCTCAGCAGTGCATGGAACATTCTCTAGAATAGACCATATGCTAGGTCATGGAACAAGTCATGAATGATTTTTAAAAAATGAAATCATATTAACTATCTGTCTGGCTGCAATGAAATCAAACTAGAAATCACCAACTAAAGGGACACTGGAAACTGTACAAATACATAGAAATTAAACAATGTACTCCTAAATAATGAATGAGTTATAGAAGAAATCAAAAAGAAAAGTAAAACAAAATTACTGGAGACAAATGAAAATGAAAACATAACATATTAGAAGAACCTATGAGATATAATGAAATCAGTTCTAAGAGAAAAGTTTATAGCAATAAATGCCTACATCAAAAAAGAAGAAAGACTTTTAACAAACAACCTAATGCTATACCTCAAGTAACCAGATAAACAAGAACAAAACAAACCCTAAAGCAGTAGAAGGAGAGAAATAAGAAAGATCAGAGCAGAAAGAAATGAATTCGAAATCTAAAAATTAACATAAAAGTTGATGAAAGAGTTGATTTGTCAAAAAGATTTTTTTTAAAATGATAAAACTTTAGTTATACTAATGAAGATAAAAAGAGAGAAATCTCAAATAAGTGAAGACATAAATGAAAAAGGAGTCAATACAAGTGAAACCACAAAAATATAAAGGATCATGAGAGATGGCTATGAACAACTATATGTGAACAAACTGGAAAACATAGAGGAAATGGATAAATTCCCTGACTCATAAAACTTACCAAGGTTGAATCATGAAGAACTAGAACCTAAACAGACCAATAATGAGTAATGACATTGAAGCAGTAATAACAACTGTCCCAATAAAGAAAACCCCAGGACCAGATGGCTTTACTGCTGAATTCTACCACACATATCAAGAACTAATACTAATTCATCTCAAACTTTTTCAGAAAATTAGAGAGAAGGGAGTACTTCTGAACTCATTCTATGAGGCCAGAACTACCTTATACCAAACTAGAAAAAAACATAAAAAAAGAAAATTGCAGACCAATATCCCTAATGAACACACATGAAAATCCTCAAAAAACTGCTGGGAAACCAAATCCAACAAAACATTGCAAAGATCATTCACCTTAATCAAGTGAGATTCATCACAGAGATGTGAGGATGTTTCAAAATACACAGATCTATAAATATGATATATCACATCAACAGAGTGAAGAAAAAATACAATTTGATGATTTCAATAGATGCAGAAAAAGCATTTGATAAAACTTAACTTCACTTCATGACAAAAACACTTAACAAATTAGGTATAGAAGGAATGTACCTCAACACAATAATGGCCATACAGGACAGACCCACAGCTAATATCATACTGAATGAACCCAATTGGGGCATTTTTCTCTAAGATCTGGAAAACGACAAGGATGTCCACTTTCTCCACTTTTATTCAACATAGTACTGGAAGTTCTAGCCAGTTCAGTAAGGCAAGAAAACCTGATAAATGGCATCAAAATCAGAAAGGAGGAAATCAAACTATTTCCATTTGTAGATGACATGATCATGATTCTATGCATAGAAAAACCTACAGATTCCACCAAAAAATTACTAGAACTAATAAATGAATTCAGTACAGTGACAGGATACACAATCAATGCAAAAATCAATAAAATTCCCATACACCAATAATGAAATAGGTGAAAAAAATTAAATAAATACCATTCACAATAGTTACCAAAAAAAAAAAAAAAAAAAGAAATACCTCAGAGTAAATTTATCCAAGGAAGTGAAAGACCTCTACAATGAAAACTATAAAACATTGATGAAAGAAATTGAACAGGGCACAAATAAATGGAAAGATACTCCATATTCATGGGCTGGAAGAATTAATATCATCAACATGTCCATATTACCCAAAGAAATCTACAGATTCAACACAATCCCTACCAAAATACCAATGATATTGTGCACAGAAATAGAAAAAAGGATTGTAAAATTTGTATGAAACCACAAAAGAGTCTGTACAGCTAAAGCAATGTTGAACAAAAAGAACGAAGTTGGAGGCATCACACAACCTGACTTCAAAATATACTATTAAGCTATAGTTACCAAAACAGCATAGTAATGGCATAAAAACAGATGAAAAGATCAATGGAAAAGAATAGAAAGCCCAGAAATAAACCCAATCACAGCCAACTAATTGTTGACAAAGGTGCCAGAAATGTAAGTGGGGAAAGGACAGCCTCTTCAATAAATGGTGTTAAGAAAACCAGATATCCATATGTAGAATATTAAAACTAGCCACCTTTCTCTAACCCTACATAAAAATCAACTCAAAATGTATCAACGACCTAAATTAAGACCAGAAACTGAAACTACTAGAAGAACACGTAGGGAAACACTACAGGAAATAGGAGTAGGCAGCACTTCTTTGGACAAGGTTACAAATGCACAGGCAACTAAAGCAAAAATAGACAAATTGGACTAGATCAAACTTAAAAGCTTCTGCACAGCAAGAGAAGCAATCAACAAAGTGAAGAAACAACTTACAGAAAGGGTGAAAGTGTTTGCAAACTACACATCAGACAAGAGGCTACTATTCAGAATACATAAGGAACTCAAACAACTCAACAGCAAAGAAACAAATAACCTAATTTAAAAATGAACAAAGGACCTCAACAGACATTTCTCAAAAGAAGACATGCAAGTGGCCAACAGGCACCTGAAAAAATGCTCAACATTACTAAGCATTAGGAAAATGCAAATTAAAACCACAATGAGATATTATTTCACTCCAGTTAGAGTGGCTGTTATCAACAAGACAGAAAATAACAAATGCTGGCAAAGATGCAGAGAAAAGGGAACCCTCCTGCATTGCTGGTGGAAGTGTAAATTGGTACAGCCATTGTGGAAAACGCTGGCGCAGTTCCTCAGAAAACTACAGATAGATCGCTTTTTGAACCATCTATCCCACTCCTAGGTCTATACCCAAAGGAAATTAAATCAATATACCAAAAAGACACCTCTACTCCTAGGTTTATTGCAATACAATCACAATACCACAGAGATGGAATCAACCTAAATTCTCATCAGCAGATGAATGGATAAGAAAACCATGGCATATATGTGGTATGTATGCACAATAGAAAACTGTTCAGCTATAAAAAAAATGAAATCCTATTATTTGTAGCAATATGGATGGAACTGGAAACCATCATGTCATGTGAAGTGAGCCAGTCATTGAAAGACAAATACACATGATCTCTCTCATATGTGTAATCTTACATATAAATAAATAGATAGAAAGATAGATGCATAAATAAATAAATAATAAGTAGAGAGCAGAAGCCAGGAAGGTAGGGAGAATGTGGGGGTGTACTAACAGGTACAGAACTATGGTACCTACCCTAAGTGAATCATTGTGCAGTATATGCATATATTGAATCAACACCCTGTACCTCACAAACATGTACAATCAATTATTAAAATAAAAATAAAAATACATAAAACCCAAGCGTTAGTGGGAAAAGAATGAAAGCGGAGAGGATAAATATTTGTTTGCCATAGTAGATGATACCTAAGCTGAGTTTTAATAAAATCTTCAAGGATGGGAAAAAAATAAGCAAGTCAGGGATATTTCATTTAGAACAAAATTTGTACAAAAAATCTAGAAGACTGAAATAGTTCTGAGCACTAAAAATATTTGTGTGACTAGAACACAGCAAAGATGGAAAAGTTTGAGGTCATGAAGTTACTTTTCTATTATACTGAATCTTTTGTATGTTATCTTGAAGTTAATGTGGAATAATAGGATGCTGAACAGGGGAAGTATATGATCAGATGTAAAGGTTAGAAGGATTACTATAGTTGCAAAGTGTTGAAAGTATAACAAAAAGGATATTGGAGATCAGGAAGTTATATAAGGGACTATCACAATAATTAAGGCAAATCAACTTAAGGAAATAGCAAAACTAATGAAGATGTGAGAGATAACGGAAAAGGCTGAATCAAGGATGATTATCTGGCTCAAGTAAGTAAGTAGATAGTGGCACCATTCATAGAAGGAGAAAGTGCAAATGACAGTACAGGTCCGGTGGCAGGAGGGAAATACAAGTGGATTTGTTTCAGATATGTTGAGGTTTGAAGTACTTGTGGGACAGCAAGCTAAGGATGTATGTAGTTGAACATCTAGAACTCAGGGATACAGATAAGGATTTAGGAATTGTCAGACTTTACCTGTGGTGTAACAGCAAACATACTCACTTCCAGTAATTATATGTGCTAAAAATAAGGAGGAAAGTTCATAGTTCAAGATTCAATAATTTTAAAATGATCTATTATGTATTATTAGGTGTTTTCACACACATTATCGAGTTTAATATTTACAGGTATAGAATCACCATTCTATAGGTGAATAAATTGAAACCCAAAGGTGTTAATTTCAAAGTTGCATTAAACTAGTGACAGCAGAACTGAGAGGTAGACTCAGTTTACCTGACTTCAAGACTAGTCCTCTTTTGACGTTATTAGTTGCCTGTTAAGGCCATTTTTTATATTTTGGTACTGTGATAGAAATCTAGAAGTAAATATTATAACAATCATAGTGACTGTAGAGTTTAGAAATAAATTAATACTTTTGTTAATTTTGATATCAGAATATATACCATCTGCTAAATTCAAGTTACAGCAACATCAACAAAAACATCCAATTGTCTGCAATGGATTTAACATAGGCTATTCTGATTGGTATTTTAATAGCAATGTCACACATCATGCAACTGTTCTGCAGGCATTGCAGTTTTTTCCAATATATTTAATGCATAAATCATTTGAAAATACTTACAATTTCAGCTAATACAGGTTGGAACAGTGATCACTTGACAAATCAAGTCTGCTTATTCTTGTTTGAAAAAAAGATGTAGAAAAGATACCCTACTTTGTTTAAAGTTGGCAATTATAAATAAGGAAGAAAACAAAAACAATTTTTGTACATGATAAATCATCATCCCAGTGGGGCCAATCATTAGGTGTCTTGATTAATTTATATATTTATTCTAATCATAAATTGTAATTTGATAAGCACCGTGGGGTTACAATAATGAAAAAGACATTTTCTCTATTTGAACAATGTCCATAGATTAATAGCAAAGGTACGAAAGGAAACACTGGGATGAAATGCTATACATAATATAAAATTCCAATTGCAGTGTATATCAATATTTGGTTTAGAACAAAAAAGATGAACAGGGTAATAGTGGAAGGTTCATGGAATCATCATCAATAAGACAAAGACAATCTTCAGGTATAGGAGGTATGGTAAGAATATTATGATGACTGACTAAGTCAGTTAAGCCATCAGTCAAAATATTTTATGGACAGGCATTAAAATGTGAAATGAACCGGAATCAGAGCCACATATTGATTTTTTATCCCAATTTATTCATGCATGCTTTTTTGTGGTTTCCTATTTGTTCATGCTTTCATAGTGATTTTTTTTTTAAGAGTTATGGCAGGCTGTAGTCCATGTGTTAAACTTCTATCCTTCTTACCTTGCTACTAAGATAAATGTTAGCTGTAGTGAATCTATATTACTTAACGCAGACATCCATCAGTTCACTTTGTAATACAGAATTGATACATTACCATCTCTGAGCCTTAGTTTCACTTTTTTTTTGTCATAAGTACTTCCATAATAACACACTCAAAAATATTCACAATACACTTTTTTCATAGTTTGATAAATGATACAGTTGTAGATATTTCTCTAAGGCTGCATTCAAAAGGACTAGCATTAGCATGAATGATAATTGCACTTTCTACCTGTTGAATAAATAAACCAGACTGCCGTTCTTTCATTATATGTACCAAAATAAAGGAGAAAATTAGTTGTAAGGTTTGAGAACTTTACTATATTGTGCACATACTCTTCATGTTGTAATACTAAATTATTCAAAAAAATGTTTCTAATGATGATTTAAAATGAGCAAGTTTTATTCAGATAAATCCTCTGATTTTAGAACAGCACAGTCAGTACTTGGACTAGAACTATCAAATAAGTACTTATTGTTTTAACGATATATGGGGTTTTTTTACTTATTCATTGAAATACTATATTTCAGTAGGAATATTTTATTAAAATAATTATCTGTACCAAAATTCTAAAGATTTGGGAAAATAGAAATAATAAATTTTATAATTAAACTAAATACTGAAAATATTAAAACTATATTTATCTATACCTACTAAATATTTTTTTTTCAATATAGCTTGCTGACACATTCTCAGATGAGCAACATATTGCTGTTGTTGGACTGGCAAATCCTCTCCAACCCACACCTATCACAAAGGAAACATCTTGAAATTTAATATAACTCAGCATGAATGTGGGGTGTGAGTTTTATTATGGGTTTTAATTTCATTCTAGTTTAAATTTTTAACTTTTCTTTCAAAATAGCAGTTATGGAACAAGCTTCTACATTATTTACTGTAAACAGCTTCCATGTTGAAAAGCAGTAGAGAAAGCTACTGGGACAAGTAAGAAAATTTGAGATATAGATTTGGTGATCATCAAAACTATGAGAATAAATTAGTTATTGTATGTAGAAAACACAGAGTGTATAAAGAAGTCAGAGAGGGGAGAAAAATTGGAAATGGAATAAAGGACAGAAGAAAGAAAAGAAGGAAGGCGGGTGGCAGAGAAAGGGAAATCAGTCTATGACAGATTTCTCTGTCTTTCGCTACTCTGTCATGAAAACCACCATGGTTCTCCTGGTTTCCACTGTTAGGGTGTGAATGATGGTGTGTTGGTTACAACAGGTTGAAGGCCTCAGTTTTCTCCCTGGCTGTAAGATGGAGTCCATCTACAGTGTCTTTCCTACATTGGCTTTCCTGAAAGAACTTCTAATGGATTATATAACTTATAAAATATATGAATCTTCGATACATATGAATATGTATGAATCTATCATTAATTTTTGTTTGTATAGTGCTCATATACTCATTTTTAATAAAAACATCAATATAACGAAATGAAGATTGAGAATTTTTTCCTTCTATTTTTCTCATAGAATATAAAAAGTGAAATTTTGCTGGACCAGTTTTCCAAAGGCATTCCAGTAATTTGTTTCATCACCTTAAAATGACACAAATTAAAATTGTTTAGCACCTTGTTAAAAAGTATGAAAAAAGCATAAATTCTAAGCCAATATATGCACTATCTAGAATGGTTATTTCTGAGGTTCATGCTGAAATATGCCAGTGCTGAATCTTAAGTGATTTTTTTTTCCCACAGAGACAAATTCATAAAAAAATAACTCATAAAAATGCAACATAATTGAAGGATTTATTATATCCAAAGGAAATTTCCACTTTGTCATTTGAACTATCATTATCTTAATATAAAATAATTATGATAGAGGAATTCCATTTAATAATTTAAAAAACACATGACTTATTTGTGAAATAAGAAGCTGAGTGTTTGATAAAAAAGAAAAAGAACCTCACCTTTACACCTAAATATTTATTTACTTAAAATTGCACTTTTTATTTTCAGTGCACAATACTCATAATTTTTGAGGGCATGGAAACTATTGATGCCAAGTCTGATTGGTTTTCAACCCCCTTTTCCCTTCTACCTTGATGGTATATTTTGTTTTCTTTAATAACGGTGTTATGGCTGGTTACTTACAGTATTTCTTTTATAAACTGAATTAGCCTGTTGGTCTTTCCTAACTAATAATTTGTCTTTTTGCCTCTCAAGTGTGCTTTACCTCTGTATAAAGTACTTATGATTTATCATGTTGCTTATTTATTTATGTACTTGTTTATTGCAAAATACAAAATATAGCATAAGAGTGTTATAAGCTTATAAAGGAAAATTTTGAAAACTCTTTTACCTATAAATACTAAATTTAGCACAAAACACCACACATTATTATAACACAACTTGGAGTGATAGCATATTAAAAAAACCCACGGTATAGAATCTATTTATTTGTGTATTTATTTTGACAGCTGGCTGGTACAAGGATCTGAACCCTTGACATTGGTGTTTTCAGCACCACGCTCTAACCAAACCAGCTAACCAGCCAGCCCAGAATCTGCAAATGTTTTGAGAGAGACAATGTTACAAATTGATCCAAACATCAGAACACTTTTTTCTTATTTTTTCTTCCCTCATATTTAGCCTACATAACACTATGTGTTGGGTTCAAATTTATAAGTTACTTAAAACTTCTGCATTTTTTAAATTCTCTTATAGTCTTTAAATCCTAAATAATCTGTCATAAAACATTTTTTTAAGGTCGCTATGTTTTTATAATACTCATGGACTTTTACTCTAACAGAAGGAACTCTAAATTCCTAATAATAGTTTAGAAATTTCCCCTGTCAGTAAATTTTTACCTTTCCCCTCTGGCTTTAGTGTACTTTAAAAAAATAAGCTAATTAATGACTTAAACAGAACAGACAGGATTTTGAACAGATTGTAGTTCCCTGTGATAGTTTTTAAGTAATATGATGCAGCTTGCACATATCACAGAGCTGTTAAGGCCTGCAATTCTTCAGAGGAAAAATGTAAGTACAGATTGCTGCAGAAGGCCTGCTTAATGAAATAGAGTATAGCCTTTAGGAACATATATAGCTAAGCAAGTCAGTAAAATTTAATATGGTATAAATATCTTAAGTATTATATATCAATATGTGTATGCAAAAACATATACGTGTGCATGAGTAAATGTGCCACTTTATCTTAAACAAAGTAATAAATTAGTGAACTATCACTGATTGCACTGAGAGTGAGTAGGTATATGATTTGAGATGTGAGACTGAGGGCAAAGAATAATTGGATTGGCATGGCGTTTCCTCCTGATTCAGGATTTGTAAGGTCCTTAGAGAACATCGGTAACAACCTTTCAGAAGTACTGATTACAAAGGGAGATGGCCTGCATATTAACTACGGATTTTTTCCCAAGAGGATCTAGAAAAAAACTAACAGTATTAAAAAAACAAAGCGGAGGGAAGCCAAGAATTATTTGAAGGCAGGGAGGCAAGCAATTGTCTCTGAATGTAATGATTAAGATGCTCTCGGGTTGAAGCAAGTTGCTGACATTACAAGGCAGAAACAGTGGTGAAACCAATTATACCAATACTCGTTTAACCATTTACTAGTTCTCTAAGTGGAAATGTGTGTTGTTAAAGGAGAGATTTTTATCAATATACACTATCATTGTTAATCTATGAGGACTAAGATCTTATTACTATTAAAATACAGGAACTCAGTTTTAAGACTAGAGTATTTTTAAAAGAAATATTTATGATATTCATGCTTTATGAGATTTATGAGATACATACTTCATATTTAAAACTAATTTATTAAACAATAGAATACAAACTTATCAATATGAAAATGACAGGTTAGAAAATGTTGGGCATGTATAAAAGATGATGTATGTACATTTACTGTAAATGCATAGTACCTGTATTTGTAAAAAAACATGAATATGGCAAAAATAAACCTTTCCTGTTATTATTTATTTTGATAATTGTTTTAAATTGAATGCAATTATGCACCCAAACTTTTAATATAGTACCCAAAAATTATATTTAAAAGCAGGATTATATTGCTAAGGTTGGTTTTTATCAAAACAGTTTATCAAAACAGTTATCTACATTGCATAATGTGGAATAAGCACTACAACGAGAATATTTATATTAATTTAACAGATTTTATGTTTCAAATGCTATTTATTTAACAAATTCACTTATCACTAAGTGCTATGGCCAAGAAAATTAGGTACTCAAAAAAAAAAAAAAAAAAAAGACTAAAATGCCTGGTTCTGGTTCTCTAGGTTCTTGGGTTTCCAATGGGGGATGGGCAACAAACAGTACAGTGGAGTATAAAAATTCATCAGTAGAAGCATTTAATAAATTGAGAAGAACATAAGAAAAGCATCTAGGTATAATGGAATAAACCATTAAGGGTTCACAAAGGGGATACTTGAAGGGTGAGTGCCTTTGATTTGAAAATTGAGTAAATATATGAAAAAACACACAAGAAAGCTGGCTGGAGGATGAGGTGGAAGATAGGATTGGAATTTCACGTAGAAAAGAAAACATTTGTAGGTCCGACCTGTGGCTCACTTGGGAGAGTGTCATGCTGATAACACCAAGTCAAGGGTTAAGATCCCCTTACCAGTCATCTTTTAAAAAAAAGAAAAGAAAACATTGCAAAAGTTGAGAGTAGTTCTTAGCCACATCAGACACAATGTACCTCCTTTATATAACAAGTAATTTGAAATACTCTTTTTATTTCCCTGAAATTAAACTTAAATTTAGTTTCCCATAAATTAATAGATAATATAAACTTCCTATACAGTTACTTTAAAATAAAATTGATATAATATCTTGAGTAAGAAATATAAGAAAAATTAAAAGAAAGTAATTCATAATAAAATAATACACATTTAAATAGGTAAATACTCAAGGCTCAAATACATTAAAAGATAATGAAGGTGTCTTATGCATGTTCCAATATCTAGAACCATCATGATTTTGACAGCTGTAAATACAGACTGATACAGATGAGTTGTATTCATCATTCAGCTACCTGGAGTGATATGGTCTTAAGTGTCATACTTTTTCAAATGGGATCAACTTTTGATTAAGTTATGAGGAAAACAAAGTAAATATATTTTTTCTAAATTACGTAATGAATTATTTATGATGGGAAAGAGTTTTAGAAGCAGACCTAATATCCACTCTCTCTTTACAGGTATATACCTTTTCACACAAAGAAAGGTGACATTGCTAAATTCCTTGATAAATAAACTAACAACAGACCTCCTGACAAACACACTCATTATTTCCTATCTGGAGAATCTTTCCTTATGAACTGATTTTGTAATAGATGCCTAGGATTGCTCATGGGAAACAAACCTAGAATCTATGGATATTTTAAAACGCAAATATCAAATTCAAGCCTTGGTTATTGGATAAGGAATCTCTGTGATTAATGTTGATAAAGCAGTCAGAAGGAATTATTATGTGATTTTCTTAAGAATCAATACAATAGACAATGTGGTACTATAAGAACTTCTTATAGAAAAAAAATACTGTCAGCTATGTTCAGATATAATTTATATATTATACAATTAACATGGCTCATGTGTAAAATCCAGTTATTTTTAGTCAATTTACAAAGTTGTACAACTATCACCATTTAGAAGACTTTAGAATATTTTTATCACCCTTAAAAGATTGTACTCCCTGCAATCAATCTCTGCTCCCATGCTCAGCCTCAAGACAACAACTAATCTACTTTTTGACTCCAAAGATTTGATTTTTTTTGAAAATTTCTATAAGTAGGTAGAATCACACAATCTTTTGAGACCAGTTTCTACTATAGAGTTTTATTCATGTTTGTAGCATGACAACAAACAGCAGGGGTTTTTTATTGCTAATTAAAATTTTATTGAACATATCACATTTTATTTATCTATTAAAAAACAATCCTAAAATACATATGGAACTACAAAAGACCCTGAATAGTCAAGACAATCTGAAGAAAGAAGAAAACTTTCTTATTTCAAAGTATATTACAGACCTACAATAATTAAAACAGTGTAGTATTAACATAAATATAGACATTTAGACCATTGTGGAAAAATAGAGAGATGAGAAATAAACCCATGCATAAATGGTCAAATAAACTTTGACAAAGGGGCAAAATATACAAAGTGGGGAGGAATAGTCTCTTCAACATATTATATTGGGAAAACTGGGTATCCACATGCAAAATAATAGAATTAGATCCTTATCTTCTACCACACACAAAAAAATTAATTCAAAATAAATTAAAGATGTAAATGTAAGATGTGAAACTGTAAAATTCCTAGAAGAAAACATCAACATGACACTGGTCTTGGCTGTGATATTTTGGATATGACAGCAAAATAACAAGCAGCAAAAGCAGAAATAGACAAGTTAAGAACATTGCAAAATAAAAACTTCTGAACAGCAAAGGAAACAATTACCAGAGTGAAAAGGTGACCTATGCGAAGGGAGAAAACACTTACAAACCACATGTCTAATAGGGGTTAATATTCAAAATATATGAGAAACTTCTACAACTCAGTACCAAAAAAACAAATAACCCGATTTTTAAAAATGAGCAAAGGAATTAAATAGACATTTCTCCCAAGAAGACATATAAATGACCAATAGTTATATGAAAAGGTGCTCAATACCACTAATCATAAGGGAAATGCAAATCAAAATTAAAATGAGATATCTCCTCACACCTGTTACAGTTGGCTATTACCAAAAAGTTAAAATAGCGTTGGTATGGATGTGGAGAAAAGGGACGTCTTGTAAAATGTGGGTTGGAATGTAAATTAGTAAAGCAATTATGGAAAATAGCATGTAAATTACTCAAAAATTTAAAGTAGAACTACCATATGATCCAGCAATGTAGAAGTCTTCTCCTTTCTCCACATCTTCACCAGCATTTGTTATTTTCTTTCTTTTTGCTAATAGCCAGTCTAACCGGATGAGATGATACCTAAATGTGCTTTTGATTTGCATTTCCCTGGTGATTAGTGATGTGGCACATCTTATAATGTACCCATTGGTCATTTGCATGTCTTCTTTTGAGAAATCTCTATTGAACTTCTTTGACCATTTTTTAATTGGGTTATTTGTTTTTCTACTGTTGTTTGAATTTCTTGTATATTTTGGATATTAATCCCTTGTCAGTTGCATAATTTGCAAATACTTTCTCCCATTCTGTAGGTTGTCTTTTCACTGTGTTAATTTTTTCCTCTCCTGTGCAGAAACTTTTTAGTTTGGTGCAATCCCATTTGTTTATTTTTTCTTTTGTTGCCTGTGCTTTTGAGGTCTTATTCTTCAATTCTTTGCCCAATCTTACATCCTGAAGTGTTTCCCCTGTGTTTTCTTCTAGAAGTTTTTCAGTTTCAGTCATATATTAAAGTCCTTTATCTACTTTGAGTTGTTTTTGGTGTATGGTGCGAGGTATGTGTCTATTTTCATTCTTCTACACATGGATTTTTTTCCAGCACTGTTTATTGAAGAGACTGTCCTTTCCCCAATGTATGTTCTTGACGCCTTTGTGGAAGATCTATTGGCTTGATTTCTGTGTTCCCTTTTCTTTCCATTGGTCCATGTGTCTGTTTTTGTGCCAAAAAAAAGCATGCTATTTTTGTTACTTTAGCTTTGTAGTATAATTTGAAGTCAGGTAGTGTAACGTCTCCAGCTTTATTTATTTATTTATTCATTCATTCATTCATTCATTCATTCATTCATTCATTTTTGCTCTAGAGTGCCTTGGCTATTGGGGTCTTTTGTTGTTCCATATAAGTTAGCATTGTTTTTTGTTTTTGTTTGTCTATTTCTGTGCAGAATGTCGTTGTTTAGATGGGGATTGCATTGAATCTGTAGATCATCCCTGATTATTTGCTATCACAAATCTGATGCCTGAGCAGGAAAGATGTTACCAGCTGAAGGCTTGAATAGCTTTGTGTCCTTGGGCATTTTTTATTACTTGTCTATATTCTCTCCATGTAATCTTTCCTGCTGGGAGTCTTCAGGATAATTGGCTTCTTAAATGTTAGCTTAGGGTTTCCTAGGTATACTGCTCATTAAGAGAAGTTAGGTAGAAGCTGTGTTTTGTGTGTTTGTTTGTTTGTTTTTTACTAAAATATAGATTCAAAAATTATGGAGTGCCACATCAATCATATTCTGTTTATTTAAAATCACAAAAGTCTACTCAGATCCACAGTGAGGAGATAGAGAATCTACATCTTAATGAGGAAATGGTGAGATTTTATAAGGGAATGCAGGACCATAAATGTTTTCTTTGGGGGGAAAAAAAACAGTACTGAGAAGTCAATAGCAGTAGTCCTTATCTCATATAATTTCACAGATCCCAGATATGACATCTTGCTGTTTCTAGGATCCAAAGCAAGAAATCAATACAAAAATTTGAACCAGGCTGATGATATTTTTAAAGTTATGGGTTTTTATAGTTTCTTTTCACAATGTGAATTTTAAAGCATTGCCAAAAATACAAACAGAGCTAAAAAAGAGCTTTAATTAAAGATTACTTAAAATAAGTGGGAAAACATACCATGACCAAATAATAGAAAACATAAAAATTGAAAGCATTTTATTTTCTGTAATATGACAATATGAAAGGAAAGGTGAAATGAAAATAATAAAATTATTTAAATTATGCAGCAATAACAAGAGAACAAAACAGTGAAAAAGAAAATGTGAGAATATTTAAGCAGGATTAAAATAAATTTCTAGTAATTAAAAGCAAATATTTATTGAAATTAATCATGTAAGGTGGTAATATTAAAAACTGTGGAGGGGAAGGGAAAGTAATAAAGGACTCTCTGTACTTTCTGTTCAATTTTTGTTTAAAACTAAAACTGCCTAAAAATTAGTCTTATAAAAATAATTAATATCAATGGAGTTTTTATTGAAATTAGCTAAAGAAGGAATTTGTTAACTGGAAAATTTAGATGTATTAACGATATGAATGGTGGAAGATATGAAGGTGATATTAAGAAAATAATCAGAACAAAATGAAAACATTAAACTTCTCTATGAAAAACTGTCCAGAAAGAGATAATAGAGCAAGAAGTTGAGAGCTAATATTTCAAGGTAAAATGATAAGAATTTTTAAAAATAAATATCCAGATTCATGATGTCCAATGAGTTTCAAAAGTGTAAATAAGGCTAAATATAAACCTAGATAGACATATTGCATTGAAACATCAAATTAAAATAAAAATGAAAAGAAAGAAACTTAAAAAGTACCACATAAAAAAGTGAAATATTATTTATAAAACATACAAAAACAACTGATCCCTCAAAAGCAATAAAGTGGCTGAGAAAAATAAAATAATATTTGCAAAGTGCCTAGTAATTAATTGTAAGCTTGAAATTTTATAGCTTACTAAACTATCATTCAAGAGTGAAAATGAAATAAAGATGAATCTTCATCTAAAACTTCTTACTGAAAAATATTTAATGATATATATCAAGAAGGGAAAACTATGTTGAGGAAGAAGCATTGGGATGCAAGAAAGTAAAAATGAAAAGAACAAAGACATAAGATAAAAATAATAGTTACAATGAATCTGGGGAGTTAAATGACAAAGTATACCAAAACACTGTAAGTAAAAAGCAAAATGTAAAATAGAAGGATAATAATCAGGATAAAATGAGGTGGAGAATAAATCAATTGATTAATTTTAGAGATTTAAACTTTAGACATAAATGAAATAAACACTTAATTGCAGATTTCCAATTAGCAGAGTATTTTAAAAAAGAAAGAAAGAAAAATGTATTACCACCAGAAAAAGCAGAAGCAGTAGAAAAAAAGGACTATGTTTCTATGATCGATCTCAATGGAGGTTATTCTTTTTACACAATTCATTGGCCCAATTGAGTATGCATTTTTTTTGTTGTCATTCCTTTGTACAGAATTTGAAAATACTTTATTAAAATGGTGCTACTCATACTTCTAAGAAATGGTTGCTGTTAAGATTCTTTGTTTTTCTAATAAATCATTTGGGATTGATTGTGTAAAAATAAATAATGTGAGAGAAAAAGACAATACATTTTTAGTTTTTAATACTGACATACTCTAACCCCTCAAAAATAATGTAACAGGGTATTATATAGTCAGTCCTCAAATTGAATGGATATCAAGATACTGCCATAATTGTTTTAAGGAGACAAAATGTTAAAGGTAGAGTTAAGGCTAACCTAAATTTCTTCCTCTTTTATGCATATCTGTTACTTTCTGAATTATAAAAGTATGCAGTTATTATCAGCCTCTATGGAAAATGGTATGGAGTTTCCTCAAACAATTGCAGATAGATCTACCATATGACCAAGCTATCCCACTGCCGGGAATATACCCAAAGGAATGGAAATCATCAAGTCAAAGGAACACCTGTTCTCTAATGTTCATTGCAGCATTCTTTACAATAGCTAAGAGTCGGAACCAGCCCAAATTTCCATTATCAGGTGAGTGGATATGGCAAATGTGGTATATCTACACAATGGAATACTACTCTGCTATAAAAAAGAATGAAATACTGCCATTTGCAACAACATAGATGGACCTAGAGAGAATTATATTAAATGAAAGAAGTCAGGCAGAGAAAGAGAAATATCACGTTCTCACTTATTTGTGGGACCTAAAAATAAATAAATAAATACACAAACAACCTGGGGGAGGGGGAGTGGGAAGAAGACACAACAATTACAATTCCTTGAAGTTGATATGACAAGCAAACAGAAAGAACATTGTTGGGAGGGAGGGGGGAGAGGGAGGAATCGGCCACAATAACCAACCACATTATATATTGACAATAAAATAAAATAAATAAAATAAAATTTAAAATAAAATAAATAAATAGAATAAAATAAAATAAATATAAAATACTAAAAAGTAAAAATAAAAAAATAAAAGTATGCAGTTATTAACAATTCAATTTAAAAAAAAAAAAACTCTGCTAGACTACTTTGTAAACATTTTAATGTGATATGATAGCAGTAAGATGCTTGAGTGAGTTCCTGTATAGAAATAACTTCAAGAGGACATACTTAATCCATTTTGGTTGCTTACTGTAAATAAACATGTAATGTGTGGATTCAGAGAATGCAGCTTTTTGGAAACAGAATGTGTAAACTAAGAATCCCCAACTTTAGTATTCCTTCTGATTTATTCTATACCACACACTTAGAATATGCCTTTTACTCTGTTAAAAGAAAATCTTAGAATGATTAAATTCAATGGGGTTTATTTGAGCAAAGAAGGATTCATGAATTGAGCAGCACTGGGAGTCAGAAGACGTTCAGAGAATGTTATCCAGTAAAATGAGTGGCAAGCTTTTATAGGCTTAAGGGGGAAGCAAAATAGAGAGATCATCTGATTGGCTACAGCTAGGCATTTGCCTTTTTCGTGCATGGTCTGACAGGTTGTCTGTCTGTAATTGGTTGATGCTTAGCTGTTTGTTACAGAAGTGTATATTCCTAAGGTAGATTTCAGTTTGTTTACTCTTCAAGTTAGGTTGCAGTTCAAAGTAGTAAGGCAGCTTCAGGATAATGGACTCTGCTTATTTAATTTAAAAATCCCAAAACTATATTGTGTCCCAATCCAAAAAAGGAATGTTTGGGAAGCCATATTTGATAATTCAGCATCTTCCAGAGACAGACGCTTATGTATCTATGCCTTTGTTTTGCCAATATTCTTCATTAATCGTTATTAAAGCTTGAGTAAGATCTGTGATTCATGTGAATCTGCTCTGATAATTCAGCCCTTTGTGGCACTGCAATTTATAAGCAGCAGCTATCAGCAAGGAGTTTATGATGACATAATCCTATCCATGATAACAACAATAAAAACCCTAAATATTTGGGGAAAAAATTGTAATAAAATATATACGGAACTCAAATAATTAACCCACAAATCTGTCCTGTCAAATATGAAGGACTTGAATGAAGAGTGAGATAAAGATATTTCTAGAAGGAAAAAATTGAACATTATAAAGATTCACCTCATGCTAAGTTATTTATAGATTAATGTAATTCTAATAAAACTCCATGCTGGATATTAACTTTAACTTGAAATAGCTATTAGTGAATGCAAATAGGAAACACAAAGGAGAAAGATAGCAAAGACATCTATGAAAAATAATTCTTACTATTTCCTACCAAACTATAAAAACCTGGCAGGACATTGGTCATTCCAGTTGCATTTACCTGATATTTTCAATGCAATGGCCAGGAGAAAAGATGCAGTTTAAGGACTTAGTAGAGGTGGTAGTCAAGAAGAGTAAATGGTGACGTTAAAGGACGTCATTGTCAATTGCCAGTTTAAGTACAATTTTGAAGTGTAAGTTTAAAAGAAAAAAAATGCAAGAAACAGGATGCTTGCAAAAACAATCTCAAAAAAATTTTTAACAGTAATCTGTCTAGGACTTACTACCAGAGTACTGACAGTTTTCTTCAGAATTAGTTCTCCTAGACTAACAGCAAAGGCTAGTTCAGAATATGCAGGTCTGAATCCAGTCATCAGCTCTTTCAGGAAACTTTTTCTTGGAGATCCATAAATTGGGTCCTTTGGTCTCTTTTTCTTTACCTTAACAAATGAATATACACCTATATTAGCATGTATCAAGCATTAGTGTGTTTGTTCTCTCCTGTCAAAATATTCTGACACCTTGGGGAGCACGGGTTATTTCTTTCAAAAATGCTTTCACTAATATATTCTCAATATCCAGCAGAGTTTCTGAACTTAAGAGAAGCTAAATAAATTTATATTTTGTTAAACAAATGCATGAATGGATAAACAGCATGAGATTATCATTCCCTGATTCTTGTGGTGGACATAATATAAATATATTTTATTCTCACAGTAAGATTTAAACATAACCATCATTGCATTATACATAAAAGAAAATAAGTTAGTTTTGTTTATTTTTTATTTATTATTAGCACATTGATTCTTACAAATCATAATTTTTTTTATGTCCTTTGCCCAAGCTGTGACTTCCCAAACCGCCTCCGTCCCTCTCCCCCATCTCTAGGATTCTTAGGTTTGTTCTCTCCTTCTGAAAGTTCAATGTATTGTTGTGGTCTTTTTTTCTTTCTTTCCTTCATTCCTTCCATCTTCCCTACTTCCCTACTCCCATCCATCCCTATTTGTATTTTTAATTATTTGTTTAAGATTACTCAAGTTTTAACTACATGGTGATGTGGGGTTCAAACCCATTATTTTATTAAAACCCTTGATAACATGGAGAAAAGAGAGGAACTGAACAGATAAACTCACCAAAACAGATTTCAAAATATACAATAACATATGATAATGAGGAAATCCCAAATTTAAAAGGATGAAAGGTAACATATATTGAATCATATTGAAAATATGGGCTTAAAATTTGAGAAAATGAATTAAATAATTATCTCACACCATTTAACAAAAATGAGTGTCAATTTCATTAAAGATTACATTGTAAAACAAACAGCCAAATAGAATTAATTAAATGCTATAGGTCTCAAATGTTTGGATGAGGAGATGTTGAAAGCTATAAGTGACAGGAATGATAAAGAACATAAACAATTTACATGTATACCTTTCAATATATGCTCTATTTTTTTCTGTTATTTTTTTTAATAAGCAAATTACTAAAGAAAGTAAAAATGTATAATGGAAAACATGTTGGTGCAAAGATGCTGAAAAGAAGAAAACTTTTATATATTTTTTTCAGAGGGTAAATACAGTTATATTTCTTTATTTCACCAAATTTTATTAAAAGAAGTCTGGCATTCCATCTCCAATGGCAGGTGTGTTAGTTATCTAATGCTGCATAACAAATTACCCTTAAATTTAGTGATTTAAAAAAACTATATATGTGTATATAGTTTTCCTATGCTATATCCTATTATAAAATATTATAAAATATATAATTGAGATGTGTTGGTAAGTTACTGGAGATAAACTGTACCTGAAAGTAGGTATGAATTTAAGAGCCAATAAAGAAAAAATTTAAGGGAAAAGTCTGAGCAAGCAAAAGCATAGAATTTCATTAATGTGTTGACATGTGAAGTTATCAGGAAAATGTTAAGGCACCAAGTCATAAGTGTTAAATGAAATGCCAGGGCTCAATTGTAAAAATTCTGGTCTTCTTTACTGAGAGAATTAGATTGATTATATAAACTAGACAATGAAAAGAAAAATATATGTATAAACAGAAATAAATAATTTAAAAAGAAAAGTATTATGAATTTTATGATTACAGACAACCAAAAATATAAAAATGTAATTAACAAGATAAACACTACTCAGAAAAAGAAAAAACAATCAGTAAAAAATATAAGGAAAATGGCTATAAATGGATCAAGAAAGAAGAATAAAATAATGTCTGTAAGTAAACACTAAAAATATATCTAAGAGAATCTGTATCACATCATATATTGTTTGTAGAATACAGGCAAAATGGAAAAAAACAGTATGAATATTTTTAAAAGTACATTTTTAAATGTTACTCAAATATTCTGAGTATTTTGATGACCAGGTAACTAAGGCATAGAGACATTTTCCTTGAAAATAACAGATACTGTTGTTATCAGCTCATTTATCATCTCAAGTTTTATAAGCAGTCAAAACGGAAAATCTATTTATCTCTGTGTGAACCATATTCCTCCTACCTCTGTCTTACTTTTGGCCGAAGTCCCTGAAATTCATTTGAAAAATTGGTTTGTCAGTTTTACACTTCAATTATGTGGGCTGCTACTATATAACAAGACATGTAATTTGTTCAAGGGAACGTTGGATTCTGTGGCAGTACGTGTCATGCTAATGGCTAATTCAGAAAACCTTAAGTGCTTCAAAACAGACATCTCTGATATAGACTCATCATTAGGAGTAAGTGAAATAGAGAACACACACCAGAATTTACTAATAAATATTGTTTGATATTCCGCCCAGATAGGCCATGGCTTTCACGTGCCTCACATTCTTGTTTTAGGTCAGGTTCCTTAGAGAATGTTCAGAGACTGAGATTTACATGCAGAAGGTCTATTGGGATGTACCCTTCTAATCAGGGGAGGCTCCAAAGAGGGAGGACTGGACAGAGAGAGGAGTGGAACTGTGAAGGACCACAACAAAACCAATAGCATGGTGAGTTCGAGATCTGGAAAGGTCTTTCATAGTTACCCTTCCCTGGAGAAATAGTTGTAGGTCTTCAGGTGCTATATGGAAGAGACTTTGGATATAGTTGTCATCTGAAATGGAAGTGTGATTTTGAGTAAAGCAGTTTGCTTTTACTGAAGGCAATGTCTAAACAGGAACTTAACTAAGAGACATTAGCAGCTTTCACTCACAACTGCTGGAGAAATGAGTATCTGTCTGAAAGAGAGGTTCTGGGTAGTGCATCAACACATGGACTTCAGGCCACATTTTGTGACTCATGAATCCATTTGCTTTGTACAGGAAGATCTGAAAACATCTCCTCCAGTATTCTTGTCAGTCTCTTACTGAATAAAACTACAAAGTAAAGGTTAGTGAGACCAACTATAACCTGTGCCTTTCAAGGCCACAACTGATATTCTTCTATTATTTATTCTAAAATCTCTTCAATTTTGGCAAGCATTTCTGTTGGGTTAGGTGATTTCTCTGATGGGGTGACCCAGAACCTCATTTCTGAGTGGTCTGAACACCTGTTCACTAGGCCCCTCTCGGTCCATAACAGAGGCACTTCTCTATTTACCATGAAAATAAGGCAGAGGAATCTCAAGAGATACATAAGTGCATCACGTGGATGCCAAATTCTCCATTCCCCTGTGGTCTAGCAGCAGCCTACCTGTTAGGACAATGTGATGCTCAATTTGACTGAGTTAAGGGATATCAGTTAGCTGGTAAAACATTATTTCTGGGTGTGTCTGTGAGGGTGTTTCTGGAAGAGATTAGCATTTGAATCAGTGGACTGAGTAAAGAAGATCTGCTTTCATCAGTGAGGGCAGTTATCATCTAATGTGTTGTGGGCCTGAAAACAACAAAAAGTCAGAAAAAGAACAAATTTACTCTTTATTCTGGAATTGGGACATCCATTTTCTCCTTCAGTCAAACATCAGAGCTTCATGTTTTCAGTGTCCCCCACCTCTTCCCCTATTCCCACTCTCATGTCTGTAGCATCAAACTGAGAGTTATACCATTGGCTCCTCTGGTTCTTAAGCCTTCAGACTCAGGCTGAATTACAGCACCTGCTTTCCTGGGTCTCCAGCATTGCATACAGTATGCTGTGGGACTTCTCAGCCTCCATAATTGTGTGAGACAATTCCCATTATAAATCTCCTCTTGTATATCTGTACATATCCTGTTGGTTCTGTTTCTCTGAAGAATGCTGACTAATACAGATGATGAATGTTTACCTTGTGTGAAGTGAACAAATGGCAGCTTAAAGGTTAGAGGACACTTGCTGTGCCTGGTGGAAGCATTCCTTATCTGGGACTGGAATCTCTAAATTTTCAGAGCCCAGTGTTGTGGTGATAAAGTACAAATTCCCTGAAATTTGATCTCTGTGTTTGATGATAAGCAGGGACACCCTCCTCCATTCCTTGGTTTCTGGTTTCTGAAGAAGCAGCATCATATCATGAGCGTCAATTTAAGGTATATAGTGTGTCCTGGAGGGTAGCACTTCATCCTTGCATGGCATCATTTATAAGAGGGCAGTTTGGCTGAACCTTCAAAACATCATTTCACATTCTATGAGGCTGATGTTTTGGATGGTGCTGAATGCACTAGAACCAATAGATTTCACTGTCATGTGTCCATTGCTGCAGCTTCTTTGCTGTAAAATAGGTCTTTTATATTATCAGTAATTTTGTGTATCGGGAAATGTCATGATGGATTGTATGTTTGTGAACTAAACTCTCTATAAGCCTTTGTTTAATGGTGCTGCTAGAGTATTATAGGCAGGAAAGGCAAACCATTATTGGAATACGTGTCAATTCTAGTCAAGATGAATTGTTGTGCCTTTAAGTATGAAAGGGGCCCAATGCAGTCTACTTCTAATCAAGTAGTTAGAGGATTGCTCTAGAGAAAATGTTGAATCAGGGGCAGTAAAAGCTAGATCAACCTTGGCCAATGAAAGCCAATGTTAACTCTTGTATAAGTTTATCAGGGCTGCTATAACAAAATATCACAGAATTGGTGGCTTAAACAGCAGAAATATTTTTTTTCCACATTTCTGAAGGCTTGAACTCCAAGATCAAGGCGTTTGCAGGTTTTATTTCTTCTGAAGCCTTTCTCCTTGTCTTGCAGATGGCTGCCCTTTTACCACCCCATCACATGGTTGTCCCTCTGTATGCACGTGCCCCTGTCCTTTCTCTGTGTCTCCAAATTTTATCTCCTGATAAGAACACCAGTCAGATTGAATTAGGGTCCACCCAAATGGCCTTGTTTTAACTCAATCACCTCTTTAAAGGCTCTGTCTTCAAATATAGATACATTCTGATGTACTCAAAGTAAAGATTCAACAAAATCGAATATCTCCTCCTTCAGAGAAAGACCATATCCTTACTATCCTGTAATGTAAACAAATCTTCTCTGGGAGGGGAGAGAGACATTCTCTTTCATCTGAAATGTGAATGAATCTGAGCAAATGGGTCACTAACGTGTGGGCATAAAGAAAGACAAGAAATTCATGGAGAATTGTTTCTCACAAGATACCAAATTGTCTTTGATGACTTATCTTGGCCACGGGTTTAATGGCAAAAGCTTTCACCTGGCAATCTCTACTGTAAAAGCTCTTTGCTCCCAGACCAAGGATCCATATCCATTGCAAGTATGCATTTTGAGTTCACATGCCATGTAAATCCACTGTGAGTTGTAACCGAGCCAAGTCTCCATTAATTACCTGGTCGCCACGCCTCCTCCATCTATTCTAGAGGACATGAAAACACTTTGAGTCCGTGGTTATCAATGTCAAGTTGTATTCTGTGTCTAACAATTCTTGAAATAGCCAGTTATGCTCTGTTCCCAAATTAATGGCTAACTAAATATAGGCTTGTAGTTATTAATGAGGAAGTAATGGGGAAAACATCACCATACACACTTATGGTGCTGCAGGGTCCTTCCTCCCGGGGCACAGCCTCTATATCAGTCAAATGTTTCTAGGTCTTTAAACTTTTTAAAGTATGAAAACTAGGAAAGGAATAATGACTTTTTATTAGAGTAACTGTCCTCAGCCTCTTCGTCATCCATTCTTGATATCTTTTGGTTGATTACATTGAGCAATACCCTTGCTGGCTGTCCATCTACCTTGACCCTAGAGATGTTATGTTACCATAGCCATGTTCATAGCTCTCTGTGGGTTATGTACTTTTGGCTGCCACTTTGATTTTACCACTTATTATGATAATTATGCTGACCTTGCTTTTGACAGTGAAGAGCTCCCCACCTAGGTGCTCTCACATGGTATACCATGTACTCCTTTGATATCAGGAAAACCAGTTTTATAGCAACATCTTTTACCATAATCATTGGCTTATAGATGACACCCAATATTGAGCTGCTCGGTGATGTTTGTTTTCCTCACACCATTCCTTACTGCGTTAGTAAACAAAACGTCCTTTTGGCCTTGGGAACAAAAACTGCACATGGGTTTTCTGGCCTTATTTAGTAAAGCCATTCTAACATGGCAACATCTCCGGGAATTTTATCACTTTTATCAGAAACTGACATGGAAATTGTGGCATTCTGCTTCACTTTTGATGGTCCATCACTTTCTGTAAGCTTCCAAGAACTAAGTTAGCAATGTGTTAGCACCACCCCTAAGGCCCTTGTCAGGGTACTGAGGAAATCACGTACTGAGGAAAATACACACATGCCCATAAACTCTCCCATATGCTCTGCTACCTCCTCTTGATCCAGTAACCTCAGAATCCAGACCCATACTACTGTCTTTGCTCCTGTACATCTTGGCTAAATCCTGCAGCTTCTTTGAACAATTGACCCTTTCCTCTTATAACATACTTAATTTAACACTTCTTTGACTGGATTATATTGTAACTTTTCCCTACTTATTGGTCCTACGAAGGTAGATCTCTGAGAAAGACATGTTTGGCATTGAAAACAGAGATCATTTATCATCTTCAAACAGGAGGCAGAGCTTCCTCAAGCAATGGACCACTTCTGTGGCCCTGAGCACTCAGAGGGATCTGAGGTTTCAAACTTTTGAATCTATTGTCCCAGAGGTCCCCATCTCATTCCCAAAAAGAGCCCTGATCTTTGCATAACATGTATATAGGAGTTGAGAAGCCAAAATTCTTTAAAACTCTGCTACTCTGCAAATGCACATGGAACATTCTCCAGGATAGATCACATATTAAGCTGTAAAACAAGTCAACAAATTTAAGGAGATTGAAATCATACCTAGTATCTTTTCCAACCATAACTGTATGAAACTAGAAATCAGGAACAGAAGGTAAATTGGGAAATTCACAAATATATGGAAATTAAACATCACACTCCAAAACAACCAATGAACGCAAGAAGAAATAAAAAAGGAAATCAGAAACTATTTCGAGAAAAATAAAATATAAGCATAACATACCAAAACTCTAGGATGCTGCAAAAGCAGTACTGAGAGAAGTTTATAGTGATAAATGCATACATTAAAAAAGAAGAAAAATCTCAAATAATCAAACTAACTTTATACTACAGGACCTAGAAAAATAACAAAGTAAGTCCAATGTTAGCAGAAGAAAGGAAAAGATTAGAACAGAAATAAATAAAATGGAGACTAGTAATATAATAGAAAAAAAATCAACAAAACCAAGAGGTTTTTTGAATTTTTTTAAAAAGATAAATAAAATTTACAAACATTTAGCTAGATTTAAGAAAAAAGGAGACAAAATTTTTAAAATCAGAAAAGAAAGAGGAAACATACAACTGATACCATAGAAGTACAAACAAGTATAGTAAAAGACTACTGTGAACAATTATAATTGGGATAATCTAGAAAAAATGAATAAATTCCTAGATACATATACTCTACCAAGACTAAAAAATGATGAAATATAAAATCTGACCATACTACTAACAAGTAAGAAGACTAAACCAGTAATCAAAAACCTGCTATCTCAGTTTGTTTTGATTGCTATAACAAAATACTATAAACTACGTAGCTTATGAACAATGGAAATTTATTTCTCACATTTCTGGAGGCTAAGTCCACGATGAAGGCTTCAGCAGATTCAGTATCTGATGAGAGCCTGTGTTCTGGTTCATAGATGATGCCTTCTTACTATGTCCTCACATGATGGAAAAGGCCAAAGGGCTCCCTTGGTCCTATTTTTTACAAGAGTAATAATCCCATTTATGGGATTAAGGACTTTGCCTTAAGTGACCTAATCACCTCCCAAAATGCCCTACCTCCTAATACCATCATCTTGTGGGTTAGGATTTCAACATATAAATTTGGCGGGACACAAACATTCAGACCATAGCATCCCCCACAAATAAAAGCCCAAGACCAGACGGAGTGGCTAGTGAATTCTATCAAACATTTAAAGAATAATTAATGCCAATTCATCTTGCACTCTTAGAATTATAATTAAAGCAGAGTATAATACTCAGTTTTTCTGCCCTTTCTCTGCAGGGAATGAGTTTCATCTGCCCAGAAGGCCTTTTAACTTTCTTATTTGCCTTCAATTGCTGATTAAACACCTTTAGCTTTCATTGCCATTTTTTGTTTGTTTGTTTGTTTGTTTTTAATTTTCAATGCTTCAGTGGAATTCAGTAAGAACCATCCAATTCCACTGTTGCCCTTATTAGTAATTCCCCACCTCCCCCAAATTTCACAACAGCCCAGACTCTTTTAACATCAAGTTAATTTTTTTCACTGTATTCCATCCAAATTCATGTCCGGTGAAAATATTCACAATTACACCATTACTTCATGGAAGGTGATACCACTCATGATGGAATCCTCATTGTCAGCTGGCTGGTGTGTGATCCAGCTCCAAAATTTCATGTTAGATTTGGCTTCCTCAGAACACTTCTAATTTAGGTCAGGTTTCCTAGAAAACTAATTTTGAAAAGGTAATTTCAATCAGGAACATACCTGGAATGCTTTTAAGCATCCACAAGTGAAGGATTGTGGTCAGTAATCTTTAGTAGAAGAAAGATGTACTAGTTCCCTATACAGCTGTAACAAATTACCACAAATTTAGTGGCCTAAAACAGCACAAATTTATTCTCTTATAGTTCTGGAGATCAGAAGTCATATAATACGTCAGAAAGCCTATATTTCTCCCATATGTTCTAGGAGATAGTCAATTTTCTTGCCTTTTTCAGCTTAAAGACACCACCTGCATTGTGTGTGTTATGTCCTCTTTTAGCACCTTCAAATATCTATCCTGCTTCTGTTATCACAATGTCTTCTTCTTCTGTTACCCTCCAGCCTCCCTCTTACACCGATCCTTGTGATTAAACTGGGGCCAACAGATAATCCAGAACAGTGGCCCCATTTCAATATCCTCAACATTATTAGATCCACAAAGTTCCTTTTGTCGTTTATGGTAACATATTTATAGGTTCCGGGGATTAGGTTGTGGAAATCTTTGGTGGACTATTATTCATCATATCATAACCCACCCTCTTTGATGTCTTCATGGAACTACTGGTGATTATTGATATGTTCTGTGGTATATCAAATATTAGTGATATCCCTAACAGAGTGGATGACCTCTGCAACATGAGCACAATTTCTCTACAGGTAAAGAATGAATCATCGTATGTGGTTTAATAATGCAAAATTCTTTAAACCTGTAATATTTATTACTGTTCCAGTACTGAAACATTTATATTTAATTATTATAGTTTCTTCAAAGGTTTCATACAATATTTAGTCAAGATATGGTTTTTACACTGTATATGTTGTGAGATTTATTTTTAAATTTTTACAATAACATTCTAATTTTTTTTACATTTTTTCATAAACAACAAGTAGCTAATTTGCACTTAATTTTTCTTATTGAATTTTTATCTCTTTTCCTGTGTATCATTCAATAAAACCTTGTTTTTTTGTTTTTTGTTTTTTCTGGATGGTAAATTATGAACAGATATATTATTTAAAAATTAAAGTTAAAAAGAATTAAACAGAAGTGTGTTTGGGGGTGGGTTATTTATTTTGAAAGATTAACCTTTTATTACATTCACCTAATATTCACCTAATACTCCTAAGTGACATTTGATTTTAGTTTTTTAAGTATTACAAATCAATTATTACAAATTAAGTATTAAATCAATTATTAAATATTTTAAAAGGATGTGAAACCATGGCCAAAGAAATGGGAAATTAGTTTTAAAGGTGTTTCCAAAATATAAATACAATTTTTCTCTATTATGAACCATTAAAGTATAAGATAATATATTTTCCATGAGAATGACCCATGAAAGGCCACGTTATCTTCGTGATATGCTCCAGTGATATATGCAAAATATACTATCAACTGAGAGGCGTACAGAGTAATAGTATAACACATTGATACTGCTAATAACTTTAATGTTGATTTGAAAGTTAAAATGAAAGTGATCCAGAAATTTCATGAACTTTCACACTTTGTTTTACATTCATAGGTTTAATGTTTTGACACCTAAACTTTAATTTACGAAAACTAGATATATTTGCTGTTTTCTAACATTTTGCTTAAATCTGAGGTTAAAGAGTTGAACCTGATAACATTAACGTGATATCAGGGAAAAAAAAACTTTATCTTCAACAAAGCATGATTAGGAGAATGTCTAGACTTCTGGGCAACCAGAGAATGAAAGAAACATAGATTAAAGTGGAATAAATGCATATATAATTGCCATATTCTTACCTTTAGTAAGTAAATATATTACTATTCTTATTTTCATAAATGGAATGATACAATAAGTAATGTTTAGGACATGTAGCTTGGAAGTTTCAGGCAAGAAATATAATGGAATTTCAACCAAAAATAGTAATAAAACTCATATCTTTTAGACACAAAGCTCTATTTTTGAAATTATTATATATAACTAGATGTTACAGAATATACATTATTTTGCCCCTGCTTAGTCATTTATACTTGTGTTTTAACATTTTTGTGGCTTTCAAGTAAAACAGACCTCAGATTACCTCTCTGATGCACACAGCCTTGGGCAAGTCAGTGATTTCCTCATACGCTGAATAGGTATAACGGCATTATCTACACTAGAGGTTATTCATGAGATTGAATTTGATGAAGCCTACAAACCATCTGTGACTATTATATGCTATTTAGTACTTATACATAATTTAGTATACATTAAGCATTCAATATATGTCAGATATATTAATGTTAGTATTTTTGAATCTTTTAGGATATTATTATTACTGTCAGCATTTACATTAGTATTATTTTAAGTTTTGGTGTGTTTATCCAGGAGTTAAATGAGTTGAAAGAGACAGATGCATGAGGGTCTTTAGTGGCAATGGATTCATATATTTGTTTATGTGATTCTTGTAGCACAGATAAGACTTGAGTAAGGAAATGGGAGGTAAATGCATTCTATTAATCAGTTAATCATTTTCTAAGCATGTACCACATAACTGGCACTATGCTAATTTCTGAGGAATCAAGTATAATCATGCATGATTTTTCTGTCAAGAAATTTATAATTTGGGGATTGAATTAGATAAGTAAATCAGGGTTTAAAATGTGTATGGGGTATATTCAGGAGCACAGATAAGAGGAATCACAATTCAGATGGCTAGTCAGGAAAGACTTCAAAGGCAAGAGGAACAAATGAGATTGTACTCAAGCAGGAAAAACAAGCATGCAATACAGAGGTGACGCTGAGGAATCTAAAATGACTACAGTCAAGTCTGGAGATGTGTTTCTCAAAGAATTTGGTTCAATAGATGAAGTAGAACCAGTTTGTGCATTACCTGAAATGTGTAGGAGAGTCTGTAGACACTGGAGTATCACTGGGAAAATTGGAGCAGGGGAATTAAAAAAACAAACAAAAATTATTTGGCAAATTATACCAGCATTATATCACAAACAAGTTTCTCTTATTTTTTAAATGTGTATCAGATTGATTCCTGAAGAGAAAGGGAAGCCTATCACATTGCTAACTTTGAAACTCCCTTCACGAAAGACATCTGGAAGTCACATCCATCCTAAGGAGCTGGGCTTTGTCAGCAACACTGGTTTACGTAAAAGTGCCAATAGGTCTTTTCTTTACTCAAATAACAACCTTCTCCTGCCCACCATCCTACAGTCTGAATGCATTCTTTTTGAATTAATCACTTAGCTAATGAGAATCTCTTTCAAATGTAAAAGGAACTATTCTTGCATTTAATATTTCAGAAATAATATAATTTAAGTTTTTCAGCTTTGTGTCCCTTGTGGAACACAGTGACATACTTCCTCTTTCCCTTTGCATCCTCATATGTCAAAGGTACTTTAAAAAATATATCTCTAATTGCCATCATCAAACCTTTGTGAATATCAACAACAACAAAAAGAACAATAGAAGATACTTTAAGGGTCGAAAAATTTAGGGTAAAAATTGCCCTGAAAAATATAACAAAAATACGAGTATTAGTCACAATCACATATGTCACAGCATCTGTATCATAAGGATTCAATTGTATAACAAATATAGTTTTTGAAAGAATAAGAAGAGTTTGCATTTTGCTTAAATTAGGTAGCATTTTACCCCACTGCCTCCGTACTTGAACTTGTACAAAACACAAAGTGGGGCCTTTCGTACTAAGTAAAAGATATCTTTGAATACTAACTATATTATGCATTATAGGCTCCCTGAAATACCAACAGATTTTTACATGCTTCTTACCACATAAAGTGACTTATTGATAGAGCTATTGTAACCTGATGATAGAAATCCCATTTTTAATGGCTCATATCATAGAAAATCATGAGTTATTTTCCTGGTGAGCAGGAAAAAGTCTGGTGAGGAGAACTGTAGCTACAAAATTACAGCAAATGTGGCAAAAATATTATTTGGACAAGCAGAGACATTATCTTATTAAAGATTTAAATTAAAAAACATTAAAAAATACAGAAAAGAAGCTATATAAAATGCTTCATTTCCTGAAATTTAGTTTATACTGGCAACATTTTTCTTATCAGAACATTGCATTTTGCTTAATATTCTATGATACCAGCACCAAAACTTATTCCATATGAACATCTGCAATATATTTCCTTTCTAAAGTTACTATAGATAATTTCTATTATGTGTGATTTCGACTTGTAGCTGTCATAAAATACTTTATTTGAATTCAAACACAGCAATATATATTATTTCATAGAGAAATTATTAGTTATAATACTACAAACTACGAAACTACAAAACTGTTAAACTATGCACAGTGTTGTACATTTTACACTAAAGAATACCAGGTAAAATGCTTTTAGTAGATATAATAATATTCTAAAATACATAAATGGCCTAATGAGTCTACAATGTAATATCCTGCCTATTTCTACTTTGTTTGTTGAACTTGTGCATTGTCATCGAAATTTATATTGCCTGGGAGCTTAATTCTATTTTTATTGGAAACCCGAAATATAAATTATTTCAACTGAATTTTATGTTTTTACTTTTTAATGCTGAGGAATTAAAATACGAGCTAGATCATCAGCTTACTTATTGAAACACATTACAATTTAATATATTATCTCTGCTAATTTGCAATGTTTTAATACGTCATGTAAAAGTGAGCTGGCAGCTGCTCAAGCAGGCTCTTTGGAGACAGCAGGAGGGAAATAATCGACTGAAATTTAGTAGTTCACCTGGCAATAATCAGGTTGATCTGTAATTCAGAAGGGTATTTGGGTCTTTTAAGATTAATTTTGTCAGAGATATTGCTTTCCATAGATTCAACTTGGAGGACATCTGCTTCATTATTTAGTGTCTTCAGAACTCAATTAGTAATTCAGTGGATTCAGTAAGCATGAGATTGAAGTGAAAGAATTGGCTGATCTGTGGAATTTTCTATCTATGCTATTGTAGATCCTATTATATTATCCTTATTATATGAGAAAATAAGTAACCGGGACACTCATATCACCGGTAGAGTTTATTCTCCTTGCACAGGTCTGGATACATGTTGTTAAATTATTAGATTAAACTTTTATAATGTCCTTTTTCAAAAAGTAACTAAATAAATAAACCTTATCTATCAATAATTTCTATAATGTTCTCTATCGAAATGTCAATAAGATCAAAATTTTCTATCATTTGACATTATTTTTGGATAACCATTTCACATTTGCATCTTTTTTTCATTTACAGTATTTTATCTTGATAACACTGTTTCTAGGAAGACATCATAACACCTTTACTGAGTTTTGAATAGTGTTTTCTAAACTTTTCAGGGGCCTAAGATCCTCTATGTATTAATCTTAGTATTGGTATGCTCTTTGAAACATATTGATAGTAAAGAAATTTTTTCTATCACTCCTGAAATTATACCAGGGTATGGATATTGTGTTTACCCATTAGTGCTTTCTCTGAGATTAAATGATCTTCATTTTTAAGATAAGCAAAAAAAAAAAAAAAAAAAAAGGCCAAAAGAAAACTAAAAGCTAGTTAGAGGGAAAATAAAATTTAGGTCTCTTGATTCTAACTTTTAAAAGTTTGTATTAGCTATCTTTATGTGTGGAAATTTAAAGGAGGCATTGTTATTAGTTGACCACTTTTAACTTGCTAGAGATCCTTATATATGACAGATGTTAGGTCTGAGAATATAATACTGAAGAAGACACAGCTCCTGCTCATAATCTTAAAGAAGGACATAGATTAAGAAATAGGAAAATTACATTGTGGTAATACTATTGCATCAAGAAATTTCAAAAGAGTCTGGTAAAAATATACACAAGGGTGTAGGAGGATTCCTATCCAAGTTTCAGTGATAAAGGAAAATTCAAAGAGAAATGTAAGAAGCGGGCTAATTATAAGGGAGAATAGGAATTAAATAAGCATAGAAATAGGGAGCTGAATCTAGGGCAAAGGGAATATCAGATGCAAAGTCTCACAGATGACATAGTTCGTGGCTCTTCCAGAAACAGAAAGATCTGTATGACTGGAATATAGACTATGAAGTGGGAGGGTTGAGAGATACCGTAAGACAGGTGAGGAAGAGTAGGATGACAGAGGATATTTTAAATCATGAAAAGATCTGTCTTTTTCTTTTAAGATTATCAAAATTGAAGGACCAGTCAGAGCGATTGTGCTAACTTTGCCACCTACAACTCAGGATAGGACAGTATACTGGAATGAGAATCAGAAAGAAGACCACAATTGAGCTAGTTATTAGTTGCTGGATTCTTTTCTTCAATATTAAATATTCAATCTACCAATCTCTTTTTAACGCTCTTTGTATGTATGTATTATGGAATATAAAATTATATAAATTTTAAAGTGTTGCGTTTGATGAATCTTTGAAATATCTGAATAGAGTTATTGATTTCTCTCAGTTGTATGGCTTGTATGTGTGGGTATGAATTTCAGAGGAGAGGTCTGGGATGGAGATACAATCGTGAAAATTCTTGCAGCTTTTAGGTGTCTGAATAAATGAACCCTATCCTTCCTGCCTAAATTTGGAACCAACTGAAATAAGAGTCAGATAGCTGGTGATGATTAAAATACGACCTTTTTCACTGGTACAACAAAATAGGAATATATGGTATAATTGTATAGCTACAGTTGTCTTTCAAATAATGAATTCAAGAAATAAACCCATAGAATCTTTATTATTTGGCAGTATGTGGAGTCCATAGGTGTCCCCCATGAGGGCCTAATCTGCTAAAAACATATGAAAAATATATATATAGATAGATAATAGATAGATAGATAGATAGATAGATAGATAGATAGATAGATAGATAGATAGATAGATAGATAGATAGATATTTTTTTTTACTAGATCCCAAAAAGAAGGAGTCAAAGCAAATCCAGTTGTTGTTGTTTTGTTTCCAAATCAACAATCATATGAATCACTCCTCTCCTATTTTGGGGGAAAAAAGAGACCAAAATATTGCTTTAATAAATATTCAAATGGAAGGAGATATCAAGGGTGCAAAGTATATATAAGATGGAGCTATGATAACATAAAGCCAACACATCTGCCCTGGAGGCATAATAACATTGTTTATAGAAACAGTACTGATTGATAATTTGCACTTGGTTTAACTGGTTACCCAACCTGGTTTTGGCTATGTGACTAATGGGGTATTAAAAACAAACAAGCAAACAAACAAACACCCTCAGTAAGCTTTCGTCTCAGCCTCCCTGATACCAAAATATATCACATATGTCTTCATGGTTTGTGTTCCTGAGATGAGGCATGTCCTGCAAGAATGAGAGAAGAGCTTGAGAATCTTTGACTGAGTGTCTGAAATCTCCCTGATGTTTGCCTGTGTTTTCGTTCTCCTGTTCTATCCTGCACATTTCCGCTACTGAAGCTTCATTTGAGCATACTTTGTGTAGTCACATGAGTCTTTTCAATAATTCAACTAAAAATAGATATAGAGTAATTTCTTCAAGGATATATAGTAAGTAATCATTAAAATGTTTTTCATTGGGTAGATGAGTCAGCAAACTAATGAGTGGATGCGTGAATAAGGAGTGCCCACTGTTTTGTGCAGATACAGAGTGACCAAATGAGGTGGAATCGGTGAGTTCATGGAGGAAATGTGTTATTATTAAGACATAGGCGATTAAAAATCCTCTTGTTCCTTCTTTTTAATCATCTGTTATCTACATTAAACATTATATGTAAATAATTATGGTATTATATTTTCATAAAAATTTTGTTTATACATTTAGGAGGATGCTACAGCATTTTTTTTAATTTAGTACAAATCAAATAAAAATATATCAGGGCTCATAAAAAGTTATATGAGCCATGTGTCTTTGTTACTGTTTATGTAGGTTAATGTCAGATGAAACTGGGACCCTGATTATTAAATGTTACGGAACCTCGTGCTCAAAATTTTTGCTTAACCAGTTACTGGTCCAATATATATTCTGTCTAATACAGAGAGTCATCCTTAGTTAAGCTCATTAAATGATATCCATCCCTCTCCTCAACCACTCATCCTTTAATCTGCCCTTACAACCTGCCACATGCCAGCCCATGAGCTACGTGTTGGTTCATGAAAATGAAAGTCACAGTGTTGTGGAAATTAAAATAAGGACCATCATTTTTTTTTTTTTTATGAGCCAAAATAGCCCTGCCTCAATATTTCCCCATGACTGACTCCTTGTATTTTTAAAATCCCTGAATGTGTTAACCTGAACAATCTCAGATCAAGCTCATCTCTTGGGCTGGGCATGTCCATAAATGCCTATGCCTTGCTTAGCTTGGCTTCCCTGTACGTGCATCCTGAGTTCTGCGATGTTCACAGAGCATGTTTTCTTTCTCTTCTTCATGATTAAAATCTCCTTTCTAAAGGAGAGGAAATTTTAAAATTATATCAAGACATGCATTGGTATTGGGATGAATGAATTAAATCTGTACATATCATCAGTATGAATTTTTATTTTTAATATTATATCTTTTTTTAAACTTTTTTATTGTGGTAAAATACAGAACAAAAACTATCTCTTAACCATGACTAAGTGTGCAGTTCAGTGCAATTCAGTACATTCACACTGTTGTGCAGCCATCACCACTATCCATCTCCAGAACATTTTTATCATCCCATTTTGAAACTCCATACCCATTAAATAATAACTCCACAGTCCCACCTTCCCCCAGCCCCTGGCAACCATCATTCTACTTTATGTCTCTATGAATGTGACTACTCTAGGTACCTCATATAAGTGGAATGATACAGTATTTATCCTTTTGTGACTGGCTTATTCACTTATTATAATGTCTTTAAGGTTACAAAATAAATTCAGATACATGAATTTCATGTCAAGTGAATTTTGTTAACAAAGCATATTTATTTATTCCTAGTTTAAATAAGTGTGATATGAGTGAGAATTCTTTTAATTTTTGAACTGTAAGTAAAATACCTCCTTCTAAATTTAATACAAAATGGTGTAAGAGTAGAGACTAAGGATGGGACCAGAAAGCTGAACCAAAATAGGGAAGAAAGACCTGGCAAATATCTTCAGGAGAAATATGTAGGAAAAAATAGCCAGACAGGATCCAGTAAGTAGGCATAGATCTAAAATCAAAATTTTAGAGCTTTAAATATCATTGATGAAATAGAGGATGGGTTTCTCTTTGCCTCATTTGGATGACTGTTGATGTACTTTGTTCCACTGCAGTGAGATAGTTAGATTATCTTTCTACCTAAGATAATAAAACTGTTGAAACTGTAATCCAGAGAGGCTTGAACCTGCTAGGAAATGGTTTTCGTATTCTTAAAGCTTTAAACTATACTTTAAAAAATTAGATGTCCTTCCATATCCAAAGCTTTGCCTCAAGGTTTACATAATTAATAATATCTGACCGTTGTTTTCGTTCCTGCCTGGTACGATACCATAACAAATTGAAAGCAACAGGATCCCATTTACCTCTTCTCCAAATAAAGCTGGAAAAATCTGCCTCTGGAATTTCATGCTACCATGATATCTGAGTCACATGCTTGGGAGTTGGGCTTATTATTCTAAATACAATTTGATATCTAAAATAAAACTGACTAGAGAGGAAAAAGCTAGGATGTACTTCATTTTTAAAAATCCTTAGTAAAAATAATGTAGTCGAAACAACTACAGACCAACAAAACTGATCTTGATTCCAATGCCTAATTACAAGATGCTAGTAAACTTCCCAAAGATAATATACAGAATGAATAGAACCATAAAAGCAATTGAGGGTAGGTCTCCTATAGTCAAAATCTCAATTTCTCTTCAGTTATCTAGACATTTAGATCTCAGTTATATTTAAGGACTCAAATTATCCATATGTGTGTGTCAAACAGGTACAAATCTATTCTACGTACCCTAAGTGAATCATCGTGCAGTATGTATTGACACACCACAATGTACCCCAAAAATATGTACAAGTAAATGTTGAAATAAAAAACTAATAAATTAGTTACCATAAAAAACTCAATGATATAATGTTGTATATCCAAAACTTTAATTGAATAAATTGGCAGATTGACTATTTAACTTTAAACCTTGAGTTTGGTTCCATTTTAGAAATCTATCTAATGGTTTTGTTAGTATACTTTTGTGGTTTTCAGACAGGAATATGCATAGCATGATATGAGAACATAAACAAGTTGCACCAAACTAAGGGAGAGTTTATTTACTTATTGAGATTGTTATATCATTATATTATTAACAGTTAGAAATAGCTGTTATTTGTGAATCTCCACTAACAGACATTATTCAGTGCCCATTTCACCACTAAACTGAAACTGGAAACACACAATCATATCAATTGTATATTGTTTTCAAGTCGAATATTATCCGAGTTTTGCCCAAATACCCAAAATATTTTGGCAGACTTTCTATTTTAACAGACATTCAAGTAAGGAATTTCTTATTTTAATTATGCTCTTGAAATATTATTAGTTTTTATTTTACTTTTTTAGTTCACATAAATGCATTTCTTAGGGGAAAAAATAGTCTCTTCAGCTAGCTAGAGGGTCACAAGACCAAACAAAAGAAGTCATGAGCCCATGTGCCTTATTTTACCCTCTCTGAGCTCTACACAGAAATTTTTATACTTTTTGTAAAGTTATCAGAACCAGCAGAACAGATTTTTAAATAGTCTAGCTCCAGCTGTCTCCTTGTTGGGTCCCTAGATGATTTCTCTATCTGAAATTGTCTTTCATCTTTTTTAAGGTGAAAGGTTTACTTGTAGGTTTTCTTCAAATGAAACCAGCTAAAATCAGCTTAGAATCTTTTTTGAGGAAGGCTGGCTCGTCATAGCTGCTCAGCAGCTCAGCTGCAGAGCACACACAGAGGTTCTGCCACTCACCACTGAACAAGAGGAAGGTGCCAATTAGAAAGAAGCCAAGCAGCTAGTATACACATAGGCAATGAGGTATCTATTCCCCATCCTTTTTTTTTTTTTTTTTTAATAGACATAGCTTGGCCAATGAAGTATGTCAGATCAAACTATGACATTTCTCGGTTATCAAGGTTATCAAGGGATATAGGACCAGAACTAAACTCATGCGATCAACTTTGCCTTTAGTGTCCTGAATTCTTTTTATTTCACTCGTATCTAAACTGGCATGCATGTCGTCTTCCCTTACAACTTCTTCCAGCTTATCCATGTGTTTATTTTTTCCTTCCTTTCTCATTATAACCTATTATCAGTAAAAATTGTGACATATTCATTCACTTTAGGATGAATCTTTATTATAGATAAAGCTTAATGTCTTTCATAGTTATTTGCCATTTTATATGGAATAAAATCTAAGGCCAAAATAAAGCACATTTAAATGATGGACTGTCTGTCAACAGCAACAAAGATGAGAAGTACATTTTAGAAACATTGTGAATTCGGAATATCATCAACATTTAGGAATTATTTATTTCTTCTGTACCTAAATCACATACATACACATACATAATGCTAAGTAGGGGTGTGTGTGTGTGTGTGTGTGTGTGTGTGTGTGTGTGTGTGTGTGTGTGTGTGTGTGTGTGTGTGTGTTAGTGATGGTATACAAGACAAGCATTTGGCAATTTATTTCAGTAAAAATAATTCTTAATACTCTAATGAGATCATTAAAAGGGGTGTCTCCTTTAGTTGCAATTTTTTTTTTTCCATATTAATTTTCACTGAGTTTTATCCCAGGCAGCATGTCATATGAGACATGCTAAATGACCTTCCTAGTGAAAGCACCTAAAACACTCAAAGAAGTATTTTAAAATATTTTTAAATGGAAAGTTGATCTGGCAAGAAAATTTTTAAAACATTATGAGGTTAAAAACAAAGAAAGTAGGAAACTTTGAATGTGAGCAGGAAACAGGCATGTTCTGAAGGTGGTTTTTGCCCTGTGGGTATCTACCAGATACGTGCAGCAATTGCATAGGGTCAGGTAATTGAAAGGGCTGGCAATACTCCATAGGGTGTACTCACATATGGCTTTAATAAAGGTAAAATACAAAGTACATCAGGAGAAAGAAAACACAAGCAAACACCAGAGAGGTCCAAGACTTACAGAAACACCTCCCAGTGTCCTTTGCTATTTGCTCAATTGACAATTTATCTTCAGATTATAATCATAAGAAGGGAGGGTATCTAGGTCTCAGGGGAACCTTTGTCTCATTGAAGGGAAAGAGCGGGTCATTTATGCTCCTTTATTAATGTAGCCCAAACCAGTCTGCATTATTGTGCTCAACAGAAAACACCAAAAAACAAAACAGTGACCAGATACGAACCGTCAGCCTGTTCATTTTTTATAAAGAATGCTGATGAACTGGTGCAAGTTTCCTCCTGATCTGTTTCAAATCCTAGCACAGGATTACACTAATTATTATATATATATTTTTTGGGGGGGGGGGGCAGACATAGACCTAAATTAAACTTTATTAATAAGTAGTTCATTTTTATATTTGTATTTTTTATTATACATACATGTAAAGTACAACATTAATTTTCAATAATTGTGTAGAATGTGTGGTGGTTAAGATCAGTATAGGGAGCTTATTCATCATTACAATATGAAATCATTCTTTGTGTCCATTGACCAATTCCTCATTAGCCCCCTCCGTCTCCCTTTCCCCTCCACTTTTCCACCTCTAGTTTTCTAAAAGTTCAATGTATTACTGTGATTGTTTTCTTTCTTTCTTCCTTCCTTCCTTCCTTCCTTCCTTCCTTCCTTCCTTCCTTTCTTTCTTTCTGACTCTCTTTATTGTTCATTTGTCTATTTATGGATTCAGCTCTCAGTTATGAGTGAGAACACGTGATATTTCTCTTTCTGTACCTGGTCGTTTCACTTAGGATAATTTTCTCCAGGTTCATCCATGTTGTTGCAAATGGTAGAATTTCATTCTTTTTTATGGCTGAGTAGTATTCCATTGTGTAGATATACCACAACTTCCTTATCCAGTCATCCACTGATGGACATTTAGGTTGGTTCCAATGCCTAGCTATTGTAAATAGAGCTGCAGTAGACACTGGAGTGCATGTATGCCTCTTATCTGATGTTTTCCAATCCTCTGGATATATCCCCAGTAGTCAGATTGCTGTATCATATGAAAGTTCTATATGTAGTTGTTTAAGGAACCGCCATACTGTTCTTCATGATGGCTGTACTAATTTACAGTCCCACCAACAGTGCAGGAGGTTTCTCTCTCTCCACATCCTCACCAGCATTTGTTATTCTCTGTCTTTTGCATCTGACAAGGGATTAATATCCATGGTATACAAAGAGCTCAGACAACTTTACAGCAGAAAACCAAATAATCCAATTAGAAAATGGGCAAAGGAGTTGAATAAACATTTCTCAAAGGAAGACATACAAATGGCCAACAGGTATATGGAAAAATGTTCAACATCACTAACCATCAGGGAAATGCAAATCAAAACCACTGAGATATCACCTCACCCAATCAGTCACTAACAATTATTTAGAACAATTTATTCAGATTTGGCCAAGGGTCTCACAAAGCTCCAGGCACCCCTGACAGTAAGCACTGGTTTGCAACAATTAGCTGAGATTAATCCTACACTCATACATTATAACTTTTTAAGGGCCTTATGGCATTGAAGAGAGAAAATGTAGTCTTGGGGTGGCAAACTTGTCAGGAAATCTAACGGGAAAGATTCAGTATTTATCTGGAATCCCATTTACTACATACTCATTATAAGGAAAATTCATAGAAACACATCTGACATACAATTATACCAAAAACAACAACAACAACAACAGCAACAAAAAAAAAAAAAACAGCAATAAAATGTTTCTGCCTCAACTCGGGTGCTCGGCAAAGGGAAATGAATGTCTGCTGAGAACTGAGAATTTTAGGACTTTCATATGAATTTATGATATAAACTAGGTGAAACAAAAAAATATTTTTGGAGAAACAGAAATAATTCTTCATGCAAAAATAATTTTAATACAAGAATCAAAATAGAAATCCCACATTTCAAGAACTCTAAAATCACAAAGAACACAAAGAAACAAGAATAATGAATGCTAGCTAGCAGAAAAACAGGCAGCAGACAGAAGAATACTTAAGACAATGCAGTTTATCAGACACAGGATGTGAAATAAATGTCTCTTTTGAATTTTGTTTAAAGAAAAAAATATCTTTAAGTTGTCAGCTTAAAATAAAATAAAATGTGAGAAATAAAATGCCATAAAATATTGCATAATCTGATTTGAAAAAGAAAATACAGAGAGAGTGTCTAGAGGCAAAAATGAAATAGAAAAAAAATGGAAAAGAATGAGAGGGACTTAGAAAAGTAAAATCATTCAACAATTCTATACGGAGGATAATCTATATTTAAAGGGGAAAAAATAGTTCAGAACTGATGAGAAAAATGTCTAATATTTTGGCATCCCAATGAATTACAAGCAGAATAAGTAAAAGCAAATGCCCTTTATAAAAATGTAGCTAGTCAAAGACAAAATATTTTGTAAAAAGTTGGAGAAAAATGTTGACAATCTATGAAAGGAAGAAAAGATACCGTCAGCCTAACTTTTCATTGGCAATAACGGGAGCCAAAATAAAATTATAGAAATAACATTAATAGGCTATGAAAAAATGACTTCTGACCTACACCTGTAGGGCAGCAAAGCTATCTTTCAGGAAAGAGATTGAAATGTTAGCATTTTAGATTAACAAGTATTGAAAAAATATTGCTACAGTAAATGTAGAAAACTCCCCACACTCATGCATACACTATAGAACTTTGTTTTCCCATAATGATTAACTATGTATCGAAAGCAGACATCTTGCCTCTCCCCATACAATCTCTCAAAGCAGAAAGCAGTTGTCTTCTACATTTGAAGACATCCTGCCTCCCCCATACAATAAACCTTAGCCCTCAATTAATCGATTGGGGAGGCACTTTACCCTCTGTCTCCCGGTTGACATCTTCTGAAATAAAAAAAATTAAAAAATAAAAAACTTTATTTTAAGTTCTGTCTGGTGGATGTGATTGGCAATCCTACAGCAGCAAGCATTCAGACCCACATGGGTCAAGGATTCCCCGGGAAGGAGAATCCTACAGGACTCGTTCATTACCACTACCACTAGATACTCTACACAAGAAATTCTAAAGAATGGATTTCAGACAAAAAATAAAATAAAAAAGGTACAGAGAGAAGATTTGAGATGTAAGAAAGAATAGTTAGTAAAGATAACAATACATATATTGGTCAATAAAAATATTGATTTGCCAAATCTATGCATTAGATTTGAAGTTAAAAAAAAGATTCAACTAAGATATGCATTATATTAAAACACACAATATATTGAAGCTGGAGAAACTTGCAATTAGCCAGTTTAGTACCGAGAATTTCAGATATCGTTGTTCTGTTACCAAAGTCTAAATGGTGAGTATATATGTGCTTGCTATTTCACCAAAACACTTCAAAATAAACATACAGGTTATATACATGTTGGAATTGTGCCCCTAAGTAAAATATGTAACATATTTTATTAGTCTCAGCTAACCATTTTTTCTGCTTTCTATTTGTACAATCTTTGCTTCTTATAGTTTTTGCTAGCAACAATCAGCTGTAAACGAAAGCCAGTATAAAGAGTTTGCTGAAGTAAAAATATTTCCACAGCTTTCTTATCAATATTTCACTTCTCAGTGTCAGGGTCAAAGACTTTCATTCTCATAAAGCTGCGAGGAGACAATATATTTCTTTAAGTTCATACTGAAATAGAAATGACTTGCCATTTATCTTTTCCTCAGAACAGGTTTGATTTGGAGAGGAAAAGCAAGATTTCCCTAAATGGCTTAAAGGAAAGTAGATAGAGACCAAAGGTAGCTAAGGGGGCGGGGAGGTGGGTTGGCTAGAAGAGGAAGGAAGGGATATGAAATTGAAACAATTTTGCCCAGGAGACAAACTCCTTTCAAATGCTGGCCCAGAGATTACTAGATCTGCAATCTTTAAAACATGAGTCACTGAAACTCAAAGCTGTGCATGCTATGTTCTTAGGAATGAAGCTTGCTGTATTATCCTAATATAATCTGCGTATTGGTCAAATGATAGAGATAGCCTAGCTTTAATGCCTTGACTCAAAGAGAAATAATCTTTCTACTCAGTCTTTTTCCTTCTTAGCAGGTAACTTTATTGTATTATGTCAGTGCCAAGAATATAAATGATTAGTTTTGCATATTATAGACTGTTAAAAGATCCTTTGTTTGTCAAATCTACAATTCTGCCCATAGTACTGCCACCCTGTATCAATTTACCTTTCAGAGAGACAAAAGTGCTACATATACTAAACACAAAGCTAAAGTGACAAGAGTCCTTTTTGCAACCCAAATAAATATATCACTGTCATTTACAGTTTTTTGTGTTCAGTTGAATTTTTTCCAGCACTACTTGGAAGTTAAAGGAGGGTGAAAATAGAGAGACAGCTCATTGACTTCCCATGCATATATCTATACCACTTTAATCTTGCACATCAAAGGTCAAACAAAATTATTTGCTTGGAACCGCTGTCCTCAGAGATTTGAATTAACATAGATGGTGAGTAACACAGGGAAAAAAAAGTTAATTTTATCTCAATTGGATTAAGCCAAGTCCCATCCATACTGAAGGAATAAGGTTACAAAAGACTAGAAACTGCTAGGTTGACAGAAAGGGATTAATTCATGGGCTAGCATCTGGTTGTTGACTAATAACATATTGATCGTATCTGTAAGATATGCAGAATGTCTATCAGGAGGAAAGACACCTTGGAATTGAAGATTGCTAACATATCTGACATGATCAAAGTTAGATTAATATTATTAAGCAGCTGCAAGTGAGCTGCATATTATTTTAGCAAGCTCAGAAATATTTTACACAAGTCTGGGACCGACCATCATAAACAGTAGCAATACATGTCGGTTAGAGGGAAGTGACTGATTTGTATAGATGCTTCTCCCTCTGCCCCTTCTTTTCTTTAATGTGTTCCAGCAGACATATTGAACTACCACAGTTTAATCCCAGTGGAGCCTGCAGGTGGTATTGTCCTTGCATTGAGGAGTTATTAAATTCTTAAGGTCACCATAATAAAGGTTCCATTAAATTGAGTTAATAAAAACATTGGGCAAAGGTTTGCAAAGAGCACAGATGTCAAAGCTGTGGGAATTGGAATGTCTCATAATATCAGACTAAAAGAATAATTTAAATCATAGCACACTATAAAGAAGATAAAAATTCTGCATTCTTTAACAAAATGTATAATTTTGACACATAATACACATGTGCATATGTGAATACTTATATAAGAAATTTATTTATTTGGATGCCTTGTTTTCTTTTCTTTTTTTTTCAGGTGAGACTGACTGTTAAAAAATTGACACGTAGAAAATAGCATCCCGATGGTAAACACACAGTGAATTTTTGAGAATTTTGGAAAATTGATTTTTTTAACAAAAATGAAGGTAAAAGAAGAAAAATGTGGCACTTGGTTTAGAATGACTTTTAGTACTTGTCTGGATGAAGTATGTGGATATGGTTTAGAAAATAGTCTTTAGTATTTAGTTGGAAAGATGCAGCTATTAAGATTTTCGTTATACACCCTATACACAAAGTTGTACTAATGGCATAAAGTATATGAAAGTCCAATTATTCCCCATGCATTTCACTTGACAGAGGATTTACAGCAGCCTGTTTCCTTTTCTATTTCGTATGGAAGAGAAAACAGGATACATCAGTTTGATAGCATTGTGATAAACATTCTAGAAACTGATCCTTACCCAATCTGTCCTATTATTACATTTTAATATTCTAAATTTTCAGGGAAAATTAAAAGTGCAATCTTGCAGAAAGAATATGACTTTTTAGAATGAATTTACCAGACTCATTTTAGTGATCTACTGAAGAATAACCACTATTTCTTAACTAAAATCTGATTTTTGTTTTTTCTGGAGCACAATAGCCTATATTTCCTAGACTTCACTGCATTCCCTAGCAACGTGATGAGTTCCTCCTTCAGGGCTGTCTACATCATTTTTGAGGCCCAGCGTAATAGGAAAATATGAGGGGCTGGGGACAGAATAAAGGGTGTTTTCAAAAAGCAGGAAAAAAAGCTCCATTAAAGACATTAATATATAAAGCTTTTCCGTTTCTTTTTCAATCTTCTCTCAACTTATCACATTGTTTTTGTATTGGCTAATTAATGTTGCTCTAAGTAAACAAAAATTTTAATTATTAATATGAGCTTTACTGTTCAAATGTATTTTGTTCAATAACAGCTTTCAAAGCAAATACATGAGGGTACTTCAAAAAGCTCATAAAAAGATTTGTTTTCTTTTGATTTTATTTTTCCACAAACTTTTGAAGTACCCACAAGGGCATTTAATGAGGAATAATAGAAATTGCACAATTCACATTTTAAAGCCCATACGTATATGTGTATTTCATTATTAGCAGAAAACAGTTCATAAAATTAACTTTTTTATTTCAATCATTGATATGCACACATTTTACCAATATTGTCTATCTTTGGCTTACCGATAAGTAAGAAAGGACTGGAATAAAAGACTACTATGGGTTATTCTTTCTTTCCCTTTCCTTTTACATCATCATTTTCAGCACAAGGAATTCAAGGAAGCAATACTAGTAGAAAAGATTAAGATAGTGTTCCTTGGTTGTTCCTGTTCCTCAAAACTCCACTGCCTTCCTTCTGCATTCAAATGAAGTCCCCGTTTAAAGGAAGTTTGACTTCTCCAGGCTGTTTGTGCCCCTGCTTGCTCCATCCCAGATGTACAAGCTTACCTTGCACTTGCCTCAACTCTTGCTGTACCACTCATGAAGGGTGCACCATAATTGGATGTCCATGGACCCATTGCAAAGGCTATACATGAATGGTACAGCAAGATATGGTAGACATGCATATTGTGTTTATCTCTTGTTCTCAATTTTCCCATGAGACTTCATTAACAAAAGTCCGAAGGAAAAAATTATTAAGAATTTCAAAGCAATGACAGAAGACCATTCAACCAAGTGTGGTGTTCTTCTGAGTATGGGGCCTGCGTGACTGCACAGTTCACATGCCCATGAGTCTGCTCCTTTCTTCATTAAAGGAATGTGAGTAGACGTGCTGTGTATCATTTTAGCCTGAGCCTTAAGATACTACACATACTTTCGTGACACTTTTTGCTCCTTTCATGGTGGCAGGAAAGTACACTAGACAGACATAACATTGTGCATTCAGATAAAGATAATGCTTAATAAATGAAGAGCAAAGACTTAGAATAAATCTGAGTACTTGAATGACCATAAAGAACAGAACTGTCTTCTGCTCTTAAAAAAAAAAAAAAAAAAAAAAAAAAAAATCCAAAAACCGAGATCTTGCCATTTGCCACACATGGATAAAACTTGAGGACATTTGGCTAGGTGAAATAAGCCAGATAAAGAAAGAAAAAGATTGCATGATTGTACTTACATGTAGAATCTAAAAACAAACAAACAAAAAAAATACACAGAGCAAAGCAGTGGTTACAAGGGGTGGGGGTGTGGGTGTGGGAAGAAATGGAGATGTAAGTCAGAAGAAACAAAGTAGCAGATATTTAGGATGAACAAGTGTAGAGATCTAATTCACAATATGAGGACTGTAAGTAATAAAATTGTAATGTTCATGGTACTTATGTGAAGTGGGTAGATTTTAGCTGTTCTTGCCACATAAACAGAAAAATAATGGCCAACTATGTGAAATGACAGATAAGTTAATTTGCTTCACTATAGTAACCTTTTTGCTATCTATATGTATCCATAGCATCAGGTTGAATAACTTAAATATGCACAATAAAAATTATTTTAAAAAAGAAAATTACACTAATGATTTAGAAATAGAAATATTGAATTAAAAAAAAAAAGTGCAGAGCTGCTTGTCCTATCTTCTTAGGGAAATTTTTGTAAAACAGAAATAACAATTTACGTAATAGGTTTTGAGAATAAACAATTTACACTGGTTTGGGGAAGTTGTAGGAAAATCTTAGAGGATAGTACAGTATAGTAGTGTTACTAGCAGCTGGATTGTTAGTACACTGGTTTTAGAAATCATGGAGCAGCAGAGTAGTAGATGGAGAGATTCCTTAATGTGAGTCTTGGACCTTCAGTTGAGGAATGCAGCTAGCCCAGGTTGATCCTGCAGGGAGGAAGTCAGGGAAACAGCTATTGGCCACATTCTATATCCTTCTTCCAGTCTCCTGCTGGGACTCCTTATGGTTGAACCCATCTAGAAACCAGAAGCAAGAGAACCACATGGAACAACACACCTCAACCACAATGAGTAGAAAAACGGTAAAGTGTGGACCATGCGTATGGAGAAAAATGAAGAAAGATAAACAGCATGTTCCACCACTTTTGGTCCTCAACACCATTCTTATAATCATCCAATTAAAAGTTAATTTCCCTCAATAAGGGACCACACCTCCCAAAAGGTATTCTGTCATCATAAGGTGTTATCAATGTGCTATCATTCTTCATGTGAATGTTGATATGTTAGCCATCACTACTGCTTTTTTACTGAAGAAAATGTGTGGGGAGTGGGAGGGAAAGATAACTAACATGAAACTATTATCACCTTGTTTCTGCTGCAGTTTCTATGCCCTAAGTAGCTAATCATTGCCTTTTTTACTTTTGTTTTTTTTTTACAGTTTCCCTTTCCTCTGACAGGCATTCGACTGAATCTGATTCTTAACAAGATGAATAATTCAAGGATTTATTCTTGTAGGAAATTAATACAGGTAGAATGGTCAAGTATTTATTGTGTTTCTGCAGTTTTCCATTAACCAGGATTATTGAGCAAGTGACTAGTAAGAAGAGCCTTGGTAAATATCCTTGATCATCCTCCTTTCCTCTACTTCATTGCAGTGACCCAATCTCCCCAGGCAGTGGCATCATAATCAGGGATTCAGCATTGGAATCTGCTCTGGACAGATTGCCTTGTAGAGCAGAAAGCCATACTGTTGAGTAAATATATACTGTGCATCCCCGTGAACATTAGTATTCTGTGTATGAGTCTCTTAAACAAGCACTTGAATGTCTGTGGAGAAAGACGCTGTTATCCACATCTCATTACGTAAAGATGCTGTTACATTCTCATCTAAACTCTGCAGTAGAAATCTTCCGGTAGGCTTTATGTGGGACAAGAATATCTTCAACTGTACAACTATTCAGAGGAGTTCCTCTACCTTTACTATCTCTAACTCTGCCTTAAATATCTTTGTCACTAATTTTCCTATTTTATTTTATTCAAGTTCTGACCAACTGGCCAACCCATAAGAAAATTTTGCAAAAATCAATGTAGATCCTTGCTTTGGGCATCTATCTTTCTATAATACTTGGACAAAAAAAATATATTTCCCAAAGTTCCAATCTGAGAATATAATTTATCTTCATTTCTGTTTTTCTGAGCTACCTCTGTGGAACTTCAGAGCAATAATTTTCTACATCTAGTGGGCCAATGTAACAATCATTCTGGCTTGATTTATCCATAAGTAAACTCTGAACTTTTTCTATTTCCCTGAACTGATCATTGGGAAATCTTCATGAAGACAGAGACATGAGTTAAAAATCAAATGGAAAAATAATGACAGGAATTTTCTTGAGCATCTGAGTCATGTGTCTATGCAGTTTACTCAGGTGTTCTAACTCACTGAGTAAAGTTGCACATACAATATTTCTATTTTTAAAAAAATTCTATGATTTAATGTAGTAATCACACCTTATCCATGAAGTATACTTTCCAGGACCCCCCAGTGGATGCTGGAAATCTCTGATAGTATTGAACACTATATATGCTATGTTTTTTTTTTCTATACATACATACTTATGATAAAGTTTAATTTACAACTTAGACACAGTAAGAGATTAACAATAACTAATAATAAAATCAAACAATTATAGCAATACGCTGTAATAAACAGTTATGTTAATATGATGTCTCCCTTTCTCTCTCTCTCTCTCAAAATATCTTAATAGTTTCAGACCACGGTCGACCACAGGAAACAAATTGCAGAAGACAAAACCACAGATAAGGATGGACTATTGTGACTGGTACATCAGATAACACCCAGTTCATAACTGACAATTTAGGTTACTTTCTTATTAAGACTACTGTGGATAGGCATACAGTCTCAATCAAAATCCAATAAAAAACCAGGAACTGCTTTTGAAATGGCAAGCAGATAATGTCATGATCTTTGTTATTTTTTACATTTGTGCTATTATTTTCTTGTTAGGTCTTTCTAAAATCTCCATACAGTATTTCTGTCTACTCTACAATACTTATTTTATGGAAATAGAATAATCTTGGCATCAAACCAGGCAAGCATATCACAAGAAAAAAATTACAGGCCAATCTCTGTTAAAAATATAAGTAAAATAATTCTGAATATAGTATTAGCAAGCCAAATCTAGCAATATATAAAAGTTTACAATAGCACCCCAACTTGGGATTATTCCAAACTATAGAATAAATTTAGCATTCAAGTATCAATAAGTGAAATTCATCACTGTAACAGAACAAAGAAAAATCACCTGATTACTGAAATATATGCAAGATAAACATAATTTAATAAAATTCAACATCGATTATTTTAAAACAAATCTTAGTAAACTAGGAATAGAAGTTTATTTTTAAAATCTCGAATAAGAGTATCTATAAAAAACCTATAAGAGTAATCATACTTAATGATGAATTATTGAAAACTTAATAATGAATTATTGAAAATAAAACAAGGATACCACAATCACCATTTATTCATCTGAAAGAGACAATCTCAAGAATCCTCTGCAGTTAGTACATGCAGCTCAATGACTGAATGGCAGCCATCCTAGTACAGATATGGCTCTTGGAATGTGGTAAATTACAATGTAGCACCTCCACTTCGCCCTACATGCAATCTAAAATGTGAAATGCTGAAATAGAAATCAAATTTCTAAAATAAGCATTTTCATGCACAGTAGGAAAGAATGGGAAATATATGGTTGACATTGATTCAAAACAGATTTGAAACCATCACAGGCAAGGATTTAAAGGCTCCATGTCATGTCTTATTATGACCTCTGGCAGGAACATACTTTTCTGTTTTCTATTAGAGCCTGACCTCTGGGAGATTCTCCCTTTTCTTTGTCTACATAGGAAGTGGGCCTTGAGGTGTATACTCTCTTTGGGAGCTGAGCACTTTTTCATTCTCCGACCTGAGGATGAAATTTTGAGAACCCAGGGTCCTTTTAGTGGATGAAAACCATAGGCTTTTTCAGAGTACTATTATAGTTTATTTCCCAAAGTTTTCTCAAAAACACAAGTTTCTGTCCTTTCAGACTGTTCTGTGCATAAGTTACTAAAGCCAAAAATCTTGTCTAGACACAGTTCTTAGTTCAGCAGAAGGATTTGAGGAAATACTGTGGTAAAGTGAGTTTGTGACATATTTCTTTTGAGGTGACTATAGAATAACCAAACAAAAAGTTTAGATGTCCTTTGGCTATATACATCTAGAGCTCCAGAAAAAATCTGAGTTGGAGAGAAAGATCTGTCAGTCATCAGAGAAAAAGAATCCATTAGAATTCTTTAATTTGAATTAGTTGTTCAAGTAGACTGAATGCTGTGGTAAGAGGAGTGCTAGGAACTAATGTTCTAGGCTATGAAAATGTTATTATCATCAAAAATCAGGTATGGCATTAATTTACAGCTGGATAGTTTTCAACAATTAATGCTTTCTTCTTGCTACACTAAAACGTTTGATTTTTACAAATGTTCTTCATGATTTAAAAACACTAAATTTTCTAACGGGTATGATTTTAGCTCTGGCTTAGTATTGTTCATGTTAGGCAACAGCTAAAAGAGAAGAAGTAAACAGTGGTGTTGGATCCTGGTTACTAACTATTATTAGTATAATAATATTCTATTATACTAGAGGAAAGAAGAACTTATGTGGCTACAGAGACAGGCTCACAACAAAGGCCAGAGAGTTATAATGTTTTGTTTAAAACTTGACAAGCTCAGGCAAATGGACTCAATGTTCAGCTCTAAGACACCTTGTAAGCAGTGTGGAATATAGTTTATTAATCATATCATCATATAACAAATTATCCCCAAACTCTGCAACTTAAAACAATAAATTCAGACAGTTTCACTTTGGATGGCAATGTGGGACTATAAAAACGACTCTCCTATCTGAAACTGTGCAAAATGATCTGAATAATCAACAGGAACGATTACAATTGCTTAGTCGCCATTAAATTATTTTTCTCTCAACTTTTTAAATTCCTATTTTGGTTATAAATGTAAGAGAGTACTTCAAAAATTTCATGGAAATATTTATATTACCTTTTAATTCTATTTTTCTACAAATTTTTTGAAGTACTTTCATAAAGGGAAATTTTTAAAAGATATAAAGTTTATTTAGTACATTAAGATGTTAGAAACATTGATAGTGTTTTATTTATTTGTAAAAAATTATCAAGAGTGGTTTAAATAGTACTTGCCCTTTTATCCTATAAACATCTTTTTCTATGCCTTAGCAAATTGTCAGACTCCTTTCTAAGTATGGATATGGTACTAGCCTTTTTTTGTGCTGCTATAATAGAATACCTGAAACTGGGTAATTGATAAGGAAAAGAAGTTTATTTGCCTCATGATTCTAGGACAGCTGCATCTAGCATGGGCCTCAGCATTAAAGAAAGTGTCAGGGCAACCAGCAGATGCAAAATCACATGGAAAGAGGAAGAAAAAAGAGAGAGAGAGAGTAAGGAGGTGCCAGTATCCTTTAAACAACCAGCTCTCACAAGAACTAATAGAGCAGAACTCATTCACTACCTTCCCCTAGGGCATTAATCTATTCATGAAGGATCTGCCCTGTTTTAGTCTGTTTTGTGTTGCTATACAGAAATACCTGAGACTGGGTAATCTATAAGAAAAAGAGGTTTATTTGGCTTATGATTCTGGGACAGCTGCATCTATCACAGGCCTCAGACTACTTCTACTTATGGTGGAAAGTGGCAGGAAGCTGGCAGGTACAAGCAGATCACATGGCGAGAGGAAGCAAAAGCGAGGAAGCAAGAGAGAGAGAGAAGGTTCCAGGGTCTTTTTAAGCAACGAGCTCTTGTGGGAACTAATAGAGTGAGTACACACTCATTAAACCCCCTTCCCCAGGGAAAGCATTAATCCATTCGTGAGGGATCCATCCCCATGACTCAATCAGTTTCCAACACTGCCACATTGGAGATCAAATTTCCACATGAGTTTTGGAGGGGACAACACATCCAAACTCCATCATGCCCCATGACCCAAACTACTCCCAACATTGCCAAGTTGGGGATCAGATTTTGACATGAGCTTTGAGGGGGTTGACATATCCAAACTCTATCAGATAATACATACAACATTTTTTCTTTGTGCTTTCAATATTGTAAAATATTTCTGATTTATTTTAATGTAAAATATTTTTCTGGCATTACTTCAAGAATGAATACCTTCATTCTTTTCATCATAATCACTTTCTTTATTTATGTTGATAAGTTCAGCTCCACTAAGTTTCCCTGGCAGGATAGGTAGAGTCTCTTCAATGACAGCAGTGTCAACATTCTTGTGGTAAACTACTTGTATAACTCCATTCAATTTTATTTTAATCCTGCAGCCATTTGTATAATTCAGTACAATTTTCACTTTTTTTCCTTTGCAGAACTTTCATTTTTGTTGGCCGTATTCATTTCTGTAAAATGTCACATAGTTTATCACCAGGAGCAAAGAAGCAACACAACTACATGCTTTGCTGTCTGTTTATAAACTCAGTAACAGATGTGCAGTGACCAATGATTGATAAACTCTGAAAAAATTGATGAGATTAATTACTAAACTTGATACACAGCTCTTATTTATGTACAGATTTATGAACTGAAAAGCTAGCCGCAAAGTTTTTACTTTATGTATTTACTCATAGTTAATATACTATGGGGACTAAATTTAAACAGTGTTGTTGAGAGACTGGTGTTATTTAACTAAATAATAATTACTGATATTTATGCATATTGGACCCATGCAAAATGAAGATTAATTGAATTCAATGTTGCACACTTTTTTATGCTGTCAAGAATTTGTGAATGGCTTAGAGTTCTGGTCTAGGGTTTCCTGTGATGTTGCAATTAAGATTTTGGCTTGGGCTGTAATCATGTGAAGGTTTAAATCAGACTAGTGGATTTATTTACTAGCACTCCTGCTATATTGGGACTGGTTGTGTGTCAGAAGACTCAGTTCCTCCCCATGTGGACACTCCATAGGGCTGCTTGAGTGTCCTCACAACAAATCAGTGGGCTGCTACAAAAATAAGTAATCCCAGAGAGAGAGAGTGAGGTGGAAGCTCCAATGTCTTTTATAACCTACTCTGAGAAGCCACACACCATCATTTCCATAATATCCTACTGGTTACAAAGGTTGACCCTATTTAGTATGAGAAGGAAGTCCAGGTCATTGGGAACCATCTTCGAGACTGATTTTGATACACATAGCAACAAAGAATTTAACAACAACAACAACAAAAATAAACAAACAAACAAAAAATCTTGTGACTTAGATGGGCTGGCCTGGAGATTATTTTTATTTTTATAATATTAACACTCCTCTGATGCTTTTAGGAGAAAAAATTCATCTTTATTGCAAATATTTAGTAAATTTAATTGATTATAATATTATTTACTCCCTCACACACTCACTAAATTTCAAAGCTCCTCAAATCACAAACAAAATACTATATATCTTTGTACAAATAGAATTTAAAATAGAGCCTAGCTTATAAATCATACCTGATAGATGCTTTTCAATAAGCCTAACAATTAGGGCGAAAAACTTACTTCAAAGACCTTCCATTTGTTAGGATAATGCTGATGATTTTATGCTCTTTATTTGTTTAAGATCATCTTAGTATATTTTCCTACAAAATAATTTTTATATATAAAAGTAAGAAAAATATTAAGGACATAAATACAATTTTTCTCCATATAAGTTGTATTTTACATAAGTGTATAAAAGTGTCTATTTCCACATATATTCACCAGCATTAGTCATTAACATCACTCTTTGTTATAAAAATTTACAAACTGAAAAACTATTTGCTTTTGTTTTGGTTTGTGATTCTTTTATTACTGGAAAAGTTGAGTATTTTTCTAATACAATAATGACATTTTATGCTTCTTATTTTTTATCTTGCCCAATATTATATTACTATATTTGAATGATAATATTTATTTTCTAATTCATAATAATATTATCTTTATATACTGAAGATATAAAAAATTGTCTGTAACAAATGATGGATGAGTTTTGTTTTATAGTTTGATTGTAACTTATTTACTGTTTTTAGTCTTGCAAAAGATTATTTTAGAATTTATTTTAATTTCTATGTAATAGAATTTATTAATCTTTTTAAGATTTTTACCTTTTATATCATTCTTACAAAGTTACTTCCCAAGATTAATTGGTATATATTAATATTACTATCGGAATATTTAATCATTTTATTTTTATATTAAAAGTTTTAATGTGTGTAGAATGAATATTGGCATGTTTTTTTACTTGGCACATAAACTTATATATGTTTTTTAGAATATTAACCAGTTTCCTCAAGATTAAAACAATCCACATTTAATACTTTAGAAATAGTTACATGTATGAATCTTTATCGGAATGGTAAGTTCTATTCTCATTTCACACTTTGATAACTATTGTTAGCTGTTTTGTTTTTGTTTTTGCTTTGATTAGTGGCTTTCCAAATTACTTTTGAGGGGCTGAGCCCGTGGCGCACTCGGTAGAGTGCTGCGCTGGCAGCGCAGCGACGCTCCCACCGCGGGTTCGGATCCCATATAGGAATGACCGGTGCACTCCCTGGCTGAGCGCCGGTCACGAAAAAAAAAAAAAAAAGAAAGCCAAATTACTTTTGAGTTTAATTCACCTTATGGGTATAATTAATAGCTAGCTATTGCCACATTTGAAGAGGCTGAAAGTGAATATCAGCCACACTTCTTCCTTACAAATGTGTCACTGATCTTGTAATATTCACTGTTTTTTTAATTCCAGGCTTATGTCTCCTTAAGGTAAATCTCTTTAAATAAAATTATATTACCTAAAAAGAATGTAAAGATTTGTTTTTGTTCTAAACTACATTGTTTTGTTTAATTATATCTAGAGATACATTCTGATGAATGTTAGTGTACTTTTAAAATATATTTTTTGAGGGGGCAAGCGAAGCACTGTAAATAAAAACTACTCAGAAAAGTATAGCATTTAACAAGAAAATTTGAAATGTGTAGATGCAGTTTCTGTGTAAAAACGAGTATAGAATAAAAATTGACAGTTTGATTTTCTCGTCAAAAACAAAAACAAAAAGGAACACTGTTAAAATTGATAGATATTTTTCCAAAAAATTACTAACTGGAAATTTATGATATATGGAGATTCATTGCTAATTTCAGATATACAAAACACTTGTAATTTCTCTGGATCTCTTTCACTGGAAAAATAGGTGGAGAATGAGAAACTAATAGAGATGACTTTCCAGAATTTTGGAAATTGGGAAACAGACACCTGAGTCTTGACTCTGCTTTCTCACACCAGAGAAGGATGTGACCTTACTAACTCCACATTATATACTAATCTCAGGAATATCTCATATATGTAAACAGTGTCTTAATCATATAATATAGATAGAAAAATAGAACTTGACGTACCATATACATATTTATATATTAGATAACTCATTTTATTGTTGCAGAATGATGATACAAGTTTAAAGCATAAGGGGGCAGTGGCATTTACAAATGGAATGTCACATATCCAAAAAGACACAACTTAAAAAAAAAAAAAAGACACAACTTTATTTGTACTGTGTCACTGGAAAATCAGAATCCCCACCCACTGCTCTACCCTCGCTCTACTATTGTAGACTTTGGCGCCAAGACAGTTATGCCCAAAATTTCTGCACTTCCTCCTGCTTTGTATGTTCATATTACTTCCAACCTGATTTCATATTCTTGGATAATCAAAATATAAATATTCTTAATCTAATTTATGCTTGTAACAATATGTTGCCTTCTCATGCAAATCTGTAACACCAGAAATACATGTATTGTAGCTGTAATCAAAAGTGGGATGTAAAACACTACAGGTGTCATTAGAAGTTAGATTTATAGTCCCATCAACATAATTAAATATTAGAAGTGCTAACGCTTAAAGAAAAAAAACTGAGAACTATATTGCTAGAAATTAAAAGTAATTTCTATTCGGGATTCTGAGAGATTAATTTCTATTTCTCTACTCATAAATAAGGAGTCAAGATTGGAGGTGCCTGAGGTCTAATTTTCCATTTTCTCAAATTTACAAAGGCAGATAAGAAGTTCATAGTTTTGGATATGTCTAGAAGCCCGTGCTGTATGATAGTAGCAACTTTCTGGGCACAAATTACTTAACAATCAAGGTTTTAAATATGGAGGGAGGAGCTAGGAATGAGACCTAATTTAACTCTTTTCAATCTTATTTACCTTGTAGGAGGGAAACATGGGAATACAATGGGAACTTCATGAAGGTTGAGGAAAAATGGAATTAAAAATGATAAACATAAGCTTTATTTCTCCATATAAGCTCCATCAAATTTAAGATACTTTTGTAAACAATGATATCAGCCATTTATACATCTCTAAAGAAATGAGGGTCCTGAGAATTAACCATGTCAATGCTGTCTTTTTTACATTATTAACTAAAGAAAAATGGGTGTCCTTTAAAGATTTTTTAAGATTAGGAAACAAGAAGTCAGAAGGAGCCAAAGTAGGGATATAAGGTGAATGCTTAATGATTTTCATTGAAACTCTTGCAAAATTGCTCTTGTTTGATGAGAGGAATGAACAGGAGCATTGTCCTAGTGGAGAAGAACTCACTGGTGAAGCTTTTCCAGTTATTTTTCCGCTAAAGCTTTGGCTAACGTTCTCAAAACATGCTCATAATAAGAAAATGTTATTGTTCTTTGGTCCTGGAGAAAGTCAACAAGCAAAATGCCTTGAGCATCTCAAAAAACTATTGTCATGACCTTTGCTCTTGACCAATTCACTTTTGCTTTGATTGAACCACCTCTACCATGGCTTTGATTGTACTTTGTCTTCAGGATCATAGTAGTAAAGCCATGTTTCATCTTCTCCTGCTAAAATTGTTTGAAGAAATGCTTCAGGATCTTAATCCCACGTGTTTAAAATTTTCATTGGAAGCCCTGCTCTTGCCTGCACCCGATCTGGGTGAAACAGCTTGAGCACCTATTGAGCCAAAAAGGTGCTCAAATGTAATTTTTCAATCAGAATTGTGTAGGCTGAACCAATTGAGATGTCTATGGTATTGGCTGTTTTCCCTGCTAATTGTCGGTTCTCTTCGGTTAGGGTAGAAGCAAGATTAATTTTTTCCTTACAAATTGATGTGGATGGGCTGCCACCGCAGGCTTCATCTTCATCATGTTGTCCCTTCTCAAAAGGAGTTATGCATTGTAAACCACTTATTTCTTTGAGGCACTGTCCCCATAAAGGTTTCTCACAAAGCATCCAAGATTTCACCACTTTTCCACCAAAGCTTCACCATAAGTATGATGTTGTCTTTGCTTCAATTTTAGCAGAGTTTATGTTGCTCTGATTGGGGCTGTTTTTAAATGGATGTCTTATGATTTTTAGTGCCTCAGTCCAGATCCTGTTCGGACATATTATAAAATATTTTGTTGCGAAAAAAGAAATTTACAATCTATGCATGATTTCTTCATAATACACATGTTCTATGAACTTTGCAGACCTGGCATATAAAAAGATGTTAATATTTTCCTTTTGTAAATGTGACAAAGTGTAGTTGCTCTGTAAAGAAATATGTTTTCATTACTCTTCTTCCCTTGAAAAAAATCTACCCCCATATCAGACCAATTCGAATTTACAGCTTTCAACTCTGAATAACTCTCTTTAAAAATATATGTACTAATTTTTTTTCCCCTTGCAAACAACTCTGGGCTTGAGATTTAGCAATTAGGGCAAATACACAGGGAACAAATAGTAGTAAAGTAAATGAACAGAGCTTATAAATATTACTTAAATGGGGAACATGATAGGTCCACTCTAACCATGGTGTTTTAGTCCACTCAAGCTAAAAAAACATCTTAGACTGGGTAATTTATCAACAAGCAAAATTTATTGCTCACAGTTTTTAAGGCTGGGGCATCCAAGATCAAGGCATGGTCATACTCAATGTCTGGTAAGGGCTGCTCTCTGCTTCTAAGATGGTGCCTTATTGCTGCAATGTCATGTGGTGTGAGATGCATGGTTGCTCTCTTCAATCACTTTTAAATGGGCACTAATTGCATTCATGAGACCTCATGACTGAATTACTTCTCAAAAGACCTCACTTCTTAGTACCACCACAATGGAGTTAGGTTTCAAACGTGAATTTGGGAAGGACATATTCAGACCATAGCAACTGGTAAGGTTTTATTTTTAAAATAGAATTTCTGCTTAAAACAGGTGAATAATTAGGCCAAAGCTATGAAAAACTAAAATTAAGTGCATTTTACCATTTCCAGGATAAGTCATGGTCCTGAAATATTTGTTTTTCAAATGGCTAGTGGTGATTTTAAAATAACTAATTTCTGGGCTTCAAAAATGATAATTTTAGAACAGGTGGTAAACTTGAGATTGAACAAAAAGCTGCTATGCTACTGGTTTTCTCAAAGACTACAAGGACTGAGCCTTTTTTTACTTTCTCCCACCAATTTTTGAGTAGCTTTAAAAATCTTATTATGAGATCATGGGTTATTGTGAGGAAAATGGAGTCAGTATAGTGAGGCTTCCTCGCCTTACATCCGGCTGGGTATGATTCAGTACATCCATTGTAAACAAGTTACAGGAGAGTGGTGTGACTACACATGCGTGTACATATACTCCTTGGCTCATTGCCAGTATTGTATACTTTTGGTATAAAAGGCAGTGGCTCTGAGCCACTGGCCGGTAGAGTTTGCAATGGAATAAAGCATGTCTATCCTGTTATTGGCCTCCAGAATCTTTTTCAACTACCTGACTCACAACCTACACAAGATGTGGAAGAGGGATCTGTGATCCAGCCTGACAGTTATGATTCATGGTGTTGTTGGATTCTTCCTTCTTTAGTATAATCAAATAGAAAATCTGTAGAAGATTACAAATGTAATGAAGGCATGGGAAAATCAAGAAATGGAGAAAAGCAATATGTCATGCTGTGAGAGAAAATGTATCACTGTAAGTTTAAAAAGAAAATGGGACCTAGCAGAGCTAAAGGGGACTATCAGAGAGAATGAAAAGAAAGTAAAAAATACCCAGGTTAAGAAGAATTTGCCCTGTCCACCTCTCAGAAGAATGAAGATCCATAGAATAGGAAGGGATCCTAGGCTTAGATAAGGACTGGTAAAGACATCATACCCCAAAAGCAAAATCATTGACTACATCCACATCTGGTGACTGAAAGTGAAGAAATGTTTCCGTTTTCTTGCATTGGTAAAAATTGTTGACACTCTCCTCCTTGCCAGTGGTAGGTCCTGCACATTTCAAACTAGCATTCCATAGAATGACCTGGGACTAAGAAAACAGGAATTGTTCCAAAGGATCAGGTGGGGACAGTTCTCCTTCCTTAATAGAGTTGTAATTTGGAAGTTTTCCTCATGTTTTTGCTGTTTTAAAGAACCCTTTAGAATTAGCAGCCCCTGAAGTAGATAATCTGAGGCAGTTAAATTACTAGAAAGGGAATGAGTGGCTGAAAAGTCAAAGATGATTTTCTTTTGTCAGTGAAGAATAAATTACTACTTGTGGACCCAATCATGCACAAGCAGCAATCCCCAAAACTATTTGGCTTCATTTTCCTGAAATTATATAACAGAGTTGGGGGTCTTTCTTGAACCCTACAATGTAAGCTACCAAGACACAGTGTAATTCTGCAGTTTCTTCCATGTGATAAATACAGTTACTATAGAAAACAAAAATAGAAGGATAGAAAGAACATCTTCCATTGATACAAGACCTGGATTTTGGCATTAAATGTGAAGTGGCTAGAAATCCATATAGCCGTGCTATGCTACCTTTAAAAATAAAAAAAAAATAAAATAAAGGAGGGGGTTTCTCAAATAAACCCATTTCTTTTAAAAAATGTTTTCTGAGTAATAGGCTTTATTTTTGTAGCAGTTTTAAATGTACAGAGAACTTGAGCAGAAAATACAAACAGTTCTTATACCCTCTCCCCCTTAGCAATTTCTACTGTTATTAACATGTGTGGTACATTATAAACCAATATAAACCAATATTAATATAATACTATTAGTCTTCCCTCCCTGTGTTGGACAGTTCCATGGGTTTTACTAAATGAATAATGCCATGTATTCACCATTACAGTATCACACCTAGTATGCCTCCTATCTCGCTGCCCTAAAATCCCCCTGTACTCCACCAGTTTGCCCCTCCATTCCTCACTCCTCTCCTGAAACTCTAGCAACAACCAATTTTTTTTTTCCATTACCTCAAACATTTACCATTTCTTTGTGTTGGAAACATTCAAAATCCTATCTTCTAGCTAAGTGAAAGCATACAATAAATTGTTAGTTATAATTACCCTGCAGCGCTATAGAACACTAGATATTATTCCTCCTATCTAGCTGTACTTTTGTATTCCTTAACCAGCTTCTCACTATCCCCCCTACCTCTACCCTTTCCAACCTCTGGTAACTGCTGTTTTACTGTCTACTTCTATGACATAATTTTTTTAGTATCCACATGTGAGCAAGAACATGCAGTATTTTCCTGGCTTACTTCATCTGTTGATGAACACTTGGGTTGATCCCACATTTTGGCTATTGTAAATAGTGCTGCAAAGCACATCGGAATACAAATATCACTTTGATACATTGATTTGTTGTCCTTTGGATATATACCCAGTAGAGAAATTGTTGGGTCATTGGGAAGGTCTAGTTTTAGTTTTTCAAGAAACATCCATGGTGTTTTCCATAATGGCTGAACTAATTTACATTCTCATCAAAATGTATAAGTGTTCCCCTTTCCCCAGATCATTGCCAACATTATTTAAAGTGGTGTAAGATGAAATCTCATTTGTGTGTGTGTGTGTGTGTGTGTGTGTGTGTATATATATATATATATATGTATGTATGTATGTATGTATGTATGTATGTATGTATTTATGTATACACACACACACACACACACACCTGTTGGCCATTATTATGTCTTCTTTTGAGAAATGTTTATTCAGCTCATTTGCCCATTTTTTTGCCCTCATTTCAGATTTTTTTTTAATTTTGCTGTTATTTGAGTTCCTTGCATATTCTGCATATTAATCCCTTATCAGATGAATAGTTTTCAAATATTTTTCTACTCTATTGGTTGTTACTTCACTCTGTTGATTGTTTCCTTTTCTGTGCAGAAGCTTTTTAGTTTGATATAATCCTATTTGTCTATTTTTGCTTTAGTTGACTGTGCTTTTGTTGTCCTCTTCATAAAGATATAAAGACTTTGCCCAGACCAATGTCCTGAAGGATTTTTTTTTTTGTACTTTCATAGTTTCAGGTCTAACATTTAAGTCTTTAATCCTTTTTTTTATTGATTTTTGTGTATAGTGAGAGATAGGGGTCTAGTTTCATTCTTCTGCATGTGGATATCCAATTTCCCCAGCTCCACTTATTGAAGAGAAACTCCTTTCCCCAGTGAATATTCTTGGTGCCTTTGTAGAAAATCAGTTGGCTATAAATAACATGGTTTTATTTCTGGATTCTCTATTCTGTTCCATTGGTATGTGTGTCTGTTTTTATGCCAGAACCATGCTGTTTTGGTTACTATAATTTTGTGGTGTATTTTGAATTCAAATGTTATTATGCCTCCAGCTTTGGTTATTTGAGGTTTTTTGTAGTATCATACATATTTTAGGATTGCTTTTTCTATTTCACTGAAGAATGTCATTAATATTTTGATAGAGATTGCATTGAATCTGTAGGTTGGTTTTGGAAGTATGGTGATTTTCACAATATTAATTCTTCCAATGTATGAACAATGAACATGAGATTTTTTTCCATTTATGTGTATCCTTTTCAATTTCTCTTATCAGTTGTGTGTAGTTTTCCTTGTGAAGATCTTTCACCTCATTGATTAAATTAATTCTAAGGCTTTTTTTTTCAGATATATATATTGTAAATGGGATTGTTTTCTTGATTTCTTTTTCTTTTTTTGCTATTGGTACATAACAATGCTACTAGGTTTTGTATGTTGATTTTTTATCCTGCAACTTTACTTAATTTGTATGCCAGTTCTGAGAGTTCTCTGGTGGAGCTTTCAAGGTTTTCTATATATGAGATCATGTCATCTACAAACAGAGATAATTTGACTTCATCCTTTCAAATTTGAATGCCCTTTCTTTCTTTCTCTTGCCTAGTTGCTCTAAGGCTTCCAGTACTATGTTGAATGAAAGTGGGCATCCTCATCTTGTTCCAGCTCTTAGAGGAATCATTTCTTGAATTGGCATGGGGGGAGTGGGTTTCTAAGAGTGTGTTATATATTATGATCATAAATATAAAGTGAAATGTACCATTATACAAATGTTTTGGTGGATATTATTAGTCAACTTTGCAGAGTGCAGAAAAAACTATGAAAATTATTTTTAAAATTCCCTTAAACTTTATGCAAACGTTAAAAAAATCTGATAAATCTTGACAACAATTTTGCATATATTCTGACATTTTTAATTGGTTTTAGAAAGTTGATCTAATTAATACTGAGGTAACATCTGTATTTTTATAACACCCTTTAACAATTCAACTTCTAAAAGTTCCAAAAATGATTATAAATAATTAGAAGTATGTAGAAATTTTACACTTAATTTAGAAAAAAAAAATGTTAGGCAAGCTTTAAAAAGTCTGCATTTTCTCTTTTTCTATTTTTGTATATCTAATAAAATGTAATTCTAATCTGAAACAATGGATGGCCTATGTCTTTGTATTGCTTGTATTTTCCTTTCTATAGTGATTTTGTAGATAAGGCTTAGGTTTATTTTTCATTTCTGATAGATGAACTTCTGGTCATGATGATAAGAATAACCATTGGAATCTGAACCCTTTAGAATCGATTTTAGAAGACTTCAAAAATTGTTAAAAATAGATAAAAAGCAAAAGATTTAAATTCAGGAGCAAACAAATTTGATCACATTTGAAATTAAAAAGCATAAATCATGATAAAATTAAATTATGGACAAAACAAAATCTAGGACAATTAAATAAATTCTCATTTGAGAATGGCATGAAGTAATTTATAATAACTGAGGAGAAGTTGACTTATTAAGATAAGCTAATGAAAATTGGACAGAAAGTTTTCTTCCTGGTTTATTTAAATATCTAGTAGCCATGGATCATGCTTCTATTCTACTAGTGTTCACTTAGACAATGTGTACTTCTGGCATCTGGACATTAGTTTTGTCTCAAAAGGGGACCAATTCTCTTCAGATGGTTACATTAATGTAGTAGGTCTGAAACATCTGACTGTAAGAATAACAGTAATTTTTAGATTGATTAGACAGGTAGATAGATACACAAAACACACATACAATTATGTGTATATTTATTTAAACACAAATGCACATATGTATGTATATATATAAGTTCTTTACACAGGGTGCCACTAATCAACCTATGATAATTTGATAATTACATTATCTGAAAAAAAATTAATTTTACACTATTAAAAAGAAATTATTTTTGATAGTCAATTAAGTCCATGATGTTCAAAAAAATTATTTAGACTTTGTAGAGAGAAGTTATTTATTCCAATATAAGTCAAACAATAGATGCCTAATTATAAAATATTATCTAGCCCATATTGGGAGGACAAAAGAACATCCATCAATGTCAGGGATTGAATTCTTGAGAAATACTTTTGTGATAATTGTCCTCAGACCAAACTTGACATCAGAAACATCTAAATAAAAGGGTTTTACCTCACAGCCAGGAAATATTCTCTGGAAAAATTTCCCACATTTTAAAATTTCATTTTTTATTTTTTATTGGCATAATCATTGTTGTAAATCAAACTTATTCTTTATGTCCCTTATGCAAACTTTCCTCTTCTCCCTTCCCTTCCCCCACTTCATCCTTCCATTTCCCCACTTCCTTCTCCCCTCCTCCCTCTAATAACCATAGATTTGTTCTCTCCATCTGATAGTTTAGCTGTTCCTCTGATGGTTTGTTGCCTAGATGATCCGTCCAGCACTGAGACAGTAGTAATCAAGTCCTCCTCTATTATCATAAATCAGATGTTTCTTCTATTACTCTGGAGTGTGCTTTGTGGAGAGAGAGGACCTCTTCCTTTTTTTTCTTGCCTCCGCTGGTGCCTCTCCTTGTTTCAATGCAGTCTGGTGTGCCATCTGCACAGTGGCTGTGACTGCTGCTATAGAGACTAGATGCTTTTGCAGCAGCAATGGCAATTGTGGTGGCTATGGAGGGCTACCCATGTGAAAATGATGTTTTTGGTGTGCTCTTTACCTGGTTGCACCTGGGTTTAGCTTCCTCTGGCTCTGTGCCTCAGGCCACATTTTACATTTCTAACGACTGGTGAACAGCTTTCTAGGTATAGTCTCTGCTCCATGCCCCACCTCAAATGAGAATTTGATCTTACTGACACTGATCATAGTTCAGAAACCTGAAATGTTCAAGGCCAGAGAATACAAGATGTAAACCCTAAGTATAAAAATGGCAGTGGTATAGCTAAGAAAGCATTCCTCATATGTGGTACACCTTTATCTCATGTGTGCAGTATCACTGATAGATGTGTGCCTCCCATAACAGACGGGGGAGGGGGGGGATAAGGACTTCTTTCTTTTTCTTTTTTTTAAATTTAATTTTACTTTCTCAATATACATTTGGTTGATTATTGTGGCCCATTACTGAAACCTCCCACTCCCCTCTCCCAACAACCTCATATCTGTTCGCTTGTAAAAACTTCAAGAAATTGTGATTGTTTTGTCTTCTCCCCTTCCCAGTTTATTTGTTTATTTATTTATTTTTAGCTCCCACAAATAAGTGAGAACATGTGGTATTTCTCTGCTTGACTCGTTTCACTTAATATAATTTTATCTAGGTCCATCCATGTTGTTGCAAATGGCAGTATTTCATTCTTTTTTATAAAAGAGTAGTATTCCACTGTGTAGATATACCACTCATCTGATGATGGACATTTGGGCTGGTTCCAACCCTTAGATATTGTAAACAGTGCTGCAATGAATATTAGACAAAGGTATACCTTTGATTTCCATTCCTCTGGGTATACAGCAGTGGGATAGTTGGGTCATATGGTAGACCTAACTGAAATTGTTTAAGGAACCTCCATACCATTTCCCATAAAGCCTGCACCATTTTGCAGTCCCACCAACAGTCTATGGGAGTTCCTTTTTCTCTGCAACCTCAGCCACATTTATCATTTACAATCTTTTGGATATTAGCCATCTTAACTAGAGTAAGATAATATCTCAGATTGCTTTTGATTAGCATTTCCCGAATGCTGAGTAATGTTGAGCATTTTTTCATGTGTCTGTTGGCCATTCGTATATCGTCCTTTGAGAAATGCCTATTTAGCTCCTTTGCCCATTTTTTAATTGGGTTATTTGTTCTTTTGTTGTAAAGTTGTTTCAGTTCCTTGTATATTCTGGATAATAATCCTTTGTCAGATGTATATTTTGCAAATGTTTTCTCCCACACTGTTGGTTGTCTTTTAACTCTGTTAATTGTTTCTTTTGATGTGCTGAACCTTTTTAGTTTGATATAATCCCATTTGTTTATTTTTCCTTTGGTTGCACATGCTTTTGGGGTCCTATTAATAAAGCCTGTGCCCAGTCCCAATTCCTGGAGTGTTTCTCCTATGTTTTCTTTGAGAAGTTTTGCTGTCTCAGGGAGTAAATTTAATTCCTTAATCCATTTAGAGTTGATTTTGGAATAGGGTGAGAGTCTAGTATCACTATCCTGCATATGGATATCCAGTTATCCCAGCACATTTTGCTGAAGAGACATTCTCTATCCCACTGTATAGGCTCAGTGCCTTTGTCAAAGATCAGATGGCTGTAATAGTGTGGGTTGATTTCTGGATTCTCCATTCTATTCCATTGACCAGTGTGTCTGTTTTTATGCCAGTACCATGCTGTTTTGGTTATTATAGCTTTGTAGTATAGTTTAAAGTCAGGTTGTGTTATACCTCCAGGTTTTTTGTTTTTGTTTTTGTTTTTGTTTGCTCAGAATGGCTATGGCTATGCGTCATCTTTTGCTATTCCATATAAACGCCTGGATAGTTTTTTTCATTTCTGAGAAAAATGTCATTGGAAATTTGATGTAGATTGCATTGAATTTGTGTTGGGCTTTAAAAACTAACGCCACCTTAAGTGACATTACAAGTGGATTAACGTGGCAGCCTAAGACAGCACAAAGGGGAGGAAGTAGGGTGGGAGTGTCTGCAGGAACCTTGCCTTAGTCCTTAATTGGCTGCACTCGTGAACACTGCATGATTGCAATAGATAGGCATTGAGACAGGACCCTTAAGCTGATTGGAGGATGTAAAAAACCTGCCTTCCCCATTTGCATTTAACAACAAGTGCTTGTGTGCTAATAAACGGAACTGCTCGACAGAACCCCCACTGCATCTGAGTGTCCTTTAAGTGGGCTGTTTTTGGGGGGCCGGCGGCACGCTCACCTCTCTTCAGGCTCTCTTCCCCAGTCTCCTTCCAAAGGGGACAGGAGGGAAAGAGGAATCCTGGGCCATTTGCTCACCCACCAAAAGGAACGAGGGTAGGGCTGTTCGGGTCGGCCAGCGGCAGACCCGACAAATTTGTATATCACTTGGGTAGTATGGACATTTTCACAATGTTGATTCTTCCAATCCAAGAGCATGGGATATCTTTCCATCTTCTTGTGTCCTCTTTAATTTCTCTCAGCAGTGGTTTGTAGTTCTCCTTATAGAGATTTTTCACATCCTTGGTTAACTCAGTTCCTAAGTGTTTTATTTTTTTTGGTGGCTATTGTAAATGTGCAAGCTTTCTTGATTTCTCTTTCTGTATGTTCACTATTGGAGAATAGAAATGCTACTGATTTTTGTGTGTTGATTTTACATCCTACTACTTTGCTGAAATCATTTATCAACAACAAGAGTTTTTTTGTAGAGACTTTAGGCTGTTTGATATATAGGATCATGTCATCTGCAAGGAGGCACAGTTTGATTTCCTCTTTTCCAGTTTGGATGTCCTTAATTTTCTTATCTTCTCTGATTGCTTTGGCAAGTACTTCCAACACTATGTTGAATAGGAGTGGTGAGAGTGGACATCCTTGTCTAGTTCCTTTTCTTAAGGAAAAAGCTGTCAGCTTTTCCCCATTCAGGATGATATTGGCAGTGGGTTTATCATATATGGTTTTAATTATGTTGAGATACTTTCCATCTAAACCTAAGTTATAGAGAGTCTTTATCATGAATGAGTGTTGAATTTTGTCAAATATTTTTTCAGCATCTATAGCAATGATTGTATGGTCCTTGTGTTTGATTTTATTGATATGGTGTATCACATTTATTGACTTGTATATGTTAACCAACTTTGCATCCCTGGGATGAATCCCTCTTGATCACAGTGTATAATTTTGCTTATGTATTGCTTTATTCTGTTAGCTAGTATTTAACTGAGGATTTTTGCATCTATATTCATCTAGCATATTGGGCTTTAGGTTTCTTTTTCTGTTGTATCTTTATCTGGTTTTGTTATCAGAGTGATGTTTCCTTCTAGAATGAATTTGGGAGAATTGCCTCTGTTTCAATCTTTTGGAATAGTTTGTAGAGAATTGGTGTCAATTCCTCTTTGAGTGTTTGGTAGAATTCTGCTGTGAACACATCTGGTCCTGGGCTTTTCTTTGTTGGGAACCTTCTGATAACAGCTTCAATCTCTTTTATTGTATTGGCCTGTTCAGATTTTATATATCATCTTGGCTCAGTTTTTGTAGTTTGTGTGTGCCCAGAAATTTACCCATTTCCTCCAGATTTTCAAATTCATTGGCATCTAGTTGTTTTTAGTAGTAGCTAATGATTTCTTGTTTTTCTGAGGTATCAGTTGTAATATCACCATTTTCATTTCTAATTTTTTTGGGGGGTCTTCTGTCTTCTTTTTTTAGTTAGCTGTGCTGATGGTTTGTCAATTTTATTTATCTTTAAAAAAAACAACTTTTTGATTCATTGATCTTTTGTATCAATTTTTGGGTTTCAATTTCATTAAGTTCTGCTCTGATCTTTATGATTTCTTTCTATCTTCTTACTTTGGGTTTGGATTGTTTATGTTTTTCTAGTTCTTTAAGGTGAAGTATTAGGTTGTTTACTTGCCATCTTTCCATTCTTCTGAAGTAAGCATTTAATGTGATAAATTCCCCCCCTTATTATTGCTTTTGCAGTATCCGACAGGTTTTTGCTATGATGTATCATTGTTTTCATTAGTTTCAATAAATTTTTTGATTTCCTGTTTGATTTCTTCTTGGACACATTATGTCATTAAGTAGAATGCTGTTTAATTTCCATGTGTTTGTATAGTTTCCAGAATTTTGTTTGTTATTTATTTCTAATTTTAATCCATGGTGATCTGAAAATATACATGGGATAATTTCAATTTTTCTGAATTTGTTGAGACTTAATTTGTGACCTAACATGTGATCTATCCTGGAGAATAATCTATGTGCTGATAAGAAGAATGCATATTCTGAGGTTGTTGCATGGAATGTTCTGTAGATATCTGCCAAGTCTAATTGGTCTAGAGTGTTGTCTAGATCTTGTGCTTCTCTGCTGATTCTTTGCCTAGAAGATCTGTCCAAGATTAATAGTGGGGTGCTCAGGTCTCCTGCTATTATGGTATTAGTGTCTATCTCCTTCTTTAGGGCTAATAGATTTTGCTTTATAAATCTGGCTGCTCAAAATTGGGTGTGTATATATTTATGATTGTTATGTCTTCTTGATGGGTAAATACTTTTATCATTATGTAGTGTCCCTCTTTATCTATTTTTATGGTTTTTAGTTTAAAGTCTATTTTGTCAGATATAAGGATAGCTACTCTGGCTTGTTTTTCATTTCTATTTGCATGGTATATCTTTTTCCATCCTTTCATTCTTAGTCTATGTGTGTCTTTGTAGGTGAGGTGAGTCTCTTGAAGGCAGCATATAGTTGGGTCCTCCTTTTTAATCCAGTCAGGCAGTCTGTGTCTTTTGAGTGGGGTATTTAATTCTTTACAATAAGAGCTATTATCAAAAAGTGTTGATTTATTCCTAGCACTTTATTGATTTTTGTTTGGATGTCTTAAGTGTCTTTTGTTGCTTTCTTTCTGATTTACTGTTTGTCTTCTGTATTTCTTGGTTTATTGGGTTGTAGACAAATGTTTTTTTTCTCTTCATTGTTAGGATTTTTATTTTACTAGTGAGTTTTGATTTTTCTTGTGTTTTTATGGCAGTGGTAGTTATTTTTCAGGTACCAAACCCAGTACTCCCTTTAGAATTTCTTGTAAGGGTGGTCATGTGGTAGTGAACTCCTGCAGTTTTTGTTTGTCTGAAAAATATACTATAGACCCTTCATTTAGGAAGAATAGCTTTGTGGGGTAAAGTATACTTGGCTGGCAATCTCTGTCTTTTAGTATTTTGAATATATCATCCCATTCCTTTCTGGCTTTTAGGGTTTGTGATGAAAAGTATGATGTTAGTTTGATTGGGGCTGCCTTATAAGTGATTTGCTGCTTCTCTCTTGCAGCTTTTAAGATTCTCTCTTTTCTTTGAGTTTGGCCAGTTTGACAATAACTTGTCTTGGAGAAGACCTTTTTGGGTTGAATACATTTGGGGTCTTTGAGCTTCCTGAATCTGAAGATCTGTGTCTTTTCTTACACCTGGGAAGTTTTCTGCCACTATTTTGTTGAATATGTTTTTAATGCAATCTCCTTTTTCCCTCCCCTTCTGGAATATCTGTGACTCAGATATTTGAACACTTAAGGTTGTCTGTTTTCTCTCTTGGATTTTCTTCAGTGTTTTTTATTCTTTTTTTTTTTTTTTTTTGGCTGTGTTATTTTAAACAGCTCATCTTCAAGGTCAGAAGTTCTCTCTTCTGCTTCTGCAATTTTAAAACCTTTGTTTTGTTTTTTATTTCATTGAATGAATTCTTCAGCTCATCAAGTTCTGCTACATTCTTTTTCAGGGCATTGATTTCCTTGTACATTTCTTCTTTCAGATCCTGTATACTTTTCCTCATTTCATCATGTTATCTAGCTAAGTTTTCTTGTATCTCATAAAGTTTTCTAGCATCATACTCAAAATTCCTTGTCAGAAATTTCAAGGGCTTCTTGTTCTACAGGATCTAGACCATGAGAGTTACAACCCTTTAGTGGCGTATTTTCTTTATTTTTCATATTTCTGGTATCTTTCCTTGGTGTTTAGCCATGTGGCAAGGGATTTCATGGCCCACTGGTTCAACACTATTGTTTGGCTAGGATCCTGCCAGGACTGCCAATTTGGCAAGGCTGCCTCAGTGCCTGTAGGCCTCTCTGGTTGGCACCCACTCGCCCAGGCTGGGGGTGGGGTCCAGCCGTAGTGACATCTACCTGCTAGGTCATGCTGGTGCCTCAGGGCACGTGGTTACCTCTGGTCTTGGCAGGTCTTCATAATCTATAATATAAGATGATTCTGTATCTGCCTTTATTCTTTGTGACAACTGTTTTAATTTTAACAAATAATTAATTGGTAATCAGATTGAAAATATAACTCAACTTTAGCATGTATATGTTCTCTCCTAGCTAATCTGCAATGCACCAGGAATGACAAAAAATGTAACTAGCCAATCAAAATCTACCCTGAAAGATAGAAATTTTTTTTTAACATATAAGAGCCTTAAGGAAAAGAAAACGGAAATATATACAGATGGAGTATATCCTTACAAGCTTTAAAACCAGAAAGACTTTTAAAAGTTTCATAAAAATTTCAGGAGAAAATTCTAGTTTATTCATGTTTGGTGGTGGTAAGAGTGGGGAGAGAGTTGGATAGGGGACAAGATTCAAATCAATTTGAATGAAATCCAATATTATTATCCTCCTTAAACATTAATTCCTTCTACCACGGTACTGGAAGGGGACTTCTACATTAATAGAATTCAGAGAATCTTAGAAAATAGATTCCTGAGCAAGGTCAGCCCACATATAAAGGATCACCAATACAGAAAATTAAAGGTTACTCCTGGGCTCATTTCTGTCAATGGCGGTACCAAAGGAATCCACCACCTACTTTTTCCTGTTGTTTGTTAGTATTTAGAGAGGAATAAAGAAGGAGAGAGGTTGGATTTCCTCTCTGCATGCCTCAGTCCAAAGAATGTGAGGGCAAAAGAAATAGGATGTATCATCTTTTTTTCTGAAAAACTTCTGGAGCTCTGCTACACTAAGTTCTTGGGATTTTTCCTGACCATCAGAGGCACCTTGAAATTTGTTAATGTCCCTTTGTTTTCAAAACCATCTTGAAAGAAGAGCAGTAAAATGCTTTAAACTTGTATTTTACTTTATATTTTACAAGATATTTTTATGTGTGTTGGCTTATTTCATCTTCATGTTTTCACTACAATATGTGCTTGTGATGTATATAAGAATTCATTTCTATTACTCCACTTAAACTAAAGAAGGAAACAGTATGAAACAGGTTAAATGTTACTTCCCAAGCCACAAACCACAGAAGTAAAGGCTTCTAAGTATCCAAGTTTTCTGATGCCTACTTCATTATGGTTGTTTGTATTTGTTCAAATTATTTCCCATATGATTTTATGATTTTCTTTAACTATCCTTTTGATCTATCTTTTTTTTCAGTGTGTGTGGTGGGAGGAGTATTTTTTTGTGTGTGTCTTTTTTTTTTTTTTTTTTTTTTTGTGACTGGCCGCACCGCGCTCAGCCAGTGAGCGCGCGGGCCATCCCTGTATAGGATCTGAACCCGCGAGCGCTGCACTCTCCTGAGTGCGCCACGGGGTCGGCCCGAGGGGGGAGTATTTTTTAAATAACGTGTGAAAGGAAAAACCTTGAGGCTTTTTTTTTCAAAAATACATTAGCAACAATTGTATGTATCAACAATTGTATGTATAACTTAATAAGTACTTATGCTGCATAGAGAAGGCAACTATAGCAATTACTAAGGACAACATATGGCAGGTGCCTTAAAGCTCCAGGGTGACAACAAAAACATATGACTTCAGTTCATTATAAGTATTTTCTAAGATCCTCTTAATTGCTCTAGTAATTAAAATTTACCAATATTTGTGAAAATGCCAACTGACTTGAATATATACATGGAGTTAATATACTCTTTCTGTTATGAAATTTACATAAAATATACATTTTAAGAATAATAAAGTCTCTCTCTTCCTATCTATATAATGTGCCTGACAATGTACATATATAATCATATAAAGAAATATTAGAACTTAAACATATTTTTTAAGTTGAGTTGCCATGTCTCATTTTTATTTTCTACACATTGTAACCTTGTCTCTCAGCATTTTCTGTTTGGTAATATATACTGTGCGGTGTTTGCCACCTTCTGGAACAGGGTAATAATTAGCATTAAGAAAATTCCTTAATTCAGATCAACAAGACAGCTCAGCTTTTCAGATCACATATTGCTGCTGGTAACACCACTGTGATTAACAGAAATGTTTGCTGAATTAAAGTACAAACACAAATATAATAATATGTATTTACATTTTAATTCTAGGATCCCATACAACAAGAAACAAACTTTCTAAAAGAAATTAGATTTGTTTCCTTAAACCGTTCATGTTAGATATTAGAAACTATTGCATATACTTGAGAAAAGTTATTTTTAAAAAGATATTTTAAATTCATGACAGCATAACCACTTGAAATTGCCTTTCGAGTAAGGGTTTAGTTTTTATTTGTTTAATCAATCCAAGCTTTATGAAACTCTTGGAGGGCTATAAGTAGCTAGGAACATCTTTAAGAAAAGAGTATTTAATATCTCAAGAAAATGTTTTTTATAAATTTGGTAAAACTTGAGCAATAGTTCTCTCATAAATCAAAATGGATCTGGTTAAGAATATAAAATGTTTTATAACAAAATATAAAATGAAACATCTTAACTTAAACATAACTTTATAAACATTCAGGTTGTACCAATTAGGATTCAGTACAAGAAGAGAGTCTACTCTAAGCTGCTTTTTTTTGTTTTTACTTTTTAGCAGAAAGAGGAAGTGCTTACAAAATCAGAGATCACCACTGAAAATATTAAGTTTGAGGACATATTGCCTTAGATGTTATCTGTATATCTGTAAACCAAAGACAAGAAGCCACTGCCACAACTTTATCTTCACATCAACAAAATTGTGACTGGACCTTGGAATGCTCGTATACCTAGTTCCCCTGATTCTTGATATAAATGAAGCTTTGACTAGACACTGAACATTGAGTCCAGTTGTAGAAACTTCTATCTTCAATTCAAAGACCCTGTTTGACAGCAGAAATGTCAAAACAAATTGCAGTAGTGTTTCAGTCAGAGTAACCAGGAACATAAAAAATAATCTAGGAATATAAAATAGCAGGAATTTAATGAAGGAATTTTATTTTTGAGAAGCCAAAGATGAATAGTGACCACCTACCAAACACTCAAGATTATTAAGCACATGAAAAAACTATTTCTGTTAAGGAAAGACAAAATAAGGAAAAATTGTCAATAGTGTTCAGAGGGCATTGTTACCCATTAGAAACAGGAACCATGGTGGGCATGTCAGGTTGAAAGAGGAGCCACAGAGAAGTTGTGTTAGGTGTTAGAGATAGTCTGAAGCAGAGAGAGAAAGGGAGAAATACTCTGACTTTTCCTTCCTACAGTCATTAAAGCATTCTGACTTTGGCTACCATTAACAAGAAACTTTGGGAAGCCAACTGACATCTAGCTTGGGAAAGCCTTCCAATTCTTATCATGAACCAAAATGACAAAGGAGTTGGGAGTAATTTTCAGCTTTCCAGTCTGTTTTATAGAGGAAGACTCATTAGAACACTAGAAAGAGGGATAATAGATGTGTAATATCAGTTTATCATACCCAATATATTCAATCTCTTCAGCTTCTCAATATCTGTCCACCAACTTCCATACAACAGCATGCTTTCAACTAATATGAGCAAGCATATATCTTAGAAATAAAAAGATTATCACCTTTTTCCAAAATGTAGAGACCTACAGGGATATCAATGAATCATTTCATTTCTGGGTGAGGTTTATTCCTCTTCTACTTTAGTTGCAATTCCTCTTTGGTAATATGCAACTTCAACATTACAACCACCATCACTTTTATTTAAAGTGATAGCTAAGACAGAGAGGGGGTAAAATGAAATTCATATAACTACAGATATATTATAAAAACATGGTAACTATCACAAAGTCATTGCTGATATTTATAATTTTTCATTATCATTCCCATGTTCTCTTTTTCCTCAACTGTCATATAAACTGCAATAAAGATTTAACCAACATCTGCATTATGGTCATCATATTGGAGCAATGGTGAAAAGTTGATCTGTCAAACAGCTTATAAGGATGAGCCTTTTGAATTGTGCCCTGATTCTAAGGTGCTTTACATTGAGACAGGTAGAGAAGGAAAAAAAGAAAAGAAAAGAAAAGAAAAACCTGTTTTAGCATTGGATGCCCTCATTATTTAAGTAGAAAAATTATTTGCCTAAATCAATGTCATGTAGCTTTTTCCCTATATTTGTTTTTCTAGTATTTTTACAGTTTCAGGTCTTTAAGACGAATCCATTGTTTAAGACTAATCCATTGAGTCAATTTTTGTATATGGTGTGAGATTAGGGTCTAATTTAATTCTTCTGCACGTAGATAGCCAGTTTTCCCAGAACAATTTATTGAAGAGAGTGTCCTTTCCCTGTTGCATGTTCTTGTCATCTTCATTGAAAATCAATTGATAGTAAATATACAGATTTATTTCTGAGCTGTCTAGTCAGTTCCATTGGTCTATATGTCTGTTTTCATGCCAGTACTAGGCTATTTTGATTACTATAGCTTTGAGGTAGATTTTGAAATTAGGTAGTGTGATGTCTTTAGGCTTGTGGATTTTTTTCCAGATTGTTTTGGCTATTAAGGTCTTTAGCGGTTTCATACAAATTTTAAGGTTTTATATTTTTGTGAAAAATGTCATTGAAATTTTGGTAGGGATTGCATTAAATCCATAGATAGCTTTGAGTAATGTGGACATTGTAACGATGTCCACAATATTAATTATTAACAATATTAATTATTCCAATTCATTAATATAGAATATCTTTCCATTTGTTTGAATCTTTAATCTCTTCCACCACAGTTTTACAATTTTCAATGTACAGATCTTTAAACTCCTTGGTTAAATTTATTACTAACTATTTTATTCTTTTTGATGCTATTATAAATCAGATTGTTTTCTTAGTTTCTTTATCAAATAGTTTCTTATTAATGTACAGAAATGCTACTGGTTTTTGTACGTTAATTTTGTATCCTGAAAATTTATTGAATTTGTGTATTCTAACAGCTTTTTGATTGAATCTTTAAGGTTTTCTACACACAAGATCATGTCATCTGCAAATAAAAAAAAATTTATTTCTTCCTTTTCAATTTGGATGCCTTTGCTTTCTTTCTCTTGCCTAATTATTCTGGCTAGGTCTTCCAGTACTATCTTGAACAGAAGTGACTAGAGTGGGCATTCTGGTCTCATTCCTGATCTTAGATAAAAGGCTTTGAACTTCTTATTGTTAAATACAGTATTAACTATGGGCTTGTAATATATGGCCTTTATTGTGTTAAAGTGCATTCCTTCCATACCTAACTATTGAGAATTTTTATCACAGAAGTGTGTTAAATCGAATGTTTTTCCTGCATCAGTTGAGATGACCATATGTTTTTTGTCTTCATTCTGTTAAAGTGGGTATCACATTTATTGATGTGCATATGTTGAACTAACCCTGCCTCCCAGGGATAAATCCCACTTGATCAAAGTTAGTGATCCTTGTAATGTTATGCTGATTTTAGTTGGCTAGTATTTGTTGAGAAATTTTACATCTATGTTCAAGGATATAGGCCTGTACTTTTCTTATCTTGTATCTTTGTCTGGCTTTAGTATCAATGTAATACTGGTGTCATAGAGTGAGTCTGGAAGTATCCCTCTTCAATTTTTTGGAAGAGTTTGAGAAGGTTTAGTATTAGTTCTTATTTAAATGTTTGGTAAAATTTGGCAGTGAAGCCATCAGGTCTTAGGCTTCTTTTTGATTGAAGATTTTTATTACTTACCTGATCAACTTCTCATTATTAATTGGTTTATACTTTCTATTTTTCATAATTCAGTCTTGGAAGGTTGTGTATGTCTAAAAATTTATCACTTTCTTTTAGGCTATTCAATTTGTTGGTGTATATTGTTCATCCTACTATCTTCTGATCCTTTGTATTTCTATAGTATCAGTTATAATGTCTCCTATTTCATTTCTGATTTTTACGAGTCATTTCTCTTTTTCTCTTAGTCTAGGTAAAGTTATGTCAAATTTATTTCTTTTAAAAAATAACTCATTTAAAAATAATCTATTCTATTGTTTTTCTAGTCTCTATTTCACTTCTTTCTTCTGTGATCTTTATTATTTTCTTCCTTCTGCTTACTTTCTACTTTAGTTTGTCCTTTTTTTCCTAATTGCTTGAGGTAAAATTTTACGTTGCTTGTTTGAGATCTTTCTCTTTTTTTAACACAGGTATTTATGACTATAAGCTTTCTTTTTAGAACTGCTTTTGTTGTATCCTGTAAGTTCTGGTATGTTGGGTTTTTATTTTATTTTTTTCCCCCATTTTCATCTGTCTTAAGATTTTTTAAAATTTATCTTTTAATTTCTTTTACCCACTGGTTGTTTAGGAGCATGTTGTTTAATTTCCACAAATCTGTAAATTTTTCAAAATTCCTCCTGTTATTGATTTCTAATATACCACTGTGGTTGGAAAATATACTTCATATAATTTTTAATCTTGTTAAATTTGTTAAGTTTTTCTTTGTGGCCTGACATATTATATATCTTGGAGAATGTTCCATGTATGCTTGAGAATAATATGCATACTGCTGCTGTTGAATAGTATGTGTGTACATATCTGTTAGGTCCATTTTGTCTAAGTGTAGATCATGTCTAATGTTTTCTTCATGATTTTATTTTGTATAATATGCCTATTATCAAAAGTGGAGTATGAAGTCCCCTACTAAAATTTTATTGCAGTCTCTCTCTCTCTCTCTTCATAGCTATAATAAATATTTGCTTTACATATTTACATACTCTAATGATAGAGCATATATATTTACAATTGTTATATTTTCTTGAGAAATTGATCCTTTTATCATTATATAGTGATCATCTTTGTCTCCCTTTCTGGTGTTCTCCCTTTTTGAGGTCCCCCCCCCCCCTTGGTTTCCTTGGTGGCAAAAGACTACAGTGCCCTCTGCAGAGCAGGCTACTGGGAATCATGGTGGTTCTCAACAAGCATCTGATACCAATATCCTCCTTTTCTTCTTTGCTTTTAGTCATCTCCTTGCATCTCAGGTATGCTGATCTCACCAATAAGCCTTTTTATGTAAATAGTCTTTTTTTTCCTCCATTGTGTTGCTCCAGATTCTTTTTTTTTATTTGTATTTTTTTTTAATTTTGTTTTCCTGAGTAATAGATTTTATTTTTATAGCAGTTTAGGTTTATAGAGAAATTCAGCAAAAATTACAGCTAGTTCCCATACTTCTCCCAGCACACACACAGTTTCTTCTATTAACATGTTACCTTAGTGTGGTGCATTTGTTATATTTATGAATCAATATTTTTATATCATTTTAATTTAATTTTACATCAGGGTTCCCTCTGTGTGCTGTACACTTCTATGGGTTTTGCCAAATTTATAATTTCATTTTTCATTTATTCATCATTTTATTTATATGAATAACAGTTTCACTTCCCTAAAAATCCTCTCTGCTCCACCTATTTGTCTTTAATGGTCCTTTGAGTTCTCTCTGGGCTTTTGTTCATAAATAGCTATCCTTTAAAATTTTTTTTGGTGGAGGGATGAAAGCTTGTGTCTCCTGCCCAGGCATCTTGGTGATGTCACCTTCTCTAGAACTCTATCATTTCTGAAAACACCCTTAGGTATGAAATTCTCCACACTGTCTTCCAAATACTGTCAGCACCCTCAGGTAAAGCTGTGAAGGTCTTCATCCTTAAAGCTATATCTCCATCTGGACAGAACCTCTACATCACAGCAGAAGAATTGAGGCTGGGGCTGGAGGTGTGATATAGTTCTTTACTAGGAATGAAGCGTCTGTCCTATAAGTAGGGGCTGAATGAGGAAATAAGCCCCAGTCTACTAAATTACTAAGACGTACCTTTTGGGAAGTAAGTTTACACAATACATGGCTTGGGGATGGTCTGTCCCTCCCAAGGTAAAACCGAAAGCCTAGACTGAAAGTTGCAGGTAGAAAGACCTCCCATTTCTAAGGTGCCATAAGTTTTGCAACACATTTCAGATGCCTTCTTTAAAAAATTGCCCTCAGCCAAACAGGAATGGCATGGCCTACTTAGCTATGCTAGAGGGAAGTCTAGCCAAAGAAGACAGAAAAATTCAAAGGGTATTAAGAGTGAGAGAGAATTAAAAGAAAGAGAAGACAATCCACAGAATGTGAGGAAATATTTGCTAAAGATACAGCTTATAAAAGACTTTTTCCCCAAATATACAAAGAATTTTTAAAACTCAATAATAAGATAATGAACAGTCGAATTAAAAAATGGTGAAAGACCTAAACAGAGCCCTCACCACAGAAGATGTAAAGATGACAAATACACACATGGAAAGATGCTTTCCTGACCATATGTCATCAGGGAAATGCAAATAAAAAAGACAATGAGATACCACTGCAATCGCATTAAAATGGCAAAAATCCAGAACATTGAAAATACCAAATGCTGCTAAGAATGTAGAGCAATGGAAAGTTTCAATAATCATTGATAGGAATATAAAATCATACAGCCACTTTGGAAGACAAATCAGTACTTTCTTAAAATATTAAACATATTCTTTACCATTCAATCCATTTACCCAAATAAGTTGAAAACATGTCCACACAAAAAGCTTACACACAGATGTTTATAGGAGTTTTATTCATAATTTTCAAAACTTGGAAGAATCCATGATGTCCTACAGTAGCTGAACGGAGAAATAAATTGTGGTGCATTAGGCAATGCAATATTGTCCAACACTAAAACAAATGAGATATCAAGCCATGAAACTTAAATGCATACTACTAAGAGAAAGAAGCCAATCTGAAAAGGCTACATACTGTGTAAGTTCAATTAGATGACGTTCGTGTACAATACAATCTTTGCTAGAATATCTTTGTGGTATTAACCAGTGCATGTGAGTCCTCCAGCTTTGTTTTTGTTTGTTTGTTTGTTTGTTTGTTTGTTTGTTTGTTTGTTTTTCATGATCATCCTGACTATTCTGGGTCCCTTGAATTTCTGTATAAATTTTGGGATCAGTTTGCTAATTTCTGCAAAACACCAGCTGAAATTATACAGGGATTGCTTTGAATCTACAGATCAATTTGGGGAATGTTGGCATCTTAACAATGCTGTCTTCTAATACATGAAACATGGGTTGTTTTTCTGTTTGTTTAGATCTTTAATTTATGTCAATGTGTTTTGAGATTTTGGGTTCACAAATCTTGTATTTCTTTTGTTAAATTTATTTCTAGATATTTTACTTTTATTGGTGTTACAAATTAAATTGTGTCCTTAATTTTATTTTCAAGTTGTTCATTTTTATTATACAGAAGCACTGTCAATTTTTGTAAATATATATTGCATATTACCACATTATTGAAGTCCTTTATTTCTTCCAATAGTTTGTCTATATGTGTGTGTACATGTGTGTATCTTTCTGAATTTTGTATGTCCAAGATTATGTCATCTATAAATGAAAATAGGTTTGCTTCTTCCTTTATAATCTGGATGCACTTTATTTCTTTTTCTTACTCAATTGCCATGGCTAGAATCTTCAGTACCATGTTAAGTAAAAGTGGCAAGAGTGGATATTCTTTTCTTATTCCTGATTTTAGGAGAATACATTGAATATCATGTTAGTTGTAGTTTTCTTGTGGATACACTTTCTCAGGCTAAGAGAGGGCCCTCCTGTTTCTAGCTGTTGAGTAATTTTACCACATAAGGGTATAGAATTTTTAAATGCTTTTACTGAATCTGTTGAGATGATGTATTTTTTATCATACACGTTATTTACACTTTGTATGTTTTAGTTCATTCAAAATATTTGTAACTGGGTGATTTATAAAGAAAACAAAATTTATTGCTTATAGTTTCTGAAGCTGGGAGGCCCAAAGTCCATCTGATGGTGGCAACAGTGACCCTGGGGTCTAATATTGTAAGACTGTGGAAGCAGAGAGAGGAGAGAGAGAAAACAGACTCTCCTCTTCTTTTAAAGCCCTCAGAACTATGCCCCTGATCACTATTTTTAATCCATTTACTATGGCACGGTTCTGCAATTTAATCACCTCTTTAAAGCTCAACCTTTCAATACCATACTAGGATTCCCCACCCTCTTAACGTTCACAGTGCAGACCACTTTTCTAATACATAAAACTTGGGGGACACAATAAGTTTCAGTGAGTTTGGGGGGAAATAATACAATCCACTACACTGTAGTACATTGTTTCATTTCTGTATGTTCAATCAGCCTTTTAATCCTGGAGTATACCTGCGCTTGAACACAGTGTATAATCCTTATTATATGTTGTTGGATGAGGTTTGCTAGTATTTCACTGAGGATATTGTACGTCAATATTAATAAGGGATATTGATCTGTAGTTTTATTTTCTTGTGGTATCTGTCTGCTATTGGCCTCCTAGAATGAGTTGGGAAGAGTTTTCTCTTATATATTTTTGGAAGAGTTTGTGAAGAATTGGTATTAAATTTAAATGTTTATAAAAATTTGTCAGTGATGTCATCTGGGCCTGGGCTCTCTCTCTCTCAATTACTAATTGAATCACTTTGCTTGATATAGGTCTACTCAGATTAGCTATTTCTTTTTGAGTCTGTTTTAGCAGTTTGTGTTTTTTTAGGAAGCTGTCCATTTCATCTAAATTATCTACTTTGTTGGCGTTTACCCCATATATATTCTCCTATTACACTCTCATATTATCCTTTTTATTCTGTGAGGTCAGCAATGGTATCTGTGCTTTCATTCCTGGTTTTTGTAATTTGCTCCCTGGGTGTAGAGTATCCATTTGTACACTACTCTTGCCCTAGGCTAAGCTTAGGGCTGGGTCAAATCAAGGATGAGCTTAGTTCTAGGTCATATCAAACAGCTACAACTCACTGAAGACACAGATTTTTCAGGGAGGAAACTAAAAGTTCAACAATATATTGACTGTGCTCTGGGGACAGTGCTTCTAAAGGAGCTCCTCAAGCAGTTAGATCTTTCTATTGGCTGCAGTGCTGCTGGCTTTAGGCTACTATACAGTTGAACTGCAGATAGAGAGCAAATTTGAATAGCCCCAAGTTAAAGAGTGAGGTTCAGTAGTTTCTCTTGGATAGGTTATTTTACTTTTGCTCTGTGGCTTTGCCTAATTGCCAGATATTTTGTCATTTCACAGGGAGTTCACTGATGTTCTCACTGTGACGTGTTGGAAGTCAATCTGCACCAGGGAAAGTTTGTTCTGCCTTATGGCTACTGTTAAAATAGAACATTTTGAGTCAGTAATATTTTATTGAAGAATTTTTATAATATGAGGAATATATTTTTAATGGGTATAAAAACACTATTTTATTTTTGTATATTTTATTAGTATACAGGATTCCATTCAATTTTTTGTATATTTACAAATACCTTTTAGAAGAAGATAAAATGAGCCCTCTTTATTTATTTTTTCTTTTAATTTATCAATATACAACGTAGATGATTTTTGTGTCCCTTTACCAATTCCTCTTTCCCCCCTTTGTCTCCCCCTTCCCCCAATCAACATCATATCTGTTCACTTGTCTTAACAAGTTCAAGTTCAAGGAATATTTGTGATCATTCTGTCTTCCTCCCTGCCCCTCCCCCCACCATTTGTCTGCACGTTTATTGATTGATTGATTTTTAGCTCCCACAAATAAGTGAGAACAAGTGGTATTTCCCTTTCTGTGCCTGACTTATTTCACTTAATATAGTTTTTCTAGTCCATCTATGTTGCTGTGAATGGTAATATTTCATTCTTTTTCTTTTTTTTATAGCAGAATTGTATTCCATTCCGTATATATACCACAGTTTCCTTATCCACTCATCTGATGATGGACGTTTGGACTGGTTCCAACTCTTGGCTATTGTAAATAGTGCTGCAATAAACATTGGAGAACAGGTATCCCTTCAACATAATGATTTCCATTCCTCTGGGTATATTCCCAGAAATGGAATAGCTAGGTCATATGGTAGTTCCATCTGTAATTGTTTGAGGAACCTCCATACCATTTTCCATAAAGGCTGCACCATTTTGCAGTCCCACCAACAGTGTATGTGGGTTCCTTTTTCTCCACAATCTCACCAGCATTTATCAGTCTCAGTCTTCTGTATATTTTTAAATTATCTAATAAAAAGGGTACTCATAAAATCATCGATGCAAAGGTAAAAATATAACACTTTTACTTTTATCATAATTTAATTCTTGCAAAGGGAGAGAATAATTAAATAGTTGTGGATAAAAATCCTCCTTATACAGTATTAACATGGTCATAAATGTTTGGCTGCCTGAATTATTCCATTAAACATATAAAGTTATTATATGAGTTTTTACAGGTAAACACAAAGTTATTCTAAAGATGGGTGCATCAGTTTTCTAAGGTAGATAATTAATTAATGCAGCTTTGATTCCAGGTTTAATAGTTTATTTACCTATCAATGCCAGTATAAAATCCCCGAAGGTCTTTACAAAATTTGCTATGAAATAGAGTCAGCAGGTGCTATTAAGAGAATATGCAAGTTTTCTTTACAAACTGCCAGAAGTTGATTGTCTACCAACTGGAAAACACCTATGAGATCCTTCTAGTGTACACAAAAGGAATGAATTCATAATTAAATTACAGTTAATCACAGATGGTTATTTTACAGCAGGTGCTCAGCTTTGAAAGTGTAGCTTTGGATTATTTTTGTTCCAACATGGTGCTTAATCCCTGTTGGTTATCTGGAAATATTTTATGGCTAGAAAAATGTTTATTTTTGTGGTTAAAAATATTATTTCATATATTTCATAAATCTATAAAATATTATTGTTTACAAACTTTCATATAAATAGCATGAGCACACCCACTGTGGGGTTTTTGGTGTTTAAAAATTCACAAAAAATAGTTTAAAGACTCCTACTATTTATCATATTTATAAACTCCATTGATTTGGAAATAATTGTCTTACAAAGGTATTAAAAGGATTATATAAAGAGCAGCCAAATTTGAAGAATGTTAAATTTCTCTAATTATAAAAAAATAGCTCATATACTCAACAGCACCTTCAGTGACAACATACAGGCTTATTCTTGCTACATTTTCATTTTCAAACAGGTTAATAACATAATTAGGAAATAACAACATTGAAAATGTATAGTAGTCATCACAATGTCTGACAAGAAGAAATGGAATAGATTATATTTTTTACATCTTTAAAATAACCAGTCACATTTTGTAAATAACAACTTTGCTCAGAAATGCAGTTTCCTCTTCAGAATATCATAAATATAAAGCTGATTTGAGTATATATATTCCTGAGTCTAATTATTAAACATCTACTAAATGCAAGAGGCTTGGCTAAATTCAAGTTATATTCATCTTTTATAGTTCTGCAATTTCATTATATATCTATTAATATTTTACATTCTTATAGGTAGGCACTGGTTTGTTTCAACTCTTTATATATGCTTCTCCTAACTCTCAATTTGGAGACAGGAATAGAATACTCCCATTCCTAAATGCTTTGGCATTGCTTCTTGGCTGCATTGCTTTCAAGCTGTTATTTTCTGCAGTGATCCAAATCAAATAGGTATTTCTCCTACAAGAGGAGAAGAAACCACACACACATGCGTGCGCACACGCACCCCCCCCACCCCCCCCACACAAATAAGGAATAGATAAGAAATGTCATCCCCAGTATTCCATTGTAAAAGAAAAGTCTTCTTCAGATTTTTAAAAGAAACTATATCACCTCTTTTTAGGCTAGAAAATACATGGAATGTGGAAGGCAGTGTTGTGTTTCACGTCTAAAAACATCATCACCATATGCAGGACTTTGGTTGAGCTTGAGTGGAATAAACAGAAACAAAATAATGTTTAAGATCAGAATAGATAAATCACTTTCACTGTGATGTGAAGACATAGCAATAGGGCAGCCATCTGCAGACCAAGAAGAGAACCTTCACCAGAACCTGATCGTGCTGGCTTCTTGATCTCAGACTTCCAGTCTCCAGAACAAGACTTTCCTCCAGGAAGAAGGCCCTCACCAGGTGTGCCCCCTGGGCCTCGGACTTCCCAGCCTCCAGAACTAAACTGGGTCATTTGTCCTCAAGAATGCCCTATATTATGGACTTGGCTGATCATCTTTTCCTGAGAGGATTTTTAAAACTACCTTCTACCTCCCTATTTCTTTTAAACTGGTATTTTTTTTTCTTAAAATTTGATTTTGTTTAATTTCAAAATTTTTGAAAAAAATAAACAGTTGTACTGATTATTTCCTCTTGCACCGTTAGGTTTTAGTATCCATTAATGAATATTGCTTAGATCCATTATTCATAAAATTGGGTTTGAAAATGGTGATTTTCTAATTTTATCATTCCTTTTGTACTTACGAATTCTATAAAAAAGAATTTTCCTTTACCAAATATTTGGTTATCCTGAAAAAAAGATAAATATTTGATTATTTTCCTTTATTTGTTAATATGCAGGCTATTTAGGTGGTCCATTATGGTAAACAATGACTTTTTTAAAAAATTATTTTTGAACTCATGGGTTTTTACATATTTGATGTATTGCAATCCATTGTAATTATTTTCTTTCTTTCTTTCTGTCTTTCTTTTTCTTTCTTTCTTTCTTTCTTTCTTTCTTTCTTTCTTTCTTTCCTTCCTTCTTCCTTTCTTTCTTTCTTCCTTTCTTTTTTTGGTGCTTCACTGACCCTATCCTAAGCCAGTGGAAGCCCCTTTAATTTGGCTCCTTGATCCCTTTGGCATGACCTCTGTAGTCTCTGACAGCATCTTTGTTTTCTGGTACAAGATGACCAAGGTTCATCTTGTACACTTCCTGAAGCAGATATGAAATCAGCTCTTTCTCTTAGGACCCTTAGTTCCTGTTAGTACAAAATAGTATTTAGATACCACAATCTGTATGCTAGAGCATAGATTGTCACTACCTCTAGAGCTAGCACTCTATAAGAAGGAGAAAAAAAGGGTGTTGAATCTGGGAACTAGTGTGCTCTGCCGTGCCTCATTACAGACGCAGTATGTATTGGCATTTGGTCAGAACTGACCCAAGTTGAGTAGTACTCTAGTTCTAGTCACTAAGCCTCAATAATACCCCACAAACACTCTATGAGTCACTGTTAAGTTGAAATTCTTTCAGGAGGAATTATTGTCTTTGTTTGAGAACTACCAAAATATGCCTCAAGATTATGCCCTGTCTTGGCTTTATTTCTATGCTCATCAAAAAGAAAAAAGAAAAAAAAAAAAAAAAAAAAAAAGGTAATGCAAGACTGAACACCAGAACTTGGTTTTTGGTGTATTTAACAAGGAAAAGGGCCCCTGCCCTCGCCAGGAAACTGACATGGAAGTTACTGGCTGACTAGACTTGCCAGCAAACTGCCTCGGAGCTGCAGCCACAGGCCAACATGAGCAAAGGTGGCGGCACGGAGGCTGGAACAGTAGTCACTGCCCAGGCCAGGACCTGTCTCTGAGAATCGGGGAGGGATGAAGGGCGGTTCATCATGGGTGGCTTTTTCTCAAGTATTTTTTCCAGTCTGTTTGGAAACCAGAAAATGAAGATTTTAATTTTGGGATTAGATGGAGCAGGAAAAAGCACAATTTGATACAGATTACAGGTTGGAGAAGTCGTTACTACTATTCCTACCATAGGATTTAAGGTAAGGATGGCGACAAACAAAAATCTTAAATTCGAAGTCTAGGATTTAGTAGGGCAGACAAGTATCAGGCCATACTGGAGATGTTATTATTGGATCACAGGTGCAGTCATTTATGTAGTAGACAGTTGTGAACAAGACTGAACTGACATTTCCAAGTCAGAGATATTTGCCACGTTGAAGGAAGAAGAGTTGAGAAAAGCCATTTTAGTGGTGTTTACAAATAAGCAGTACCTGGAACAGGCCATGACTCCATCAGAGACGGCAAATTCACTTGGATTACCTGCCTTCAAGGAATGAAAATGGCAAATATTCAAAACATCAGTAACCGAAGGCACTGGCTTTGATGAGAAAATGGAATGGTTAATTGAAACGTTAAAAAGCAAACAGTAATTCAATCACTTCGGCTCCTGTGAAATGAAGGTTACATCAGTTATTCCTTTGGAAACAGTCAAGTGTGTTTCACACTACTAAATGTTAAACCTGGAGGATCATTGGCATATACTGAACTGACTACAAGATTTGTAATAAATATAAAAAGTAACTCTTTGGTTGGAGGGGATAACTCAGTTGAATTACCTGAATATTCTGTGTGACTTAAAATATTTCTTCCTTGCTTTCTTGTAATAAGTTATATACTTTATTTGTATGGAATTCTTATTCAAATACAGTCCTATTAAAGAATGTAATCTTATCGGGCAGTGGGGAGTGGGGAACAAGGAAAAGAAGCCCACTAGGATCCTAAAGAATCTTCTCCTAGAATATATAAAGGAAAAGTATCCAAGGGGCACAAGGTGTGAACTGTTATGGTTGTTGCAGTGCACTATCAATTCCTTAAAGAATTCAGGATTTATTCCACCAGCTCCTGAGAGCTACTTAAAGTTGTCCATTAGGTGTCAGTCCATTTTGAGGATTTCCTCTGGAAGGGCAAAGAAGAAAACTGTTTCATTCAAGATTCTTCCAAAGGCAACCTACATCCATTGACAAACGAACAGGGAGGTATAACAGCTTGACCCCTTGCTCAAACTCAAAATAACTCTGAAGGACCATCCCAGCACTGGAGCTTTCCATGGGTTTGGCTGAGATTTTACTGGGATTGCATCATCCCTCCACCTCCTTCTGCCCAATCCCAATCTGATTTTCTTTCCCTCCCTTAATCTTTGCATTTTATGAATTTGCCCTCTAGTTAGCAGGTAACATTTTCTTGAATATCGCTATACTAAAGTCAGAAAACTGTTATCCTGATATCACCCAGTAAAGTCTGAGAGAGTACATGAGGCTGTCTTCTTCTGTGAGAGGGGGTTGAGGAAGTGGTAGGCTGTGAAGGGAGGCAGGATCACGAGGTGCATGAATCTGGCTAAAGGTTATACAAGGGCTTCTAGAATCTATTGTGATAGCCATTGCACGCTCCTGCTGTGGATAATGTAATTTCTAGGATTTTTAGCTTCTATTGCAGCGTTTTAATTTTGGGGGAATATAAAACTCAATTTCCCATATGCTGTATTAGTCTTTTTCTGTTGCTTATAACAGAATACCTGAAACTGGATAGTTTATAAGGAACAATATTGATTGCTTACAGTTTTGGAGGCTGGGAAGTCCAGGTTCCAAGGAACATATCTAGTGAGAGCCTTTCCTGCTTATGACTCTACAGTGATGAAGGGTATCTCATGGTCAGAAAGAAGGATTTGGTAACCTCCAGAAGAGAGAACCTCCTTACTTGATCTCCTTTTAAAGCCTTCAGAAGCACACTCATTATTCCATGAATGGACCAATCCATTCACAAGGGCATAGTCCTCACAATCTAATCACCACTTCAAGGGTCCACTTTTCATTTACCGTAATATTTCCCACCCTGTTGTGCTGGATCTCAGATCCTTCTGCCTCTTCCTGTGCAGGTCATGCATCAGGTAATTGAAAGAAGATTCTGGCAGCTTTATGTAAGGTAGATATATTTTATTCTTCAGATATGAACTTCACAGACATGCTTTATTTTCATACATGAGCTCTACTGCTCAGTGGTTCAGAGCAGTTACCTTTATACCCTTAGTGCACAATAGCAGCCACAAACCAAGCATTACATAATTACGACAATCATGCTGAATCATTAAATGGGCACACATGCACAGTTACCCTACTTCTATAACATGTTTCTAGTGAATGTGCTGAATCTTGCCCATTTGCAACACATGGAAGGTGAGAGATCCTGACTAAACTTTTTTCTGCTTTCCTTATAACCCCCCTTAATAGTTACAGTGGGGATTAAGCTTCAACTGAGTTTTGAGGGGACAGTTACTCTACAGCAAATTCCAAGCAAACTGCTTTGTATTTAATAGTCTCCTTGTCAATGTTGGCTAAAAGCATACACACATGATTATAAGTGGATAATTGAGCATTTGTGTTAAAATTTTTAAAAAATACTTATAAATCAGAAACTTCAGGGATAAATTAAAAGATTCATGGAAGTGATAAAGATGTTACAAATCAAGACCCTGATGCAAAAATGTTAAAAACCAAGAGTTTGACCTGTGACTTCCTTTCCCGATGGAAACATTATTGTACTAGATAACTGACCATGAACAGTCCATTGTATATGCTGTTATTCCCACTTCCCTTACTACTTAATCTTTGTACATGTTTTTCCTTCTTCTTGAAATGACTTTTGCCTCCTTCAGCCTACAGCCTGCATGTCTCTCCCTGCTTCCCGTATTTTCACCTCAAGTAAGTAATACCTCTAATCCCTCAGTTATGTGAGTTACAAATTATACCAGGGAAGCATTCCCAGATAACATCTCTATGAAAGATCCAACCTTATGATTGTTCTGTGTTACTTTTAAAATATTCAATATTTATGCCAAAATTACACTTTTGATCTATCTTGAAATTTTCTTTTTACCCAATCAGTATGTGCTCCTGTTATATGCTGTTACTGTATCACATCCATAGTACCCACCATGGTGCCTACCACATAGGTACTGACTAACTTTAAAAAAAAAAATGAGTAAGTATGTTCTAAGAAGGAATAATTTTGTGGCTCTGAAGATTTCTGAGTAAGAATATCTCATTTATTTCCTACCCTTAGCCATGGAAGAGAAATACAAAGGATAAAACATTATTAGATGTAAAATAACTATCATTTGAAAAATTTGAGGCTTTTAATGTACTTTTAATGGATAGCTCCTATCAAATATGTGGTCAATACAAAAAATGTAATTTTTTGTTTGGTAATAGAAAAGCATGACTGTTGCTCTGTTAAATCCCTGGTGGGTATATGGAAACAAAAATATTGTGCACATGCACATTCAAATTAGATGAAAGGTTGTGAAAAGCACAGCTTGTCTAACTCATATCTAATGGCTAGTTTATTGCATGTCATTCTAAAAGCTATTTAGAATGGCCATTTATTACTTTTATTATAAATCCACCTACTAGAATTATCAGTCTCATGTCAACATTTCACAGTGTAAGTTTTAACAGTAAAAGACACTTAGGCAGGCTTGAAGATATTCGATAGATGAAAATAGTCACTTTACTTCAGTGAATTTTATACCTCAAAGAAATCTTATGTAAAATCAAATAGATATAATGAGGTCTGACATCACCAATTTCATATGACATATTTTAAAAGCACCCCAGGGAGTAACATGCTTTAAAGACAAAGAATATATTTCCTAAAAAGCTATCCTGGCAAAAAATCAAATGGTATTTATATACTCATAAGGTGTATTTTCTAAGGAATACCCAAATTTTTAACATTACAACCTGTTAGTCTTCATGATGTCTGAAGTGTAAGCTGATGTACCCATACATTGGCACTGACAAAATTATTGAGGTGTAAGTGAAGTTCTTTGCCCATATTTTGTAAGATATGATGGAAACAGTCAATAATATATTTCAAATTTACTCATTAAAAACTGTTCTTTTTTATTATGAAAACTGCTATGCAACAGAAGCACAATGAACAGTTATGTAGAAGTCCCATCCTCAGGTGTTTCCATGTGATTGAGCGCTCCCATATTGTAGTCTATAGAGTAAGGACTGTTACTAAATTATAGCCAAGTAAGTTATTCTTAGTGGAGTTTTAAATGCTAACATTTTGTAGATAGTTGATAAGATATAGGTTTCAATAGACAAGGTTTAAATATCTCTTGAACAATTCAAATATAAAATGCTTTATGTGCTTTCAAAGTAAATGTACTCATTTTTATACATGAGGAAAATAAAGAGCTTGACTTATAATCTCTAAATTAAAGTACCTCCTGATCTTCATTTACAAAAACCATTAAGTTTATTGAACATTTTCTTTATTATTAATTTTTTAATGGAAAGCTCACAAATTGATAGCTCAGTGGATAAATGTTAAGGTAAGATATTTCATGAAAGAAATTGAGCCAAAACTAAGGAATTAGAAAATTAACATAACATGTAAGAGTTTTTTGGGAGGTTTTTTTGTTTGTTTGTTTGTTTGTTTTCCTTCCATTGAGAAAGAACATCAGGCTCAGGTTCCTTTTACTGAGTACTGATTCTCTGGTTTATAAACTATTGTCTCTCTGGCACTGAGAATGATTATCATTGCTTATTTATTACAGCTATTTCACTGTTACATTTCTTATAGAAAAGTAATATGTTTCTATACTCATATCTCTATTAAGAGTTGGAAAACAAACGATGGCTAGGGAAGGCCATAGTCTTTAAGTAATTGGTACAAAAATATTTCTTCAGGAAAGTGGACAAATCTACCACGGATTTATTTGGGGAAATATTAAGTGGCTTACTTGAGGCATGGCAAAGAGGGTGAGAATAGATTACTACAAAATTAACTGAAAAAAATCTTTAAAGAAAAGAGTATAAGAAAACAAATGTACCATAAATAAAATTAAGTTGAAGAAGTGAATCCATCCTATCAAACATCAGATCAGTGCTGTGAAATGTAATCCCAAGAAAATCTAATAGGCTACTGAGAAAAGGTAATAGAAACAAAGACAACCAAAGATAATAGTAATAGAATCTAGACAATAGAAATATTATATAGATAATTAATATATCTGAAGAGAAAAATAAAACAAATGAAACAGAAAAAATTAAATGATATTATAATGAAAATAAAATTTATTCATCGAAGATCTGTTAATGGAAATCCATGCTCAAAAAATTAAATAAAAACAGTCATTCCTAGCATATAGCCATAAATATGCCTTATATGTAATCATTAAAGAAGTTTTTAGAGAAAATTAAATCTATAAGAGTAGTTATGAGTGATTATAAAGTCATATGAACATTAAAAAACTTGAAAGCATACATACACACTATAGTCTTTAAAAATGATTGACGATAAGAAATGCTGGTCCAAAATTAGAAAAGTGGATAGATGAGAGGTGGAAAAATGTTAAAGCTGCCTGCTTTCTTCATTAAAAGAGCTGAGATGTCAAAAACTATTTTGACTATGGGGATAAAACATAATTTTTAGAAAAATATCTAAGTATTCTCAGCATCTGACATGAACCAGGAACCACATACGTATTGCTATGCAACTATGACAGATGTTGGGTTAGGGCAATAGCTACAGTGATTGTCTGGCTAGGCAATTGTATTGTTAAAACAATTCATAACTAAAGCTGAATTGTTTCATTATTTTAGTTACACTAAGTTTCCATTTATATTGTCAGGGCTAGGGCTCAGACCTTTTAAACCCGTTGTACAGACTGGGTCACAGACCCCTCACATGCCAGTCTGGGTCACCAGAGCCCTCACACACAGGTCTACTCTAGATAATTGGGAAAGATTCCAGGAACCATTGGCAGACAACATAAGCTCAGTCCTCAGCAGTAGCACTGGCAGCTAACAGCAGCAGTAGCAGCCTCCCCATGGCCACCCTGGGGGCATCCCAGGGGTGGGGGAGGGCACTATGGATCAGAGCCACTCATCCTTTATACTTAAGTCCATAACCCAGGACACGTGGATGCACATGCACAAATACATTACACAATAACCAAGGAACACCTGGGTGCACGTGCATATTTACATCAAGTACTCAGCAAGATTCTGAACATCTGAGGGGCCCTGACCATGTTCCTATATTTTCCGTACAACATATTGTCAGTTTATTTATCTAATTATCTAATTATCTAACAAAAAGAGGTTTAGCTTTTTCTAAGTGCCAGAAACTCCTCAAGAGCTAGGAATAGAATGGTAAACAGAAGATACTGCTCCTTAAGAACGTGTGTGTGTGTGTGTGTGTGTGTGTGTGTGTGTGTGTGTTTACAATTTGCTGTTTAAATACATAGGACTCCTTGAGATTACCTGCAAAGTGGGTGAGTATAAGAGAAGAGGTTCTAATCCAAGGGCTGTACCTGGGGCTCTAACATTTGAAAGCATAAAGGAGTAAAACAAATACAGCTGAAGGTGACTGAAAGACAGACATGTGGAGGGAGAGGGGTGGGGAGAGACAAAAAGATAGAGAAGAGCTGGGGGTGTGTAGTTCACGGGATATGGAGGACAGAGCATAAAAGACTTGATGTAAGTTTAAGAGAAAAAAAGAAAAGAGGCAAAGAAACCTTGGATACAAGCAGCTCACATGAAATTTTTTTTCTGTAGAATAAGCAAAAAAAATGCAGTACATGGAGGAGACGGTAGTGACATGTTGTAATATCTCTAGCTTTGTTGAGATACACTGAAAGAAACAACTTTATGAAATCCTTAGTAGTCCAATAGAGACTATGCAAAAAGCTTCAATATATTATTTTTAATAACCGATTAACACCATAATTAAAAGGTGGTCTCTTCAGCTGAACTGCCTGGACTAGTATCTACCTGTAATAGCTAGAATTGTGGCCCCAAAAGGCCATGTCCACCTGCAACCTCAGAATGAGACATTATCTGTAACCAGTCTTTGTAGATGTAATTAAGGCAAAAGATCTCAAGATGAGATTATCCTGCCCTAAGTGCAATGACTGGTGTTCTTGTAAGAGAAAAGAGAGGGAGATTTGAGATAGACAGACACAGAGGAAAAAGCCACATGAAGACAAAAGCAGAGATTGGAGGGCAGCCACAAGCTAAGGAAAGTTGATTGATAGCAGCCACCAGAGGCTAGGAGAGAGGCGTGGGATGGATTCTCTCTCATAGCCTCCAAAAGGAACTAAAACTGCCAGCAGCTTTATTTTAGACTTCTGACCTCCGCACCTGTGAAAGAATAAATTTCTGTTGTTTTAAACCACTCAATATGTAATAATTTGTTACAGGAGCCTTAGGAAACTAATAATACAGATAATATTACCTGTGACCTAACAAAACTCTTGTTCTTTCTCTGATTCAATGTCATCATTTTAAAAATAGGGATAATTATAACACCTCCGTAACGTGTTTATACATATTTAATGATATAAAATATTTTAAGTTATTACAACAGTATCTAGCATAATATAAGCACTCAAATTTGATGGCTATAATTTTTATTAAGTGCAAGTTCAGTTTTTGGTGAGTGCCTGTAGCAAGAAGGTCTTGGATTATTTGGGCAGATTATGTCAAATTCATCTTGACTAGAATAAGGACAAAAAGGCTTCTGAAAGGCCAGAACTCACCATATGTAATCTGCAAATCTGCAGATTTAAGAAGACTTATTTAAGAAGACAGTATGAAAAAATCCAATTTGTGAGGTTTATGTAGGCAGTTTAGAGTAGCAAAAGTACCATCATTACCCACCATAGTCTTTGTATCTCATAAAGTACTCCACAGTCTATTATTTTTCCCTGAGCTGTTATGTTAATGAACAGAGAGGAATTACTCATGGGTTTAGATGATATTTTGTAGTTGTAATTTCTCTGTGACTGTCAACCATTTTGCCATCATCTGTTGATAATTATTTCCTCTCTAGGCATCCAAGGCAAACACTCACCCAGGGCTCTCTGTATTAGTGTGCCTGCCTGGGTTGATCACTCCCACAACTCCCCACTGGTAGATCACCCCTAAAGCTGCAGTAATAATTCTGAACTGAGCTGTTGATAGAATTTCTCTGTTTATTTGAAGCTCCCTGTTTTCTCTAGGGAGAGGGATCTTCTTTTAAACTGATAGTAATTTATGACATTAACACCCTCTACTTTAAAAAGATTCCTCCTCATCTCTCTGAAAGCTTTCTTTTCTGCGAATATTCCTTCACTGTAATTCAACCTACTGTCACCATCTGGACGTTTAAGGATTCAGTTTCCCACCAGTCCCACTGTCCTTCACCTTCACTGGGAGAAGTTTTGATGTCCTTTTCACAAAGACATACTTTTCAGTCCTTGAGAATTATGAGGCCATTTCTTTTCTGAGTTTGTACTTATTTCAGTATTCTGATATAATTTCAGAGATCCTTACAGGGTCCTCAGGCAAAGAAAATTTCAGGAAATTTTGTTTTGTTTTGTTTTTTAAATCAATTCATCCTCCTCTTCCTAAACAGAATTCAGATTTTTGAAGTGATCCTAAAATTGGAAAAAAAGAAAAAAAAGTATCTTTCTTCACCCTCCTAAGAACATTGAAATATGAACACATAATTCTTTAAAATGGGGGGGAAAGGCTACTCTTTGAGATTAAGCTTGAATCTAGAGTCTCTTTTTCTATATCTCAGAAAAATATCAGTGTTCTTCAGTAGCAAGTGATAGAAACACAAGTGCCCAGTAGAGTAAACCAAAATGAGAATTCGCTGAATCACATAATTGGGAGATTCAAGGAGTAAAGTTGAGCTCCAGACCGCTGTATCTAGAGATAAGCATACTATTAGCCATGTCATCAGAGCTCTGTCTTGCTATCTCTAACCATTACCCTCTCATGTGTCGGTAACTGTCTTAGGAAGGCTTTTCCTAATGGTGGGAAATATGGCCACTGGTAGAGCTAGGCTCAGCTGCCCTTGCAGCTAGTGATTTCAAATTAAAGGCAAAACCTCTTTCCCAATAACTAGTAAATTTTCTAGACAGAGTAGTGATTTTCTCCCTTGGGTCGTGTGGCCATTGTTAAAAGAATCACTGTTGATAGAAATCTAACTGGTAAATCCACATCACAGACCTACTTTTGCAGCAGGTGAGGTAGCATTATAACAGTGAGAACCCCACCAGGCTGAAGGTGTCCATAATCAGTTGCAAGCACAAGCAGTTCTTTTTCTGTTATCCTTTATAAATAGCTTCCTGATTTTTTCTTTTATACCATTTTCGAGTTTCCAGATATATAACTATTTGTTTACTTGTTTATTGATTATCTTCCCAACTACACTGCAGTCTTAAAATTACAACAATCATATTAGTGTTCACCAATCTTCCCAGTGCCCAGCAGAATATCTCATGTATTAAAGGCTCTTAACAATACTATAAAGTGCATTATAGTTAGAAATGGTATTTTTTAACCTGAGGAAAAATTACCATTATCTGCAAAGGGATTTTTTTTTGCAGGGGGGAGGTGCATTCTGTACACATTCTGAAGCTCATTTCTACACATTAAATCAGAATCTCAGTCCTTTCCCCGCTTTTGAAAGAGCCTATCCTCACCTACTGATTCTGATGCATACCTGATCATTAACTTAAATATATAAATATACATATGACTTGATCAAACAAAAGTTTTTCAGACTCTGCTTTAGCTATTTCATGAACCAAGTTACCAGGGTAAATTTCTAGAGTCATAAGGTAATAAAGAATTGTGGTCCTTTTTGCAGGAGATCAAGCTGTGCCTCTCCTCCCTAATGTCATATGTTTCTAGGATAAAGTTATTATTCACTTTACTTGGTTTCTAGTCAGTCTTTTCATTTTAGCATCAGAATTTTTAATGTAAAAACTGATTGCCAATATAACTACAAATTTTATTTTTTTTCCTTAAGCGTCTTTGTAGCCCAACATAACACATCTATGCCTGACAGTACATTCCATATTGTGCATAATGTGTAAACATCATTGTCATAGAATCTTTTGACACACAAATCATTTGTCTGTTTGTGGAAATTATGTGTAAATGGGACCAATTAAAATACATTAACCTTTGGGTGAAATTATCATTGTAATTCATATGGTCTAAATCTATATATATAAACGTACATATAGGTGAGTGAAATGTTTCTACTTTCAAACATATTAATATTGTTAATACATTGACTGTATAGAGAAATTATACATAGAACTATTGCAGATGTACACCCATCATTTTAAAATATAAATTGACTTTACGACCTGAATGACCTCACACTCATCAAATGAAATAGGAGCAAGTAACCACATATCTAGCCTTTGAATGCTGAAATTTCCAAAGCCTTGGGGCAGTGAGATTCAATATGTGCTTTTGTGTGATATTTTTATAATATGATGTAGAATCTGGGACAAATATGGTAGAAGGGCAAAAAGAATATAAAATTACTTAAGCTTAGGAAAAAGAGATTTAAAAATTACAAATGCAAAAATTCTATAATATTAGAGAACAATTTTGTCTATCCATTCATCTATTTAAACTATTTACTGAATATTTTTCATGTGCCAACCATTGATCACTGATTGTGATTATTCCTGGACAGGCCCCCATCATATATACTATGAACACACTCTTGGGTAGAAACAGTACAATAGTAATACTCCTTGTAAACTGAAAATAAGTCAAAGATACTAATACAATTATATTTTCTGATATAAAAATTTGCAAACTATGCATCCAACAAGGGATTAATATCCAGAATATACAAAGACCTTGGACAACTTTACAGCAAAAAATAAATAAATAATAATAATAATCCAATTAAAAAATGGGCAAAGGAGCTGAATAGACATTTCTCAAAGGAAGGCATGCAAATGGCCAACAGGTATATGAAAAAAGGCTCACCATCTCTAATCTTCAGGGAAACACAAATCAAAACCACTTTGAGATATCACCTCACCCCAAAAAGACTGTCTATTATAAAAAAGACAGAGAATAACAAGCTCTAGCAAGGATGTGGAGAGAGAGAAACCCTCCTGCACTGTTGGTGGGACTGTAAATTAGTACAGCCATTATGAAGAACAGTATGGAGGTTCCTTAAACAACTACAGGTAGAACTTCCATATGATCCAGCAATCCCACTACTGGGGATATATCCAGAGGATTGGGAAACATCAGATTGAAGGAATATCTACACTCCCATGTTTATTGTGGCTCTTTTTACAACAGCTAGGCAATGGAATTAACCTAAATGTCCATCAATGGATGACTGCATAAGGAAATTGTGTTGTATATACACAATGGAATACTATTCAGCCATAAAAAAAGAAGGAAATTTGCAGCAACATGGATGAGCCTTAGGGTGGAGACTGTCATGTTTTTGAAGTGGCTGGTCTTTGTTTCAATTATCAATAGGTTGTAGATGATTTTACTGTCTTTTTGAAGCTTTTGGCCTAGCTCTCTTGTCTTACAAATAGGCCCTGAACTCAGTAAATGTTCTTGGGGAAAACTGGTATATACCCACAGAGAAAAGAAATAAACAGCTAGATTATTAATTTACATCAAAACAGTTTTTTCCTTTCCAGAAATTTTGATCATCTGCCTCCTTATTTTTTCCATAATTTACCTTTCATAATATAATTTTCATAATTAACCTAGCTTTTTTTTTAGTTGTAAAGTCAGCAGGAGTTTCAGCCTATCATACTGTATTTTACCAAAAAAGGGTACTCACCCCCCTTAAACACCAAATTCAGTAATAATAGAATTCATGATAATTAAGGATGATAAGATCTGTATTTTACTAATTCTTTCCTAGAGGTTCTTCTTTCAGCCATTAAGAAATGATTACAAGTTTCATAAGTTCGTCTGGTCTTTGTTTGTTATTTAGTTCTTTCCCCAACACTAAATCTTTCTGCAGGATACTGCTGTTCTCTTTGGAAAACCCATTGCTCACATATTGTATTTCCATCAGATCCCAGGCTGATGTCACCCACTTGTATTGATGTTTGTCTCATTTGAGGCATAGGCCCTTCTTAACCAGTCAAATATATTTAAGCTAAAGTATTAAGGTTTAAAATAATTTAATGTAATTTGGTATTTAAGTATAACAGAAAACACGACAAAATAGAAATAAAATTTGAACCACACCAGGATATGACTATGTATTTCTAGAGTCCGTGCATTAACCTTCTGCATAGTTTTTCTCACCGAATATTTTTCTTCTCGTCCTTGTCTTTACTGACACTTTTTTCCCCTAAACAAGTTAATTTTGATCACATCTAAACTTCCTAGAATCTAATATCTACTCCAGCATTTTTAGCTTCAGTGGGTTATTTTTTTTTTTTTTTACTTCCTATTAGCTATTTAAGCCCATTTTCCTGGTCAATATATTTTCCTTGGGAGATACGTGTGTGTGTGTGTGTGTGTGTGTGTGTGTGTGTGTGTGTGTGTGTGTGTGTGTGTGTGTGTGTTTTTAAAGATGGCCGGGAGATACGTGTGTGTGTGTGTGTGTGTGTGTGTGTGTGTGTGTGTGTGTGTGTGTGTGTGTGTGTGTGTGTGTGTGTGTGTGTGTGTTTTAAAGATGGCCGGTAAGGGGATCTTAACCCTTGACTTGGTGTTGTCAGCACCACACTCTCTGAAGTGAGCCAACCAGCCATCCCCATATAGGGATACGAACCCGTGGCCTTGGTGTTATCAGCACCACAGTCTTCCAAGTGAGCCACCAGCCTGCTCCTTGGGATATTTTTTTAAACACAGCAATTTATATTATTAGGCACAATAGATGTATTTTCCCTATTTCTGAAACTTTCCGTTTTAGAACAGGATTCCATTTTTACTGTGGCATAAACAAATTTCCAATTGAAATGCTGTTACACAAATAAGGATGATTCTATAATAAAAAATTATAAATCATCCTTAGAAGTGGAAGACTTCTGCAGTTTCTGAAAATGTTGAGGATACAGTCTTAGATCCTCATATCTAGCCCCTCTGAGCATATAAACCTTTGTTGAATTCTCTAATTCAAGGGTTTCTCGAGGTGGATTTAGGATTGAAAAATAAAACTGTTTTTCAATGAAAATTAATACAAAATGTAGTATTTTTCAAAAGCTTTTTTCATATTTACATTCTCATAAAGGAATAAAAGGGTGCCTGTCCAACATACAATTGCTAATAATGAATACTCTGGTACTTTTTTAACCTAATTTGAAAAAATATGTTGATCTTATTATAATTTTATATTCTTTGATTCACAGTTGAGTTAAATATATTAAATATTTGTTAGTTATTTGTCATTCCTCCTATGATTTTGTGTGCTTTTTTTTTTTTTTGGCCCATCTTATTGGGCTTATAGTTTTAATGACAAATTTGTGTGATATATTCAGATATAAAGAACTTAACTTTCTTCTGTAACTTCTGAAATGCCTATTTAATTGACTTATCTATTGTGGTTATACATGCATTTCTGGTCTCTGTCGACTGTTATAAAATAAAGTTTGTTGTGTTGTTGCATGAGTTTATTTGCATTTAATTTTATAAATTAATAAAATAATAAAGGTCTGTTATAGAAATTTTAGAAATTCCACTTACAAGTTGGGAGTGAGGTGAAGATCATGCATCTATATATATATATATATATATATATATATATATATATTTATTTATTTATTTATTTATATATACACACACATAAATATATTTTTTATATATGAATAAATATACACATACACACACATATATATAATCTTAAATACCCAATTGTGCTAATGCCAAATATTGAATAATAGTATCTTTCAATAGCGATTATGATACCACATTTACCCAGTACTGAGTCGTTTCTGTGTATACCTGGGTTTGAACTGTTCTAAACCATTGATTTGTCTGTGCTTTTAATGATAACGCTTTTTTTCACTTCAATTATGAAATACTTTATACAGAACAAGAAAGGGAAAAATTGTATAATAAAATAAATTTGCAACACAACGCATTATAGTTACAATTTTAGTATCTGGAAGGTAATACACTATCATTAGTCTTTTCCAAAACTGTGTAAGCTTGTAGCACCTCATTATTCCTCTAGTGTAATTTTAGAACACTATTTTTTTATTTCCAAGAAAATATTATGCTAGATTTTCATTGTGCATAAAGAAACCAGAAGGACTATCCATTTTTCTTTTGATCAATGTTGACTATAATGTCTAAGTAATGAGTTACAATGTACAACTCTTTTGCTATCAGTGACTTACTCTACTGCTTTAACTGACAAGTTTGGGTGAGTTTAAGTTTTCTTAGAATCTAGACTTCAGATCACTGTTAGTAAAAATAATTAAAATTCAATTTCCAGCCACTATTCTAGGAAAATTAGTCCCACCATTAATTTCCGGACAGTAAAGGCCACCAGTAGAGCTTGATGGCAACTGGAATGCACAAACATGAAGTTTATATCATGTTTGAACATGTTAGGGGAGGTTCAGGGATTTGGCATTACACAAAAAGTTGTGGAGCATGAAGACCTAATAAAAATAACTATCTCCAATCCAAAAGTAATATCCCAAAATCTCACTTTTTATGCACTGTGAAATTCCCTGCTGAGCTTTTTCCCAGGTCTCTCCCCACGGATTGACTGCTTCTCCTTGCCAGTGATTACTGTTTGCTATATTTTTCATACAGGTGGGAAGTTATCCTCCAGTAAAGATAATTAGAAATGGCTTATGACTTCTGGTCTGTTTTTGAGATTTTTACCACCTATGCTTGGTCTCCAAATGTGATCTTACTTTATTTTTTATTAGTAGGAAAAGAAAGAAGAAGACATATTTCATTCATATGAATCATTGTTATTATTCTTATTGTTATATCTGTAACCAAACTCCAAGTTCTTGTTCTTTCTCTCTGGATGATCCAAATACATTTCTCTAAATTCATGGGTTTAACATGTTTGTTTCCTGCTAACAAAACCTAACAAAGTTCCCCTTCTGATACAGTAGATTTACCTTCTGATCAATATCACACTTAGAAATAATTACAGTTTGATATAAGCTTGATATACCTGTTTCATCGAAAAGTTTTCTATTCCAAGAAATAAAAAGAGGCACCTGTTACTTCAGGTGAAGAAGATCCGCTGTAACACTATTTGTAACTAGCTACTAAGTATTTGTAAAACTATTAGGAGACTAAGGTGTTTATCTTAGTGGTAAAATAGTTTTGGTTTATGAAAATCGACATTACTACAACAGCACTAGCGTTGCCACAGCAACTCTAGTAACCTGCCATCATACTGAACAGCTGCTTTTCCTCTCTGCTTCTCTCCCTCCATATTTATATTCCCACCAATTTTCTTCATTCTATTGTCCTATCAGTGTCATGAATTCTACCCACTGACGGCTTCTGTTTGTTGTCTTATCCCCGTTTTCTCCTATTTTAGTCCTCCATTTTAAACTCCTTAAGCTATTTTACCTGATCGAGCTATTCAATCTTTTTTATTGACCAGTTTGGAAAACTTAAATTCTGAAGAGCTCTCACATTAGGCCAGCAATTTGCAAAATGTGCCTGTGGACCCTGATATGCTTCCAGACAGTTTTCAAAATCAAAACAATTATCCTTATAATACTGAGCTGTTATTTCCCTTCTCATGTTGTTGACATTGGCATTGATGGTAGTGCCATAACATGAATCAAAGCAGTGGCGACAAGCTATATTAGTGCTAGTCCTAGTAGTATGCTTTAAAGTCATGTTTTCTCGTTGTGTATATAAAAAAGCTCTCATTTCACTTGAAAATATTTTTGAAAAAACAGTCATAATTATTAATGTCATTAAATCTCAACCACTGAGTGCACATTTTTAAGAAATTGACAAAAAAGAACTGCATTCCAATTTGTAACGATTGTTTTAAAGAAAAACACTTGTACAATTAAGTTATACCCTGAACTTGAGGTTTTTTCAATGCACATCATTTTTACTTGATAGAATGGCTGACAGATAAACTATAATTATGTAGACTTGAGAATCTGACAGATATTTTCTTGAAAATGAATTATGTAAGCTTAATGCTTCAAGGAAAATGGTATCTTTCACCAATAATAATATTTAATTTTTCAAGAGATAATCAGAATTTTGCAAAAATTCTGTTCATCACCATGAGGTTGATGGCTTCCCAATGTCTACAGAATTTGCTGATAAGATTGCTTGTGATGTTAATAAAAGTGATTTCATGAAATCATATAAAATGCATCAACTTTTGAAAAATCTGAATTAGTCATTGAAGCAATATTTTCTGAAAGACCAATTCATAGTGTTACAACATTATGCATGGATAAACGATCCATTCAAAGAGCAAGAGTAAAAAAAAGTGGAATTTATCATAACAGAACAAAAATGTTTATTCATATGGTTTCACATTCCCTGCAACTTTAAGTTAAGAACTTGCAGTGGGATTGTCAAGCAATTTACATCAATCTCCATTACTGGGAAGGTATATACCTAAATACTCCTTCTCAGTATCTAGCCTTATAATCATTTCGTATTTCTCCATAACTTTTTAAATCTAAATTTCCTCAGACTATATCTTCTGTCTAATATATTTGTCCATATTCCCAACAAGCAATAAGTTATTGAGGCATAGAAAAAATGTTAAAGAATATCAGACTCAATTATCCAGTGCTTTTCTGTATTTCATCAACAACTTCCTCTACTTGTTACTTACTTTGCAAGGAGAATGTGCTGTTTGTTACATCTATCTTGCCCTGTTGCTCTCATAGATTTACTTATCAGGTAAAATCGAATGTAACATAGAAGTTTTAAGAGTCTTCAGTTTCTCTCTTATTTTGTCAAATTTCTTCTGTAAATAAGGGCTTCATAAAGAACACATTTCATCATATGATGGTGGAGATATTTCTTCAACTTTTGTTTAGCTACTACAATGCTGTCTTTCGAACTAGCCTCTGTAACCACTGATCTTTTCAAACTTGTTTAATACAAATATGATCATATTTATAAATTCCTTTAAATTTTAGTGCTTGGAAAGACGTATTTTAGTTAAATTAATCACTGATTTAAAGATTTAAATATAGGATTTATTAGTATAGTATTCATATATTAGGAAGTCAGTATCAAGATTGTTATTTACTCAAGGTAACTTACTGACAATATAGAAGAATCAGAATTTGAACTGGAGCACAAGATTTTTATTTCAAATTATCTGTCACTATCAATATGTTTTTTCTTTAGAAGTGTAAAGAACTTTAATGGGAAAAAAATTCCTCAATAATATTGTTCACATAAAAACTAAGATCAATTGTTTTCCAATGGTTTGTTTCACTGGTTTCAGTTCAAACAACTAAAGTTATTAGGAGTCGCCAAAAAAAACTGTTCTATTGCAATACCTGCGTAATAACACTCAGTTATTTTTATTCTACCATTATTTATTTTTTAATTTAGTATTTTAATTGAGAAGTAAATATTGCATGCATTTATAGTATAGAACATGATGTTTTGATACATGTATACATTTTGAAATAGCTAAATCAAGCTATTTAACATATGCATTACCTTACATATTTATCATTTTTTTGTGAGGTATGAACACTTAAAACCTATTCTCATCAATTTTCAAGTTTTCGATATATTTTTATTAACTATAGTCACCATGATGTACAATAGATATCTTGAACTTATTCCTTCTAACTAACTGAAATTTTGTCCTTTGACCAACATCTCCTCAATCTTCCCAACCTGAACCCCTGATAACCACCATTCTGCTCTATTTCTGAGTTCCACTTTTTTAGATTCTGCGTATAAGTGATAAACATGTGGTGTTTTTCATTTTTTTCTTTCGGTGCCTGGTTTAATTCACTTAACATAATGTCCTCCAGATTCATTTATATTGCCACAAATGAAAGGATTTCCTTATTTTTAACAGCTTAGTACTCCATTGTGTGTATATACCACATTTTCTTTATCTATTTGTCCATTGATGAACGCTTAGTTGGATTACATATCTTGGCTATTATGAATAATGATGCAATGAACATCGGAGTGTGGCTATCTCTTTTACACACTGATTTTATATTCTTTGCATACATACCCAGTATTGGGATTGCTCGATCACATGTTAATTTAATTTTTAATTTATGAGTAACGTCCATATTGTTTTCTGGAGTGTGTGTATTAATTTACATTCACACCAACAGTGCATGCGGGTTTCCTTTTCTCCAAATTCTTGCCAACACTTGATATCTTCTTTATAATAGCCATTCTAACAGATGTGATGTGCTATCTCATTGTAGTTTTAATTTGTATTTTCCTGATGATGAGTAATATTGGGCATTTTTTCATATACCTCTTGGTTATTTGTATTTGTTTAGAAAAATATCTATTCAAGTCCTTTGCCCATTTATTACATTTTGTTACATTTTTGTTACTGTTCAGTTGGGTGAATTCCTTACGTATTTTGGATGTTCACCCCTTATCAGATGTATGATTTGCAAACATTTCTCCACTCTGTAAATTGCATTTTCATTCTGCTGTTTCTTTTCTTTGCTGTGCAGTAGCTCTTTAGTTTGATGTAATCCCATTTTTCTACTTTTACTTTCATTGCCTGCGCTTTTGGGGTCATATTCAAAAAATCTCTGTCCAGACGAATGTCATGCAGCTTTCCACCTACGTTTTCTCCCAGGATTTTTACAGTTTCAGTTATCATATTTAAAACTTTAATTCATTTTGAGTTGATTTTTTATATGGTGTGAAATGAGGATCTAATTTCATACTTCTACATATAGATACATAATTTTCCCAGTACCATTTATTGAAAAAGCTGTCCTTTCCTCATTTTTTGTTCATGGAATTTTGTCAAAATCAATTGACCATAAATGTGTGAATTTATTTCTGAGCTCTCTATTCTGTTCCACTGATACATATGTCTGTTTTTATGCCAGCAGCTTACAGCTTTAATTACTATGGCTTTGTAGTAGAGTTTGAAATCAGATAGTGTGATGCCTCCAGCTTTGTTCTTTTTGCTCAAGGTTGCTTTAGCTCTTCAGGATCTTATGGGGTTGCATACTCTATCTATTTGTGTAATTCTTAATTTCTGTGAAAAATATCATGGGGATTTCGATTTGGATTGCGTCGAATCTGTAGATTAGTTTCGGTAGTATAGACATACAGATCTTTTACATTCTCGATTACCTTTGTTACCAGGACGTTTTACTTTCTTCCATATAAAATACCTGTGTCCTGAATTAACCTTTAAAGTGACAAACAGAATTGGTTTCTCCATAGAGTTTTCTCTAAATACTGGCTAGGTTTTTGAGTGAGTGGGAGGCTTAAACGTTACTTCCCGACTAATGACAGCATCACATATCTGATTAGGAACTTTTTCATTTCTTCCCTTATTCCACCCTCCCTTTCTTCCGCCCTCTTTTTCTTCATTCCTTCATTTCTTTCTTTCTTCTTTCTCTCTCTTTCTCTCACTCCATCTTATTCTCTCCCTTTTCCTGATAAGATATATATGTTGCTCATAGCAAATGACAGCCATATAAATAAAATTTTACAGAATTTTTTTGTAATTACACGTTAATCATAATAATACCACTAATGTGTATATCCCTCTCACCACATAAATTTGTTTTGTAATTTTTTTTTACCTTCAATAATCCTCTCTATTAAGCATTTTGTATGTATTTTATAGAAGAGGCAATTAAGGATCTGAAATATTAAGACCATCGCCTATCATAATATTTACCAAATTAATATTTTTTAATTAAGAAAGCCATATAATAAAAAGTCGACAGCCTTTTGCTTTGCAAAACAGCTCATTATGACAATTTGATAGTTTCTTTAATAGGACATTTTTATAAGCTTAGGGCTTTATTGATCTAAATATAAATATGACTGAGATAAAAATACATTCAGAAAGTATAGGATCTAAAATTTTATGAATATCTTTTATATGTTAATTTAAGAAGTTCATTCTACATTTTCTAACATTTTTCTCCTTCCAGGGTATGTCATATATATATGTCTATTTTGAGACTGACTGTGTTTTACGAGACTTAGAGAATAAATTTGCCATCCCATCAAACAGCTGAGTAATATGGCTAAAATTGAAGTTAAGTGTGGAATAGAGTCAAATGAGAAACTATATTTGGGTACTGAGATAAAAACAAAATAATAATAGAAAATAATTATTTTCCTTTTGTTCTTCTTTGTAATATTTACCTCCAGTAAAACTTAAACACTATATGTATGTATATATATATAATATATTAATTATAGTGTGTGTGTGTGTGTGTGTGTGTGTGTGTGTGTGTGTGTGTGTGTGTGTGTGTGTATGAATTATTTTGGTACTTTAAGTGCCTTACATCTTAACAAAAAATAAACAAAAAGAGTAGTAGCAGAGGAACAGGAGGTTAAAAAAAACTATAATATTGGTTGCAAATTTTCTGCTTTATTTATTCTTAATTTATACTTATAATCTTATTAAAATATTAAGCAGTTAGTTTGACAGTGATATTTAGGGATTTCTGAAAGGGAAACAAGAAGGGGAAATTTTGAATTTGTCTTCCCAATATTATGAGGTAATATAACATGGTCTAAATTATTATGAACCCTCTATTTTGGTTGCATTTGCAAGGCAATTAAAATAATAACACATTTAATTTCTTTACTGAATCAACAATTGTTTCCTTCCTCTTGTATATACTCAAAAGAGGTGTGTAGTACAGAAATATTTTCTAAGTATTTTTTGCCTTAATGACATTTCTTGTATTGTAGCCACCCACTTTTTTTTGTTGTTTGCCTTGCATATTTTTAAATGCTAGAAGAAAATCATCAGTCACTCCTAGATCAGTCTAATCTTGAAATTGCTCTTTAATAATTATTTCTTATTCTAATATTATTTCTGTTTTCTGAATCTATAGTAATAAAGTTTTAATTAGACTCAATCTGTAATTAATTCTTCCTATCAGGGAATCACAAAGGGCAGAGGGATATATATGCCAGAGTTTTGGCATTTCTCGAGACTACTGTAGAATTTAAAAACAAAAACATGAATAAGACCACCTGAAAGTTGGTCTTATTATTATTATTATCATGTGTTAACATTCCTTGAACAACATCTGTAGTAACACTGTGGCAGAGAGAAAATGCAATCCCTTCCCATACTTTCTGAACCACTGTTTCATACTACTACTAGATTTATTTTCTTGAAGTATACAAGGGTACTTAAAAGCAATCTACAGATTCAATGGAACCTCCATCAAAATGCCAATGACATTCTTCACAGAAATGGAAAAAACAATCCTAAAAGTCATATGAATAACAAAAGATCCTGAATAGCCAAAGCAACCTGACCGAAAAAACAAAAACAAAAACAAAATTGGAGGCATTACACTACCTGACTTCAAAATACACTACAAAGCTATAGTAACCAAACCAGCACACTACTGGCATAAAAACAGACACATGGGTCAATGGAACAAGATAGAGAACTCAGAAATCCACTCAGGTATTTAAACCAACTGATCTTTGACAAAGGCACCAAGAACATACATTGGGGAAGAGACAGTAAATTGCACTGGGAAAACTGGATATCTATGTGCAGAAGAATAAAACTAGACCCATATCTCTTGTCATATACCAAAATCAACTCAAAATGGATTAAAGACTTAATTAAGTATAAGATCTGAAACCATAAAACTCCTGAAAGAAAACATGGGGAAACACTTCAGGATGTAGGACTGGGGAAAGACTTTATGAATAAGTCCCTAAAAGCACAAGCAACAGAAGAAAAAATAAACAAATAGGATTATATCAAACTAAAAAGTTTCTGCACAGCAAAGGAAACAATCAACAGAGTGAAAAGACAATCTATAAAATGAGATAAAATATTTTCAAACTATTTTTCTGACAAGGAATTAAATTCCAGAATACGCCAGGAACTCAAACAACTTCGTGGTAAAAACAAAACAAACAAACAAACAAGCCAAATAATACAATTAAAAAATGGGCAAAGAAGCTGAGTAGACATTTTTCAAAGGAAGACATACAAATGACCAACAGGTACATGAAAAATGCTCAAGGGAAATGCAAATCAAAACCACATTGAGATATCATCTCACCCCAGTTAGACTGGCTATTATTAAAAGGACTGAGAATAACAAATGCTGACAAGGGGAACCCTCATACGCTATTGCTGAGATTATAAATTAGTACAGCCGCATGGGCTATCAGTGGTTTACAATGGAAGAGTTGCAAGAATTCCTTAGGGAAATGGATATGAGATATGCTATTTACCAAGACTCCTTCCATGGTCCAGTGTTGGTGCAATTTACTGGAGGAATGAAAGACAGAGTTATACAGTCAGCTGCCAGTAGCTACTATGGAGCATTGGTATCTGTTCTGTCACCCTTAGTAGGGCAATCAGTTCAAAGGGTTGCACAAGCCATAGCTAATCTAGGGGAAACTGCAATTAAACCACAAAAGAAAGGGATTCACAAGGTAAAGGAAGCCACACCAAAAGGGAAAAGAGGGGGAAAGCGAAATCAGAAAGAACCAGTGAAAGTTACTAGAAAACAGCTGTGGGTGGACTTAACAAAGGCAGGGGTCAATCCCCCAAAACAGATAAGCAGCAGAATGCAACACTGCTTAAATTGTGGCAACAGCTTCTAAAAAGAAACAGTTTCAGCTTCTGCCAGAAAGGCAACTGGAGGCATGGCTGCAAGAAGAACTAAGGCTGAAGGAATTCATAAAATTGCCCTCTGGGGGGGGGGGGGCTCTTCAGCTCACCCCACGTGGAGCTGAGTGCTCCTCCAGAGGAAGGTGAGACAGATTTCATGTTCCCTTGGTCCCAAGCTTAGAGGTGGGGCCATGGGGTGGAGGAAATGCAAAGTGTCTCTGTCGACTGGAGGCCCCATGTTGAGCTCACTATATACTGGTCTTTGCTGAACATACAAAGGGTGATTTCCTTAGCAGATACAGGCTCTGAATGTATATTGATATATGGGAATCCATCAAAGTTCTAGGGGCCAATTATGGCTATAGATGGGTAATGCGGGCAATTCAATAAAGTAAGAAAGATGAAGTTAACTTTAAGGATCGAGAGGCTGTCTCCCAGGGATCATGCTATGTATATCTCCCACATCAGGGAATACATACGCTGGATTGATATACTGCAACGTTTGTGTTTGCATTCTAGTGTGTGGGAGTTTCACCTATGAAGGAGGGTTATGAAAGAGGTACAGAGAGGTAAAGCACAGTACCCTCTGGTGCAACTTCCATCACTCCAGTGAATAGTGGCAACTAAGCAATATCAGTTTCCATTGTAGATACCTTTCAACTCCTTTGTTAGATTTATTCCTAGGCATTTTACTCTATTTTTTTGGTAGCTGTAGTAAATGATATGACTTTCTTGATTTCTCTTTCTGATAGATCATTATTCGTGTGTAGAAATGCTACTAATATTTGTATATTGATTTCTGTCATGCTACATTACTAAATTTGTTTATCAGCTCTAAGAGTTTTTTGATTCGGTCTCTATGTTTTTGTATATATAAGATCATATTATCAGCAAACAGGAACTATTTGACCTCTTCTTTTAAAATTCGGATGCCCTTTATTCCTTTCTCTTGCCTAACTGTTGTAGTTAGGACATCCAGTACTATGTTAAATAGGGTGGTAAGAGTGATCATTCTTGTTTTGGCCCCGCTCTTAGAGGAAAAGCTTTCAACTTTTCCCAATTCAGGATGATGTTAGCTGTGGGTTTGTCATATATGGCTTTTATTGTGTTGAGATACTTTTCTTCTATCCCTAATTTGTTGGGAGTTTTTATCACAAAGGGATGTTGAATTTTATCAAATGCGTTTTTCTGCATGCATTGAAAAGATCAAATGTTTTTTAATCTTTCATTTTACTGATGTCCTATATCACATTTATTGATTTTCATATGTCAAATCACCCTGCATTTCTGGGATGAGTCCCATTTGATCATGGTCTATAATCTTTTTGATGTGCTCTTGGATTCTGTTTGCTAGTACTTTCTTGAGAATTTTTGCATCTAAGTTCATCAAAGATGTTGGCCTGTACTTTTCTTTTCTGTGTGTTTTTGTCTGGTTTTGGTATCAGGGTGATGAAGCTGGACTCATAAAATGAGTTTAGAAGAATACCTTCTGCTTCCATTTTTTTTAATAGTTTGAGAAGAACTAGTATTAATTCTTCTTTAAAAGTTTGGAAGAATTTATTAGCAAAGCCCTCCAGTTCTGGTCATTTCTTTGTTGGTAGACTACTAATTATTGATTCAATCTCATTACTCATTATTGGTCTATTCACATTTTCTATTTCTTCTTGATTCAGTGTTGGTAGGAAATAGATCTGCAACATAACCAGTGCCATCTTAGACAAGCCCAAGTACAAAATGGTGCCGTCTACCCCCTTCCCTCCCCTCCCCCATTCTCTTTTACAAGAAGTCTCATGGTTTCAGAGAAAATGAAACTTTCAGTGTTTCCGAATGCGCAGAACTCTCCAGCGCCATGACCTAACTCAATCTCCACCCCAGAATTACATCACGCACCTCTTGGTGCCAACATACTAATATAAGCTGCCACTGCCCTATGTTAGCTGCTGTCCACCATTTTCATGGCAATCCTGGGTGGTCCTCCATTTTGATTACAGCACATCAGATTTCTTTGTTTAATAAAGCTTGAACGCTTGAACAGTACCTGGCATCTCAGCTCACTTTCTTTCATTATGGTGCTGAAACCCACAAAGGGTTTTGGCTGACATTGTGGATGATCCCCTCTCTCTTGTGATGATTGGCCCTTGGCTGCTCTTCCCAGACCTGCCAGAACTGGGTGCCTCTGGGACTCTCTCTCCTTTTGCCGTTTCAGACCAACACATCCAACATCAGCCTCAATTCAGGGTGAGTCAGTGGGTCAATCCTGTCTCATCTCAGGTTCCCCCAACTCGCTCTCACCCTTGCTCTTTTTCTCAAAACCCAGGTCCCTGGCTGAGGGAACTCTTCTCGTGCCCCCCAGCTATTGTAGGATGCTCCTCTAGCCAGTTGGCAGCTTTTCTCTCAAAAAGACAGTGGGCGGCAGAGAGGATGCTGTTTGTTGGCACGCTTCTTCTACCAGGACTGACTGCCCTGTCTCACCCTCTACACAGGATCTTCACGATCCAAACCTCCACACTCTAGACCCTTGGGCTGTCTCCTGGTCAATTTCTTGGCCTCCAGGGAGACATTAAACCTAAGCATTTCATTTTCTATTATACTCCACACGCTATGCCTCTGAGCCATCTTCTGGCCAATTTCTTGGTCTCCAGGGAGACATCAAAACTCAGATGCCTCATCACAATGGATCCCAGTGGCCACTCGATTTAGACACTCACCAAAGTGGCAAAAGCTGTAGAGATTCCTTGTTCAAGCCTTCTTCTACTTCGGAATGCTTTCTTCTCTCTATCAAAACTGTCCTGTGTCTCAAATTCTCCTAGCTCATGCTCGACCCCTCCTTCCAGACTTAGATCAATCTTCTGATCCATCAACCCTCCACATTTCTCTCTCTTCCCCACAGCAGGCCTCCAGATGCTTGTCCTCAGCCCAACTCTTCCCCTTCTCCCCCTATATCAGGTAACAACCCCACCTCAGCTCCGGCTTTTTATAACCCTTCCGTGAAGTGGCTGGGATGGAAGGAATTGTCCAAGTCCATGTACAGGGAGCAAGTCTGGATAGTGGCTCAGGTACATGCTCAAAATAATAGGTGGCCTGTTGGAGCCATTGCTGTTCCTTGCACGGACCCAAATTGGAACTTCCAGGCTGGCCATGGGGATCAAGATCTCTGGGATATCATGATCACACACCTACTTCATGGCCTCCAAAAGGCTACTCACAAGTCAGTCAATTATGACAAGCTTAGAGAAATCACACAGAGATGCACTGAAAATCCCAGCAAGTTCCTAACCTGCCTCTCTGAGGCTTCACATGAATACACATGTATAGATCCAAACTCACCTGCAGGAATGGCCCTCTTGCACTCTCATTTCATTACCCAATCAGCCCCTGATATTCAAAAAACTATAAAAGAGATCAGGCTAAATACCAGCTCCTGGATAATGCCATCCGTGGCTCACATACTCCAAAATTGGTTGCCTCTAGGGGCAAGCCACCTGAGAACTGCTTCAAATGCGGTCAACTGGGCCACTCAGCATGGGCCTGTCATAACCTGTCCTCACTGCAAATGGCCAGGTCACTGGGGGATTGACTGTGCCACTCTCCAGAGAGGGAGTGGCCCAGTCCCCAACCTACAGCCTTTGGCTTCACACCCATCCCTACCAGAGATTCTTGGCTTTGCCCAGGAGGAGGATTGATGATGCCCAGGGACTAAGGCCTCCATGAAGATTACCACGCATGAGCTGATGGAAACTCACCTCATAGCAGGTAAGCCTATCTCATTTGTCATCAATACAGTGGCCATTTACACTACCCTTCCTGAATATGTAGGACCAACAACCCCATCCTCTATCACAGTAGTAAGGGTCATGGGATAGGAATACTACCCACTTATCACTCAACCCCTTTCCTATACCCTACAACACATCCAATTCACACACAAATTTTTAATAATGCCTCAATGCCCAGCCCCTTACTGGGATGGGACATCATTTTCAAATTCAAAGCTACTCTTATCCTAAGCACTTTAACTCCAGCCACAATATTCCTATTACAGGTGGCCCCAGACCTGGCCCCTGAGGCTTCCACCTTCCCCTCCCCCTCAGACAAGGTTAATCCCTAGTATGGGATGCTTCTTCTCCCTCCATTGCTATGCACCATTCCTATATCCTTGTTAAATTGCAGAACTCCTCTTTGTTCCCCAATGTCCCACAGTACCCCATCACTAACAAACACCTAATAGGCTTAAAACCCGTCCTACACAAAGTCCTTTCTTCTCATCTCTCATGGATTACCCACTCGCTTTTTTTTTTTTTTTTTTTTTTTGTCTTTTTCGTGACCGGCACTCAGCCAGTGAGTGCACTGGCCAGTCCTATATAGGATCCAAACCCGCGGCAGGAGCATCGCTGCGCTCCCAGCGCCGCACTCTCCCAAGTGCGCCACAGACTTGGCCCCCCACTCGCTTTTTAATACACCCATCCTTCTGGTTATAAAGCCTAATGGCTCATACCACTTAATATGAGACTGATCCTGACACATGCTGTTCCTAACAACTTACTTGGACAGTGCTACCTCAGGGGTTTCAGGATAGCCCCCACTTTCCGGCCAGGCCTTAGCTCAAGATTTGTCTGAACTTCCTCCAAACTCTAGCACTTTAATACAATATGTGGATGAACTCCTCCTTTGTAGCCCCTCCTATGAGGATTCACAGGCCCACACTGTCACTCTCCTTCATTTGCTGGCCTCCAGGGGATATCCAGTGTCCCCAGCAAGGCCCAAATATCTTCTCCTTCAGTCAACTACTTGGGAGTCCACCTCACCCCCAACATCAGAGAAATAATGGTGGATCACAAGAGTTTAATTTCTTAATTCCCTACTCCTACCACAAGGAGTGAAATCCTTTCTTTCTTGGGGCTTGCAGGGTATCTTCACCTATGGATTGCTAACTTTGGTGTGCTAGCAAAACCACTTTATGGGGCAGCCAAAGGGAATCCTGCCATTCCCTTAGATCCCACAAAGCTCATTCATTCTCCCTTCCAGCGATTAAAAGCCACTCTCCTTGCAGCCCCAGCTCTATCTCTCCCAAGCCTATCTCATTCTTTTATCCTATTTGTCACTGAAACCCAAGGATTGGCAGTCAGGGTTTTGGGACAAGCGGCAGGAGATATTTTCTCCCCAGTTACAAACCTCTCTAAACAACTAGACACCACAGCTCAAGAATGGGCCCCTGCTTACAGGCCTTGGTGGCAGCTGCACTTTTAACATAAGAAAGCTCTAAACTAACTTTCAAACAAACAGTCAATACTTTCTCAGCCATAAGGCCAAGTCAATTCTCTCCCTTTCCCACCTACAACTTATTCACCTTACTTTCATTAAAAACTCCCAGTTCTCCTTTAAACCTTGCCCTCCCTTAAAGTCCAGACACTCTCATCCCAAAACACTCATGACCCTTAAAACATAACTGCATGGAGGCTTTAGATCTCTTTCTCAATCCCTTTCCACACATCTCCCCACATCCCATTACACAATTCATAGATGGGAGCTCCACCCCCTGGGCAGGTTATGCCATAGTAAATCTAACACAAGCTATTGAGGCTGCACAACTCCCAAAGGAGGTTGGGGTTATACACTGCAGAGGACACCAAATCTCCAATGACCCCATAGCCCAGGGAAACAAACTGTTGGATCTAACCGCAAAACAGGCTGCTCAGTCACCAGGCCCCCACTCTTCCTCCCCTGCTCAGGTCCTTCTCATGGCCCCTATGCCTTTATCCCAATACGCACTCCAAGAAATACAACATCTCCTACTGTTGGGAACACAGAGAAAAGACAACTGATATATTCTCTTTGGTCACTATGTCCTCCCTACCACACAAGCTGAGCAAATCCTTTTAGATTTCCATAATTCAGTTCATATAGGCTATGAACTGCTACTATGCCTTCTTCAGCCCTTATATTACTCTCCCCACAAAAGGACACTCTATCTTCTAACCTTAGTAGATACCTTTTCAGGTTAGTTTGAGGCTTTTCCCTGCACTTCAGGGGATGCCACAGCAGTAAAGCAAGGTCTCACCTCAGAAATCATCACACATTTTGGCCTACCTACCAGTCACTCACTTGCCTATCGTCTGCTCCCCGAAAGCCCACAGGCCTCAGCCCCCTCGAACTTCTGTATGGTAGGCTCTTCCCTCTCACACCTCTCCCTTCCAGCTCATCGCCTTTAGGCCAGTATCTCCCTTCTCTTTCACTCATTAAGAATCGTAGGGAACAGGACAACTTTCAATTACCTCATCCTTTCCCCACCACCCTCTCAGACTTTAAACTGAGCCAGGGACAGGAAGTGTATATTAAAAACCCGAATCCCAAAGCCTCTCTCGCCATGTTGGAAAGGGCATTATACAGTACTTCTCACCACCCCCACGACAGTAAAAGTACTAGGTAAGGCCCCTTGGTATCACTTATCATTGATAAAACTAGCACCTAAGACTTTACCCAAAGAATCTGTTGACACCAAGCCAGAGGGGTCCCTCTACTCAAACCCCAACCCAACATCTTCTCACACTTCGTCCATTTTAGGACCCACAAAAGTGAAAATTTCCAGGAACTCTGCTCTTCCCCCAATCCCAGTAAAAGGATAATCCTTCCCCTGGCGATTATCCTTTCACTCTTACAGGCCCGCTTCACATCCCTCGCACAAGAGCTACTATTATACTACCTGTTCTAGTACTTGCTACAGGATTGGTAGCAGCTGCCTGCAAAAGACTGTAACATTATAGAAAGATTTCTCCCAGCACTTCTTTACCTCCTATCAGTAGGATGCTTCTTAGCAATTTCACTGTGGCAACGTCCCCTTTAAATTCTTTTGGCTCCCTAACCCTTTGCATCTTTCCCTTGTTTTTCCTCCTATCTCAAAGCCCCCCCCCCCGCCCTTACTTGGAACATGGAGGTTCCAGGTCCACAGGGACGATGCAGTCTTTAGCGAATCAGACTGGTCCCCGAGCAACTCATCTGTCTCCTGCTTTGCGAGAAACTTTTTGTGGTCACCCCCTCCCTGTCAATGCAGCCCATAATATTCCCACAAAGATCTCTTCACTTTCCTCTAATCTCACCTCAGTGGGGCTTGTCAGCATTATGCGGGGCCTGCCTACACTCTGCCTTACTAACACCAAATGCTACCACTCACTTACCCCTTCCTCATCCATGCCATAAAACCGGAATATATTTCCTTTGTAAAGCTACATTATCCTGTTGCCTGACCCCCTAACACGATTTCTTGCATATTCTTTTAAATCGTGCCTGAAATCACCCTCCACACAGATGGAGAGATGGAGACGGGACTGGGACTAACTTCGGCCCCCCCCTCAGGAAGTGCCTCCCACTCCCATAGGGCACTAATTGTACCTTTTTAATTGGGGCAGGGATCCTTCCTGCAGTTGGAACTGGCACAGCGGGCCCTGCTACTGCCTCTCAATTCTATCAAAAACTCTCAGAACTAAGCATAAATAGCATCTCCTTCCTCCAGTGACAGGTCACCTCACTTGTGACAGTCAACAGTTGCTTTACAGAACCATCGGGCCTTTTACTTCCTTACACCCAAGAAGGAAGGCACCTGACTGTTCTTGGGGGAGGAATGCTGTTATTATGTAAATGAGCCTGGGGTGATCCAAAACAACTTAAATCATTTCACTGAACCCTTGGATACTCTGGCTTATTCCCTTACTGGGACCCCTAACTATGCTGGGACTAATCCTACTTTTTGGTCCCTGTCTCTTTTAGTGTTTCTCTAATTTCTTGCAGGAATGTGTGCAGGCTTCTATCAACCAAAAGATCTCCAAATTGTTCCTGCAAGGAGGATATCAGCCCCTGAGAATAAGTGACCCTTCCCCAGAGGAATACACACTCCCCACAGAAAACCAATACCCGGCCACCAAATTGTTTTACCCGCCAAAATAAATCTTTTATTTTTTCCATATCTTCACCCATCTCCAGCAGGAAGTAGCTTCAGAAGTATGAGACCTCCACCCTTTTTCCCTTTTTTCCTTTTTTCCTATACTTAAAAGGCAGGAATAATAGATCTGCAACATAACCAGCACCATCTTAGACAAGCCCAAGTACAAAATGGCACCATCCACCTCCTCCCCTCCCCCCCCCAGTTCTCTTTACAAGAAACCTCATGGTTTCAGAGAAAATGAAACTTTCGGCATTTCCGCATGCCCAGAACTCTCCATCCCCATGACCTAACTCAATCCCAACCCCGGAATTACATCACCCAGCTCTTGGTGCTAACATACCAATATAAGCTTCCACTCCCCTATGTTAGCTGCTGTCCATCATTTCAGGGCAGCCCTGGGCTGTCCTCCATTTTGAGAACAGCCAGGGAGATTTCTATCTTTAAAAAAGTTGAACAGTACCCAGCATCTCGGCTCACTTTCTTTTAGTAGGTTTTGTGTGTCCAGAAATGTATCCATTCACTCTAAATATTCAAACTTTGTTGGTGTAAAGTTGTCCATAACAGACTAATGATTCTCTGTATTTCTTTTGAATCAGTTATAATATCTCCTTTTTCATTTCTGATTTTTGATATTTGGACTTTTTCTCTTCTTTTCTTGCCTAGCCTAGATAATGATTTGTCAATTTTGTTTTATAATCTCAAAATGCAATTGTTTTGTTAATCTTTTGTTTCTTTTTTCTTTTCTTCTTTTCTTTTTTCTTCTTTTTTTTTTTTTGGTCTCTTTCATTTAGTTCTGCTCTGTTCTTTATTATTTCTTGTCATCTACTCATTTTGGGGTTGGATTGTTCTTGCTCTTTTAGTTCCCTGAGGTATAACATTATATTGTTTATTTGGGGTCTTTCTACTTTCTTGATGTAAGAATGTATTGCAATAATCTCCCTCTTAGTACTGTTTTTCCAGTATTCCATAGGATTGGTGAGTTGTGCTTGAATTTTTATTTGTTTCAAGAATTTTTTGATTTCTTGCTTCATTTCTTCTTTGACCATTGGTCATTCAGGAACATGCTGTTTATTTTCTATATGTTTGTATAGTTTCCAAAGCTTTATTTGTCTTTGATTTCTAGTTTTATTTCATTGTGGTCTGAAAAAATACATGTTTTCAATCTTATTTAAACTTGTTGACAATTGATTTGTGGCCTAACATGTGGTCTATCCTGGAGAGTGATCCATGTGCTGATGTGAAGAATGTATATGCTAGTTTTTGGCTGAAATGTTCTGTATATGTCTGTCAAGTCCATTTGTTCTAAAGTGCTATTTAAATCCAATATTTGTCTGCTAATATTTTGTCTAGATGATCTGTCCAGTGCTGAGAGAGGTGTGTTAAATTCCACAAGTATTATCGTGTTGGAGTTTATCTCTCCCTTTTGATCCAATAATATTTGTTTAACATGTCTGGGTGCACAGATGCTGGGTGCATATATATTTATGATTGTTATATCTTCTTGCTGCATTGATCCATTTATTATTATAAAATGTTCTTTGTCTCTTTTTATAGTTCTCGGTTTGAAGTTTATTTTATCTGGTATAAGTATGGCAACTCCTGCTCATTTTTGGTTTCCATTTGCATGGAATACCTTTTTCCATCCCTTCACTATTAGTCTATGTGTGTCTTTACTTTTGTAATGAGTTTCTAACAGGCAGCATATAGATGGATCTAGTTTTTTAATTCATTCAGCCAGTCTATATTTTTAAGAGGGGAATTTAATTCATTTACATTCAGGGTTATTTTGGAAAGGTATTGCCTTAATACTTCCATTTTATTAATTTTTTGTTCATATATATACACATATATATGTGTGTGTGTATATATTTGTTCCTTTTCTTCACTTTTATTGTTTTTCTTTGCTGTTTGGTATTTTTTTTATAGTGATAAGATACAGTTAATTTTCTTTGTCTCTCTCATTTGCATAACTGATCTATTAGTGATTTTTATTCTTTCTCATGTATTCATCATAATAGCTATCATTCTTTTGCTTCCAGATGTAGGGTTCCCTTAAAGATTTCTGGGTGGGCCGGTTTTGTGAAAGTGAATTCCTGCAGTTTTTGTTTGTCTGGGAAAGATACTATTTCACCTTCATTTCTGAAGAATGGGCTTACTGGGTATAGTATAATTTGATTAAATTGTGTCTTTGGGAGGTCCCTTTTGGGTTAAATCTATTTGGGAATATTTGAGCTTCTTGATGTGGGAGAACAATACTTGGGAGGTTTTCAGCTATTATTTCATTAAATAGGCTTTTAATGCCTTTTCCTTTCTCTTCCCTTTGTGGTAAACCTGTAATATATATATTTGTACACTTAAGGCTGTCTGATAGATCTTGTACACTTTATATATTTATTTATTTATTTTGGCCCAACTAGGTAAATTTGAAATGTCTATCTTCAAGTTCAGACACTCTTTCTTCTGCTTTTTCTAGACTGTTGCTTAAGTTCTCAGTTGTATTATTATTTAATTAAATGAATTCTTCAGTTCCAGGATTTATCCTTGGTTCTTCTTTATAATTTCTATCTCTTTGTTGAATTTCTCATGCATGTCCTGAATTGATTTTTTGACAGTATTTTGATTTCTATTTTTTCTTGCATTATGTGGAGTTTCCTTAAGATTACTATTTGGAATACCTATTCAGGCATTCACCAGTTTCCTGTTGCTTGGGATATGGTATTGGAGAATTATTGTCTTCTTTTGGGGGTGTCATGTTTCCCTGTTTTTTATACTTCTCATATCTCTGCATTGATGTTTGGGCATCTGGTGGTGTGGTCACTTCTTTTAATTCTTGATGCAGTTTTTTAAGGGAGAAACTCTTATCTGCAGAGATATTCTATATTGATTATGGAGTTGGGTGTTATAGATTTGGTTCTGGGTGAGCACAGTGGTAGGTGCCAGTTCATTCCCTGTACCCTCTCCACTGGGATGGGAAGATCTGGTGAGCTTGTTGAGTCAAGTGGGACTTTTAGCTCCTACAAGAAGGTGGGTATGGATCCAGTTGGCCAGTGCACTCCCACACACTCTCTGCTAGGGTGGGCTGGCACACTGGATCAGGCAGGGCTCTGAGCTCCCCTGGCTCTTATCCCTAAATGGCAACATCCAGCAGCAGCCCAGGACTGAGTGTAGTGGGAGAGCTCAATGTGTACTTCCCTTCTGGAAAAATGCTGTCATGTGAGTTCTACAGCTCCCCACACTGGGCTCAATTTCCACAAGGGCTGTGCTATTACTTTGCAGCCTAAATTACATTCATCTACAGTGAAAGTGCCAACTGCAGACCCACCCCTAACCTTGTCCAAGCAGTACACAGTCTCTCCAGTCTCCATGCAGGTCTTGGTTGGAGGCTTCCTCTTCTATGTTGCTGCCTTGAGTTTCCAGATCTTGTGGGATTTTCCTCACTGTTTTTCTGGGTTTGGTCGGTTTCTCCTAGGCACTCTATGCTACAGGTGATTATCTACTTGTTTCTTTTGACTTTCTCTGCATTAGAGGCAAGGGCTGGCTGCCTCTAGTCAGCCATCTTGCCAAACTTTTTCAAGTACCTGCCTATGGAACCACTCTTCAGTTATTGCAAAACAGGTATTTTGATACTAAGATACCTCAGAGAATGAACTCTAATATTCCCTCAGATTTTTCCTGGAGATAATTTCCCAACCATGTCATGAAGGAAAACACAAAAGAGCCATCTGGTCTATGTTGAAAAGAATGTCCTAGGATTTTTGGAATGTCAAAGTGGCTCAAATTGGGAGGATAATATGACAGAGAAGAAAATGCCACACAGACAGTGGTATAGAATCAGCGAGGGTGTGTTTGAACACCAGCCTGAGGATGTATAGCATGAAGTTCCATAAGATCAGACATAGAAAAGCTAATAGAGAAAGAATAATGACTGGACAGTTATAAGCTGCAAAATTTTAGAAATTTACACAGGACTGAGGATCATTTGAGTTCCCTGAGCCACAGTGAAAAGAGCTCATTAAATACACAAGAGTACTAAGTCAATGTCTTGTATAAATTAAGAATTTTTAGTCAGAGTAAATAAGCAATAGAGTCAAGGCTACTCTAAACCCATCCTAATAAAGTCTAAACCCCTAAGTGGTCAAGGTGTTCTTCAAATGATTGCCACTGAACAAAGGTCAATAAATAAATAAAACAAAGCCTATCACTCAAAAATATAAAATTTACAATGCCAAAGATCCAATAAAAATAGTAGATGTGAGAAGAAGTAAAAAAATGTGACCAATAATCAAGGGAAAAGAAGTCAGTCAAAAATAGACTCAGAAAAGAAAAAGATAAAATTAGATTAATTGAAATTTGAAGATAAAGGTATTAAAACAACTATTATAAGTCTACTCAATATGCTCAGTGTTTTATAGATAGTTGAACAGACTGAGGTAGAAAACAATGGAAGGCATTAGAATATACCTTATGGGATTACCAGAGATGAAAAATAAATTACTCACAATTAAAATTTTTTGTAAGTGGAAAGATAGCAGGCAGCAGATTGAATGGTATGAAAGAAAACATTAGTCAATGTAAAGACAAGACTATAAAAATTGTGAAAATAGAAGACAGAAAGAAAAAGAGTGTGAAAAAATTGTTTAAAAAGAATCTTAGTGGTTTCTGTTCAATCTAAAACATGTGCAATTGTAGTCTTAGAAAGGTGAAGGAGCAAAATTTTGAGAAAAATAATAGCTTAAAATTTTCCCAACTGTTATAAACAAAAGACCTATGAATAAAATGACATCTAATCAGAAAAATGTTCAAAAAATCACAAGTCACATAACAATTAACTTAATTAAAAACTAATAATAGAAAAAAATCTAGATAGAGAAAAAGACATATCACTTGAAAAGGAACAAAGAAAAGTGAGTTCAGTGTTCTAAATATAAACTATTACAGCTAGAAGACAATAAAAAAACATTTTTAAAATGCTCGGGGGAAAAAACAACCTGTAATTCTATTATAAGTAAAATATATGTGAAAACTCAGAAAATCTGTTTCCAGCAAACCTGTAATATGAGACATAATAATGAAAAATTTTCAGGTGAAGAAAATAGAATAAGATAAAAATTTAATATATAAATGAAATGTAATAGAATAAATATCCTCCTTCTCCTCCTCATCATCATCACTATCGACCCAGGAATGCAAGGTTGATTTAAAATTCAAAACCAGCTAATGAAATTCGCTATATAAGAGAATAAGAGCAACATGCCTTTATTACCTAATTTGACACAATTTAATAATTATTCAAGATCTTAAAATACTTTAAGAAATGTAAGAATAGAAGAAAACTTGCTTAATCCAACAGAAGGCATAAATGAAAAACCTAAACCAACATCATATGTAATGGTGAATGACAAAATGCTTTCTTCCTCCAATGGTGCCCATTTCTTTTCAACACAGTACTTGGCATATTGTAGCCAGTGCAATATTGCAAGAAACATAAAAGTGTTACTGATGGAAAATGAATAAGTAAAATTGCCTTTTTTCCCCACAAACAGCACAACCTAAATAAGTAAATCGGTATATGATGTTCATAGATCAAAAGACTCAATATTAAGTTATCAATTATTTATGCATTAAATTTTGATTCATTGGTTCCCAATCAAAATGCCAGCAGTGTATATATATATATTTTTTGTTTTGTTTTGTTTCGTTTTGTTTTTTGGAAAAAATTGACAAGGTGATTCTATTGTTTATATAGAAATGTAAGGAACCTGTAATATGTAACACCTTTTTGAACTTGAAGAAAAAATAATTGGAGGGCTTAGACTATCTGGTTTCAAGACATACCACTACTATAAAGTTATAGTAATCTATACAGTGTGATATGGGCATAAGGATAGATGTATCCATCAACATAACAAAATGAAGAATCCAGAATTAGACCACGTGCATCAAGTCAATTGATTTTTTAACAACAATGCCAAAGTAATTAAATGAAGAAAGACATGACAACACATGGTGTTATAACGACTGCAGATTATATATATATAATAAAATTATATATATATTTATATATATAATTATATATTTATTATATATAATATATTATATAATATATATTATAAATATATAATTATATATTTATGTATATAAGATTATATATATATAATAAAATTATATATATATTATATATATAATTATGTATATATATATATATATAATTAGCTAAATTAGTGTAAGCAAAGGGTTTTTAAATAGAACACAATAGTACCAAACATACAAAAATAATTTTTTATTTCACTGTATCAAGATTAAAACCCTGCTCTTTGACAATTTTGGAAATGAGAAGACAAGACAAACTGAAAGAATTTTGTACCTCAATAATTAGAAGAAAATTAATCTCTCTAAAATGTATTTGATGTTATAAAATAAGATAAATAGCCAATAAGTCCATGAAAAACAGCTCAACTTCTTTAGTCATCAGGAAAATACAGATTAAATCTACCATTAGATACCACTACACTCCCTCTAGATTGGCTAAAAAATATCTAAAATACAAAATGTTGTCAAAGATGTGAAACAACTTAAATGCTTATACATTGTGGGTGTGGAGCATAATTTGGCAGTTTCTAATATATGTAAATACATATTTAACGTATTACAAAGCAATTAAACTCCTATGTTTTCATTTAATATAAATGAGAACTTTATCACAAAGACATATATACGAATGCTCATGGAAACTATACAAGTATTTTTAAAAGTCAAAGATTGGAATTTTCATCAGTGAGTTAATAAATATATGAATTGAGGTATATCTATAGAAAGGAAAAGTATTTATCATAAACAATGACCTACTGATACACACAAAAGTGTGGATTACTCTTTAAAAATATTTCTGAATAAAAATTTGTAGTCAGAAAACATAACTAATTTATAATTCAATTTGAAAGAAGCACTAGGAAAGATAAATCTCATCTGTAATGCCAGAAGGAAGTTCATTGTTTTCCTGGGACTCGGTGTTTGATGATTAATTGCAAAAGTGAAAAGGAATCTCTTTGGAGTAACAGAAAAATTGTGATTTAGCTTGTTGTGGGTGGTTATATGAACATATATTTGTAAAAATTAATCAAATCGCACACTGATAATGAATGCATTTCATTTTAGGCAAAATATATCTGTGTAAGGTCAGTAAAAGAAAATATTTTGTAAAATTCCCAATGAAATACAGCATTACTTGGAGTAATGGGATAAAAAAGTATATTATAAATATTGATTATGGTCAATATTGTTTCTATTAGCAGCATATCGCAGCTTGGTAAGAGGAAATGACCCACTAGAGGGAAAGATTGATGTAGGGGATTTTTTTTTCTTTTAATATGCAAAATTATAGTAATGGGAGATATTTTTGGTTAACACTGTATTATAGAGAAATATATAAATGGCGAAGAAATGATAAAATTAGTGCAAACACAAAAAAATCTTACTAATGTGGTTCTTTTTACAGAGTTCAAATTACAAAGTAGTACATAAAAAATGCTAAAAAGCATTTAGAGGAATGATTGTAGAATGGAAATACAGAAATAAAATCTGTCACATAGACAGAAGTAAATGCTTTAATTTTAGCCACAGAAATAAAAGAACTTGCATATTTAGGAGAAAACTTTTTATGCCCACTAGTCATTTCCAGGAGAATCACATTAAACAAAATTTGAAAGTGAAGCAAAGTTGAATAATTTTGCAAATGAATTAAATTAAATACAAATTTGACAAATGTATTATAAATTTTACAAATAAACAAAAATTTTACAAATTTTACAAAAGATGTTTTCTGACTACATATTTTGATTCAGTGTAAAATTAGCCAAAATCACACTGGAAGCACAATTTTAAATTTAAATGGATTGTTGGGTGTGGCAGTAAAACAATGAACTCCCAGAAGGATAGCAAAAAATACATACAGTGGGAAAAATAGAAGGACCAAATAGGAGAACCACTGCAGGATGACTAATATTTGAACAAGAGAGAAAAATGAAAGCAGCCCATAACCAAGGAAACACATTTTTCTTTTAAGATTTTTTTAACGACTGAAGTATATGCATTTCCAAATTGAAAGGGTCTACAGAGCAACATAACAATTTATGCAAATAGATCAGTAAATTATCATAAAATTAAAAATCAAAATAAGACTAGAGACAGCAATGTTATTAATAATTTCCAGAAAGTGGAAAAGACTAGGTTCACATAACAAATCAATAATCAGAATGGCTTTGGAAATCTTAACAGCACCTTAAGGTATAAAATAATACAAATAATTCTCTCTCTCTCTCTCTCTCTCTCTCTCTCACACACACACACACACACACACACACACACACACGCACACAAAAACACAAAAGTACACATTCTGATTATTTGATTCAGTTTCATTATAAAATAAACTTAAACTGTAAAAATGAAAAGAGCGGAAGTCTCTCATTAAATAATGTAGATGAATCATAATGAAAGAGGAGGGGGGGGAGGAAGAGAAAGAGAGAGAATGAGACTGAGTCTAGGTCTAGGTTACATCATTTGTACCATTCAATCATTCTGAGTCAGAATTAAGACCTATTTTTTTACATTTCAGCTGAAAGAGTCAGTAAAACTGGTATTCTTTAAACCATTTGTGTTTTCTGTTCATTGCAAGCAAAATAGTCCTAAATTATGTAAGAATTTTTAGGACAAGTTAATGTTAAGATGCATCTTCTAAAATATAATAAGATGCAAAATCAATTACTAGAGCATGAGGGGTAATAATTGCACATCTGAGACACTATAGACAGATTTAATCACAATATTATATGATGTGGGGTGATAAAATGTGTTGTATCTTTAGGAGCTTGTACATAAAATGATGGGTATGGCAAAAATAATGTAAATTTTTGGCACACTTATTATATGTGAGTTATTAGGATAAGGGGTTTTTTTTGCAAGTAACATTTTGTTAAATCCTCCAAGCAAAACTATAAAGTAGATAATAATAAATATATCGTAGTACTAATATAGGGGAATATTGAAACAGCTATAAATCTATTGCTGTAAAATGATTGCTGTCATAAAATGGTAAAATGTTTCAATGAGCAAAATGGTTTTTTTTTTCTTTTTTAAAAACCCACTGCACCCATGGTTATTTTTATGTTGTTGTGGAACTTTCTTTTTAAAAAAATATTGTATTTTATCAATATACAGTATGGTTGATTTTTGTGGCCCCTTACCAAAACCTCCCTCCCCCTCCCTCTCCCCCCTCCCTCCCAACAACCACATATCTGTTCACTTGTCATAACAACTTCAAGGAATAGTGAATGTTGTGTCTTCTTTCATCCCCCCTTTTAATTGTGTATTTGTTTATTTATTTTTTGCTACCACAAATAAGTGAGAACATGGGGTATTTCTCTCTCTGTGCCTGACTCGTTTGACTTAATATAATTTTCTCTAGGTCCATCCATGTTGCTGCAAATGGCAGTGTTTCATTCTTTTTTATAGCAGAGTGGTATTTCATTGTGTAGATATACCACATTTTCCATATCCACTCATGCAATAATGGACATTTGGGCTGGTTCCAACTCTTAGCTATTGTAAATAGTGCTGCAATAACATTGGAATACAGGTATATTTTTGACTTGATAATTTCCATTCCTCTGGGTATATTCCCAGCAGTGGGATAGCTGGGTCATACAGTAGATCTATCTGCAATTGTTTGAGGAACCTCCATACCATTTTCCATAGAGGCTGCACCATTTTGCAGTCCCACCAATAACGTATGAGAGTTCCCTTTTCTCTACAACGTCACCAGCATTTATCATTCACAGTATTTTGGACATTAGCCATTCTACCCGGGTGAGATGGTATCTCAGTGTGAATTTGATTTGCATTTCCTGAAGGCTGAGTGATGTTGAGCATTTTTTCATATGTCTGTTGGCCATTCGTATATCTTCCTTTGAGAAATGCCTATTTAGCCTCCTTGCCCATTTTTTAATTGGGTTACATTTTTGATGTTGTAAAGTCGTTTCAGTTCCTTGTATATTCTTGAAATTAATCCTTTGTCAGATGTATATTTGGCAAATATTTTCTGCCACTCTGTTGGTTGTCTTTTAACTCTGTTAATTATTTCTTTTCTTGTGCTTTTTAATTTGATATAATCCCATTTGTTTATTTTTTCCTTTGATTTCCCATGCTTTTGGGGTCATATTCATGAAGACTGTGCCCAGTCCCACTTCCTGGAGTGTTTCTCTTACATTTTCTTTAGGAAGCTTTATTGTTTCAGGGTGTATGTTTAATTCTTTAATCCATTTTGAGTTGATTTTGATATATGGTGAGAGGTATGGGTCTAGTTTCACTCTCCTGCATATGGATATCCAGTTATCCCAGCACCATTTGCTGAAGAGACAGTCTCTTCCCCAGTGTATAGGCTCAGTGCCATTTTCAAAGTTCAGATGGCTATAGGAGTGTGGTTGATTTCTAGATTCTCCATTCTATTCCTTTGATCAGTGTATCTGTTTTTATGCCAGTACTATGCTGTTTCGGTTATTATAGCTTTGTAGTATAGTTTAAAGTCAGGTAGTGTTATGCCTCCAGCTTTATTTATTTATATATTTTTTTGCTCAGAATTGCTTTTCCAATTTCTTTTGTTATTTTATATAAATATCTGGATAGGTTTTTCCATTTCTGAGAAAAATGTCATTGGAATTTTTATGTGGATTGCATTGAATTTGTATATTACTTTGGGTAATATGGACATTTTCACAATGTTGACTCTTCCAATCCAAGAGCATGGGATATCTTTCCATCTTCTTGTGTCCTCTTTAATTTCTCTCAACAGTTGTTTGTAGTTTTCATTACAGAGATTTTTCACATCCTTGGTTAACTCAGTTCCTAAGTGTTTTATTTTTTTTGGTGGCTATTGTAAATGGACAAGCTTTCTTGATTTCTCTTTCTGTATGTTCACTATTGGAGAATAGAAATGCTACTGATTTTTGTGTGTTGATTTTGTATCCTACTACTTTACTGAAATCATTTATCAACACCAAAAGTTTTTTTGCAGAGACTTTAGGCTGTTTGATATATAGAATCATGTCATCTGCAAGGAGGGACAGTTTGATTTCCTCTTTTCCAATCTGGATGCCCTTTATTTTCTTATCTTCTCTGATTGCTTTGGCAAGTACTTCCAACACTATGTTGAATAAGAGTGGTGAAAGTGGACATCCTTGTCTAGTTCCTGTTCTTAAGGAAAAAGCTTTCAGCTTTTCCCCATTCAAGATGATATTGGCAGTGGGTTTATCATATATGGCTTTAATTATATTGAGATACCTTCTGTCTAAACATAAGTTATAGAGAGTCTTTATCATGAACGAGTGTTGAATTTTGTCAAATAATTTTTCAGCATCTATAGCGATGATTGTATTGTCCTTGTGTTTGATTTTATTGATATGGTGTATCACATTTATTGACTTGCATATGTTGAACCAAGCTTGCATCGCTGGGATGAAACCCACTTGATCATGTTGTGTAACTTTGCATATGTATTGCTATATTCTGTTAGCTAGTATTTTATTGAAGATTTTTTGCATCTATATTCATCAAGGATATTGGCCTGTACTTTTTGTTGTTGTTGTTGTTGTATCTTTACCTGGTTTTGGTATCAGAGTGATGTTTGCTTCATAGAATGAGCTTGGGAGAATTGCCTCTGTTTCAACCTTTTGGAATAGTTTGTAGAGAATTGGTGTCAATTCCTCTTTGAATGTTTGATAGAATTCTGCTGTGAACCCATCTGGTCCTGGTTTTTTCTTTGTTGGGAGCCTTCTGATAACAGCTTCAATCTCTTTTATTGTATTGGCCTGTTCAGAATTTCTACATCATTTTAGCTCAGTTTTTATAGTTTGTGTGTGTCCAGAAATTTATCCATTTCCTCCAGATTTTCAAAGTCATTGGTATATAGTTGTTTATAGTAGTCACTAATGATTTCTTGTATTTTTGAGGTATCCCTTATAATATCACCCTTTGCATTTCTAATTTTTGTTTTTTGGGTATTCTCTCTTCTTTTTTTTAGATAGCTGTGCTAATGGTTTGTCAATTTTATTTATCTTTTCAAAAAACCAACTTTTTGATTCATTGATCTTTTGTGTCATTTTTTGGATTTCAATTTCATTAAGTTCTGCTCTTATCTTAATGATTTCTTTTCATCTTTTAACTTTGGTTTTGGATTGTTCTTGTTTTTCTAGTTCTTTAAGGTGAAGTATTAGGTTGTTTAATTGCCATTGTTCCATTCTTCTGAAGTAAGCTTTAAATGCGATGTATTTCCTCCTTAGTACTGCTTGTACAGTATCCCACAGTTTTTGGTATGCTGTATCACTGTTTTCATTAATTTCAATAAAATTTTTGATTTCCTGTTTGATTTCTTTTTGGGCCCATTTGTTATTAAGTAGAATGCTCTTTAATTTTCATGTGTTTGTATAATTCCCAGAATTTCATTTGTTATTGATTTGTAATTTTAATCCATTGTGATGGAAAAAATACAAGAGATAATTCCAATTTTTCTGAATTTGTTGAGACTTAATTTGTGACCTAACATGTGATCTATCCTGGAGAATGTTCCATGTGCTGATAAGAATGAATATTCTGAAGTTGTTGCATGGAAAGTTCTGTAGATATCTGCCAAGTCCAATTGGTCTAGAGTGTTGTTTAGATCTTGTGCTTCTCTGCTTATTCTTTGTCTACGTGATCTGTCCAATATTAATAGTGGAGTGTTCAGGTCTCCTGTTATTATAGTATTAGTGTCTGTTTCCTTCTTTAGGTCCAATAGAGTTTGCTTTATAAAGCTGGCTGCTCCGACATTGGGTGTGTATCTATTTATTCTTGTTATGTCTTCTTGATCCATGAATACTTTTATCATCATGTAGTGGCCCTCTTTATCTCTTTTTATGGTTTTAAGTTTAAGTCAATTTAATTAGATATGAGGATAGCTACTCCTGCTCATTTTTCATTTCTTTTTGCATGGTGTATCTTTTTCCATCCTTTCATTCTTAGTCTATGTGTGTCTTTACAGGTGAGGTGAGTCTCTTGAAGGCAGCATATAGTTGGGTCCACCTTTTTAATCCAGTCAGTCAGTCTGTGTCTTTTGAGTGGGGAATTAAATCCTTTTATATTAAAAGTTGTTATTGAAAAGTGTTGCTTTACTCCAAGCATTTTATTGATTTTTGTTTGGATGACTTAAGTGTCTTTTGATCCTTTCCTTCTGATTTACTGTTTGCCTTCTGTATTTGTTGATTTCTTTGGTTGTAGATAAACTTCTTTCTCCCTCTCTTAATTGGTAGCATTTTTATTTTACTAGTGAGTTTTGATTTTTCTTTAATTTTTATGGCAGTGGTAGTTATTTTTCAGGTACCAAACCCAGTACTCCCTTGAGAATTTCTTGTAAATGTGGTCATGTGGTAGTGAACTCCCACAGTTTTTATTTGTCTGGCAAATATACTATTTGCCCCTCATTTCAGAAGTATAGCCTTGCAGGATAAAGTTTTCTTGGGTGGCAATCTCTGTCTTTTAGTATTTTGAATATATCATCCCATTACTTTCTGGCTTTTAAGGTTTTTGATGAAAAGTCTGATTTTAGTCTGATTGGGGCTCCCTTATAGGTGACTTGGTGCTTTTCTCTTTCAGCTTTTAAGATTCTCTTTTTGTCTTTGAGTTTTGCCAATTTTGACTATAGCATGTCTTGGAGAAGACCTTTTTGGGTTGAATACATTTGGGGAGCTTTGAGCTTCCTGAATCTGAAGATCTGTGTCTTTTCCTATACCTGGGAAGTTTTCTGCCATTATTTTATTGAATACACTTTCAATACAATATCCTTTTTCCTCCCCTTCTGGAATATCCATGACTCAGATATTTGAGCACTTAAGGTTGTCTGATATCTCTCTTAGATTTTCTTCAATGTTTTTAATTTTTTTTATTTTCTTTTGTCTGCCTGTGTTATTTCAAACAGCCTTTCCTCAAGGTCAGAAGTTCTCTCTTCTGCTTTGGCCAGCCTGCTGGTTAAACTCTCTGTTTTGTTTTTTTATTTTGTTTAATAAATTCTTCAACTTAGCAAGCTCTGCTACATTCTTTTTCAGGGCATTGATTTCCTTGTACATTTCTTATTTCAGGTCCTGTATACTTTTCCTCATTCCATCATATTGTCTAGCTGAGTTTTCTTGTATCTCATTTAGTTTCCTTAGAGTTATCACTCAAATTTTCTTGTCAGTCATTTCAAGGGCTTCTTGTTCTATCAGATCTAGAGCTTGAGAGTTATTACCCGTTAGTGGTGTACTTTGTTGAATTTTCATATTTCTGGTATCTTTCCTTTGGTGTTTAGTCATTGTCACAAGGGATTTCGTGGTCCACTAATTCGAGACCATTGACTGGCTAGGATCCTGCCAGGACTTCCAATTTGGCATGGCTGCCTCAGTGCCTGTGGGCAGAAGTTTTGGGCCTCTTGGCCTTAGGCATTGGATTGGGCTGGGAGTCCAGCAGTGGTGCCTACCTCCTCGGTTGTGCTTTTGCCTCGGGGCACGTGTTTGCCACAGGTCTGGGGCCTCTTAGGTGGTGCCTCTCTGATTGGCACACCCTCAACTGGGGTTGGGGTGGGGCTAGGCTGAGGTGGTGTCCACCTGCTTGGTTGTGCTTTTGCCTCGGGGCATGTGGTTGCTGCAGGTCTCGGGAAAATTTATTTTGTATGTCTACTGAGTCCAGTTCTAGGGACAGATTGAAGTAGCAATTGGAAAGCAGATTTTAAGTCAATTTAAAAATGGAATGAGCTTTTGCGTGAGTCTGTGAGTTGGAAATGTTCAGGCAGTATCTGAATTCCATTTTCTTAAAATATTAAAAGTATGTATACTAGCAAATAATGCTACATTAGGTGGGGCGATAGAATAAATAAAGTTTAGGATATCTTCCAACTTGAAAATTAATGTTAGTAGTTAATATGAATGACCAGACACATTTCATCATATCAGTAGTCTCATTGGAAAGCTCAAATTACTTTGTATGAGAGCTAAGTCTTCTCAGATCCTAAAAGGACCAAGTACTACATAAGCTCTTTTATTTATATCATTTTATTTAACTAACGCAACTGTTCTAAGGTGTTGGTATTATCTTTTTAAATGGAACAACTGCAGTTAAGAAAATTTAAATAATTTATCCAAGCCCACAATCCTAAGAATTGATAAAACTGATATTTGAACCCAGGATTTTTCAAGTTATTTTAGTATTATTCAAATTATTTTGGCTAAAGAAACTGTGACCAAAAACATTAATATAAGAAATCATTCATCACATTAATAATTTTAACTAAAGAAAATTTATGATAGAATCCTGCTTAGTCACTTTATGACAGCTGTTATGAGTTCTATACCCAAAATAATACCAAGAATAAATAATAAGAATAAAAGAATAACGCAAACAGAAGAAAGAATAAGAAGAAATAAAGGAATCAGAAGAATGTTTTTTTCTTACAGAGTATACCACACTCATGCACAAACACCACATCTATTTTATTTTATTTTTTTATGAAAACATTACACATACATATATTCCAGATATTCTGCCTTAGTTATGCAAATTTATTTTTGAAATTATTTATTTACCTCATAAATAGCTCATAGCAATGACCTTTCCAAAAGGTCATACTCTAGAATATCACCAGTGTTTTGAGTAATTAAGGATGGTGGATTAACAGACCTTGTCCATTCTTAATTGACCACACTCTAGTTTTATAAAAGAAAAAGAAAAAAAAAAATCCCTCATTCAAAAATTAAAGCCTAATTTTCTGATTACTCTAGTTATTTTCAAAGAGAAACAAATGGCATGAATCATCCTCCTAATTACAGAAACGTCAGGGCTTGGTTTAGCTTGTAGCAACATTTATTTTCTGTGCCTGGTTACATCTCTGTAATAATTACAGAAATTTGGCAATGCTGATTATATAACCATTGACCATCAATTGTAGTTAGACCAAACAGCTTTGGAAACTGATGGCAGGACAGCTGACACTTTTAATTTACTGATTCTGTTGTCAATATTGTAAAGTAGGTGGTAAGGTGAAAAGAGGGTCAGGGCTAAATCCTTCACATGTTGAAATTCTGCCCACAACCATAAGGGACAATTACCCTTCATAAAAGATTACTCAGGCAGTCTTTTAACAAGAGTGACATCTGCTGGCCCACATACACAATTCAAACTACTCCATATTTATAATCCTTTGCAATAACTTAGCTTTATTTCTGCAGATGGCAAATCAGCTAAGTTTATAATTACAAAGGATGATATTTAGCACCATAGAGTCTTCCTTCAGTAGTGTTGAATTTCTAACCTAAACAAGCTGACTCCTTCTAAATTTCTAATTTTTTTGCTTTTCATTGTGACATTTTATTTGCAAAATTTTAATGTTTTTTTTCTTCCTATAAATGCTAGAATTTTTTTCAGTTTAAATGTAAGCTTTTTACAGTTTAGAATTTTTTTCAAATTTTGTTTTTGAGAGGTTGATTGTGATACTCCAAATCAATTTTTTAGGTTGAATGAAATAATTAAAATGCAAAAATACCAAGTTTATATTTTTTGTTGGTTGTGTTTCATATTTTCAGTCACCATACTCAAAGAACAATTGTGCATTCTTCTCTTGGTTAGCTGTTCTACCTTTCTTGGGTGAGTGTGTGTGTGTGTGTGTGTGTGTGTGTGTGTGTGTGTGTGTGTGTGTGTGTGTGTGTACTTGCACGTGTGCCCCTGCATGAGATTATTTTCATCTCAGTTGTTAGTATGCAAATCTGTGCCATCTATTATGAATACTTGTGTACTTTGTATCTTTATAAATTTCTTTTATTTCTAGTAATCATGACCAAAGGATCTTTTTTTCTTTTTAAGTGAGTATACGTGGGCATGCATTTCACACTTATAATTATTATTATGGAGTTATATTTTTAATTGACAAAAAAATTTTACTTTCAAAATACAAAAATCTTATATAAGGAGAATATACAAGCAAACACTTACAAAAGTAAAACATTCATTATGTTAACTAGAAGAAATGATAATTGTTTATACCTCTGGATATACAATTTCAGAATTTATTCTTGTGTAAAATTATAGAAATAAATATGTATTAGATTTTTGAGTACTCACATACCAATAATAAAATCACAGTGTATTATAACTTGTTTTTAATCCAAATGGCACTATATCAGATTAAAAAGCCCTATATTAGATTCTCTAATATAGATTCTCTAATATAGTGTGATACATATCTTAAGATACTCTCTAGAACAACACAGCTATATTTTAAGCAAAACAGATACAAAGGCACACACACTAAGACCACGCAGACCTTTATCTTTTGATAATGTCCTTGTTTCTCTTTCCTTAAAACCTAACATAGCATCTAAAAAAATCTTAATAGTCCTATTTCACATACTTGATTTTCTGTTTGTATGCTACTTCATTTCTACTATCTAAGCAATCATGTTAGAAACATCACTGAACAGAAGAGTGAACGATTTGTATTATATCCTTAAGTCTATTATTAATTATGAGTCACTTAACCTATTTTAGTCTTTGTTTTGTCTCCATTTTTTTATAGGTAAAGCTCATAATATTTACTTCAGAAGGTTCATACAAGACAAAATTTTAATACACAGTATACTCATACGGAAAAGTGTTCTCTGTAAACTATAAAGCACTTTAAGGAATTGGTAGCAATTATTAATGTACCTCATATGTACCTACATTTCCTCACGTATTCTCCAAAATAATATTGTGAGGTAAGTAAATCTTTATTTTACAGGTTTAAAAGGATGAAGAAGGCAAAATAAGATACTGATATTAAAAATCCAAGTGTGAAACTAAAAATCAAATCCAAGTAATTCTGTCCCTAAAGCCAGAAAGCCATGAGAACAAATCATTTTTTAATATAAACTTACTCAAACATGTAAAGAATAATAAAAATCTAATTTAACGTGATTTTTAAGTTATTTTTGAATGAATCGAATGTCGTATTTTACACAAAAGTTGCTATACTATAAAGAATACGCATTTTAAAATATGCTTTCAGCATCATAAAGGAGAATTCCAAACATTTCAGCTCATTTTAAATAATTGCACAGCATTTAACTATATGAAAGCATTAGATTGAATTAAAAATGTTAAGGAAAGACTTTTCACTTCAAAGGCAAATATCATAATAGAAAGAAAGTTAATATGATTCAACTTTCTATGCTAGCTATAGACAAATTTGTTTTCTCTTTGAGCAACTGAGTGAAATGTCTAATAACTAAAGAGGCTATGTGGGATTTAGGTTTTTTTTATGTCGAGAAAAATTCTAATTTTGAATTTGTAAAGGGATAACGATGCCTATCATTTTATTCAGGTTATATCATCAGGTATGATTTAGCAAACTATTCATTACTTGTAGCACTGTCTATGAGGGAGAAAAAATAAAACAAACAAAACAAATATTATGATGTGTTACAAACATAAAATTTGGTCATGTCCTTTAACTTTTGTGTAACATTGGCCACAGATACCTTCCAGGAAAGAAACACAGTACCTCATGGAGTCTCTCTCCTAAATTGGCTTTGGATACTTCTAGGAAACAATTTCAGAAATGAATATTTTTAATTACTGTAATAATATTTTCTGATTATAAAATAATTTATTTTCCATCTAGTTTAAAATAGCTAGTGTAATACTTCATAGGCATTTCATAATTTCAATCTTTAAACCTAATGTTATCATAGATCAATGTAACCTTTGTGATGCACATTAACAGGAAAATTTAAAACATGTAAAGGGTACATTGATTTGAAATTATTGAGGTATTTTAAAAATACACAGAATACACTTTACAGTAAAATCCTTTTTTTTTTACTGCTCCCACAGATGATTGTCTGGAACATGTTCAGTTTCTGCAAGCTCATTTAAAGTGAAGGCTTATAGTGGGTAGCCTTCTTCAAACACTTCTTTTAAATCTAATTTTTAAACTGCTCTTTTTAGATTTTTTTGTCTTATTTTCTTTTAAAATATTTTCTTATCCTCTGTTCATGGATTTTTTATGACATCTGGTTAGTGACATATGTTTGCTCTGTTCAACATATTAAAAAGATTCTAATTTAAACATAACTTTCAATTAGATGAAAGTTTTGTAGTATATATATACTGACCAGCAATTTGAGTATTGTATTTCATAAATTTTTTTGAGGTAAATTTATAACTATTATCTATTGTTACCACTCGAACTCTTGTTCATACAGTCTAACATGTAGAAACTTTGATATCAATACTTTTCTAATTAAATGCAGTGTGTATATGATCAATGATATATTTATTTCCACATGAAAAAAACATGACAATATTGTATTCTAGAGTGGTCAGAGGCCTGGTTAATTCACTAATGTAGACTAAAACTGATTTTATTCTTAACCTTCATGGGATCCATTAAATTATAAATTCATGAGATTTATGCTCTTCAATAGGAAGCCATTTAGAGCAAAACATAAGTCAAAGAAGACACTTGATATCACCATTTCTTTTACCAAAAACCTGAATTTCCTTGCTTTGGTCTTAATGTTAGAGAACTTTTCATAAATAGGTCTATGAATATTTCCAGAAAAGAATCTGTTCTCATTAAATGTCATGATAACAACCCATTATTTCCAACATAACACAATTTAACCACCTATCTTTACATAAGGGTTTTATGTTCTGATGCTCACTTATTCACATCTGAGATAAGAAGTGGTTTAAAGTGGTTAGAATATGTTAAGGCCATATATTAGTCAGAGGTTGTTTACAAGCAAAAGAAAAGGAAGAATCTCTGATTGGTTTTAGTAGAAAAGGAAATCATTACAAAGATACTGAGCGGTTTATTGAATCACCCCAAAGTCTATAGAACAGGCATAGCGACTAAGAAAGATGTCCAGATTCACTCTCAGAACTGTTCTAGACAATAATCTTCTGTGGTCTTCTCCAGGTATTAACTACTGCTGTTGAACTACTTGACACTGTTAGTAGGGGAGACTGAATGTTGCAACTAGTACACCTGCCATTATTGCCTTTGGACTCTATAACATTGCAGCTCTCACCATCCCCAGAGATATTTGCATGCTTCAGTAGTAATATGTGGGGTGACTCTGGTTACTATTTCTGGATTCTAGATCAAATGCTATACCATAGTTTCAAGGAGTGCTGGAAAAAGTAGTACATACAAGGGTACTTCAAAAAGTTCAAGGAAAGACATATTAGCTTTTAATGGTATTTTTTCATAAACTTATTGAAGTATCCTCATATTTATCATTTTTATAATTTATAGTGGAAAACAGTTCTGTTTCTACCAACACTTAAAAAGAGGGGGATTCTCAATCAAGCAGTAGCTTCAGATGCTGGACAGCTAAATAGAATGACATATTTACTACAAGCTACAGAATGAGATGGTAGACCATTCCAGATAAGAATACCATAAGTTGTCCCTTGGATAAAAGCTGCCAAGGAGAGCAGCCTGACTCAAGTAGGACTTTGATGTAAGTGAAAAATTAACTTTTATTTGGTTAAGCCACAGATATTTTGATCAGTTGCTGCTGTTTTTTGGTACTGCAGCATAATTTAGCATACACTGATAGAGTATTTAATATGCTGTAACAAAAACACAAAATATGCAAGAATAATCTAGTGATTAGGTGGTGGGTAATAAGAATACAGACATAACAGTTTGGATAATCTGAGATCCATGTTATGCAGTAGCAAAATATTTGGCAAAAATGTTGCTGTATTTTGAATCACAGATCATGTGCTTCTTTAGCCTACAGGCTGAAGACTGGAAGGGCAGATTTCCCCAAAGAAAGTTTCTTGAAACACGAGTCTCACAAAATATTTGAATAAATGTCTTGCACAGGAAATTATCTATCTATCTATCTATCTATCTATCTATCTATCTATCTATCTATCTATCTATCTATCTTTCTTTCTTTCTTTCTTTCTATCTATATATCTATCTATATATCTATATATAGATAGATATATACACACACTCACAATAATTAATTATTTTTCCAAGGTCTGTGTACTATATCTCCCTCTTATGGATTCAGAATGCATATTTACTTATTAAAAGCTCTGAAAACTTCACTGCTACTAAAGGAAAAATAAGTATTTAACAGGTTGCATACCAACATTATAAATATAATCTAAATTGATATCTCAAGTGTCACCTCTCCCAGGGTGACAGAGACACAAAGGATTACTCAAAGCCCATTTCTCCAAAGCAGTGAGAGGCCCAAAAGGGTTAATTCCAGGAGCAATTCCTTCAAGAGAGAAAGATTCCTAGGAGTAACCCCCAATCAGTTTTTCTTTCAGATTTTATTGTCCAGGCAAAAAAGTTACAGAAATAAACACAGGTGGTTAATCAGTCATAGTAGGAGTCAAAAAAAAACTAAGCTATGTGAAGTACAAAAAGAAACAATGAGATAATTGCCATGGCAACAGTTAGTTCCCCATGAAACTTAAAGAAATAGCTGAAGGAAAGATGAGGAACATCTGCCAACCATTAACCTTGAAGCTTTTAGCTCACATACTTTCCCATCATTAGGTCTAGCTGCACCAAGGACCACTGCCTTTAGAGCAATCAATTTTGCTATGTTACAATTTTTTTTATCTACAACAGAGACTTCAGTCCTGTGAAAGTTTTCTGTTTCCAAAACTTAGTGTTATTATGTGTATACTAAAAAGTCAGGCTATTCTTTAAACTGCAGGTCTTTGGCCCTGTTAAAACTAAGGGCTGTGGCCCTACTAAGCTACTACCTATGCTAAGGGCTTTGGCCCTACTAAAATCTAAGGACTGCAGTCCTACTAAGCTAAAGTTTAGAGCCCTGTGAAATACATGTGTTTTATTAATGTTAGTATCCTCCCCATCAAGTAACTCATCTTCATTTGTACTGGTGAAGAATTTGGTGTACAAGGGAAAGAAAGAACAAGGATTGATGCTCTTGCCAATATGCTGTTGCATCATTAATATCTCTGGCCTTAGAAGACTTCTGTATCTATCCCCCCAGAAAAATTTAGGAAAAAATAAATGTTAAATGGAGTAGGCAGTTGAATGGCATGACGTAAGTGATTTTAAAACTCTACTCTCTCTCCTCTTTTAAAATGAGTAAAATCTAATTTGTTCAATAATATTTTGGTGGAATCTTTCTGGGGACTACAAAGAAAAGTACCATACGCACATTGATGGACATGCAGAGTAACAACTCAGAGGCAGCAAAATTCAAATTACACACACAAAAAAAACAGCATAAAATACATTAAGATATTAATTGCCCTTATCTCTGTGTGGTGAAATTATTGGTGATTTCAATTTACTTCTTATGCTATTCCAAACATTGAATAATAAAACTATATTTATTTTATGACTTGAAGTGAACAATATATTTTATAGAAAGAAGAAAAGATATTGCATGGAGGCATGCACGTGGATTGGGTTGGGAAAGAATTATATGGCTACTATCTGCAGAGAAAGAATGAGAAATTCTGTCACATAATTCTGGTTTAGAATGAGTTTATTATTTCTATACTCTGTAAATATTCAAATCTGGTAGTCATTCTGGCAACCACTATTTTCTAAATTTAGAATAGAAGCATAAAGAATTATCTAGCTAGAGAACAGGATAATTTAGTCAGGCTCCCTCAGCTTAGGTCTGGTTGGGGGGTTGTGCAGCACATTCTTAATTCTTTGTAAACAAGTTGTGTGGATGGAGCTAGTGTGCATGTGCACCAATGTAGCTTTTTAGTTTGTTGCTATTGTGTGTTCTTCAGTTTTGTGAAGCAGAGCTGGCTGGCAGAGCTCACATCTAAAAATAGAGCATGGCAGCTGCTCAGTTTTTCTTTGTACTTTGCCAGTAACAGTTGAGTTTCTTAGTTTCTTCTGTGTAGTGCCTAGCTCCTAGATGTGTGTATGCTGAATAAAGACTGTTCTTTCTTCAACTAAGGCTCCAAGGACCGTTTTGTCTGGTTACCTAGCTCATAGACTTGCATGTGAAGGGTTTGTTAATGGGGTCAAGGGGTCTGTGAGCACCAGAAACCTAGCTCTAGCTCTACAATTGGAGTAGTTGGCAGGATTCTGAACAGGTACCGAGGCCAAGAAGCCCTTGGAGAAGGAGGACAATTTTGAACATGTTGTGCCCTGTGGCCACGTTCCTGTTGACTGGGATCTGGTTGCTGCTCATTGTAATACAATGCAGCATAGACCAGGCGCTGAAAAGCCCCTTGTGTGGCTGTCTTTGAGTGTGTGGTGACCAGTGGCCACTTTTCTGCTGACCAGAGCCTGGCTTTTGCTCATTCTGCTGCAAACTGATCAAGATTTGAAGAGGAAAGCAGAGTTGTTGGAAGCATGGATAGGTGTCTTGGAGGACGATGTATGGTGACTGGCTACTCCTGCTTCTCACACCCGGGAAGATGACGAACCCAGTGGTGAGTTGAGGGAGACCATGCATCCCCAGGCATGATGTGTTGTGCACCAGAAAGTGAAATGCTAGCAGCCTATGGAACCAGGTGGACAACCAGTGGGCATTCCACAGGTGACCCAATTTACCACCTATGTCTCATATACCCAGATTAAATTAGTTGACTTGGGGAGACAGTTTTGACAGAAACAGGGGGAGCCCCTGACCTTTTGGCTGTTGCAGTTATGGGATCTAGGGGTGAATATTGTGGTATGCTCTGGTGAGGAGATGGAAAAATTGGCCTCCATCACCATGCACCCGTCCCTGAGGCAGTGGCTGCAGAATAGCCGCAGGTATGCACAGGGGCCAGGTAATCACTCCTTAATGGAATGGGTGAAGGCAGCTGCCCGAACCGTGTGGGAAAATGCTGGAGAACTGCCCAAGATTGTTAGTAAATGGCAAACATATGCTGAGTTAGTACAAATAATGAGAGCTGGGGATGTGGCAGTCCATGTTTAATGTGAACACTCATGGCCCAGATGATGAAAATTTTATAGGCAGCATGAGAAACATAGTGCAGCAGAATGCCCCAGCAACTTCCTTTGGATCACTGATGGCCATACTGGCCCCATACATTGGTCGTCCTATACATGAGGTAACACCATGATAGCTGGCTTGGGTGAAGTAGAGGAGAGGAGACAATCAAAAGGGGTCCGAAATGTGGCTGAGACCAAACCCCCAAGAAATACTTGGGATTTTATCCGAAAGGGACCAAGCAAGACTAGCCGTAAGCAAATGTGGCTTGACTTGCTTGCAGCAAGGATTGATAGTAAGAAAATTGACAGGCAGCCAAATGCAGTTCTGTTTGCCTTGTGGCAGCAAATGCGCCCTGAACAGTGTTTCACCAAACGTTGGGAAACAGGTAGCAAGTTATGCTCAGTTGATTTAAAGGATTTTTTGGTTGCTTCTGAGGAGGTGGATGAAATGTTCCATTTCGATTAGGAGCAGACCAAGGTGCTCGTCTTTTGGGGGCAGGCAAGGAACAGAGGCCTCATGTTGAATTGGCAATAATGAAGCTGATGCGCTGGCTAAAGTAAAGTGGCTGGAGAGAGTTCCAGCAGCTGATGTGGCTGAGTGGCTATGTTGGAGAATGCAGCATGCTGTCTGCAAGGCTGGGTGGTCAATGGCTCACTGACTGCTGCATAAACCCAAGAAAACATTCCCCTCATGGGCTGATGTGTTTCTGATGAGCAGATGGGTGCCCCAATGGGCAGATAACTCATGGGATAGTGCCCTTGACACTGTGGCAGGTGGATCTTGTGGGACCACTGCCAAAGTCAGAGAGTTACTGGCCTTCTGTTTGTATGACCTTGTGGGGCTCCAGACCAGATAAGATACCTATTCCTGCAACCATCCTTTCTCAGGATGGCAAACTGGCATGTATCTTACCAGAGGGGCAAAAACTTCCCCTATTGGTACCAATAACCCTCTGTCTTTTCACCCATAGTGTTCTGGCTGCAGGCACTGCACCAGAGACAACTGGGTACATACATACATTGGCGTGATCATATACTGAATATGCACTGAACTTGAATGAACTTCAAATCAGTATGACTACAAGATTCCCATGGAGAATCACACCAATGATGACTACTAACTGGACATGTGTGACTAATGGAGAGAACTACAGCACAGGCCTTATGCCATATCGAATGGACAATAGGTTGTATAAATAAAAGGGTCATTTACCCTCCCTGAGGGAACATCTCAGAAGATTTTTAAAGCATAGATTGTATGGTGAAGGACCCTGAAGGGGTGCATTGTGGGGAAGACAGGATAATTTAGTCAGGCTCCCTCAGCTTAGTTCTGGTTGGGGGGTTGTGCAGCACATTCTTAATTCTTTGTAAACAAGTTAGTGGGTGGAGTTAGTGCACATGTGCACCAATGTATCTTTTTAGTTTGTTGCTATTGTGTGTTCTTCAGTTTTGTGAAGCAGAGCTGGCTGGCAGAGCTCACATCTAAAAATAGAGCATGGCAGCTGCTCAGTTTTTCTTTGTACTTTGCCAGTAGCAGTTGAGTTTCTGAGTTTCTTCTGTGTACTGCCTAGCTCCTAGATGTTTGTATGCTGAATAATGACTATTCTTTCTTCATTTTGTCAGGTTACCTAGCTCATAGACCCTCATGTGAAGTTTTTGTTAATGGACTCGAGGGGTCTGTGAGCTCCAGACCCTAGCCCTAGCTCAACAAATATATATGTAAACACAATAATTACCACTTTCTATTTTATTTGCAGTGTAGGTTTGCCTTACTTGTTGGTTTAATTAGAAGTCATTATCCTAAGAATATTTGTTACCATTCTAAAACCAGATGTCCTGTCAAGCTCTCAGATGAAAACCTGAGCTTTTGCATTACAGCACCTAATGGAAATGTATTTTTATTTCCCATCATGATTAGGAAAATATAACCACCAGGGCTGAGAGGAAGTTTTAGAAGTCAAACTTGAAATTTCTAATGGAAAATTGCATCACAGAATTAATTTAAAATAGGACTGAGCTCTTTTCTCCCTGGGGCAAGAAAAATAGGAATGCTGGCTTAAAAGATATTTTCCATTTTCAATTTCAAAGTTCCAAGTTTTACACCTCATAAAGCAACTTTTTGGTTAACTATCATGTCTTTTTTTTGCATTTTAAAAATATTAATATGTTATTCATGTAACCTCCTGAAGTTGTTAAGATACTTGCTAACTTTTTACCCCAGAGATTTCTGAGAGGAAATTTAAATACCTACTAAGGCAAGAAGAAGTAACATTTAGGGAACTGTGCATGGCAGTTGATTGATTGAAGCAGCTGAAGCTAAGAGTTCTAAATTAATAGATACACATACATTCAGTCATTCATCTGAACAAAGAAAAAAATCTGTAGAAAAGAAAACATTATAATTCAACAAAATGGCCACAAGTAGTTAAACCAATAATTTGAAAGCAGAATACTGACAAATGTAGTTGCTTTTTCTTAAGATTAAAGGAACTCAGAGGCTGTACAATTTCTTCTTAAAATCTGGGGATTTAAAACTTTTAAAAAAATAAGCTTTTATTTAGCAGTTTGAATCAACAGAACATTGTGGTCATGTGCAGATAAATGTTAATAGAATGGGAGTTAAGCATGAAGTGCCTCTCTGTGCCAGGCTCTGTTTCAATGAGGGGGAAATGTAGTAGCCAGCTATCAACAAATTAAGAAAAAAAGCAAACAGTGATCCACGGTAGTGTACAATCACGATGAAATCAAGCCTTTTTGAGAAGATGTCATTTGAGGTGAGATCTGAATGACAAGAGGAAGCCACACAGTAAAGGGGGCAGATCTTGACCAGCAGAGTAACAGCTACTTAAAAGACGTTTGATGAAACAAGCTTGTTATCAATTTTATTGATCTTTCATACAAAGCCACTTTTTGGTCCATTAATTTGATTTTATTTTATTATGTCTTCCAGGTAAATATATAATGAGCTCAACATTTTCCCTCTCTTATGGAAACATAAACAGTTTCTTTTCATTTGCCTTCTTTGGCCTATGTGATGGTAAATTTAATGTGTCAACTTCGTTGGGCCATGGGCTGGTCAGATATTTGGATCAAAAAGTATTCTGGGTATTTCAATGATGGTGTTTTGGGATGACATTAACATTTAAATTAGTAGACTGAGGAAAGCAGATTTCCCTCCCTAATGTGTGTGGGCCTCATCTAATACGCTGAAGGCCTGAATACCAAAAGGCTGACCTTTCCCTAAGTAAGAATTCTTTCTGTATAACAGCCTTCTGGGACATTGATTTTCCTGGTTCTACAGCAGCTTCTGGCCTTTGGACTTTAACTGATACATTTGGTCTCCAGGTGTTGGACTGAGTAATAGTGTGACCCAAACTCCTTTATCCATATATATATATATCTTCTGAGCAATTCTGAAAGACATTTAGAAATTTATGTCCCTAGGAGAACAAAAGGCCTGTGATTTTTCAGAATCATTTCACCAATCATGAAAAAGTAGAATAAACCCAAATGACCAGTAATAGAAATAAAACTGGAGATGGCACTATATATACTAAAGATCTCAAAAGGATAAGAAAATATCCTGAACAAATTTTATGCCAATATATTCTATAACTGAAGAGTATATGAATACATTATATGAAATTTACATTTTACCAAAACTGAGATGAAATAGAAATCTGACTGGGTTGATGAGCGTTAATGAATTAAATTATGTATTAAAGATCTTCCTGCAAGAAAAACTCTAGGCACAGACAGCTTCCCTGGAGAATTCTATCAAATATTTAAAGAAGAAATAATACCAGTGTTATACAAATTCTTTCAGAAAAGAAGACGGTACACTTCCTAATTAATTTTATAAGGTCAGGATTATCCAGATGACAAAATTATACAAAGCTGTTACAAGAAAAAGAAACTGCACACTATTATATTTCATAAACACAGATGCAAAAATTCTCAACCAAATTTTAACCAGTTGAAACCAGGAATGTAAAGAATTGCAGCAGGTTTATTTGTATAGTTGATTCAACATTGAAAATTATAATTCACCTTATTAACAAACTAAAAACGATAAATATATCCTCATCTCAACAGGTTCAGAAAAACTTTTTTTTTTTTTTTGTGACCGGTAAGGGGATCGTAACCCTTGGCTTGGTGTCGTCCGCACCACATTCAGCCAGTGAGCGCACTGGCCATCCCTATACAGCATCCAAACCCACGGCCTCGGCGCTCCCAGCACCGCACTCAGCCAACTGAGCCACGGGGTCGGCCCTTAGAAAAACATTTTTTAAACAAAATTCAACATTCATGCTTGATAAAACCTCTCATAAAAGTAATAGAGGAAATTTCCTCCACCATCTGAAGGGTATCTCTGAACAACCTGCAGCTAACATAATAACTTAATGGTGAAAGATTGAAATATTTACTCCTCAAATCAGAAACAAAGCAAGGCTATCTGCTCTCATTACTTCTATTCAGTAGTCTTATGAAGGTCCTAGCCAGTGCAATAAGGCAAGAAAGAGAAATAAAAAGTTGGAGTAGAATTAGAATAATATTCTTTCCTTTTTTGTAGACAATATTATCATGTAAATTAAATATTTTAAGTACTTCATGAAAAACTGGATTTAACAAATTAATTGAGCAAGTCTATAAAATGTAAGGTCAAGATAATAAAAACCAGCAGGACTTGTAGGCAGCAGGATTGAACAATTATAAAATAAAATTTTCCTAAGTTTACCATTTACAATAACATCAAAATATAATATAAATAATAATAAATTTTAAATTTGACAAAATAGTTGTGAGACATGTATACTAAAAGTTACAAACTATTGCTGAAAGAAAAATCAAAAGTTCTAAAAAAATTGTATTATGTTCATGGATTGGAAGACCAAACATTGTTAATATGATAGCTCTCTAAAGTTAATCTAGAAATATAAATCGATGATATAGCTGTAAAAATCCAAGTCCGTATTTTGTAAAAATAGTTAAACTGGTTCTAAATGGTGTGTTATCATGCAAAGGGCCTAGAATAGTCACAGTAATTTTCAAAGGAAAGAACAAAGCTAAAAGGTCTACACTATCTGATTTTAAGATTTATTGTAAAGCTACAGTAATCAAGGGAGTATATATTGTCACAAGAAGTAACATTTAAAACAGTGGAACAGAACAAAGATGTGTGAAAGAAAATAGACATAATAAAAAACACAATGCATTCTCTATGGTTCCGTTTATATAAAGTCCTAGAACAGTGAAATCTGATCAGTGATGGTAGAAATCATACCAGTGGTTGCCTGAACTAGGAGTGTTTGGGAGGATTTTCTGCAAAGTAATATCAAGGAACTTTTGCGGAATAAATAATGTAGATGATGTTTACAGGATTTTATACATTTCTCAAAACTCAATGGACTTTATACTTTTAGTAGACGCATTTTGCTTGATACAATTTTTACCCAATACACTTACTTTTTAAAACATTGACAACAGATATCTCAACTTATCATCTGCCATAAAGAGTAAAATATTTTGTAAGTTTACTATTATTATTTGACCAAAAATTTACTTTTCTCTCTACCATTTTTTCTTTTTGTTGTTCAAAAACACATCTGTATAAATCTATCTCTATTACAGAGACAAAAAAAAAAAAAAGGAAAGAAACAATTGCAAAGTGCTCTAGCATTATGAGTAAATCAGGTGATCTTTGTATATGAGAGATGGCATTATTGTTGTTATGACATGGAAAACAAGCATGATTATGAATATTTGAGTATATCTGTTGAATATATAATGATATATAAAGCCATGGAATCTGATTTTATTTTTTTTTACCACATCTAATTCAGAGATCTAAATGTTCACAGCCAACGTAGCTTTTATGGCTTCTTGTGTAGATGCAATTCCTTTTGTATCTAAAAGATAGGTCCCTTTCACACCTATCATTTTTTTTCTAATCCATGAATGTTTCACAGACTTCAATTTATAAATTCCTCAGCATACCTATTTATAAACTCAGGAAAAACAATTTATTATTATGTTTTCTTTTTCTGATTATTATCCCAATTATTTGTTAAAACATATTCTGATGTAATTAAAACACAGGCATACATTTCGAGATTGTTCTGTGTAAAAATCCTGAGAAGTAGTTGAAGTTTCATGGTTCTATCAATATATATGTATGCAAGCAAAGAAAAATCTTGGGGACAGGTTAGATTATAATGCCAATCAGTTACCTGAGTCTGGAATAGTCATAGCCATTATGTTCGGTGAACTGTATCCAGTTGGCAGAAGTTAATCTAGGGGGAGAAAGTATAAATATCAACAAAATGTATTTCTGGTTAGATAATAAACCTTGGTGGAGCTAATCAGTTGGCAGTCTTCCAATTCTGAGTCTCTCACACCTGCTTCATCTATTTGTTTATGTTGTCTCTGGTTTACACACTGTCAGATTTAGAAAAAGCAAACTGTTCCAGCAATCTAATTGCCAATGCTGGCTTCTTGATTTGGTTAAGAAATTCCAGTGAATAATGCCAAAGTTTCTCATAGAAAGTAGAATCTTTTTTTCGGGGGCATGCAGTGCAATTAGTAATATGCCAATTTTTTCAAACAAAAGCATCCCCTCTGGTGAAATTTATAGGCATTTATTCTGCTATAGCCTAAACTTGATTCCATAAGTCTGATCGTTAAATTTCAGCAGGTCTGAGATAGCAAAGGAAACTAGAGCATATAAGGTGTAGTTGACTTTTGGGGAGTCTTTTATGTATATTTTAAGGGATGTAAAATAGTCTAAGATCAAGAAAGGATATTAATATTTTATTATCTCAACTAAATAATTTATTTAAAATTATTAACAGCAGTTAAATATAATGAAAATTAACTGAAAAATTGTATATGAAACTACAAACCACAAAATATCATACTTCATCATTAAATGCCATAATTTTATGAGTTTGTGCTAGTTGTCTGTATGTTACTTTATGACACCAAATTTAAAAATAACAAAGGTAGTCCAGTAGTCCAAACTTTTCTGTTGTTTTAGTTCATAAAAACATATTTTATCTTCCTTTTCCATAAGTTAAATGGTTATATTTGAGTTCTATAGAGCTTTCAGAACAAAAAATAGGTGAAATATTAAAACTATTCAATGTATTCCTGAATAATGACTTGGCTTTTGTCTAAATATTAATGTAAATAATTATCTTCCTTAGACTAGCAATAAAATAAAAGTGAAATCATTAAAAAAAAATTAGTTCCAGAAGGAAAAGAGAAAAAATAAATGAAAGCAGAAAGGTGATTCAACAACTGCTTATTTTTTTTCACTCTGGCCCTACTCCTAATCCTAGAATATTAATTTATCAACATTAAAAGAGCTCCTACAGTATGCTAGATATTAGTGTTGAAGTTTGGAGATAAAAATTAATGAACAATTTCAGTGTGAAATGATAAATAGAGTAATAATAGATTCCCATGGGACACTATAGTAGTATAGAGAAAGTGAATACTTTCCAGAGGATAATTCAGTGCTACAAAATGAGACACTCCCTGAGGAAAATTTTAAAGAATGGGAGGAAAAAATATTTCATGCAGACAACAAAAACAGCATGAGCAAAGGTATTGATATTTGGAAAGGCCATGGAGAGTATGAAGAAATGTTAGCAGTGCAGTATCATTAGGTTTTGGAGTGTACCATGTCCTTTATGTGTGATTAACGTAATTGAAGTGTGGGGAGTACCTAAGCCCATTTTACATTGTAAGTTCAAAACACTGAAGGGAATTAACCAAGATTGTTCATCTAATAAACTGGAGATCCAGAGCAGAAAGCCATTTTTTTAAAAACAAAATTTTACGCTACAACATCTACTTTTAAAGCTGACCAAATTGAACCCTGATTTGTCTACACAGATTAAAAGTTAGCACAAATATCAATCAGTCATAAGGGTATATTGGAATTATGTTTAATTTGTTAAAATTATACACACGCACACTACACACATTTGCCTCAGTAAAGAGCCTATATTAGACATTTGCATTTTGCTGGAATTCATTGCAAAATAATAGCAAAGGAGAATTCTCTGAATATTATAATCACATGTCACATCCATTCTTGAAGTAAACCTTTACCTAAGTTGAGCCATTTGTCTTCATTTTGTTTTTGATTGTGCAATCTCAGTCTACTTTTCTATCAGAGGAGAAATTCCTTCTTCCACTATCAAGTAGTAACATCTGGAACAATTTAGAACTCAAAGTTATTTTTATGTTAAAAATGAAGCAGATTTACAGTTTTCTACTGCATTTCTAACTGTTCAGCTGGTTGTATATTCTTTGGGGAAACTTTAGCATTTTTGCCCCAATGTTCGGCTTTGTCCCAAATGGCTACATTTAAGTTTAGAGAATGGGAAAGAAATCAGGAATTACCTTGCTGCATGATACTGTTTGAACTGCAACTGACTGCCTGCTGAAAGGTAAGGGAAGTAGATGTCAACAAGAGTTAAAGTTTCGGTCAAGTTTACACAGCCTCTCTGGAAAGGTTGTAGAAGGAACGTGATTTTGTTGAAATTAAGTACCAGCAACTACTGAACCACGGAGATGCACATTGGTAATCATTATTGTCTGACATCTTTGAGATATTTACATTGTTTTTCTTGTCAGAAACGAAGTGCCCTACAGGATGATCTTCATCTTTTTTTTTTTTTTTTTTAATTTAGCGTACATATTTGGTTCCATGAATCTAATATCCAGCAACATTATATTTTTCTTTTTTAAATAATTTTTCTCTTTCTGACAGTGATTGGCATGTATTGTACAGAAACAATCAGACTATTTTGCTAGCTTTCGTAAGTGAAACAGAATGTTCAAATTCTAAACTAACTACATCATAAACTGATTGCTAAGGTTATCAAATGATCATATTTTCATTATTGTGGTTTTTAATTTATCAGTATGGCTTATGATTTACAAAATCAGATACATTCATATATTGATCCCTGGAAATTTTTCAGAATTTTAAAACTTTCCAAAAATACCTCATTTATAGGTAAACATTGATTTAATCTTAAAATGTCACTGGCTTTGTTACCAATTTTTTTTTCTTCCTTTTTTATTTTAATTTTATTTTGTCAATATACATTGGGGCTGATTATTGCTCCCCATCATGTTACCAATTTTTTAATCTTGTTCTCCTTGGTAGGACCCAGTAAATCTCCCATATCATCCTAACTATGTAATAACTACCTTTATATCTCTAGTATAAAAATTATTGGCATGTGCGTGGGTGTGTGTATCTTTCTACACATCTAGCTTGCCTTTTCCCAAATGTCAACTTCAGTAATATAGGACATTTGATCAGTATAAATATATCTCTAATCTGAACATTGTTAATGTCTCCATTTTTATCACCCATATATCTCACAATATTTTATGCCTAAAGGACTGTAACAGCTTCATAAAAACAATGTTGCTATGTAAGAAATATGAACACAGTGCTTTTGCCCAGATATCTAGGACAATACCTAGATACTTGGGCTCAGGTTGAGTATAGGTAGATACTCAACTAATTGACAAAATAAAATTATAATAGAACATTACTCTGCATCTCTACCTAAGCAACACTGTTTCAGAGCACCAGAATTCAAACTCCTTTTGGCTCCTTTAAGAAAATAATAAGAGATGATAGATAAGGTTGGAGTGGTCTGTTATGTCAATGAACTAGTTTCCATGTCTTTTTTGATACATCCTAAGGGTATGAAAAATAAAAATAAAAGATAAATTATGCAGGTTTCCTCATCAACTGTCTGTAAAATGCTTAGGTGGTAAGAATAAGCAATTTTATATTCAGGGTACATATATAACCTATCCAAGTGTCATTGCCAGTAGTTAATAAGTACAGAATTGCTTGATTCCTCTAGTAAAACTAACTTTTATATAGCTGCTGGAAGACTACAAAGATTAAGGTTTTGATATGTGAAATTTGGAACTCCAACTTTGGAAAACCATAGCAGAGGCTCAACTCCAGCTGTTTAAAATACACCACTGGAGCCCAGCCTAGCTGAGTGTGTGCTGACCAGAGAAGTGCCCTGCTGGAGAGGCCCGAGCCCCAAAGAGACCACGCACACTGTGGTGCCAGCATGCGACCGAGCAGGTAAGCCTCACTGCTGCCAGATCCCATCCCTAGCCTGGCCGAGTGCACGCCGACCAGTGAGGTGCCCTGCCAGAGAGGCCTGAGTCCTGCAGAGACCACATGCTGAGAAATCCATTAACAACATTATAGAAGTTCCCTTGTATATGATGAGTCTCTTTTCTCTTGCTGCTTTCAAAATTCTCATTTTCTCTTTGATGTTTTATAGTTTGATTAGAATGTGTCTTGGTAAAGTCTTCTTTGAGTTGAGCTTGTTTGATGATACTTGTTCTCCCTTAAACTGAATGTACCTATCTCTCCCCAGATTTGGGAAATTCTCAGCTGTTATTTCTTTAAATAAGAATTATTTTCTTTTCTCTTTCTCTCTTTTCCTTTTGAAAATACATAATGTGAAATCAGATATTTGACAGTCTCTCACAATCCCATTGGCTGTCTTTATTCCTTTTTAATCTTTTTTTTTAAATTTTTGCCCTCTGGTTATTTTTAATCATTTGTCTTAGAGTTCAGATTCTTTCTGTACTTGATCAAGTCTGATGTTTATATTCTCTATTGAATTTTTTGTTTTATTCATTGTATTCCTCAACTCCAGAATTTCTGTTTGGTTCTTTTTTTAAATGATTTATATTTCTTTATTAAACTTCTTTTGTTCATGTATTATTTTTCTGATTTTATTAATCTGTTTAGCTGTATTTTCTTGAAGTTTACTGAGTTTCCTTTAAAAAAAATACTTTGAATTCTTTGCCAGGCAATTTTTTGATATCCATTTATTTGGGAAAAGTTTCTGAAATATTACTGTGTTCTTTTACTGGCATTATGTTTTCTGTGTGTGTGTGTGTGTGTGTGTGTGTGTGTGTGTGTGTGTGTGTGTGTGTGTGTGTGTGTGTGTGTTAAGTCTTATACTGGTGACTTCACATTTGAAAAAGCCTCATGCAGTTTTCACCAACTGGCTTTGGGAGAGAAATGCTTTCACCAATCAGCCTACATAGTGATTTTTAGGCTCTCTCAGACCTTTTTGATAAATCTACCAACTTTACATCTCTTGTTTTAACTTCAGGAAAAATTATTAAGATTCTATGCTTTTTCTCATTCCTGTAAAGCCAGACCAGGTACTAGGAATCATTTTGTTTTTCATAGGATGGATCCCTAAAATGCTCAAGTTTTTGTGCCCTCTTTCAGTCCTGCAGAGTTGATCTGTCTGTCTGTGTAAAACACTTTCAATCTCTACCTATGGAGGTTTATTAGGGGAGCCTGCCAAGGGGATAGTGTGTGAAGTGCACCGAGCATTTAGGATGCCCATGGGCAAGCAGGAGAGAGTCCACAGGCAAGATGTCTTAATCTGCTCTTATGCAGGTTCCTGATATAGTCCATAAGTTAGTTAGCAGAGTCTGTAGTTGTGTAGTTTTTCATTCCTCCTCCCAGCCTCTTCAAACTATGCAGCCATGCTGATCAATTGAGTATTCTGGGTAGGGCAAGAAAGAAGTAAGTCTCCTGGGCAGCATTCCTCACAGCAGAGTTGAGAAGCAACAGCAAACCACTGAAGCAAAAATCTGAGATGATGCATTGAAGAGGTTAAGAAAAACAGTTTCTCTTTACTCATTTCACTTCTCCTATGCAGCACAGGTCATTGCCAAGAAAGACAGCTTTGACCTATATCTTCCATGGAGAAAGTGAAAATGTAGCAAGTGAGTACCCTGCGGATATTCTGAAAATATCTATCTTGATCCACAAGATATTTGATTAATAACATCAACTTCTACCCTAGCCTAGAGCAGTCATCTGGATATCAAAATGTTTTCTAGTTATTGAAATTACCTTTGAATGAGTCTTCACATTTCTTTCTTCATTGATTCATGTACTTATTCAGAAAATATTTACAAAGCACCTACTATATGTCTGGCACTCTTATAAGTGATAGATTATACTTCCTCCTCATATTTCTAAGAATTTTACAACCACTCTCTTAAATATTACTTCTTAAGACAAACCATACTCAATAATAAAACTAGATAATCAGCACACACTCAGCATCATACACATTTCATTTGTTGCATTTATCACTACTGCAATTCAATAACTATTTGTTTAATGTTCATTTTCCTAGTGTATTTTTCCTCTCTGTATCCCCAGACACCAATATCATTACTTGGAGAGAGTAAGGTATCAAAAATATTTGCTGAATAAAGTAATGATGTCATTTATATTTTTCAACAGCTCTGTAAAAAAAAATTATTGCCCACATTTGACAGATGAAGAAATGATATTTTTGAGAGTTTAGGTCCAAAGCTGTACCTCATTTCAATGTACGTGCTCTCACACACTATTCTCTATTGGACTTTAATACTCGTTGGTTTTATCCGTATAACTTTTCTTCATCTACAGTTTTAAAATATTTTGTTCATAATTTTAAAAGTATTGTGGTCTTGTTAAAAACAATTAGTATAAATACATTAACAAATAAAAAGAGGCAAAAAGTCATAGCACAAGGATACAACAGGTATCCCAATGTAGCATAAGATTAATTGCAAAATTAGAGGTAGTTAACACATTTACAGTTATGATTTTTCCAGTCTATGTAAGTATTCTAATGCATCATAATTTTACTTAAATGACAATATGTTTGCTAAGTACAAAAATGTGTTTTATGTTGCATGCCAATTTCACACTTTCATCTCAAGGTTATGTTATGATTTTGAACATTGAAAAAGATTTGAGGAATTGGTGCAGCCATAGATATTCCAATGTGTATTGGATTAATTTAAAAGTTTATATGTTTTATTAAGATGTGTGTATGTGTATGAGTTTGGAAGAAGTTAAACAACTTTTTTAAATTCCTTGCTTCTTTTATTACTGATAAAACAAAACAAAACAAAACAAAAACCTCTAGATGCATTTCTCCTAATCTTTTATTGTGCAAGCTATATGGAAGGGGGGAAAAAAACTCATAAAAAATAAAATTCTTAGAGAATGTGTAAAATAGTATTAATCATCTGACTATGTAAACTCTTTTAAATCTGTGTTCTGATATAAGCAATATTGGATTTGCCTTATTTCACTAACCTCTAACATGATAATAATCTACATTTAGATCTATTACTCTCCCAAATTATGCTAAGTCCCAACCAAATGCATATAAAATAAAACAATTCTGAGTTGAAATTTTAAGTGTTTTTATAACCATAACACTGCTTGGCCTTTGGTGATGTTTAGTTTTGTTGTTGTTGTTGTTGTTTTATTTGGTTTTATTAGACCACAGGCTTATTTATTTGGAAAAGATGGTGTACTTTTAAGTCACCTTCCAGTATTCCTGACCTGAATGTGCTATTAGTGTGTTAAATTATAGACATCCCCTTTTCCCTTCAAGGTCCATGTGCCTGACCCAAATTCAATAATCTAAGCAATATCATGCACAAGAATCACAGATTTATATACAGAAAAGGAACTTATTACACAGCTCAATAGCAGAATGGAGATGATGAAAGAATCAGTAAACTTGAAGGCACATCAATGTAAATTACTCAATCTGAAAAATAAAGAGTAAACAATTTTTTAAAAATTAACAATTAGGATTCTGTGAAACATTGACAACAGATCTAACATTTGTATCATCAGACTTTAAGAAAAATGGAGAAAGCTGAAGTTTTGAAAAAATTTGAAAGAAATAATGACTGAAAACTTACCAAGTTGGTTGAAAAACAAACTTGCAGACTCAAAACACTCAGCAAATTCCAAACACTGTACAAATTAAAAAAAAAAAAAAAAATTCTTGCCCAGATAATGATAATTTAACTGTAATAAACTGAAAGACATGCACTTGAATATAGACAAAGATAAATAATGCTTAAAATGAGAAATAAAAACTATTCACATAGCTAGATATTTTTTACAAATTGAGGAAATCAGAAAAAGTGACAATTTTTCAAGTGTTAAAGTGAAAATAAAGCTATAAAACTATTAATCCTAAATTCTATATCAACCAAAAGTATTCTGCAAGAATAAAGATAAAATAAAGACATTCTCAGCTGACAGAATAAAAAGAAAAATTTTGGTAGAGAACAAATATAAAATAATTGCTAAAGGAATTTCTTATGACAGAATGGAAACGACACCAGACTTAATCTGAAACAGCAGTGAAGAAAGAGCAGCCAAAGTGACAGATATCTGGGTGAATATACGATTCTTCTCCAGAGTTCTTAAAAATATATTTTTGATATTTAAAATCCAAATTTTTAACAGTGCCTGTAAGATATCTGCTGTTTTTCTGCTTCTCTGTACCTAATGTATTTTTTTAATTGACTTGCTTTTAAGACTTTGTCTTTTTCACTACTTTTAAGCTACTAATTATGATATACCTAGGTGTAGTTTGCCCTATATTTCTAGTGCTTAGAGTTGATGTGGGTTTAGAGTTTTTATCAAATTGGTTAATGCTAGCCATTATTCATTTATTTATTTTTCTGCCTTACCCACCACCTCTCAGAGTCTCCAATTATTCATATATTAGGCAACTAGAAGTTGTGGTTAATCTCACTAATGCTTTGCTCATTTTGTTTTTAGGTTTGTTCTCCATATATTTCACTTTGAATAGGACCAATTTCTATGTCTTTACATTTACTAATCTTTCCTTTTGCAATATCTTGTCTGCTATTAATTCAATACCATAAATCTTACATCAACAGATATTGTAGATTTTAACTCTAGATATTTGTTTTGGGTATTTTTATATCTTCAGTGTCTCTGCTTAAACATGTTTATTCTTTCTTCTGTCTTCTTAACCATATGAAACATAGTTGTAATAAGATTTTTAATGACATTGTTCAATAGATCTATTATCTATGTCGTTTCTTGATTAGTATTGATCGTCTTTTCTCCTCTTTATATATTTCTCTACTTTGCACTCCTGGTAATTTTTCATTAATTTCAGACATTTTGAACTTTTTGTGACTTTGTTGAGCGCTGAATACTTTTGTGTGCTTAAACTTATTTATTTATTATTTTAGTCTAGAGTTACTTGATAAAAGTTTGATGATTTTAGATATTGCTTTTAAGCTTTGTTAGGCATTACAAGAGAAGCATTTTTCATAAGGCTGATTTTGACCCACTACTAAGACAAAACCATTGTGACTGTTCATGATGTCCTGGAAATATGTTTCTCTCTCTCTCTCTCTGGCTGGTAAAAACAGGAATTTGTCATCACACTGTGTTAATCTTGATAATTCTTTACTTTTCATACTTTTGAATGGTTCTCTCCCTGGCCTCAGGTAGTTTGCTCACAGCATTCACTGATTACCACTTAGCACAAAAATCAAGGAGACCCTCTGCAAGTCTGTCAAGATCTATATCTGTATAGCTAATCTCTCTCTCATAATCAGCCCTGAAAACTGTACTTGCCTTGGGCTACCTTGCCCAGCTCCACGACTGAAATGGTCCACTCAGCTCTGTTTGGATATTCTCTTCTTTGCACTGTGATCTAGAATTTCTTCTGGCAGTAAACTGAGGAAATCTTGAGATAATCTCACTTGTTTCTTATCTTTCAGTATCATTGTCCTTTGCTACCCAATGCAGCAAAGGACAATGATACTGAAAGATAAGAAAGAAATGATACTGAAAGATAAGATAAAAAAGATAAGTGGACCATATTCACATTTATACATTCTGTCTAAATTTTCAGTTGTTTTATATGACAGGAAAAAAGTTATTCCTGAAAGGAAATAACCCTTGCCCGAGCACAAAGGGAACACACCAGGAGAGAGGGACTCAACCAAAGTGTGTTAGGCAGGCAAAATGAACAAGCGGGCTGCCCTCTCGGAAGTGGGAGCAGCAGCAGCGAGAGTCGGGCTGGGCCTTTTATATCCAGTCAGGCTGAGCTGGGCTGTTCCTATTGGCTAAGAAGGAAGGGGAGGGAAGTGAACGGGGTTTAAGCTGAGTTGGGATTTTTCTATAGGTGGAGAAATTTGCGCACAGGAAGGGGATGTGGTCATGAGGAAGAAGGGGGAGGGTTTTTTTTGTGTGTGATTCTTGGAAAACGTGCTATTCTAGGGACCTGAAACTCTCCACAGACATTTTGGGCGTTCCTCCCATCCGCCCGCCGCCATCTTAGACATCGGCTAAAACATAATTGCCTAACAATTCCTGTTATTCTATCCTAGCCCAAATTATATGCCTGGATTTTCTCTCCATTTTTTGTAACTTAATTATATTTTAATTTATTTTAAAATTTCCTTCCTATACATGTTGCATGCATTTTAAAGATTTATTATTGAGTTCATTTTAGTTTTACTTTATCTTTTTTTTGCTATAAGTAATGGTGCATATATATTTTTTCTATTACAAATTCTAATTAGTTACTATCATTACTAAAATGCCATTTCTAAAAATTTCTCTTATTCAGTAACTTTGTACATGCTTATCAATAGTTTTTACCAATAATCTGCATATAAGCTTGGCTTTGAAATGAAGACAAACCTCATAATCTGTAAATACTATCACATTGCCTTTTGAATTTTAATATATATTTTATAATTATGTTAATTTTTGCTAGAGGTATCCTGCAATGTTTATGTTTTTCGATCCAGTTTCTCTTTTTCTCTGTTCCTCTTTTTTCTCACTCCTCTGAAAAACCACTCTAACCTTTACACAATTTCTTCCACTAGGCTCCTATTCCCTCAATAGGGAACTAGGATGTATAAAGGTGTTTTGAAACTACTGAGATATGATGATATCAGGCACTCAATCGCCAGACATGCAGAAGACTTTGTTTAGTTTCAAATTGTGTTTCCTCAAACTGACTGCACAATTTTCTATTTTTCTAAAGGAATTAACCTAACTGAAATCCAGCAGCTAGGTTTCCTTTCAAATTCCTCTCATTAATGGAATTATGCAGAAGATCTATTACTTCCTCTCTCTTAAGTGGAAGAACTGTAATTGCCATTATCAGAAGCATTAATCTCTTGGCTCTCCCTGCCTCATTCAGGACTTGAACCCATACAGATCTATGACTTTAATTTGCTTTGTTTTTATATTTCTGGTTCACATGAAAGGAGGTTTTATTATTGTTGTTATAATTAAAGCTGTGTTTTTCCATATTTTATCAATTATTGATCTGTGTTCAGATAAGTGGGTATAGCAAAAAGTGAACTGACACAATTCTCTTGACTGAGGTTTATGCTTTATCACACATTTTGTTTGTGAAGAGCACACAGGTGCATAGGTGTGGGTCAAGTCTATAAAGCAGAAATCAAATCTTTATAAATAAGACAAGTGTGGTTAGGACTTGGAACAACACTGAATTTCTGTCAGCTAATGTGAAATCTTCCCATCAGCTAATGTGAAATCAGTCATTTTTTTTTTCCATTTTTACTTTTTCTATACTATTTAGTTCAGTTGTAAAGTTTAGAATGTAATGTTTCCAAGTTACAATTAATAGAATTCTCAAGAAATTTTTGCTAAATTGATTGATCACACCTGTAGTACTACACTTCACTTCCAATGCCCCCACCTATCCTGCTATAATATTTTCTTTAAAAATATATAACAACCTATGTAAATTTATCACACATGTAAAACTGACTTTGGATATTCTTATTACTACTCTCAGACTGCAGTATCTCCTTAATGACTTTTATATTACATTATACAAAAGCATCTGTTACCTCTACCCAGTGAAAATGTTATAGTTACTTCACAGGCTGGGAGTTTACGGTCACATTTTAACCACATTAGGGTGACAGATATAAATGAATTTAAAGGATCATAAATAAGTGTTTACTGGGTGAATTCGTCTTACAGAAGTTAAAAAGTTTACAAGTTCATTTCCTACCTCTGATAAACTCATTTCACAAAGTAAACGTATTTTTATGTACCACTTTTCCCATTGATTATTGTTTTTTATTAGGTAACTCAGTGGAGCTCTTCCCATATTTAAGGGTTATCTGACCATAAATGTAGAACATTTGACATGTGCTGAATGTCTTACTGAAAATTATCACTGACACAGCATTTTCCCCAAGCTATAAAATACAAGGAACAGAAAAACTGATTAGTCACCATGACAGAATGAGCACTTGAGAATTACTTTTCTTTGCATATCATTGAAAAAATCAATTAGACAAATGCATAGAGATCAATATTATTTAGTGTAGGAAAACAAAGACAAAGAGCACAACTCTGCCAGATTCTGTCTCCTAAATTTCTTCCTTTTGGCTTGGCAATCTTGGGAGAAGGCACTTAGAAAAAGATAATAAAGGTCACCTTCAGCTGCAAGAATTGTCCTTTTGCTTTTTATTAGAAGTATGATGCTATCAAATATAATACACAGTGAAAAAAGTACATCATTGGATTATTGTGATATTTTGTAAATAAAATTTGAAAATTGCTTTTTGACAATAAAAAAAAAAGCATTTTACTGTGTCTTTCCCTTTTCCCTTGTCTACAATTATTAAGTTTTTTTCTAGTTCTGCAGATGCTTGTAAATGTCAAACCCAGCATTTGGTATTATATTTGAGACCTATGAATGCCACATAGCAAGATATTGAAACTGTTATTTAAAAGCTCCTGATGCAAAATAATTCCATATTTTTATATATTTTTGAGGAGCCCAAGAGAACATTTTTTACCTTTATTATTAAGCATAGTTTTATGAAACATTATAGAGGAAGTAAATTTATACCTTTCCAGTAAGGAGTAGCATTACAAGAAATCATATAGAAAGAGTCTCACTTAGTGTTTTAAGCAAAGAATACTATTTAAGTTTTGAATGATTACCTGACAATTCGTTTCGGAGCTGACTTTGAAGTAATTTGTTCTTTTGATCAAAGATATTATAAATTATTTTAAAATAACTAAAAAAGCTCCTATCTGTTAATCTTCTAAGAAAGATAATTTTTTTTTTTTTATTTCAAGATCTTGACCCAATGTTACTCTACAGGAAACTTCTTCTATCTTTATGAATCATATGATGCTATCTTGTTACATAATCTTACAGCACTATGTACTCTTTCTTTATAGTGCCTATTGTAATCTGTATTTCTATTTTTGTGATTATTGAATTAACGTGACTTTTCACTGATGAAATTATCTTAAAAGAAGGACTGAGTGTAGTTGTGTTTACCATTATTTTTTCCATTACCAAGCACAGTGTCAATCATATAACAAATACCTAGTAAATGAGTTTATTCATAATTGAAGTATTCAACCCTCATGTCTAATGTGAAAGGTCTCTGTGCTTAGAGATCAGACTTGCCTTCCAACATAGATATTAGCTTTTTTTCTCTTCAGTGGATATTCTATAAAAGGTATTATAGGTAATTTTAAAAATTTTACTTCTTTTTTGAAGAAACATTCATATTTCACATGCTATCATAATATTCAATACTAATTTTTACTGGTTCATTCATTGGTTGCTTAGCAAAATTTAGTTTATTTCTAATCCTTTTTGTTTACAAATATATTATATCTCATCTTGTATATATACTCAAATATATTCATTGCATTGTTTACAGACTATTCAATCATTTCATAATCATTTGTTGTATACCTACAGTTTGCCAAACAATGGGCTATTTATTGGCAAGTGAAGCATAAACAAAGAAAAATGCAACTCTCTTTTACAAAGTTAGCAGAGAAATATGTCAGTGATTAGATTAGATTATGACAAATGCTATGGCAGTGGTGGTCACAGGACATTATAAAGCTGATTAATAACATTTATATAAGAATAAAATTCAGGGAAATATTCCAAATAAGTAAATATATTGAGTTTATGGAGTAAGATAAGGTAATGAGAAATAAGGAGAATATTACAAGCAGAAGTAATAGCATTTAAAAACAAAGAAGAGTATGGCATACTTCATTATGACTGGAGTAAACACTATAAGTAAGCAAGAGCTGGATGAAGAATTAATAAAACCGAGGATGTGCACCATTTTGAAAGGCCCAATGGAGAGGCCATTTGGCAGCACATATTTTTCTCCTCAAAGAGAAAATAATTCACTTTCAAAGTGATTCCTATCTTTCTCATTTTCACTTTTTGGGTGATTTTTTCAAGAGGTCTCAAATTCTACCTCTTCAAAAGATTTCATATATTCTCCTTCTTTCTATTATCTGTCACTTGATTGGTTCAGGTGTCCTTTACTCCAAAATGCATACTGCAAAAACCACCTACCTGTTGTTTCTGCCTTATATCTTGAGCTCCCAGACTTCCTACACTTTCCATACTGCCTTCTCAGAATGATGCTGTCTTTCATTGTCCTTCCATAATCTATTTTTAAGTACTCTGACAGTCCTCTTAACAGTTGGAGAATAGTCTTTTCCACTAAGAAAGGGTAGTATGAAGGTCAAATGGCACTTATGTTTATTGAAAATGGTAGATGGAAATGTTGGTGTGGTTTGTTTCTGATTGGAAGACTATGGAGTTGAAGAGAATTTGCCAAGAAAGGTGAACATCTGAAAAACTTGCTAGTGAAATAGAACTAGGAAGATATGGAACTATTATTGTTGGTCATCACTAAAGGCACAAACATAATGAGACATTTATACTGACCAAATTCATATTATGTTAGTTTTTCCAGTAATTTTGAGCAATTTATATTAAGAATTTAAAAAAAAAAAACTGCAAAGAAAAAGAAAAACACATGGCCACCTTAATCCAAATTTGTCATTAAGGAACAAGATAATTAGGCAATGGTTGCGAAACAAAGATGTGTTCTCAACTCAAGAAATTGCCCCAGAAGGCAGCTGCTGGAGTACAAACAGTGGCATGTCTATACTTAATATATGGTCAACCACTAAAACCTATGATCTTAATTTTACTTATTCCTGTTTTCTATCTATCTTCACTATAAAGCTCTTGTTCAGAATAAGTGTGTGTGTGTGTGTGTGTGTGTGTGTGTGTGTGTTTTTGTCCTCGTATATGCAGTAACTTTCTAAATTACTTACTTGCACTCAATCACTCAAATTTTAATTCAAAAATTATTTATTGATGTGTGCTGTGTGTCAGGCACTATGCTAGTCCTGGAATACAAAATGGCTAAAACAGTGCTAATACTGTTCATAGTTAGTGGGTAGGTTACATATGTACATGGGTACATATGTACAATAGAGTTTTAAATGCAGCATTTGGCTTAGCAAGAGAGGGAAACAAGGCATTTTACCTGAGGTCTGAGTGAGAGAGTCAACTAGGTAAAGAGAGAATGGAAAATAGTCTTTAACCAGGGAATGTTGAGGATGCATGGTACTCAAGAAACTAAAATGTCAGAAAAGCTATAGCATAAACAGAATATCTCAAGGGGAAGCTGAAGAGAAAAATGAGGGACAAATTGTTCAGATCATTGAACACAAGAAGATGGGTCTGAAAATTTACATAGAGGTCTTGTAGTCCAAATTAAAGAGCGATAGGATGCCATATATGCTTTTCAAATAGGTGTTTACTGTGGGTATGTGAATGACTGTTGGTGTGTAGGGGAGTGTGAATGTGGGATAAATTATTAGTTTTACGTTACAAGTAAATAATTACAGTGGCAGCATAGGAGTGGATTGGGGGGGATGGGATGTGTAGATGCAGATTCATCCATTATAAAGCTAAAGCATAAAAATAGACATTCAGTTGGCTTATGCCTAATTGGCTTATGTTCAAGTGACTTGTTTTAACTTAGACTAGCTTGGTAGGGCACGTGAAGCAGAGATTTGAAGATTCTGAATTTATTTAAAAGTTGAAATCAGTAGAACATGGATGTGGGAATAAAGGTAAGAGAGGCATTGAGAATTCAGTTTCAGGCTGCACATCTGCCTTCAGTCTTTCTCACTGCAAATCATCTTTCCCACTGACACCACAGTTGCAACTGTAAAACACTGCTAATATGTAAAAGCTTCCATGCAAAAAAAATCATTAAAAAAATTTTCCTACATTATTATAGCTAAAAATCTCTAGAACATTATACCCTTGTTAGTGTTTTCTACCACTCCCTGACATGACTTTTTTCCTGCAATTACACTGAACTACTTGGCATTTCTCTTTGGCTTTATGTATTTGTTTACCCCTTGTGTCTTAGCTTATCCTATTTTTTATCATCTTCATCCTTCCTCATGGTTTCTATCTATCAAAGCCCTAATGCCTGGCTCAAATATCAACTTTGATTGTGATGCCATCTGTGGCTCACTTACAGGAGATGGATTGTTATCACTCTGCTTCCACTTTATGCACCCACAGTATTTGATAGTATTAGTAGGATAGCTCAGTGTTTAAATTTAGGTCTTTCAATTCTATCATGAATCATGAAATCTAGAAAAACTGAGAGCATTTTTATTTCTCAGTAAATACAAATAGTGAGCTATTAATTGGGGTCTTTTATTTATTAAGCTCTCTGTTATTCATTTAATTTTGCTATTACCAATCCAATTTATGTTATATAATTTCTGTTTCAAAAATAAGAACATTGAGGTTTAGGGAGGTTCAATCGATTGCCCCAATTAAAATTAATATATGACGGAATTGAAATTTGATTTCTTTTTCTGCTATATTTCAAAACCTGAGCTCTTTCAGCTAGAATAATTTAAGAAAAAAATCTTTAAACCAGTGTCCACTTATATAGGAGAAATTAACTTCATTCAGCAAATATTATCAACTAGTATTTTACTCATTGAACATAATGGATTTGTGACAAGCTGCCATAGGAAGGGGTTAAAATATAATAAATGATTTGGAGAAATTAGATTTTAAAAATATGTGTAGATTTGAGTTTAATTAATAATAATTAAAATTTCTTTAAAAAATAAAACAATAACAAAAAATCTACACCGGGCTTTTTCCAATCCAATACTAATTCTTGAGCCTCATCCTCAAGATTGAGTAGGAGTCTGGTGAGGCCCTAAGGTACACATTTTTAACACGAATTCCAGCTGATAGTGATATAAATAGATCATAGACAATATTTTGAGAACCACTGTTCTAGAACCAGGAGACTATGAAGTAAGAGCTTGCTTTAATAAAAGTATGTAAATAGTTTCATTGTTCTTTTCCTGGCAGTCTGACTATAAGCAGTTCAAAATGTCTACACAGTTTAAAACTAGACTTCACATAAAGATTACTAAAATAAATAATTTTAAAAAACAGACAGTATATGTTGAAAAAGCATGTCATGCTTTTATTCTGCCAGATTCTTTCTAGAATTTGACAGACATACTTATCTGTCTTGGACTTTGAAAGGAGCACAGGTATCTATCTCCACTAACTTCCATAACAGAACTAGACTGTAACCTTTGTGAAATGCCTCAGGAGACATGGACATCTAAAATGTCTCCTCGCCTCATTGCTCAGTAAGTAAAATTTCAGACTTTGAAAATTTTACTGAATCTATTATTGATGTACTATAGAGTTTTAAAACTCTTTCAGTATCTCCAATGTATAAATACAATCGCTGAAACAAAGAAATTATTTATATAAACGTTGTATGCTGTAATAAAAGAGTGCTTAGTACTATATGTACACGAATCACATATGATTATATCTATCAACTTATTAACATGCTATGAATAGAAAATGAGTATATGTGGCATTATTTTATTTACATTTTTGCACAGTATCATTTGTAATTAACTATGTATAAATTACCTTATGATTCTTGTTCTCTTCCAACAATTTATATATAAATTCATCAATTGTTATAAAAAATATAATGGGAACATCATAGTTGGTGTTTACCTTTTTTTTCTTTTCACGAAGTCATCAGACTTAAATTCTATTACATCATCTCTCCTTACTCTTTATAAAGTAACATGTGTGTTGGATAATTAAATCAGATCTTCATATTATGATCTATGTGATATAATCTAGGTTTTAGGATTTGAGTTGCCATATCAATTGTACTAAATGTGATTAGGCTATCCATGTTTGCTAATTGGAGCTCACAGAACTTAGGTTCCTACCCTCCTACAGAGACTGTGAGATAGGGCACTATCTTTCCTGATGATTACATTCCAAAGGAATGGCTTCCAGGTCCTTGAGAAAAACATTGCTGGGTTGTAAAACTGGCAAGAGGTTGGAAAGAGATTTACATTTCAAATGGGCATACAAAATCAAGAATTTCAAGTTTAACTGCTCTAAGAAGATTAGGGGGCATATAAACGTACTAAGTGCTTTTATCTAATCTTCCATAATATCTATGTTATCAAACTAGTAATATACTTTAAAAATGCAAATCTATCACTTTTTCTATTAATGATAATATGCAAGTATGTATTGTAAAATGCATGCTAAGTTTGTACCTTCAATGCATGAATGACTGACTGTAGGTTTATAAACTCTTTATATTTATGATTTAATACATGTAATTAAAACAAAATTTTGCCTAAAAGGCAATGTATTTTAAATGTACTTTAACGTTTAAAGTATTTTTTCTGTGGGATCCCTATGACAGCTTTTAGTAGTGAAGACTGCTCAGTTAAAACTATTTTCCAGAATATGAAATATCTGGTATCCATTAACAATATTGGGCTCTGGGTTCAGCTGTTGTTTTTACTGTTGTTTTCAAAGATTAGTTTAATCTCTTTGTCTTATGTTTATCTGTATAAAGTCTTTAATAATAGACTCATCTATGTGAAGCAATTAATAAGTTAGCAAATAATCAAGAGGGACAGCTACCAGTTACTTTATTAATAGAAGCCTAACCTAAGATGGAACACAAGAAGACTGAGAAGTGAGAAGAGGCAGGAAAAAGAGCACTAAAAGAGAGAGAGAGACAGAGAGAGAGAGAGAGAGAGAGAGAGAGAGAGAGAGAGAGAGAAATGGTAGAAACTAATATCTTGAGAGAAAAAGAAAACATGACAGAGAGGAATAAAATAATAACACAAAGGCAGTGAGACCATTTAATGAGATATCGACAGAGATAAGAACCTATAAATCTGACTAAAGTAGCCTTTACATTGCTCTCAGATTTCAAAGTTTTACTCAAGTGGCTTCCTGACTAGAGGCCCCTGACCTTAGGCATTTAAACTTGAAATTGTAGATTTTGTATGCTCCTTTGAAGTGTAAATCTCTTTCTGACCTCTTGCCAGTTTTACAACCCAGAAATATTTTTCTCAAGGACCTGGGATCTGTTTCTTAAATCATCAAGAACGATAGTATCCCTATTTCCCAGTCTCTACAGGAGTGTAGGAACCTAAGTTTCATGAGCTCCAGTCAGCAAACACAGATCGCATAATCATACTGACCAACCTCTCCCCTAATGTCTTCCAGTACTTTTACACTGGCTTCCACCTTTTGTTTCAGCAGAGTTGGATTCAGTTCCTTTCCCCTATTATAATAGTCTTGACCCCTGTTGCAATAGTCTTGTATAGTCTTGTATAAGGTCTTCCTTGCCTTTCTAACTTGTCTAGTGCAAGTTTTCTTTGACAAATTTTACCAGTACTAAAAATCATAATTTCTAATTTTTTTAAAATAAAATACAGGGGAGTTTCTTTTCTTTCTTCTTTTGTTGTTTTCTTCCTCCTGTAGTTTATCTCTCCACGTCTCCTTTCTTTTCTTATTTAAATTTGGTATATGCACTTGCAAAAAGTCACTATCTAGAAAAAAAGGTAATTGACTTGAGTTACGTCAAACAACTCTGCTAGAAATGAGGAGGGCCTTCAGAATTATCTTTTTGAAATTTTAAGTTCTAGCATAGCTGAAAAAGACTTTTCCTGACAAACATTCTATTTCAAAGTAACATGGAAGTAACAGAAATATTGAATAATGTCTCAATATTGCCCTCTATTTTTAAAGTCATGGAAGGAGTGAGAAGAAATATATATGTATGTAAATATATATATGTAAATGTATATATATAAATAATACTTTCTTTTTCTACTATTCAATACTGTACTTTGAAGTGATTTTTCAAAAAATTTACTTCTTACTAATTCTGTATCCAAAACAACCTCACAATTATCCAAACCTAATTGCAGTTTCTTTAGGTTGTTTTGAAGCAAATTGTTCTTTCTAACTCTTCATTTATTCCTTTTCTTAATCCATTTCTTTCACTCTTATTTTCTATATTTCTCAGCCTTTCCCTGGAGTCAATGTTTTCTTAAGAACAGTCATTATAATCCCTAGGATATCAGTACTACCTGAAGCTTGTTTTTCATCCTGATTAGCTGTACCAAGGCTCAAACTGTGATCTTTGTTGAACAGTGAGTGAACCCCAACACACCCTGGTGAGCTGAGCTCAGAAACTACTTGTTAGCTTAGTTAAAGTGTGGTAATAGATTTGCTATATAAAATTTCTATTAAAGGTATGTGATTTCTTGAAAAATCAGTATGTAAAGTAAAACTAATTTGCATTAATATATTCTAAGTAATTATGACAGGCAGCTGTTTTCTTCCCCTTAGAACAATGAGTGGTTAATAAAAGTATGCTGAAGTTTTCTACGTTTTTAAAATTTAAAAAATGTTAGAAAAATTAAATGTGTGAAACGCATTTCCTTCAAGCATGAAGAAAAACTAAAAATCTCTCTAAATCTAGCTTAATATTTAGTCCCTTCAAAGAGATCAGATCATTAAAAATTCACACTTCCTTATTATGCGCAATTACTTTTATGTTATATTGCCTCTTATCAACTTACACTGACATCTCAATCAAACACATGGTTAAATCTATTTGTATTAAGTCCTCTCTTCATACAATGTGAACTTTATCTTAACTTTTATTTTTATTTTTGTAAATTTTTTCAACTTTTTTCTGTTTTTTTAATGTTCCATTATGTGTTGTAAAAATGCCTTAGCTTAACAGAGACAAATATTGTTGGCCTTTCTTCACAATTTAATTCATCTGTTTATTTCAGGCACTACTTTTATTATTAATAACTTTATATTTTATTACATTTTTAAAATTTTCCACTGGATTTTACATAATGAACCTTAATATGAAGTCAAACTTTTCGTAGAGAATTTAAATCATTATTTAAAACATAGTAGTTGTTAATTTTATAATATTACATCAGCTTCATGCTCTAAATATTATTTGTGAATTTGCACTTTGTGAGCAGTAGTTGTCAGAAAAATAATCTTTACTCATAAATTTTAATGTAAAAACTAAGACATCTATGAAAAATAGAGAAAATTTTAGAGACTCTGGAAACTTTATTGAGACATTTATACAAAATAATAAAAAGATAATATCATATGATAATAGTTATAAAGATTAATCACTATATAAGCCTCATTATGTGCTGAGAATTTTAAGTGCTTTACATATTTTAACTCATTTAATTCTCTAAATAACATTATGTTACTCTCTTCATTATAAAAATATGAAAACTGAAGTACAGAGAGATGACTTTGTTTATATACATTATTAACATTAGAGATAAATTTATTATAAAAATTGATAGATGATACTAAGAAAGAAATACTGTCCTTGTTAAATATATATATATGTGTGTGTATGTGTGTGTAACTTGCAATATACTTCATTTTTATTAATTCGAATGATTCTATTAATTACAGCTGGAGCTAAAAATATAACTTCTGTATTTTCCATTTTCATAATTTTGGGAAAAAAAAGTGTGTCAAATGAATTTAAAAACTGGGTAGTTGTTGCTTAAATAGCAAGGTGGACATAGCAGTATACCAGAATTTATTAGCCAATAAAAACATTGTTTAAATATGCATGTATTGTTTACTAATTTATTCAGTGGCTAATGTTAGTTCCCAAGACCTTGTACAGTATCAATTTTTTCCTGCTAAATAAAGGTCTTAGAACTCTGTGGGTGATGTGAATTTTATATAAAGTAATTTTATAAACCAGTAGTACCAAAGAAAAGATTATTTATATAAGATTACCTACCTTTCTCCCTCCTTCCTTACTTTGTATGTTAAAAGCTATCTCATAATCAGATTTTTTACTTTCTTCAATTCATTCAGTACTCTGAGAATTCCTTACTACCCTGGTCTTTTTCCCTGCTATTATTTTGAATGGTATGTCATATATTTCTTTTTTTTTTTTTGGTTGTTTTTTTCTTTTTTTGTGACCGGTAAGGGGATCGCAACCCTTGGCTTGGTGTTGCCCACACCGCGCTCAGCCAGTGAGTGCACCGGCCATTGCTATGTAGGATCTGAACCCGCGGCGGGAGTGCCGCTGCACTCCCAAGCGCCGCACTCTCCCGAGTGTGCCACGGGGCCGGCCCTGTCATATATTTCAATTGTTACAATGTTACATAAATCACTTATGTTTTTCGAGCACAATTAATGTAAACTGTAAACTGTATTGTAAACTGCATTGGTGAATACAGGTGCTTAGGTAAGACACATGTAATACCCAGCTTGAGGTGTGCAAATATGACTAAGTGAAAAAAATAATTGTGACATTACCAGTTTAAAGGAAAGGTTGAAAAAAATTGCAGATGAAATTTGGAGTTCAGGAATATTTTGAAACAGGGTCTCAAATTCTATCATTAATCTCTCTCTAATATCACAGCTCTGTCTGTATGAGTGTAGAAAAGGATTTAACATAACCCAAAAGAAGGTCTGGCCTTTACCCTTGGGAGATAATCTCTAAATTTTAGTATGTCATGCTTTTTTTCCCCTACCTGGGGGCTGGAATCACAAGATGATTTAAAATAAGAGTTTGGGGGTCACATGGTATCAGCTTGACTGCCAGAAGGACTAAGATCAGTCACTTATGGAATCTACCATGTCAATATGATGGAACCCCATAAAGATTTAAGGCACCAAGGCTCAGATAAGCTAATCTAGTTGACAATACTTCATGCAAATACATATTATCACACATTAATGCCAGGAGTATGACCTTATCCTTTACTTCACAGAGAGACAACAACAGAAAGATTCAAGTTTAGAACTTCCTCAGACTTTGCCCTAAATGCCTCTGCTCTCAGCTGACATTAACTTTTATCTTTTAACTGTAATAAACTTTAGCCATGAGTATCAGAGCTATCAGTGAATTCTGCAAGTCTTTCTCATGCATTATCAAACCTAGGGGTAGTCTGGGGTATGCCCAAATTTTTATTTGGTGTCAGAAGTGAGAGCAGTCTTTGGACTGTTCCTTAACTTTGGAATATATTTTGTGATAGAAATGGGTTAGTTATTCAATAAACCCATTTCTCTCTGTGTCTTACTGTTGAACATCTCCCAGTGCCTAGAAAATATAGACTATTATGTGGTTGGTTCTTAAAACTGGATTATGAGCAGAAGTTGAAGATAATGTGAAGTCCTAGACAGTTAAAACTGGAAGTGCCCTCTTCAAAGTCTTTCTTACTCTATACCTAGCTGTCAGCTGGCTGCCACCAATGCAGCCTTAAAAAATACATATGAAAAATTCTGTATCTTACATATGGTGGTATGAAAGATTCCTGCTTTCTGAACCACAATCACCTAATAAGCAATTATTTTGATATGAATGAAAAATATGACTTTATTTTGTTAAATAAGATGTTGGGGTCTCTTTGCTCCCCAGCATAATGTAGCCTAACCTGACTAATTCATAACTATTAATTTAGCGAATATAGAGAGAATGACAAAACTGTCTCTGAGTCTTAATAAAAATAATTCAGGAAAAATACACAGAGTGGCTTAACTTGAATCAGCTTAGCTTGAGTCAGCTAAGTCACTTGCCATCCCCTGAAAGAAAGTGCCAGATCAACTTGTACCAACACAGAGGACCCTACAATAACTGTATAGATAAGAGAAGAGAAAAGTCTTTAAAAATGGGTGCTAAGCAGCTAACCCTACTTGTGTTTATTATAATAAGGTCTGGGACTTCAAACTTTTTTCTAAGATTTGCTGCTTCTAAAATTTATATCTGTCATGAATATTCCTTTTATTACTATATAAAATATGGAAGGTATAAATTCAAGCTATTTTAGGTTTAAATTTATTGTCAAGGTAAATAATATTGTATATTTGTATGCATAGACATGTACAAACTTTGGTCACCTATGTGTTAATTGTCCCCTATTTTACCTGCATTGATTGTTTTCAATTTCATCAATATAGAGAAGTTACATTTAATCAAATGTAAAAGCCATGATTGATCCAATCAGCCTGCTCAGTCTGTATGGGGCACTTTAGATCAAAGTGGAACTTTCAAATTTAATTAAATCCAGCAGTCTTGTATATTTTAAGTTTAGTATTTACACAATACCCTACCTATGGTCTTGATTTTACTCCCCTCAATATTGATTTTTTTTTTTTTTTTTTTGCTATTTTAGTTTAACTACAACATTTAATCCTGGATAGAAACCCCATATTGCAGTATTTGTTCATGAAGGTCAGAAAAGAGTTCCAGATTAAACCTTTACTAAATAATCATTAATATAATAGGTTTTGAAAATTCTACAAAATGTTCAATAATATCTTTCATATCTTCCTAGGAGCAATCTAAAAATGTAAGGAAAACTGCCTCAAAAATGGTAGATTTCAACAGTATATAGAGCTGACAAAAGTAATTACAGAAAGTTTTAAGCCTGGATATTAGATATTGGCTATCTTATATGAATCTAATTTTATACTAATTGTTCTCACAAGTTGTTCATATAATTGCGATCTCATTTAATTTTCCAAATTCTGTAAAGTAGGTATTATTAGCTTAATTTTACCAATGAGAAAACTGAAGCTCAGAGAAATTATATATCTTGGCTATATTTACAGTTACTGAAAGTGTCCTGATTCAAAAGTTTATCATTTAAATTTAAACAATTTAAAATTTTAATTTTTGTATTGTAGTTTTAAATAAATTTAGATAAGCCTGCAGCTACTAGATTCATGAGAAATTATTAAAACTGAAGGCTACACCATTAGAAATCAAAACATTGCTTCCTTCAGAAAGAACCTTAATGTCACTGCTTTTTGGGTGGGGAAATTATGAATTACCAAATTAAGTGGACATAAATTTGACAGAAGGGTATTTCTCTATTTTAATGTATTAGAATAAAAGCCTTTTGTTACATAGATTTTTAACAATTCTTGCTTAATATTGAAACACTTGATTCAACTTTGTGACTATATTGATATATTTTTAGATAATGCATTATAGAATGGCTTTTTAATTAAGAAGTATTAGAAAAAAATCTTTGGAAAAATTACTAAAATTTATCAGATCAGAATGTACAGTTTAAAGATATCATTTATCTTTATACTTGAATTCTGTACAGCTAATAAGAATAACTACCATGTACTGATAGATTATTTCCATAATACCTTCGTACATCCACTGTCTTTACCTACTCTGGCTGCCAGAACAGAATACCACAGACTGGGTGGCTTAAACAACAGACATTTGTTTTCTCACCGTTCTGCAAGCTAGATGGTCCAGATCAAGGTGCAGGCAAATTTAATTTCTGGCAGAGGCTCTCTCTCTGGCTGTAGATAGCTTTCTTCTCACTGTATCCTTATGTCCTTTCTTCTGTACTCTGGAAAAAGGAAAAAGATCAAACCCTGGTTTCTCCTCTTCTTCTTCTTGTAGGCACACCCATCATATGGGATCAGTTATTTAACCTTAATTACTTTCTTTAAAATCCCACCTCCAATTAAAGTCACATTCGGAGTTACTTCTTCAACATGTGAGTTGTGGTGAGAAAAATTTAGTCTATGACATTCATTTAATTTTTATGAGCACCTAATATATGATAAGTTGTCTATGAAATGTTGGAAATGTAGATGTACAAATTTTGTTTTTTGTGTTTTATATGAAGTTTATACTCATAAAAAAGATGGATTAGCAACGATATAAAAAGGAATACAGAAAATTCTGATGGAGGCAAAACTTAGGGAATATTTCTCCAAGGATAAAACCTGGAGAAAGAGGAGCTTAAAAATGTGTAAATCTTAAAGCCTTTTAGGAAGAAGACTAAATGAGTGGGGCAAAGGAGTGTTATTTGAGGCTGAAGAGGGAGGCAAGGTCCAGAAGGTGCAGAGTTCCATAGGCTGTGAAAAGATTCTACAATTTACCGTAAGTCCATTGGGGATCCTGTAAAGAGTGTGCATAGTGAAGATGAATGCTCCGATTTATATTTTAAGCAGCTTTTTCTGACTAATGTGGGAATGAATTGGAAAGTGCTAAGAGGAATCTTAGAATCGAGTTAGGTAGATATAAAAGTAAAAAGGTGAAGACTGTGGCATAGATAGTTCAATAAGTTAATTTGACTACCTTTAGAAGCAAAATCAATAGGGACATATAGAATATAGGGAGTAAGAAAGATAGATGTGGCAAAAGTGACACCCAGATCTTTAACATGATCTGTGGGGGTGGGGATGGGGTTGCCCTTTGCCGATACAGGAAACACTGACAGAAAAACAGTTTGGAGAAGACGAGAAGAATTCAATTCTGCACATGTTAAGTTAAAGATACCTCTAAAACACCAATTTAAAGAGTTACATAAACAATAAAATACACTTGTAACACTTAGAAAAGTTATGGATTAGACAATGACATTTGGAAAGCATATATAAGACAAATTTAAGTCCAAGGAAGTTGTATGTAAATACATAAGGAGAGAAAACAGAGTAAAAAGAATAGGGGGCATCCAACAAGGGATTAATATCCATAATATACAAGGAACTCAAACAATTACACAGTACAAAAAATAATAATAATAATAACACAATTAAAAAATGAACAAAGGAGCCGAATAGACATTTTTCAAAGGAAGACTAACAAATGGCCAACAGATACGTGAAAAAATGCTCAACATCACTAGTCATCAGGGAAATGCAAATTAAAACTATGTTGGTATACCACCTCACCCCAGTTAAACTGGCTATATTCCAAAAGATGGTGAATAACAAATGCTAGCAAGGGTGTGGAGAGAAGGGAACACTCCTGCTCTCTTGGTGGGACTATAAATTAGTACAGCCATTATGGAGAACAGTATGGAGGTTCCTTAAACATCTACAGATAGATCTTCCTTACAATCCAGCCATCCCATTTCTGGGTATATTCCCAGAGGAATGGAAATCATCATGTTGCAGGGATACCTGTACTCCCATGTTCATCACAGCTCTGTTTACAATAGCCAAGACATGAAACCAACCTAAATGTCCATTGATGGATGATTGGATAAGGAAAATGTGGTATGTATACACTATGGCATACTACTCTGCCATAAAAAAGAATGAAATCCTCCCATTTGCAACAACATGGATGAACCTAGAGAAATTTATGTTGAGTAAAATATGCAAAGCACAGAGGGATAAATCCCACATGGACTCACTCATAAGTAGGAGCTAAGAGAGAAAGAGGGAAGGTAAGAAAGACCACAGTGGTGTGTTGGACTTTCAGAGGGAGAAGGACATACTGAGGGATATAAAGTGGAGTGGGGGGAAGGGGAAGGGAGGTTGGAGATAATTGAGTGAAGGACAAGAGGTATGAACACAATTTGTGGTAATGGGCATGCTGCCAGTATGGATCTGGTGTTCACATCTTGGGCATAAGGGGTGACAATCAGCTTTGTATCTCATGAATATTCATAACCAAAAAAAATTGTTAAAAAGAGAATCAGAAGAAGGATTTTTCAGACCCATTAGAACTATACACAAGTCTAACCACAGTGCCTATAAATAAAGGTTGATCAGAACAGAAAAAGAAAAAAAAAAAAAAGAATAGTGGGCTAAGAATTCAACCTAACCTTGAGTAGCTCCAACATTTAGAAAACAAGAGAAAGAGGAATAGTTGCAAAATGAAACTAAAAAGGAGAAGCCAGAAAGATAGAAGAAAATCCATTATAACATGGTGTAATAAAAGCCAAAAAAGGAAGGATTTTAAACTCTATTGGTTTCCATAGAGTCCAATAAAATTGACAAGTAAATTATTGTCTTGATTTATCAACAAGTGTTAATGTAGTCCGCATAATTACTACTAAATGCTACTGCAGGTATGTATACTACATAATTTGTCTCATTTATCTTCCCATTTTCCCTCTTAAGCATAAAAAGGATTACTTACTTGCCACAGAGAGTAAATGCCAAATCTGAAATTCAAAAATTACTCTGTGATGCTGTACTCTAAAGTCCTTATTCCTGACCATCACTATATCCTGGTAAAATATTGACATTTTAAACCATGTTATATATGAACATCTGGTACTTTGAAAGCATTTTTGGATGGAAAACATTCCGTAGCAACTGATTCAAGCAAACTGAAAAGCAAGTTACAAAGAAAAATAATAAAATGTCCTATTCATTGTCTATGACAGCTTTTTAGTTGCTGCCTCTGCTCACAGGTAACATTTGGTAACAACTTTGCCACTTTATGCATTTCTCCTCTGACTTTGGAGCTTTGGCAGCTCAAGCAGAAATCTAATGATAAGTCATCTTTTTTAAAAATTTGAAGTGAAATTTTCATTGCTAAGTTACTGCAGTAATGCCATTGAGGTGTTCGAACAATTAGGTCTACAGGTGTTCTATTAAGAGTGAGAAAATGGTGGTTCTCAGTTACATTCTCACCAATGGTCTAGATTAAGTTGTTTTATTTGAGTTTATTAAAAAGAGGAATAAACACTTTTTTCTCAAATGTTTTGCCAATTTTCTTCAAAGGTTCTGTCATATATTGAATTAGCTTTGTGGGAATGTCAGAACTTTTCAAGGATATTTTGTAGTTAGCTTATTGTTTATACCAAACAGAAATCATGACTCGGCAATATACCAACTGTCTTTTAATAATTTAACTTGATGATAAAATTATGTAATAGAATAAGTTGTATATTTTCTTATTACTAGAAGTAAAAATTTTAGGACAATAAAGTTCATTAGTTGTGCTGCCAGTTGCTATACACTAAAATACTATAAAGACGGTCCTAGGTTTAAATACTATCTCCTTTACTTCACTCAGGAAATAGGGATAGCAAATCCAGGATCATATCACTATTCTGAGGCTTGAAAGAAATCACACACACAGCCACACAGTACAGAGCATGCCAAAGAGACAATGAGGCAGGCAATTACAACTAAGCAAATGTGTAAATGAGATCATTTCAGATTATCCATTTCTGGCTCTAAAATATAAATTCATTGAGTATGCTTGGGCAGCAAGGGGTGGTGAAAAAGCTGCTTTAATAGACAGAAGAAGAGCTCTAAGTAGTGATGACATTTTTGCTGAGGGGTAGGGGAATGTGGGTGTTACTGGGTATTTGAGAAGAGAACATAGTTAAAAAGCTCTTGGTGAGTGGAAGGGCCAAAAAACACAGATTGTGTAATGGAATTTCAAATCCTTTTATGTCTATATTAGAAGTTTTATTCATCATATTAAAGGATATTCAATTAGCAAACCTGTCAATTTTGTCCAGATTAATTCAACTTTGTTGACGTAGGATATGTAAGGTAAGTGAGTAGTTGGGTTTAACCATTGTTGTTTTAGTTGCTTTTTCTTCCTTATGTGAACATAAAGGAGAAGGTGGGGGCGGGGAGAAGGCCATTTAAGAGTGTTTTCAAAGGAATAATTATAACTGATGCATGACAGAAGTAAGGGATTATGAAGAAGGGTTGAGATCAAAGGATAAGCAGTTTTCTTGATGTCACAGAGTTATTTTGCAAAGTGTATTTGAATAAGTGAATCTATATTCTAAGAAAAGAACATGTCTAATAACATAGTGACCATCCAGTTTAAGTTCTATTTTAGTGATTTGAATGATACAACTTGTCCATACATGAAGCAAAAGCAACAAATAACCTATTATAATAGATATCACCATATTTTTAGGAGGATACACACATATATAAAGTTTCAAATTGGTTACCAATTGCCAAATAGGATTTGGCAAATTAAAAGGATACAGGACTACTCCAGACTTAAAAGGCAGAGATGCAAAGATGGTTGGGAAAGGGAGAGGATGCACTGTTTGACTACTGTATTAGGCAGTGTTCTCCAGAGCCAGTGGGATAGATAGATCAATAGACTGATATGGTAGATAGAAATGAGGAGACATATTGTGGAGATTGGCTCAACCAATTATGGAGGCTAAGAAGTCCCACCATCTGTCATCTACAAGCTGGAGAACCAGGAAAGCTGGTGGTATAACTCAATCCGAGTCTGAACGTCCGAGAATTTTGATTTCCGAGGGCAGAAGATGGATGTCCCAGGTCAAGGATAGAAAAATGATTTTTGCCCTTTCTTCACCTTTTTGTTCTACTTAGGCCATCAATGACTGGATGATGCCCACCTACATTGGTGAGAGTGGATTTTCTTTACTCAGTCTACTGATTCAAGTTTAAATTCAGTAAAATCCTCACAGACACACGCAGAAACAATGTTTTATCGGCTTTCTGGGTATCCCTTAGCCCACTCAGGTTGACAACTAAGATTAGAAATGACAACTACCTTATAGCTTTTCATTCCTCATGAGTTTACTGCTGAATTCAAATTCAACCACTTCCTTATTCAACGGTTTACTTTTCCTCTAGAGAATACACACAGTATCTTCTGCTTCTACTTAACTAGTACTTCTGAGAGTCTTAGGAGAGTGAGAGACAAAAATAATAACAGAAATTTTTGAAAATAAATTTGGTAAAACTTGGGAAATAACTGATGTTGGGTCCGCCACCATCGGCTGACCCAAACAGCCCTAGCCTCGTTGCTTTTGGTGGGCGAGCAAAAGGCCCGGGATTCCTCTTTCCCTCCCGTCCCCTTTGGAAGGAGACGGGGAAGAGAGCTGTGAAAGCACTTGCTTTTAAAGGCAAATAGGGAAGGCAGGTTTTTTACATCCTCCAATCAGCTTAAGGGTCCTGTCTCAATGCCTGTCTATTGCAATCACGCAGTGTTCAGGAGTGCAGCCAATTAAGGGCTAAGGCAAGGTTCCGGCAGACACTCCCACCCTACTTCCTCCCGGTGACCTCTTAGGCTGCCACGTTAATCCACTTGTAATGTCACTTAAGGTGGCATTAGTTTTTAAAGTCCGACAAACTGAAAAAGTTTAAATATGAGAAAAAGAAAATTGACAGGAAAAAGTGAAGAAAGAATAAAGAAAATAATACGGTGAAAGCATGGATAGAAGTGAGAAATTTGTAAAACATTAGAGGAGGGAAAGAAAACCTAATATGCATTAGATAAATATAAAAGAAAACAAAGAAGTCTGTTACTATGAAGGAAAGTGATACATTTAGTTAAGTGGATATTGTTTTTTGCCTAAAGGAGAAAAGGTTGTTTTACGTAGTTTAAAAAATATATCAGCATGAGTAATAGAGTTAATTCTCTTAGAAGCAAGAATATTCTTCTGTGGCATTGCATAGACTGGAATATTGTGCAAGAGATGTTAAGCGCACACACACACCTTTTAAAAAAATTTTAGTTTCAATTGCTACTAAAAGCTCAGCTGTAATAACCTCACCTAATCTAGTAGTACTTGCAATGACAGAAAAATCTTATATCTGTTGCCATTTTAAATTCTACTCTGACCTCAGTTTCTTAGATTTTATTTTAGTGTAAAAAGACTATGTCATTTGGGGGATAGCTAGTTTTATTCCATGTTAAAAACCAGTCACCTCTAGATGACATTTCTTCTTTCCTTTGACCCATTCCCCTTTTCATTCTCAAAACCACAAAAATCAAAAGAAACACTGAAATCACCATCCTTTGTGTTTTCCCACTTGCTGTCTTAGTACTGTTCAAAACAGTGCCCTTGGAATTTTAAAAAGTCTAAAATGACTTGGAGAAAACTTTACAGCTGATGCTGCTCCATATATTTTCAGACCAACATACTGCAGACAAAGTCTTGAGCTAATTGAAAAACTCCACAGGCTCAATTTTTTATGTAATGAACTAAATTAAATGGCCCATTACAATGATCAGATTGAATATAGGTTTGTATCAGAAATTCCCAAGTGTATCCTTGTGGTTACCTTAAACTAAATACATGCAAACCAAGCATTGTATGTGTTGAAATCAAATTTGGTGATAATTGTAATTCCTCCCTCGTTACATGATATCTCAGCTGTGATGATGAATTGGTAACTCTAATTTTATGTAATTTGAAGTGCTGAACAAGGATCTCCTCTCCTAAAAAATCACTGGAAGGTTTGCCATAGGGAATTTAATCTCAGTTTACAACTGCAACAAGTATTTGTTCCTTTAGTGATTTATTTAACTACTCCTCAAGCTTCTACCATAAAACAGGCACTCTCCAAGATCCTAGAGATATAACACTATGTACAAGAAATATTCACAGCTATTGCAGAGCTTACATTCACACATATAAGTTAATTGAAAAAGGAGAGCATCATTACTTGATGCAGATAAGGAAATGGCAGAAGTAGTGTCAGGAAGAATCTCTTGGGTACTACACATCTGGAAAGTTCTTATCTACCCATCAAAAACAAGTAAAATCTATGAACCCCTTCCAAAACCATGGTAGGACAGGAATAACATTAAATGTATTGGCACAAATCTTCTGCAGGAGGGATTACTGCACCTGTGTAACGTTTATTACATTAGAGATCACGAACAGCTAGAACTATAGAATCCTATTGATTAAATTTGCAACTAAACTTAAAGCGTAGATTTGAGAAACATTTCTGTCAGATACTAAAAATTATGTGCAATTAGAATAGCAGCATTCCCAAGTCTGAGGAGAAATGCATGGATCAGCTTAAGCTAGAGAATGGCCTGAAACATAGAACATAATTAAAAGTTGATGTGTCTGGGGCAGGAGTAGAGGTGGGGGAGAGGAAGGGGAGAAAACCAGGAACTGGTAAAGGGACATGAAAATCAACTACATTGTATATTGATAAATTAAAAAATAAATAAAATTCAAAAAAAGTTGATGTATCATACCAAGAATAAAAAACAAAAAAGAGGCATTTACAGAGAATGTTGTCATATTCATTCTTTTTTTCTCACCAGTAAAACAGGTGAGAATGAACAACAAACTAAATTTGTAAACAGAGATCATTATACTGGTATTTAGGTCATAATAAAGACAGAAATTTCACACAAGTTACCTTTCCATGACAGTGAAGGAAATGTCTTTTTACAAAATTATTGTTTATTTTCTGTCATCTGGGAAATAGCGCATGATATTAGAAAAAACATTTTCTACATCAGTAAATTTAGTTCAAAATTTGATACTATTTGATACTTGCAGCTACTTGATATATAAAGGGTTTTCTTATTAAGAAAATACTTGTCCATTCGATGGGTGCCAAAACTGTTGTGCTCAGATGAGCTGCAGACAAGAGCAGAATTTCCAATGGAAATTTTAAGTAAGTGGGATCAAGATCCTGAAGCATTTCTTTGAAGAATTGTAACAGGGGATGAAAATGAATTACCCAGTATGATCCTGAAGACAAAGCACAATCAAAGCCATTGCTACCAAGGAATGGAAGTGGTCCAGTCAAAGCAAAAGTGCACTGATCAAGAGCACAGTCAAAGCAAAAGTGCACTGATCAAGAGCAAAGGTTATGGCAACAGGTTTTTGGGATGCTCAAGGCATTTTGCTTGTTGGCTTCCTGGAAGGGCAAAGAACGATATCATCTGCTTATTATGAGAATGTTTTGAGAAGGGTAGCCAAAGCTTTAGCAGAAAAATGCCACCACGACCATACTTCTGCTCATCCTTCTCACCAAAAAAAGACAATTTTGTAAGAGGTTTAATGGGAAATAGTAGGCATCCACCGTATAGTCTTGATTTGGCTCCTTTTGACTTCTTTCTGTTTTCTAATCTTAAAAAATTTTTAAAGGACACCCATTTTTTAATGCTTCATAGAATGGATTGCTTTACCCATTTTTTCTTACTTGAAAATTGTTTCTTTGTTTAAGTTCAACATTTTTAAGCCATAATTATATGCTGTACAGTAATATACATTTTATTCAATATTTCACACTAAAGAAAACCTGGCACTTATTTAGGTTTTTGTTTGTTTACTGAGTTACATGCTAAGTATTTTTCACTTAAATGGGGGAAATCATATAATTTTTAATTATGTTTTGTACATTATAGACAAAGGATTTTGATCTATATAAAGCAAGTAAGTTACTTTTCCGGTAAAGTATACACAGAAGTATGAAATCTAGGTCAATTCTCATACGATATTCAGTTAGAAGACAATAAAAAGGTAGAGAAACATCTAAGAAAAGAAAACATCTACAGCGAAGATGCTGAGGCTTGAGGTATATGGTAAATCTTAAAGAAAATTTACACACAGAACTGAGCAAAGTTTGAGTTTCCAATAGGGATCTATAACACATGGTGTATTTTGGGGAATAACAATGAAGCTGGGTGATTTTGAAGTTATCTCACTACCAGGCCAAGAAGTTCTGACATTTTCCTTAAGGATTACCTAGGAATTTCTATTGTCATTAAAGATTTCTAGGAAAACAGGAATGCAATAAATTAGCTTTTAATAAACTGATCTAGTTGTGCTATAAATTGGTCTTGTCTGTAATTCCAGAGATCAGAAAATCTTTAAATTTTCTTAGTCTAAGATGTAATTCCACTAGTAAATAATAAACTAAGCGTTAAGCTTTAAGCAAATTGTGTTTAACTGTTTTTGTATTGATAATTCCATGACTAATACCTGTACTATTTTAAAAAGAATTCCCTGTTGAATAATATATAATTTTCCAGGCAGATTGAAAAGTTTTCTTGATGTCACAAAATGCTGCAACCCAGACAGTAGTGCCATTGTTACCTTGTAACTGACACTAACATGGATGTATTCATTGTTGTTGGTTTTTGCCTGAGTATATATATTAGCTTGGTGGTTTGTGCAACATTTGTGAAGATTTTTCAGTTATAAAAAAATCCGTCACTAATATTTCAAAAAATACAATAATCAAACAATTCCTGTCTCTCTAATTAAAAAAATAAAAAGTTCACTATGAAGTTTAAACCGAATACTTAATATTATTCTATATCAAGAAGAATTTAAAATTATTTGAAAAGTTAAGAAACAATACTGATGTTTCTTAGTACTGCTTTTGAAAAATCTATACCTATGTTTATGGAATTGGTATATTCTTTTCCTACTTTTTAAAATAAAACTGTTATTTTTCTAACGATCTGACAACCCACATGTATTTCGAACTGTTTTTATGGTGTTTTTCCATTATTTTTTTGTTCCTTGCTAATTAGTTTTCTTGCCCAATTTCATTTGCTGTTTGAATAAGTAAACTGTTACCTTCTGCCTGCAGGATACTAGAGGAATAGTCAATATGCAGCTGTAATAAAATCATAAATTTTTTGAACAGGCAATTTCCAACTTATATTGCCACAGAGGGTTTTTAAATCTCTACTGTTAGAGAAACAACTTTATGGAATCCGCAAAGTTTTATGCTAATTTGAAAAGCCTGGATTCATGAAATCAAATGATTGGTCATTATATTTTGACACTGCAAAGAATAATTTCAATAAAAATAAAGATAGACCCTTTTTCACATTTATTTGATATATACTCGTATGCTTCTCAAATTCAGTGAATGCGATCATTTTGGTAGTGATTGTTTAACTGTATGTTACTGATGCATCATCCAACTCAAAAGTTTGATAAACTTGGCTAATTTTGATAATTGATATTGAGTCAAACATCATTTTTGTTTTTGTTTTCTGTTTTTGTTCTAATGCATCAGTAAACCAGCAAAACTTATTCATTATAATGAACAATTTTTGCTTCTGTATTTTCTTTAATAAAATGCTGAGTAAACTTTAAGATTCATCTTTATATTTCTAACTGAATTTGCCTAGTGTTTATATATAAAATAATAAATATATAAAACCTTATTTACAACACAAAAAACATAGTACTAATTTAATATTAAAATTTAAAATCCCTTTGAGAAAATGCATTCTTTTGTGCATTAGTAAGTTTTTAGTAACATTTCCCTTTTAAATATTCACCTTCACAAAGAGATATGTACATCACAAGAATACTTTTTCAGAAAGGAAGGAAGGGAGGGAGGGAGGGAGGGAGGGAGGGAGGGAAAAAAAAAGAAAGAAAATACCACAACAATATGTTGAACTTTCAGAAGGAGAGAACAAACCTAAGGATACTAGAGATAGGAGGAGGACTGAGAAAGGGGGTTGGGGAGGGGTAGGTCGAGTAAAGGGCATAAAGAAAAATCAGGATTTGTAATAGTGAATATGCTAATAATAAATAATACAAATTTTAAAAAATTATTTTGCATAAATAATTGTGAATTATTTATTAACATAGTTATATATATATGTATAATTAATATAATTGCAAAAAATATAAAGCTTGAAGCCTCTCAGTTAATATTTGATTTTTGAACTATCAGCACATATATTCTAATTATGTTCATATTTATTTCTAAAATATTTTAGAAATAATCACTTTCTTGAAATACAAGAAAAGCAAATTCCAGATAACCAGCTTGTCAGAAATGATGCTGAAAACTGATGCTTATTCTGTGAATCTCTTCAAGGTCAGAAAAAGGAGGCATACTACCCTTAAAGTAAATGTGGGGTGATTTACCCTTTTGATAAATTCTCTATTAAATGCAGTATGGAGGTGATAATGTCCTAGGCATTCTCCTTATTCAACAGTTTGGAAATATTTCATCAGCTTCTGCTAAGACTCCCCACTGGTTCTGGTTTTTAATAACATTTAGTGCACATTAGTTCAGCATTTTTTACTTACAGGGGAGGAAAGAAGAAAGAGGGTTTCCAGAGCCTATTAGTACTGGAAGATGTTTATGGAGAAGGGTCACACTCTTTGGGTCATAGTTCTAAAAACTTTTGGATAATTAGGCTTAAATTAGCATAAACATCAGAAACTTGGGACGTTCATCTGAAATAAACTGGTTGAGGTTATTTTCACAATTTTGCTGTGATGAGCATCAAGGAGCTGTAGGAATAAACTGTAATATTGTGCTGATTATAACCAAAGAATAAAGAAGAATTGAGAAAAAAACAGGAAGCTCAGTATACATAAGATAATTCTGAAGAATAGAGGAGTTACGGAACATAGGATGGGGAGTAGACGTTAAAAGACAAACAAGAATTAAAGGGGAATGATTATAGAGAAGTATATTCTGAGGGATAAATATGCCTGCAACATCAAAATAAAACACAATATATAAAGTTGAACTTAACTCTGGAGTAATTCCATATGAATTAGTGAAGATTACAAATTATAGGATAATTTGTAAATACTTTATAAATTTCAAATATATGAAATGACTAACAGGCAACTTAAATTTCCAGATAGAATGCAAAATACTGCTTTAGCAATACTCTGATATTCACTTGAATGCAGAAATATTTGAATATAAATAACTTTCAATGGTGCTGTTTCAACCAAAAAAAGCTTTTATTAAAAAATAAAATCAAAATTCAACAAAGAAAAATTTTAGTAGTACTGTTCTTCCAAATAAATGAAAAATAATGACTAAAAAATTCAACTCAGCAAGATCAATTTACTGGAAATTTCAGTTTGTTAGTCTTCAAAAGAACAGTTATAATATATGTTGTAAAAACATATATTTACAAAAATACATTGTAAGAAACTGAATTCTGATGTACAGAAAAAAATGAAATACATGAAGAAAGTACTATATCTTGGAAATAATTTTGGAGATATGTGGGTCAATCTTTTATTTTTTTCATTTTGTGAAAAAAAAGTTTCAGACTTTATATTTTTAAAAATTAAAATTGGTAACACTTCTATTAGTTTTCGGAGTTAAAAGGTGTCAAGAAGAAATTCAAGAAACTTCACGGACCTCATTCTGCTATATAAAGTATAATTCCATTACTAACATATACCTAATCAGACCTGGAAAAAAATAAAATAAAATAAGAAGGCTTACTTGTTGACCAGGGGCCTTGGCAGCATGATTATCAGGGAAAGTGGTAACTCTACATATTTTAGGAAAGCATTTAGAGTTGTTGTAGGCACAGTAATGGCTCACAAAAGATGCTCACCTTCTAACTCCCAGAAATTGTGAATATGTGAGGTTATAAGGCAAGGGTGATTTAAGGTCGCATTTAAAATTAAGTTTGCTCACCATCTGACCTTAATACAGTCTTCCAATGGTATCCGGGAGAGATTGGTTCCAGGACCTCCTGCAGATATCAAATTCAGGGGCTGCTCAAGTCTCTGATATAAAATGGAGTAGTATTTGCATATAACCTATGCATACCCTCCCCTGTACTTTAAATCATCTCTAGATTACTTATAATACCCAATATAATCCAAATGCTGTGTATAGAGTTGTTACACTGTATTGTTTGGGGAATAATGACAAAAAAACAAAACTGTGCATGTTCAGTACAGACACTATTTTTAAAAAAAAATATTTTCAACCCACCATAGGTTGAATCCATGATACAAAACCCGTGGATACAGAACTCATAGATATAGGGGGACAACCATACAAAGAGATTTTTCTGTATTATCCAGGTGGGTGAGACTGATATGATCATAAGTGTCCTTAAAAGTGCAAGAGGGTGACAGATGAGGAGACTTGGAGGGAGATGTGGATACGGAATTATGGTCAGAGAGAGGCAACATTGCTGGCTTGGAAGATGGAGGGAGGAGGCCAGGACCCAAGGAATATTGGTGGCCTCTAGAAGCTAGAAAAGGTATGAAGATAGATTTTTTTTTTTGTGAGAGCCCCTAGAAAAAAAATACAGCTCTGCTGACTCCTGAATTTTAGCCAAATAAGACCAATGTCAAACTTTTATCATAAAGAACTGTAACATTATACATTGTGTTGTTTTAAGTCTGGAAATTTGTGATAATTTGTTGCAGTAGCAATATAAAACTATTACAAGAGTTGATAGATTTTTAAAAAATTATTTTCATTTTGAACTTCAAAACATACACATACATAGTGCTTAAACATATACACAAAATTTAACAATTGTAAAAACAGTTTTACCGATACTGAGGTCAGAAAATATAACATTGCTAATGCTTACAAAAGCCTAGCGTTAATCCCTCTTTAGTCACATCTCCTTCCTTGTTTCTCACAGAATGTAATAATCATTCTTAGCCTTTTGTTAATTTTATTTTTTAAAAAATTTTGTCTGCTAATTTTTTTATCAACAGAATTCACTTAAGGTAGCTTTTATGTTTTGGTTTTCTTTTTTGCAAACCATCCATACAGCATATAATTTTACTTTGTGCATTTTCACTGTGTATTGTATTCCAATTTAATCTAATTTCATAATACATCAATGGACATTGGGTTAATTCCAATTTAGGGATAACAATTTTCTATGACTATTTTTCATACACATATCAGTGCATACATTTATGAGTTGCAGTGGTTTATTTAATCAGGAGTGAAATTACATAAGATATGAACACAACCCTCATATACAAAGGCTAGCATATATGATGTTTATTTTTCAGCTACCTGATTTAAAGATTTCTTTTGTTTAAAAATTTAAGTGCTTATTATTTGCCTACGTGTGGTTTTATTTGCATTTACACTTCTTGAAAATCAGAGTTCTCAAGTTTGTGGTTCAATGTTGATGTTTTTCATCAATTTTGAAAAACTTTTCAGCGAGTATTTTTTTTAATCATCAAAATTGACTTGTATTTCCTTTCTTCTTTTTGTAGGAGTGCAATACACGCAACCAGACATTACATTTATACTGTTTATGCCTTTTAAACTCTTTTCTTTCTTTCTTTCTTTTTTTTTTTGTTGTTGTTGTTATTGTTGTTGTTTGTCTTTCCCCGCTTCAGTTTGTATACTTTATATTAACCTATCATCTATTTCAATAGTCCTCTTCAGTGTTGTGTCTAAGCTTCTATTACATAGAATTTATTAACTCGAGAATTTTCATTGTATTCTTTTTTTTTTTTTTTTGTCGATATACAATGTGATTGATTATTGTGGCCCATCACCGAAACCTCCCCCCCTCCTCCCTCCGCTCCCTCCCACCCAACAATGTCCTTTCTGTTTGCTTGTCGTATCAACTTCAAGTAATTGTGGTTGTTATATCTTCTTCACCCCCCCCCGATTTTGTGTGTGTGTGTGTGTGTGTGTGTGTGTGTGTGTGTGTGTGTGTGAATTATATATTACTTTTTAGCTCCCACCAATAAGTGAGAACATGTGGTATTTCTCTTTCTGTGCCTGACTTGTTTCACTTAATATAATTCTCTCGAGGTCCATCCATATTGTGGCAAATGGCAGTATTTCATTCGTTTTTATAGCTGAGTAGTATTCCATTGTGTAGATGTACCACATTTTCCGTATCCACTCATCTGATGATGGACATTTGGGCTGGTTCCAACTCTTGGCTATTGTAAAGAGTCCTGCGATGAACACTGGGGAACAGGTATACCTTCGACTTGATGATTTCCATTCCTCTGGGTATATTCCCAACAGTGGGATAGCTGGGTCGTATGGTAGATCTATCTGCAATTGTTTGAGGAACCTCCATACCATTTTCCATAGAGGCTGCACCATTTTGCAGTCCCACCAACAATGTATGAGAGTTCCTTTTTCTCCGCAGCCTCGCCAGCATTTATCGTTCACAGTCTTTTGGATTTTAGCCATCCTAACTGGAGTTAGATGGTATCTCAGTGTGGTTTTGATTTCCATTTCCCGGATGCTGAGTGATGTTGAGCATTTTTTCATATGTCTGTTGGCCATTTGTATATCTTCCTTTGAGAAATGCCTACTTAGCTCTTTGGCCCATTTTTTAATTGGGTTGCTGGTTTTTTTCTTGTAAAGTTGTTTCAGTTCCTTGTGTATTCTGGATATTAATCCTTTGTCAGATGTTTATGCTGCAAATATTTTCTCTTAAACTGTAGGTTGTCTTTTAACTCTGTTAATTGTTTCTTTTGCTGTGCAGAAGCTTTTTAGTTTGATATAATCCCATTTGTTTATTTTTTCTTTGGTTGCCCGTGCTTTTGGGGTCGTATTCATGAAGTCTGTGCCCAGTCCTATTTCCTGAAGTGTTTCTCCTATGTTTTCTTTAAGAAGTTTTATTGTTTCAGGGTGTATATTTAAATCCTTAATCCATTTTGAGTTGATTTTAGCATACGGTGAGAGGTATGGATCTAGTTTCATTCTCCTGCATATGGATATCCAGTTATCCCAGCACCATTTGCTGAAGAGGCAGTCCCTTCCCCAGTGAATAGGCTTGGTGCCTTTGTCAAAGATCAGATGGCAGTAAGTGTGTGGGTTGATTTCTGGATTCTCTATTCTATTCCATTGATCAGTGTGTCTGTTTTTATGCCAGTACCATACTGTTTTGGTTATTATAGCTTTGTAGTATAGCTTAAAGTCAGGTAGTGTTATGCCTCCAGCTTTATTTTTTTTTTGCTCAGCATTGCTTTGGCTATGTGTGGTCTTTTATTATTCCATGTAAATGTCTGGATAGTTCTTACCATTTCTGAGAAAAATCTCTTTGGAATTTTGATGGGGATTGCATTGAATTTGTATATCACTTTGGGTAGTATGGACATTTTCACTATGTTGATTCTTCCAATCCAAGAGCATGGGATATCTTTCCATCTTCTTGTATCCTCTCTAATTTCTCTCAGCAGTGGTTTGTAGTTCTCATTATAGAGATTTTTCACCTCCTTGGTTAACTCAATTCCTAAGTATTTTATTTTTTTGGTGGCTATTGTAAATGGGCAGGCTTTCTTGATTTCTCATTCTGCATGTTCACTATTGGAGAAAAGAAATGCTACTGATTTTTGTGTGTTGATTTTGTATCCTGCTACTGTGCTGAAATCATTTATCAATTCCAACAGTTTTTTTTGGAGGTTTTAGGATGTTCGATATATAGGATCATGTCATCTGCAAACAGGGACAGTTTGACTTCATCTTTTCGAATCTGGATGCCCTTTATTTCCTTCTCTTCTCTGATTGCTCTGGCTAGTACATCCAACACTATGTTGAATAGGAGTGGTGAGAGTGGGCATCCTTGTCTAGTTCCTATTCTTAAAGGAAAAGCTTTCAGCTTTTCCCCATTCAGGATGATATTGGCAGTGCGTTTGTCATATATGGCTTTAATTATGTTGAGATACCTTCCCTCTATACCTAACTTATAGAGGCTTTGTCATGAATGAGTGCTGAACTTTATCAAATGCTATTTCAGCATCTATAGAGATGATCATATGGTCCTTGTGTTTGAGTTTATTAATATGGTGTATCACATTTATTGATTTGCATATGTTGAACCAACCTTGCATCCCTGGGATGAATCCCACTTGATCATGGTGAATAATTTTACATATGTGTTGTTGTATTCTGTTTGCTAGTATTTTAGTGAGGATTTATGCATCTATATTCATCAAGGATATCGGCCTGTAGTTTTCTTTTTTGGTTATATCTTTACCTGGTTTTGGTATCAGGATGATGTTTGCTTCATAGAATGAGTTTGGGAGATTTGCGTCTGTTTCAATCTTTTGGAGTAGTTTGTAAAGAATCGGTGTCAATTCCTCTTTGAATGTTTGGTAAAATTCTGCTGTGAATCTATCTGGTCCTGGGCTTTTCTTTGTTGGGAGCCTTCTGATAATAGCTTCAATCTCCTTTATTGCTATTGGTCTGTCACATTTTCTATGTCTTCATGGTTCAGTTTTGGGAGCTTGTGTGTGTCCAGAAATTTATCCATTTCTTCTAGATTTTCAAATTTGTTGGCATATAGTTGTTTATAGTAGTCTCGAATGATTCCTTGTATTTCAGATGAATCAGTTGTAATATCACCTTTTTCATTTCTAATTTTTGTTATTTGAGTCTTCTCTCTTCTTTTTTTTGTTAGCCATGCTAATGGTTTGTCAATTTTATTTATCTTTTCAAAAAACCAACTTTTTGATTCATTGATCTTTAGGATTGTTTTTTGGTTTCCAATTTCATTAAGTTCTGCTCTGATCTTAATGATTTCTTTCCGCCTGCTAACTTTAGGTTTAGATTGTTCTTGATTTTCTAGTTCTTTAAGGTGAAGTGTAAGGTTGTTCACTTGCCATCTTTCCATTCTTCTGAGGTGAGCATTTAATGCAATAAATTTCCCCCTTAATACTGCTTTTGCAGTATCCCACAGGTTTTGGTATGATGTATCATTATTTTCATTAGTTTCAATAAATTTTTTGATTTCCTGCTTGATTTCTTCTTGGACCCATATGTCATTAAGTAGAATGTTGTTTAATTTCCATGTGTTTGTATAGTTTCCAGAGTTTCGTTTGTTATTGATTTCTAGTTTTAATCCATTGTGGTCTGAGAAGATACATGGGATAATTCCAACTTTTTTGAATTTGTTGAGACTTGATTTGTGACCTATTATGTGATCTATCCTGGAGAATGATCCATGTGCTGATGAGAAGAATGATTATTCTGAGGTTGTTGGATAGAGTGTTCTGTAGATATCTGCCAAGTACAATTGGTCTAGGGTATTGTTTAGATCTTGTGTTTCTCTGCAGATTCTTTGCCTAGATGATCTGTCCCATATTGACAGTGGGGTGTTCAGGTCCCCTGCTATTATGGTATTAGTGTCTATTTCCTTCTTTAGGTCTAATAGATTTTGATTTATAAATTTGGCTGCTCCGACATTGGGTGCATACACATTTATGATTATTATGTCTTCTTGATGCATCAGTCCTTTTATCATTATGTACTGTCCCTCATTGTCTCTTTTTATGGTTTTTAGTTTAAAGTCTATTTTGTCAGATACAAGAATAGCTACTCCAGCTCTTTTTTCTTTTCTGCTTGCATGGTAAATCTTTTTCCATCCTTTCACTCTTAGTCTATGTGAATCTTTATGGGTGAGGTGGGTCTCTTGTAGGCAGCATATAGTTGGGTCCTCCTTTTTAATCCAGTCAGCCAGTCTGTGTCTTTTGATTAGGGAATTTAAACCTTTTACATTAAGAGTTGTTATTGAAAGGTGTTGATTTATTCCTAGCATTTTATTGGTTGTTTGGTTGTCTTAGGTGTCTTTTGTTCCTTGCTTTCTGATTTAATGTTTGGTTTCTGTGTTTGTTGGTTCCTTAGGTTGTAGATAGCGTTTTTGTTTGTTTGATTTCTCTTCATGGATGCCATTTTTATTATACTACCTGATTTTGATTTTTCTTGGGTTTTTATGGCAGTGGTAGTTATTTTTCGGGAAACAAACCGAGTACTTCCTTGAGAATTTCTTGCAAGGCAAATATACTATTTGCCCTTCATTTCAGAAGGATAGCCTTGCAGGGTAGAGTATTCTTGGCTGGCAATCTTTGTCTTTTAGTATTTTGAATATATCATCCCATTCCTTTCTAGCTTTTAGGGTTTGTGATGAAAAGTCTGATGTTAGCCTGATTGGGGCTCCCTTATAGGTGATTTGACGCTTCTCTCTTGCAGCTTTTAAGATTCTCTGTTTGTCTTTGAGTTTTGCCAATTTGACTATAACATGTCTTGGATAAGACCTTTTTGGGTTGAATACATTTGGAGATCGTTGAGCTTCCTAGATCTGAAGATCTGTGATTTTTCCTATACCTGGGAAGTTTGCTGCCACTATTTTGTTGAATATGTTTTCAATGCAATCTCCTTTTGCCTCCCCTTCTGGAATACCCATGACTCAGATATTTGAGCACTTAAGGTTGTCTGATATCTCTCTCAGATTTTCTTCAATGTCTTTGATTCTTTTTTCTTTTTTTTTTTTTTTTGTCTGCTTGTGTTATTTCAAACAGCCCATCTTCAAGTTCAGAGGTTCTCTCTTCAACTTCCGTAAGCCTGCTGGTTAAACTCTCCATTGTGTTTTTTATTTCACTGAATAACTTCTTCAGTTCAGCAAGTTCTGCTACATTTTTTTTCAGGACATTGATTTCCTTGTACATTTCCTCTTTCAGTTCCTGTATACTTTTCCTCATTTCATCATGATACCTAGCTGAGTTTTCTTGTATCTCATTCAGTTTCCTTAGAATTATCACTCGAAATTCCTTGTCAGTCATTTCAAGGGCTTCTTGTTCTATAGGATCTAGAGTTTTAGATTTATTAACTTTTGGTGGTGTACTTTCTTGATTTTTTGTATTTCTGGTATCTTTTTTTTGATGTTTATTCATTGAGGCAGGGGGTTTCACAATCCATAGTTTTGACACTATTGACTGACTAATGTGTTGCTGTGGTTTCCTATTTGGTATGGCTACCTCCGTGACAGCTCAGGTGGCCTCTAGTGTCTTGTGTGTGTGGTTGCCTCAGGTCTTGGGCCTCTCCAGGGAGCCACCTCTCTGTTCAGCTTGAACTCTGCTGGGCTGCTGGATCCCGGGGCAGTACCGCAGGGTGTGTGCTCTCTGCTGAGCTTGTGCTTCTTGTGCCCGACTTCTCCCTGTTCCTTGAGCTCTGGCCTGGGCTGCCGGGATGCACCGAGGTGCTTCAGAGCGTGTGGGCCCTGGAGAGCTTCCCCTTCCCCTACAGGATGTCTGCCTGCTCTGTGAGTGCTAGGCCAGGCTTGGGATGGAGCGGGGTGGCAGAAGTGAAGCCTTCCTGCTGGATCACTCCGTGGCGGCCCTATAGGGTGTTTGTTTTCTGCCGAGTCTCTGCCTCCCTAGCCGGATGTCTCCCAGCTCTGTGCGCAATGGGCTGGGCTGGGAATGGAGCCAGGTGGCTGCAGTAAAGCCTACCTGCTGGATCTCGCAGTGGCGGCCCCACAGGGTTTGTGTTTTCTGCTGAGTCTCCGCCTCCCTAGCCAGACGTCTCCCCCCTCTGTGCACACTGGGCTGGGCTGGGTATGGAGCCGGGTGACAGCGATAAAGCCTACCTGCTGGATCACGCAGTGGCAGCCCCGCAGGGTGTGTGTTTTCTGCCGAGTCTCCGCCTCATTGTATTCTTTTTAATAGATAGTTCTTTTGTAAAATGTTCTTTCTTGTCTTCTTTGGAGAAGGAATATTAATTATAATTTTTTACAGACTTTGTTTATAATTTCAACATCTAGATGACATTCAGCTCTGCTTCAATTTTCTGTATTGTCTCTTAATTTTTTGTCATTTTTGTCCTGTTTCCTGGCATGTCTTATACTGTTTTATTGCATGCTAGACTTTGTGGATGATTGTAAATATGCTGGACAATATTAACAGCCTCTTAAGAGATTTAATTTTCTATCTGGCAGAATAATATGAGTGAAACACCTAGATCCTCTCAGGAATTTAGATAAATCAAAGTCTGGAATTCACATTGTATTCATTTCTCTCTGATAGTTCCTCAAAACCAAATTACAAGTTTTTGCAGGTTGTTACACGCTGCTGCTGTTGTTTTTATAACTTAAACTTTAGCCTATGTGTTTTCACCTCTTTCATGCATTTAAGGGTTTTAAAGGCTATTATATATTTAATTTATTTACAGTGCCAGTGTAGTTCTTAATAATTTAGCTCTCTCCTCAGAACATGCTTTGTTAAAATAAATTATTTCTGCTTCTCTCTCTCACTCTTTCTCTTACACACAGCTATTTAAACATATACACATGTATATTTTTTAAGATTTTCCATCTGTATACTGACCTTGAAAGTAGAGAATTATTTAAAATGTGTTTAGTGATATAGCTATAGATCCTTATAAGCATACATTACAATCAATGCATGTAGAATTGCTCAATTTACTTAAAATATATATTAACACTTCTTTACCACAAACTAAAAATTTATGATTTGTAAGTTAAGTAAATGGCCGTTCTGTACAAAAGGATGTTCTTATAATTTCTTCAAGAAGAGTCCTGAGTTCTACAGTGTAATACTTTTGAAATAGTAAAGAAAAATAATTTTGCTCTAATAAAACTAGGAAAGGTTTTCTACTCTATATTAAATACAAGAAATCCTGAAAAGCAAAAATCCTAGTTTAATCATCTATTTGCTAAGAAAGTACTGAAGAGCTATTGTACACTAGATACAATTATAAGATGCTAGTTAATACTTGCTTAATAAAAGAGATATATCTTGTCTTCTAAAAATGTGCAGGCTGGATACTAAATTTACGGCACCTATATTTCTCTAGTTCTTTGATTTAATTGAATATTTATTGTTATCAGGTCTATATTTTTTTGTAGTTAAAAATAGAACTTTCAGAATTTTCATTTTATAATCGATTGGCATGGTAAAATTCTTATTCACTTTAGGGACAAGTTTTTCAATTTTTCATACTTTTTTTAATGCTCAGATCCTCAAAATCTCATAAATGTATCATAGGGAAAAGTAGCAGCTCCAGAAGACCTTGAATACATAAATTGGCAATTAATAAAAAATTTATTTAATTTTATCTAATGTTTGTACCAATTAAATCTCACTTTTATTTGTAATACAAAGTGATAAGCATAGACTATATTTCTGTAATTTAATTTTATCTAATGTTTGTACTAATTAAATCTCACTTTTATTTGTAATAAAAAGTAATGAGCATAGACTATGTTTTTGTATCTCAAGATATGGGGAGATATTATTATAAAGATTGCAAATGCTAAATAATTTAGAATTTATAAATAGTCCCACAGATGATTTCTTTTATCTGCCACCCACCTGCTTAATATTCCTTATAGGCTAGTTTCCTAAGCCATGTGTGTTATCATAGTTCACAGAGGCAGTATGTAGTAGTTGTGAATAACTGTAATGTTTAAAATAACTCGTAATCTATAACTGTTAATAGGCCACCAGTGACTTCCAGCTCAAGGTTTAAGAATTGGATGTCTCATCAGGAATAATTCACAACTGGTCAATTTTCTGCTGATGTAATAACATGACCTTGATCCCTGAACCAGATCATGATTGCAAAGCAATTAATTCCATTCAGTTAGTCCACATTAGTGGTGATAGATGACATCATTTATCAAGACATTGGGAAGTAATTTAGGAAAATTTCTAATCATATTCTTAACCCCTTTGCTACCCAAAGTGAAAGCAGATTTGGAGGGTCAGTTTTTGCTATGTCTAGAAGGAGATTTATAATCATTGTTCTGTGCTGCCTGCATAATATATAAGCCTTGGGAATATTCTAGCTATGTACTTTCATTTCTGCTGTAAGTATAGTGTTAGAAAACATTGAATTAATGTGCACTTGGTCTTCTTGAAAATCTCAGGTCAGGGTCACCCATGACTTTACAATTCTGTCACAATGGGCTTTGATTCATGGTAGAACTTGTCATTTTTTGCTATTTGAAAGCAGTTTTCCTAAAATGATTAACCTATTACAGTTCAACAGGCAGTCTTCTATGAAGCAAAAAATTTAAATTTATTTCCACTCCTTTGGACTGGCTCCGTCTCAAATTTTGGTGCAGCATTCTGTCCCCTTGAATACTGACATATATTCTGAAAAGTGTGCCTACCTGATACCTGTCCCCATTTTCCATATAATACCAAATTCAGGTTTTTGAGACTGAAGATAGCAGATCACTATAAGAGATACGTGACCAAAGGTTCTTGAAATGATTGTGGCACGCTAAATTCACAGTGCATAAAGGGCTATGTCCTGAAAGTGATTCATTTTCATCATGCAAACTAATTAGATGTTCTCTGTCTTTGTTGAATTCTTAATATTTAAGTATATAAATGTATATACTTTTTTTAATTTTTGAGGCATTAGATAATGATATAGCAATATGCACTGTATCCTAAAAAGAACCCAAACTGTACCTGTTACATTGTATCACACCATCCATTTAATTTGTTTTCCCTTTCTTTACAAGAATGTCAGAAGCAGTGGGTTGTAGTAATCATACACCAGCTCAAGAAACATAAACACTATTCTGATTTGCTCATTTATTTACTCCTCTTTATCCCACCTTCTCACTCTGATTCTTCTCCTCCACCACAGCAATGATTATAATATATTTATTTATTTATTTATTTATTTTTTACAAAATCAGCCTTTCTTTTTATTGACAAGACAAGGAAGTTTCACAAGAAAAATCAGTTGATTCAATCATCAAAGAAGGATATAAAAACAGGCAGTGTTACAGAAGGGAATTATAGCTAAGTATAGCTTTAAACAAGTAAAACTAGTAATAGCAGTAAAATTAACAATGTGACATTCCAGAATGCAATTATAATGTATTTAATGTTACTTTTAATTTATATAAATGTTCTTTGGTTATATATCATTCTGTTCTTTTTTCAAACAATGATATGTTTTAAAGTTGTGTTGCTTTTCTATGTGTACATTCCCTACACTACTTTTAATGGCTCATAGTACCCCATGCTTTTTATCTAATATATGCTACCTAGTCATTCTTTGAGCAATAAACACATTTTTTAAAAATTCCTATTTCCAGAAATAATATTGAAATGAGCGTCTTCCTACATGGCCCATCATGTGTGAGATCTTTGAGAAACACTCGGAAGCAGAATTGCTGGGTCATATCATTGTCTGTACTCCATCTGACTAATTATTCACAGTGACAGTTTGCTATCCAGAGTGGTTGCACCATTCACATTCATGCGAGCAGTGTGTAGTAGTTCCTCTACACTTGCTTCCCCAGTTAGTATTTGCATTATTTAGCTGTGTAATTTTGTCTTTCTGATTGTTCTAAAATGATATTCAATGTTGTTTAATGTTTTTATTCTCTCATTGCAAATGAGGTTGAAGATCACTTTAAAGGCTTATTTAGTTCTCTAGAGAATTCCAGTTTTCCAGATAGTATCTCATCACATCCTTCACCTAATTGTCTATTGAGCTATTTTATATATTTTTGGGTTTTTTTGTTTGTCTCTTTGCTTGTTTTGTGTGTTTGGTGGGGGGAGTTGCTGATTTATGTACTGCCATTATAATTGTATTCTACTCTCTTTACTATTTTTACCCAAGGCATTCTTCACTGAGCAGAAATATCTAATTCTGATGTTATCAAAACTTTGGGGATTTTTAGTTTCATGTCTTGTGTTTTTTCTCATTTTCTTTAAGAAGACCTTGCTTATGTTGAGTGTCCATTTCATTTGCAATCGTCTAAGCAAGGTTAAACTTTAATTATGTTATGTCTTTGTCATTGCACTTGAATCCCTATACATTTATTCATATTGTTCTTTTAGTTGTATTTTTTTGGTACAATACTTGTATGTGCATTTTTTAGGACAAGGACTGTGTCATACTCATATTTGTGTATCCAGCATTTAGCAGAGTGCCTGGCATATAGGAGGTACTCATAAACACTTATTAAAATAATGCACTTGGAGCTATGGCACTGGAAAAGGAGAGATGCCTGAGAGGGAAGGAGTCCAAAGTGAGGTACTTGCTAGTGACAGGGGCAGATAGAGTCTGTGTAAAATCTTGCCCTCAGTACAGCCTCCAAGTAGGGTTTCCAGAGTTAATGCACCACCATTTGCTTTCCTGGCCTTTCCCCCCAAATTGTTTCTTCACATCGTCCACGATTGTACCTTCCTACTTTTTAAGCAAGGGATAGCTTTCACTCTGAGCAGTAAAAGGTTGTCTAAGGTAATCAAATAATTCTAAGTCTACCAACATATTTCTTTTAGTAGGTAATTAAAATTAATTTTCAAGGGAAAATTTAGTTCCCTCTTTTAAGAATAGTTTTTAAAAATCTCTCAGTTTTTTCCTTTCATAGTTTACTTCATAAGAAACAGATTGAGTATTCATATTGTAGAGAGAGATACTCCTGGAAGCAAATTTTAAATCTATTACAAAATAGAAATATAACCTTAGGTAGTTTCCTTAAACACTGTTATCTTCATTTTTCCCCTCTTTCTTAAATAAGGTGATAGAGCATAAAACCTAGGCACATAGTGAGAGTTCAGTAAATATTCTTTAATACTCAAGAAGGAAAAATTGTGAAACTAAAAGAAATCTTGTAATCTTTATTTGTAATGACCTAATGCCATCTTTACTCCTCCGACAGGAATTCTAGTAGGTATGAATTATATGAGTGTTTCAGACACAAATTTCGTTAGAAACTGAAAACTGAGCTGTTGTAAAGCCTTTAATTGACCAAGATATCAACTCGACTCTTGAATTCTAGAGAGTAACATAAATCTTTACTGTTTGCTTTATGTATTGGACATATATCTTCAAAAGTCCCAGTATGCTGCACATTTAAAAGATCCTTGTTATTCAATACTTTGAAGTTGAGACAGCAGAGATAAATGATCTTATGGCATGGTATGATTACAAGATGTCTGGAAAGGGACAGTTACAATAACTAATTATTTCTTATGTTAACATTTATGTCCTTTCTCTAGTAGCAGAGAATATTTATCTTTAACCACAGCAATGCATACACTATGTTCTAGGGACCACATTTTTTCCTCAGACATTTCATGCCTCCACCACCCTACTTAGTCTTTATTTAAATAGGAGGATAAAGAGAAACTGCAATGTTTTATTTTGCCTTTAATTATTGATAATTTTAAAGAGGATTTAAAAATAGTTTTAATCATAAAATACTGTAACAAAAATGACATTCTGCAGTTCTGTACTGTATCTTCTGCCTTAGTATTGTTTCAGTCTCAAATGATTTTTGCCATCAGCATGGAAATATTACATAATATTTCTCACGTTGTGACTCCATTTTTTGTTTTTCCAATTTCTGTCCGAAGTCTCTCTTCTTTTATTTAATAAAAGGACTTTAAAGAGTTGGCTATACTCTAATTTCAGTGTTTCTATTTTCCTTTACTCTTTCTCAGACTCCTTTTAGTCATCATCATTCCATTAAAACTGCACTTGTAAACGTCACCAATATCATCCAGGTTGATAAAACCAATAACCATTTTCCGGTACTTATCTGCACTTATCAACAACATTGTTCCTAGAATATCACTCTTTCTTCTAGGAAAAGTTTTCTTCATATGATCTTAGATGACATTTCTCTTGACCCTGCCTCTACTTTCTTAAAAGTTCTTTCTTAGTTCTCTTTGTTACCTTAACCAATTCTTTCTTTTTTTACACATAACTCCTCTGTGATTTCATCCAGTCCTGTAGATTTAAATATGTGTAACCTAATGTTTCCAGAATTTATATTTCTAAACTAACACTATTTACAAATAATATATATAATTTCCTACTTGATATCTCAAACTGAAAATCTAAAGTGTATCTCAAAACAAACACATCTAAAGCCAAACTTGCATCTTTCTCTTCTAAACCTGCTTCTCTTATATTCTTCCCAATTTCCATAAATAGCAATTCCATTCTTCCTGTTGCTCAGGGAAAATCTTATAGACTCTTTCTTGACTTGTTGAGACCATGAGGACCTATTGGGGTATAATTACATGAGAACTTTTTAACTACAGAAAAACTAATGATTATGGTACAGTTTAATTGTATTTCTTTTTAAAAAATACATTTTTTTCTTAATCAGTGATGTCACATATGTGTGTGTGTGTGTGTATGTGTATATACACAAAATGTGTTCATATATATATATATACACACAAAATGTGTGTGTATATATATATATATATAATGTACATATATGTATGGGATCCTAAAAAGGATGAAGCCTGCCTTGGAGATACAAAGAGCCTTTTTTGAAGGGTCTTGCAGATAATAGTAGCATCAATATAGATATCTGCAGTTTATGGATATAGACAATTGCAGATAAAATAACAGATAAAATGATGGTCAAAGGCACAAAAAAGAATTATATGCAGGAACCTGCAACGTGGAGGAGTAAGTGTCAAAAGGAAGATCCAAAAGAGTATGATAGTGTGGGTTACATACACAAGATTTTTTCAAAGCATTCTTTGAAAATATAATTATTTTTTATATTTTATATTATATTCAACAAATAGGCATTGAGTGAATGTTATATTTCTTGTATTGTCCTAATTTCTGAATGTTATGTTTCTTGTATTGTCCTAATTTCTGTGCCCTTGTCCTCACTGACGGCACAAATTAACTGATTTTTTTTTTTCATAGAAACATGCGATCACGATGTGACTAAGTAAGGAGTAATCAGTACTAATACTGTAATAATGTAAATGTAATGTAAGTGTGATAATGTAAATGTCATCAGCACCAATACTAAAGAAAACTCTAAGTAATTTTTGTATAGCATTTACTTAATAAAAGAGTCAATAATCAAAGGATACACTTTACCTACAGGGGAAAATTCATTAATAATAGAAATGACTTTTTATCATAAAAACAAACAAATTAAAAACAACACAAAAATCTTGAAGACAGTAGAAAGCTTTCTCATATACTGATTATTATTTTGAAGTACATAACTTTAAATTAATTCAGTATTTTTTAATACTTAAATTCAATAAACACATTGATTTTACTAAAAAAAACTAGTGCTATGCTAGTATTTAAAATATTGTAATCCAACCAAATTTCAAAAATTAGTTGACCAAAAAGGATAGGACAAAAATAAAGAGATTTGTCCTAATCATCATTTTGCATGATAAAATATTAGTGAAGTAACTATCACCATTACATGATACTAATTTTCAAAGTATTTTCTACTCATTTATTTATTGTATTGATGATATTGGCTTCTAAAAGTAAAAGGGTTATAAAATATATAAATGCTTGCATCCCTTTGGATGTTGGTGAGATAGATTTCTCATAATAGGAATAACAGGGATTCAATGTATTATCCTGTGTAAAATTCCGGTAGTTCATTTAAAACAGGCTTTAGCTTAAAGACTTTAATATGACAGGAAAAATAAATAATTAAGGACATCTTCTTACTTAAAAACCTTCCTCTCTTTTGTCCTGTCTTGCCATTCAGTGTATATAATTGTGTTGTTTCTTCTGCTTACCTCTCTTTCTATTTTATTATAGAACTACTGAGCAAGAACTCTGTCAATGTTTGATTTATTACAAAACTGAAATGTTGGTGCTCAATGAGGCAGTGAAAATCTATTCTGTAAAAACAAAACAAAACAAAAAAGTTATACAATTTAGATGCTGTGTTAAATTTTTCTCTCTCTCGAGCAGTGGTACTCTAAGTGAGGTCCAGGGACGGGTCCAGGCAGCAAAATGCTGTTACTGATTATGTAGTTATAAGTGCAGCAATTGAGAATAAGAATTTAAAATCTTTTTCAGGTATTTACCATTGCCATGACATCCAAGTGTATGATCAGTTAACTGTTCTTTATAATAAGGCACGGATGTGTTCAGGTGTTGTTTGACTTTTATTTATAGTCACATGTGGTAACTTGTTATAACACTTTGTCATCAATCAAATAAAGTGAATACGAGTCTAAGAAAATGTACCTTTATCGGGTTTGTTATCACTGAAAATACATATATGATTACTGGAGCATTAATGAAAGACCAAAATGAAGATGTTTGCTTGGAAATGTTAGGTGAATCTATGGCGATGAAGGTAGCTTGAGTCCTATTTTCTAGTAGTTGCCCATCCTATGACAGATTCAAGAACTGGTTAATCATAGAAAGATCAACTTTACTTTTTATTTATGAAAAAATTGAAAATGTTGTATTTAGATTTACAGAAAACTTAGAAATATTGAACAGAGTTCACACACTTTCTGTACCCAGTTTCCTGTTATTTCTCCTTTTGTTCCCCAAAATTCCTATGTAGAAACTTGAAACTCTAATCCAATGTGATAGTATTAGGAGGTGGGGCCTTTGGGAGGTGATTAAGTCATGACGATGGAGCTGTCATGAATGGGATTTTTGTCCTTATAAAAGAGACTCCAGAGAGCACTCTCTCTCTCTTTTCATCATGAGAAGATACAAGGAGAAGATAATAGTCTGCAACCTGGAAAGATGGCTGTATTAGTCTGTTTATGTTGCTATAACAAAATACATGGAACTGGGTAATTTATAAAGAAAATGAAATTTATTTGCTTACAGTTCCTGAGGCTGGGAAGTCCAAAGTCCATCTGGTGGTGGTGACAATTACCCAGGGGTCTCACATTGCAAGATTGTGGAAGCAGAGAGAGCAGAGAGAGCAAGACAGATTCTTTTTTTTATAGCTCTCAGAACCGTGTCCCTGACCACCATTTTTAATCCATTCATTATGGCATGTTCCTACAATCCAATGGCCTCTTCAAGGCTCCACCTTTCAAATATTGTAATAGGATTTCCCACCCTCTTAACAGTCACAGTGGGGGCTAAGTTTCTAATACATAAAACTTGGGGGACACAATTCAAGCTTCAATCAGTTTTGGGGGGACATAATTCAATACACTGCAATGGCCCTCACCAGAATCCGACCAAGCTGGCATCCTGAACTCAGGTTTCCAGACTCCAGAACTGGAAGAACAAATTTCTGTTATTTCTAAGCTGCTTTGTTATAACAGCCCAAACTGTCAATGACATTTTAAAAAATAACTTACTAGGATTTTGACTAGAATTGTGTTGCAGCTATAAAATAAGTAGGGAAAAATTGACAACAATATTGAATTTTCTGATCCATAAATAGAGAAAAGCTGTTCATTTATTTAGATCTTTTCAGTTTCTTTCATTAGAGTTTTGTGGTTGTCTAAACATGGATACTGTAGATATCTTGTTAGATTTACACTTAAATATTTGTTTTTAGTATTATGAAAGACACTGATATATTTTAATTTTACATTATAGTTGTTCAATGCTGATATAGAAAAGCAATTGATTTTTATTTTCAAAATATTTTAACATTTATTTGTACATATTTGTGAGGTAAAGTGTGTTATTTCAATAGATGCATATACTGCATAGTGATTCACTTAGGGTAGATAGCACTGTTTTGTACCCATTAGTCTGTGATTTCTATATTAAGATTGTATCCTGTGACCTTGCTATGCTCTCATCTTTGTTCCAGGAGAGTTTTGTCAAATTTGGGGGATTTTCTATATAGACAATCATCTCATTTGTGAACAAAGCCTATTTTATTTGTTCTTTCTCAATCTGTACACCCTTTACACTTTTTTTTTTTTTTTTTTTTTTTTTTTGCCTTAGTGTACTAAGACTTCCTGTATGATGTGGAGTAAGAATAGAAGGAAAGCAAACACTTTCTCACCACTAGTTATACCATTCACTAAAGGTCTTTTCATAACTGCTTTATCAAGATGAGTTTGCTGAAAATTTTGTCTTGAATGGGTGTCATATTTTTTCAAATGCTTTTCTGTATCAACTGATGTGGTCATATGTCCGGTCCGCCGCTGGCCAACCCGAACAGCCCTTGCCTCGTTGCTTTCGGTGGGCGAGCAAACGGCCCGGGATTCCTCTTTCCCTTCTGTCCCCTTTGGAAGGAGATGGGGGAAGAGAGCCGTGAAGAGAGGTGAGCACACCGCCGGCCCCCAAAAAACAGCCCAGTTAAAGGACACTCAGACGCAGTGGGGGTTCTGTCGAGCAGTTCCGTTTATTAGCACACAAGCACTTGTTTTTAAAAGGTAGACGGGGAAGGCAGGTTTTTTACATCCTCCAATGAGCTTAAGGGTCCTGTCTCAATGCCTATCTATTGCAACCACGCAGTGTTCACGAGTGCGGCCAATTAAGGGCTAAGGCAAGGTTCCCGCAGATACTCCCACCCTACTTCCTCCTGGTGCCATCTCAGGCTGCCACGTTAATCCACTTGTAATGTCACTTAAGGTGGCGTTAGTTTTTAAAGCCAGACAGTCATAGAATATTTTTTTCATTAGCCTGTTGAAGTGGTAAATACCATTGAATAAATTTCTAATGTTGAATCAACATTGCATACCTGGAATAAATTCCACTTAATTTTGCTTTATAATTATTTTTACATATTGGTAGATTCAATGTGCTAATATTTTACTGAGGAGTTTCCTATCTATACTTTTCTTATTTAGTAATATCTTTGTCCAGTTTTGGCATTATGGTAATACTGGCCTCATTGAAAGATTAGGAAGTGTTTTTTTTTTTATCTACTATTTACTGGAAGAGACTGTTATTCTTAGCATTCACCAATGAAACCATCCAGGTCTAGTGCTTTCTTATTTTATAAGATTGTTATTGATTAAATACTTTAACAGATATAGGCCTATTCATGTTATCTACATCTCCTTGCACAAATGTTGGCAGTTTTTGTCTTAAAAGCAATTGATTAATTTCATACAGATTACAAATTTGTGGGGATAGAGTTGTTTATCATATTCCATCAGTACTCTTGTAATGTTCACAATCTCAGCATTAATGATCCCCTTCTCATATCTGACATTAATAACTTGTGTCTTTTCTCTATTTTTTCTTGGTTAACCTGGCTAGTGATTTAACAAACTTTTGCTGATCTTTGAAACAAGCAAGTTTTCTTGTTTGTTTTTATTTCTGTTGTTTTTCTGTTTTAAATTTCATTATTTCTGCTTTTATTATTTTTGTTTGTTTTTCACTTGATTTGGTCTTTCTTTTCTAGTTTCCTAAAGTGAAAACCTAGATTATTTATTTTAGATCTTTCTTCTTTCCTGATACATTTCTTTTCTAAACACTGCTTATAAGGAAATGTATAGCATTAAACAAATGTGTTAGAAAAAGGATCACTGCATTCCACAAATTTTAATATATTTTATTTTCATTAGGTTAAATTTTTTTGAGTTTATTTTGAGACTTAGCATTGATTCATGTTGTTGATACATATTGTTTAATCTCCAAATATGTGGAGATATCCCTGCTATCATTCTTTATTGATTTCCAATTTAATTTCATTGTGAACTCAGGATTCACTTTTTATGATTTCAATTGCTTTAAATTTGTTAAGGTGTGTTTCACCTTAACAAAAGCCACCTTCTGTGGCTCAGACTGTGCTTTATTTTGTTGAATGTTACATAGATTTTGAAAAGAATGCATATTCTGCTGATGTTCGTGGAATATTCTATAGATGTCGACCATATTAAGTGGATGGATAGTGCTCTTCGAGTCAACTGAATTCTGACTAATTTTCTGTCTGCTTAACCTGCCAATTATTGATAGAGGGGTGTTGAATTCTCCAGTGATAATAGTGGATTCTTCTATTTCTCCTATTATATCAGGTTTATTTTAGCATTTGGTGTTGTGTTAGGTGCTAAGTATTTTTATTTCTTCTTAGAGAAAGAATTCCATTATCATTACATAATGCCCCTCTTTATCCCTGATAATTGTCCTTGTTCTAAATCTTTTTCAGAACTTACTGTACCTACAGCTTTCTTTTATTTAGTTCTAGCATGATATATCATCCATATCCTTTTATTTATAATTTATCTGAATTTTTATACTCAAAGTGGATATTTTATAGAGAGCATATAACTGAACTTTGTTTGTTTTCAATATTTTATACATCATTATAATCTGTCTTTTAATTGGTGTACTTAGACCATCACATTTAAAGTGATTATTTATATAGGTGAAATTAATAACTACCGTGTTTATAGCTGTTTTACATTCATTAAACTTGGTCTCTGTTTTTTCTCCACTATTGACTGTATTCTCTGATTTTAATTGTTTTATTATTTTATCTCCTGTTTGGTATATTAATTATAATTATTTTTTAAAAGTTAGCTGTTGCCCTAAAGTTTGCAATATACATTTTTAGTTCATCTAAATCTAATTTAAAATAGCACCATACTGCCCAATATATAGTGCAGGTGCTTTTAGCAGAATACTCCCTATTTTTGCCTCCTGTAGTATATGACATTCCTGTCATTCAATTCAATTATCCATATGCTATTATCTTCCAATATATTGTTACTATTATTACTTTAAGTAATTACCTATTGGATTAATTAGAATAAGAAAAATAAAGTATTTTATTTACATTTACTAATTCCTTCTCTATGCTCTTTCTCTATTTATGTAGAGTAGAGTTTCTGATTATTATCATTTCTCTTCCCCTTGAGGAATTTATTTTTTCTAGAAAGGCACCTCAGCTGGTTATAATTTCCCAAATAATTTTTGCCTGAAAAAAGTCTCCATATCCCCTTCACTGTTGAACTATAATATATTTTTGGATATAGAATTCTAGCCGGCATTTTTTTCTTTATGCTTAAAACTCTAAATATTTTGCTCAGCTCTCTTCTTGATGACTTTGTTTTTAATAAAATCACAGCAATTTGGATTCATGTCCATTTATACTTAAGTTTTGTTTTAAATGTAGCTTTTCCAAAGTTTTTTTTTTTTTTTTTTTTTTTTTTTTTTTTTTTTTTTGCTGCTGCTGTTGTTGTTTTGGTATTTATTCTGTTTTTTGGCATTTATTGTGTTCTCTGAGTTTTATGCATCTGTGGTTTGGTGTCATGTCCAGTCTACTGATGAATCCATCAAAGACATTCCTTATTCTGGAAGAATGTTTTTGATTTGTATAATTTTCTTTCAAGTTTTATTAGAGTTTCCATGTCTCCGCTTATATTACTTATGTGTTCTTGCATATTTTCTGCTTTTCTCATTACAGTGCTTAATAAGTTTATCATAATTATTTTAATTTTTTTGTATGGCAATTCCAAAGTCTCTGTTACACAAATCTGGCTGATTATAATTTTGTCTCTTCATATGATTTTTTTTTTCCCTTTGCCTTTTAACATGCCTTGAATTGAAAACCAGATATTATGTATATGGTAATGGAAACTGAAGTAAATAAGCAGTTAGTGTAAACATTTTATGTCAATATTTAGGAGTTGGGCTATGTTTAATGTTTGCTACAGGTGTAGGTACGAGAGGCTTCACGTTGCTCTAATGTTCTGTTTTGTCTTTCCTGTTGTCTTAGATTTCACCAAGACTTTTCCTTATGTGGAGTCTTCATCTTGCATCTCTTTCAGTTGTTAGCCACTTTTATTATTCTGGAGTCCTGTTGGTGTGGTGGTAAAGTGAGGAGGAGAAGCCTTCTGTAACCTGTGATTAAATCTCATTCTTTGAGTGGGCTTATGGCCCTGGGCTATAAATTCCAGAAGTGTTTCTTAGTATTCCTCCACATTACCCTAACATGGGACAGGGAGATAAGGAGTCTAGAGTAAGCTGGAACTGACAAAATGCTGTTCCCTATCTGGTATAAATCTCTGGAAAAGGCTTTTCACCTAGAGGACAATCCTTGTTATAACAGTTACTCCTTTTTATAATGGTTACTCTTTTCCTACCTCTGCTAATGTCATGAGGGGATTTTTTTCTGAGCTCTTCACTGTGATAACCCCTCAAGTTTCCGGGAAGTAAAATCCATAAAATTTGAGCCCCTCCTCTAAGGCCATGACATTCAGAACTTTCTCACACTAGTTCACACAAGGCCTCCAGTAATTAATCAAAATTACCCGTTATATCTTATCAGCTCATAGTTCTAGTGTCTTTTGCTTCAGGTATTCAAATGTTACCTTTAACTCTCTGGGTTTACCTGTCTGCAGATTTCTGGGTGGCAGTTTACCTGGTGATCTCAGATCCAAAGAGAGTAATTATTAGAATCATTCAGTTTGTTCAGCCTTTGTCTAGTTGTGAGGACAGAAGTGAGAACATCCAAGTCTTTGCTTGTCAGAGTTAAAACTGGAAGTCAGAGCTTGCATTTATATGAACCTTAAATTTTTTTTCTAGCAATTTATTTTATTGAATTATACTAAGTTATTTCAGGATAGATTAAAAATATTTTAATGAAGCTAGAATTTTATCACAATTACTATAAGAGGTGAATATTAGATGAGAAGCAAGTTTGACGGCAGGGAAGCAGAAATGATAAGATCAACTTAACAATGTTGATTAAGATTTAATAGAATAACCAAATGAAATTTCTGGTAAGTATGTATGCATACTGATCTGGAGTTGAAGAGTGTGATCTAAACAGCATATATTTAGAAATGAACACAATGCAAAAAGTCATTGCAAATAAAAATATTTATATTTAAACATTACAGTCCTCACAAATAAATGAAGAAATTTTATGAATTGTATAATATAAACTTAACTATGTAGATCAAAATTTATTAGCACTAAAAAATAAAATTGACATAATAAATAATAAAAATATGAGATTTCAACAAATATTCCTCAAAAAATGATAGTCACATTGGAAAAAACCAGGGATATAGATAATGTGAATAAGAACCTGTAAGATTGAACATATGCTAAGAAATGTGTAGACAGACACACACATAAACATAAATATATTATACAAAGAGAATATATACATATCCATCTTTAAAAAGGTCAAATATTAGGCAATGGAGGAAATTTCAATGCATCCAAACATACACACATGCACACATATATTATCGCAAGCATAATAGAAACATACACATTTTTTTAAAAGTCAAATATTAGGAAATGAAGAAAATTTCAATGCATTCCAAAAATATATATTAAGTTCACCTTTACAGATTTCAAAGAAATGAAACTAGAATATGACAACTAAATAATGGTTTCTTTCTTTCTTTCTTTCTTTCTTTCTTTCTTTCTTTCTTTCTTTCTTTCTTTCTTTCTTTCTTTCTTTCTTTCTTCCTTCCTTCCTTCCTTCCTTCCTTCCTTCCTTCCTTCCTTCCTTCCTTCCTTCCTTCCTTCCTTCCTTCCTTCTTTCTTTCTTTCTTTCAAATATTCATGAGATACAAAGCTGATTGTCCCCTCTGGGGCCAGATTCATATAGGGGACATACCCATTACCAGAAATTGCTTTTGTACGCTTTGTCCCCTTCCAATTATCCACCAACCTCCCTACCCCTCCCCCTCTCCCCTTAACTTCAATTGTAGCCCTAGGAATGTTCCCTCCCTCTGTTGGATCACGGGACTACTGTGGTCTTTCTTTCCTGCCTTCCTTTCTCTCTTAGCTCCCAGAAACGAGTGAGCACATGAGGTATTTATCCCTCTGTGCTTGGCTTGCTTCACTCAATATAAGTTTCTCCAGGTTCATCCATGTTGCAAATGGGAGTATTTCATTCTTTTTTATGGAAGAGTAGTATTCCATAATGTATATATACCACATTTTCCTTATCCGATCATCCATTGATGGACATTTAGGTTGGTTCCATATCTTGACTATTGTAAACAGAGCTGCAATAAACATGGGAGTGCAGGTATCCCTTTGACATGATGATTTCCATTCCTCTGGATATATACGCAGAAGAGGGATTGCTGGATCATATGGGAGATCTATCTGTAGTTGTTTGAGAAACCTTCAAAATGTTTTCCAAAGTGGTTGTACTAATTTACATTCCCACCATCAGTGCAGTAGTGTTCCCTTCTCTCCACACCCTCGCCAGCATTTGTTATTCACCATCTTTTTGATCATAGGCAGTCTAACAGGAGTGAGGTGGTATCTCAATGTGGTTTTAATTTGCATTTCCCTGATGACTAGTGATGTTGAGCATTTTTTCATGTAACTGTTGGCCATTTACCAGCAGCAAAAACAAAATAAAATGGGAAATATGAAATATTACTTTTATAATTTATATAATATGCTAAAATATGCAATATGAGATATGGAGATATGCACTATTAAAGCAGAATAAATATGAAGCTGATTAAAATGCAATAGTGATAATAAATACAACTGTTGTTATCTACTTTTCATTGAGTTACACGTGAAAGAATAAATCAAGTGATACACCAAGTAAAATACTTTTGTTAAGATTTAGAAAATTGGCTTTCATGTCTTATTTGTTTTAATACCGTATTTTGATATGATATCATGATAGTTTTGGAAGATGTGATATTTCAATAAGCAACATTAACATGTCAACCATATGTGATTATGTATCTTTATTTTAACTTCTTCAATGAATACAAAGGCATGTATAATTTGAATCTTTAACTGAACAATGTCATGTACTCATCTTTAATATATATTCTATGGATACTAGATTAAAAAATGCTGCTGTGATTACTTCTCATTTTGAACAGGGGGAAAAGAAGAAACAAAGTAGTTATATTTTTATATTTGCACATTTAAATGATAATATTGTCTACAGCTAAACATACAAAAAATGATAGTGCCTATCACTCTAGAATGTAAAAATGCTGTCCATTCAATAAAACATTCCAAAAGAGTTCAATTTTTTATTTAAAGCCATATACCTAGGTTCTAAATGTTGTGAGCAAAAAAAAAAAAAAAGTCCATAAAAAACTGCTTTACTGACATATAACTATCTACACCTATTCCTGGTAAATTACTGTTTATCCCGGGCACTAACATAAAATGTTTATTAAGATAAATATGACAACGTCCCCTATAAAGAAAACTCCATTTTTAAGAGAACTTCTAGCTATATTTCTGTTTCTTTGGATAAAAATTTATTCGCCAACAGACAAATCCCCTATCTATTTAAAATATAGATTCACAACAGCGGTATTCTGTTAACATTTTATACATCTTTAAACATAGGTACTTCACAGGAGCAATTTACAATAGAAGGCATAAATCAATGTATACAGAACACACTGTGGATTTAACTCATATACACGGAACCAATAGATCAAGTCTTTTTGACTGGATTATGTAAGGATTTTTCCTCTGAAGAAGGTTAAACCCTAAATAAAGGAAAAGGGAACTATTACCCAAGTAATAAAACAATTTGATATATCAAACCATAAAGTGAACAAGCCAGAATAATTTTTCTTGTATTTAATGATTAATAAGGATATACTAACAGGAAAATATATATTACAACAAGAAATGAAAAGCAAAACCTGGGAATTACATAAAATGCTTTTTGAAAAGAAGCTGTGGATTTGATCCTGAATATGGGAAAACAAAACAAAATAAAATTGCTGCACTAAGCACTTTATACAACTTTTGAAAAAGATAGTTTAGCTGACTATCTTTTAGTAAGGGAAAACCCTACCAGCCAAAGTAAAAATAAATTTAAAATCTGTGAAATTATAATAATAACAATGCAATTGCAAGGAATAACAATAATAAAGAAAATAGTCATTATTTTTTGTGAAAATAGTTATTATTATTGCTAACACACACACAATTTATATTACGTAACAGGCACTATTTTAAGGGACTTTCCATGCATTAATTCCTTTAATCTTCATATAATCCTCTAATTTATGTACTATTGAAATTCCTGTCTTCTAGATAAGGAAGTGAGGCATGAGAAATTTGGGTAAATTTTTGAAGGTTACCCAGTGTTAATAAGACTATTTACACCTTTCATCATTGGACCGATCATCTAGGCAACAAATCAGCAGAGTAACCATTACTCTTTCAGACGGAGAGAAGAAGTCTAGGGTAATTGCGGGGGCAGGGAGGCGGGGACGGGGAGAGATTGGACAAGGGACATAAAAAATAAGTATGATTTGCAACAATATACATATTAATAATATAATAAATAAATAAATAAAAAGTAAAAAAAAAAACAAAATAAAATAAATATTGTCATTTGTGTAAGGATTTTTAACTGCATCTAAATTAAAGAATTTTTGACAAACAATTGTCCATGTAGTCCCTGTTATTCATTTAATGTCTGTGATATCTGCAGTAATGTCTCTTCACTCATTCTGATATTAGGAATTTATGTTTTCTCCTCTTTTTTCTTGATTGGTCGGGATAAAGGTTTATCGGTTTGATTGATCATACCAAAAACCAGTTTGGTTTCTTTGATTTTCTACAGTGTTTTGGTGTTTTCAATTTTATTCATTTACATTATGCAGTACTTCCTTCTGCTTGCCTTAGGCTGTATTTGCTCCTTTTTTAAATTTCATAAGGTGGGATCGCTGATCATTAATTCAATCATTTATTCTTTTCTAACATAAATATTTGATGATATAAATTTCCCACTGAGAACTCTAATGTTGCATCCCACAGATTTTGACATATTTTAATTTTTATTAATTCTTCATTTAAAATTCTCTCATAATTTATTTGAGTCCATAAGTTAATAAGAAGTGTTTTGTTCAACTTCAACATATTTGGGTATGTTCCAGATACCTTTTTCTTATTGATTTCTAATTTAATTCTATTTTGATCAGATAATATACTTTTTATTACCTAATTCTTTTTAAACTGATTCTGTTGTGCTTTATAGCCCATGATATTGTGTTTTATTAAATGTTCTGTTTACTTTAAAAGCTCATATGTTCTTTGGTAATTGAGTGAACTGGTCTATAGAGGTTTGCTAAGTGAAGCAGGTTGATATTGTTGCTCAAAATTTCTATAACCTTAATGATTTAATTGTTTTATCTATTACTAAAATCAATTGAAATTTTAAATTAATCTATTTCTCCTTGTAATTCAGTCGGATTTTGTGTCATGTATTTTGAAGCTCTATCAATTAGATGCAAAAATATTTAGCATCATTAGGTTCTGTTAATAATTCAACCCATGTATCTTTATAAAATGACTTATTCATTGCTTGACATCTACTTTGATATTAATATTCGCCATTTCAGTTCTCTATTGAAGTGTATTAGCACAATATGTTTATTATCATTATGTTAAAAAGTAATACCTTCTAAACAATATGTGGTTAACTCTTACCTTTTTATCCAATTTGGCAAGGTTTGTCTTTTAATTTAATTTAAATTTAATGTGATTATCAAGATGTTTGGGTTTGAATCTACCATCTTGCTACTTTTTTCCCTGATAGTCCATCAATTCTTTAATTCTTTGTCTTTTCCCTCTTGCCTTCTTTATATATAGTATACATATATATATATTTTTTTTTTCTGATGCTTTATGGGGTTCATATTTACTTACATGATCTACTTGCAAATAAACATTTTCTGAAAATTTCACCTTTGTCTTTTTGTACATGATATGTATTTTTTACCCTGGAGGTTAAGAATTTTTTTCTTAACAGTGATTTTCAACAATTTAATAATGGTGTATTTCTTCATACCTTTGGTCCATTTTTGATAGTTTGCATTGCTACCTTTAAGTTCACTAATTTTTATTTTTGTAGCTTCTATTATGTTAATAATTGTATCCAGTGTATTTTTCTTTTCAGATACTGCATTTTCATCTATATAAGTTGTTCATAGGTCTTTCTAGCTTCTATACTTCTTTGTATGCTCATTCTTTTTTCTACTTTCTCAGTACCTATAGTGCATTTATAACAGTTTTTTATTTTATTTTTTTAATGTCTTTGTCAACTAATTCTTTCATGTGTTATTTGGACATGTTCCTATTATTGATTTTTTTCTTCAGGACATAGATCATATTTTTTTGTTTGTTTTTAGTTTTTTGCATGCCTAGTGATTTTTATTTTTTTTTAAGGCAGGCTCAGAGCAGCTTTCAACCTAGTGCTAAAGTAATTCTGCCTGAGATAATATCCTTCATATTACACTATTTCATGTCCAATTTATTAAGAGGTTTTTCCACTTTGGTAGAAACACAATTCCTAATCCTGTGTGGGCTTCAGAGATTGTTCTACCTAAGTCTTTCTATTGTGTCCTCCACACCCCCAGCCTCAAAGTTTTGATAGTTTTCTCATATACAAACATGAAAGAACTCAGCAAAACATACTAGAGGACCACTATCAAGATTCTCTATTCTCTGATTTTTTTCTCCACAGATTCTGACAGCTCAGTCTTACCAGAAATCCACTCTGTCTCTGCAAACCAACAAAACTGTAAAACTGAGCTAGGACTGCACCTTTCTGTGCTATGGCCTGTAAACTCTCTCCAATTTTTTTACCAATTGTTTTATATATTAATTCTGGCTTTCTAATTGTTCAAAGAGGGAAGGTAAATTTGGTCTCTATTACGTTTTCAGAAGTAGAATTTTAAGTAGAATGACCTAGAAAAAATACAGTAAATAAAATTATTGGCAATAGAGAGTTTACTGGAAAGAGATAAAGAGTAAGTACACTGAAATTTGCATTTGAAAAGACTATCTAGAATGAACTACAAAATAATGAAAAGATTTAAAAAATCATAAAAAATAAGAGACATTCAACAGTTAGTAGTATGTATTTATTACATATTAAAATAAAACTTACCCAAAGATTGTCTACTTACCAATCCATTCAGCACCTAAACAATTTCAAAGAATCAGTATCACAGACAATATATTAATGATCACGTCTGTAGTCTGCTTAGGTTGCCATAACAAAATACCACAGACTGGGTGCTTAAACATCACCAGTTTATTTTCTCACAGTTGTACAAGCTAGAAGTCCCACATCAAGGTGCCAGAAGATCTGGTTTCTGGTGAAAGCACTCTTCCTGGCTTACAAATGGCTGCCTTCTTGCTGGGTCCTTATGTGGCTCTTCTCTGTGCCTGTTTGGAGATGGAGACAGAAAGAGAGAGAGCAAGAGCTGTTTAGTGTTCTCCTTCTCTTCTTATAAGGACAGAAATCTTATGGGATTAAGGTCCATCCTTATGACTTTATTTAACCTTTATTACTTCCTTACAGGCTCCAAATACAGTCATATTGGGAGTTAGGGCTTGTGGTGGAGAGTGGGGTTCCAATTCAGTTCTTAACACCATCCAGTTAAATTAAAATACAATAGATATTATAACTTTTAAATCCATGCATATTAGAAGGTTAAAGCATACATTAAATAATGGTAAAATTAGAAAAATCATCATTATTTTTGGATATTTATTTATAATACTAGTTTTTTCTTTTGTTGTGCTTTTCTAAGGCAATGATGGGAAGATGTTTACAGTTTAGATTGCTATAGAAAAAGTTGTCATTAACAAAGTAAACACATTTATTTTAATATCATATACTTATCCAATTCAAAGTCTTTCCTGTCTGATTTACAAGTAATGGGTTTAAAGATATCTTATTATGGTGGGTGGATTCTTTAATTCATACACAAACATAAATATATATATATATATATATATATATATATATCCATAAAATTACATGACCTGAAATGGTTTATCACTAATTTCTAAGTTGGAAGTGCTCTCTAATCTCTGGAGCATGATATATTCTCTCATTCTGTATAGAAATTATTCTTTATTGCCCATCCCTCATGAGGTTAACTCCTCCACATTATTCAGATATCAGTGAACATACTAACAAGCTTTTTGATTGTATTTATACCCATGCTTTCTCCATATAATAATATTACATCATAATCGCTAATGCAATTATTTCAGTTCCTCTTTATAATGAAATATCAGAGAGGGAAAAGTGCCACTCTTTTTATTAGAACTATAGAACTATCCATTGAACACAGCACCAACAAAAATGGCATATTCAATGTTTACCTTTTGAAGTAAACAAGAAAATGTCTTGATTTACCCTGCCTTATCTCCCACCAAATTGCAATGCAGTAGTATTACTTCCTACTGTCAAATTAGAAAGCTAGCAAAGACAGTAATTCTTCAGACTGTAGTACACTCAAGAAATATCTCCAATTTCCTAAGCAGATGGAAGCATTAACATCAAGTAGATTGGATGAACTAAAAAATGATTGAGATATTAAATACTCATAATGAAGAACATTTATATATAATGAAAAATTATATATAATTTTTAAATTATTTTGTTATGGTAAAAAATACATAGCATTAAATTTACCATTTTAACCAATTTTTTTTTTTTTTTTTTTGTCTATTTCGTGAGGGGCACTCAGCCAGTGAGTGCACCCGCCAGTCCTATATAGGATCCGAACCCGCGGCGGGGCGTCGCCCTCTCCCGAGTGCGCCACGGGCTCGGCCCCATTTTCATCATTTTTAAGTGTACATTTCAATAGTAAATATATTCATATTTCTGTGCAATAAATCTCTAAAACTTTTTTCATCTTGCAGCACTGAAACTCTATGCCCATTAGAAACTAATTCTCCCACCTGCTTCTTTGCAGCAATTGGTAACCACTTTTCTACTTTCTGTTTCTGTAATTTTGTCTACCTGAGATACTTCAGATTAGTAGAGACATACAGTACTTTTCCTTTTGTGATAGGCTTATTTTGCTTAGTATAATGCCCTTTGGGTTCATCCATGCAGTATCATGTGACAGGATTTCTTTCTTTTTAAAGGTTGCATGATATTTCATTGTATGTATATTCCACGTTTTCTTTATCCATTCATCTGCTGATGGGCGTCTGAGTTGTTACATCTTTGCTGTAGTGAATAATGCTTTCATTAATGTGGATTAGCAAATATCTCCTTGAGATCCTGCTTCAAATTTTTTTTGAAAGAATATCCTAAAGTGGGATTGCTGGATCACACAGTAGTTCTATTTTTAAGTTTTTGAGGAATCTCCAAACTGTTTTCCTCAATGGCTGTACCATTTTGTATTCACACAAACAGTGAACAAAGGTTCAGCTTCTCTGCATACTTGCCAACACTTATTTTCTATTCTTTTCATTCATTTTTATAGGGGCATTCTTTTGGGTGTGATGTGATATTTCACTGTAATTTCAATTTGCACTTCCCTAATGATATATTTCATGATCATCTTTTCATTTGCTTACTGGCAATTTGTGTATTTTATTTATTTACTTATTTTTTTTGAGAAACATTTATTTAAATTATTTGCTCAATATTTGTTATTTATTTTTTTGTTTCTATTGTATTATAGAAGTTTCTTATATATTTGAAATATTAACCCATTATCAGATATATGATTTTCAGTTATTTTCTCCCATTCCATAGGTCATCTTTTCAATCCATTGTTTCTTTTGACATGCAGAAATTTTTGAGTTTGGTGTAGTCTCCTCTGTCTATTTTCAAATTTGTTGCCTGTATATTTGGTGTCATATCCAGGAAATCATTGCCAAATTCAATGTCTTCAACCTCTTCCCAGATATTTCATTCTAGGAGTTTAATAAATTGAGGTCTTATCTTTAAGTTTTTAATCTATTTTGAGTTAATTCTTATCCATGATGTAAGGTAAGGATCCTGCTTCATTCTGTCACATGTGGATATGCAGTTTTCCCAACACCATCTGTTGAAAATACTGTCCTTTCTCCATCAAGTACATTGTGTGGTCTTGGAACCTTTGTCAAATATCATCTGGCCATACAAGAGGGCTTCAAAAATGTTAGATTCATATTCTCTTTTAATTGTATTTGTCCACAAGTTTTAGCTATTTTAGGTCCCCTAAGGTTCCATATAAGTTTTAGAATGTGTTTTTTTCTATTTCTGCAAAAAATGACATTTGGATTTTGAGAGGGATGGTATTGAATTTGTAGATTGCTTTGCATAACAATATTAAGTTTCCAATCCACAGCATGAAATATCTTTCCATTTATTTGTATCTTTAATTTGTTTTAGCAATGTGTTGCGCTTTTCAGTGTACAATTCTTTCACCTCCTTGGCTAAGTTTATGCTCAAGTATTTTATTCTATTGACACTATAGTAAGTGTTTTTGTTTCTGTTTTGTTTTAATTTCCTTTCCAGATGGGTAATTGTTGGTGTGTTGGAATTCAACTGATTTTGGGGGTGTCAATTTTGTTTTCTGCAGCTTTTCTGAATTCGTTTATTTGTTCTAACATTTTTTTTGGTGGAGTCTTTAGAGCTTTTCTACACGTAGGATTATGTCATCTGTAAACAGAGGTACTTTTAATTCTTCTTTTCTAATTTGAATGTTTTTTGTTTATTTTTCTTGTTTGATTGTTCTGGCTAAAACTTCCAGTACTATGTTGAATAGTAGTAGGGAGAGAGGGCATTGTTGCCTTGTTCCTAGTCTTAAGAGGAAAACATTTCAGTCTTTTCCTACTGGCTGTAATGCTAGATTGAGACTCTTCATATATGGCTTTTAATATATTGAGGTGGTATATTTTCCTTTCTATTTGTTGAGTGTATTTATCATGAAAAGATGTTGTATTTTGTCAAATATTAAATTGAGATGATAATGTGATTTTTGTCTTACGTTTTCTTAATGGAGTATATTACACTGATTGATTTTCACATGTGAACCATCCTTGCACTCCAGGTATAAATTCTGTTTCTGATGTATGATTTTTTCAGTGTGCTACTGAATTTGGTTTGCTAGTATTTTTGTTAAGAGTTTTTGCATCAGTGTTCTTCAGGAATATTGGTATGTAGATTTTCTGTGTCTTTGTCTGATTTTTAGTAACAGAGTAATGTTATAATTACTTTGCATGATTTTAAAAAATAACTTTATACCAAAATTAGAGGTGATTTACTCACCTATAGTACAATACTACAGAATTATATGTTTGTTACTATATTTACCTTTACCAGGGATTTTTTATGTGTTCATATAGTGTTGTTATTCTTTATTGTTTTTTCACATCAACTTATAGGCCTCCTTCAACATTTCTTGTAGGGCAGATATAGTGGTTAAGAATTCACTCAGCTTTTAATTTCTCCTTTATTTTTAAAGCAGGGATTTTTTTGGATATATTATTCTTGACAGTCAGCATTTTGTTTTGTTTTTTATTTTCAGTTCTTTGAATATATTATCCCATTCCCTTCTACCCTACAAGGTTTTTGCTAGTAAATTTGTTGCTATTCTAACAGGGCTCCTTTATATGTGATAAGACACTTTTCTCTTGTTGCTCTTAAGATTTATTTTTTATTTATTTTTTATTTTTTATTGTGACTTTTGATGGTTTGCTTATGATGTGTCTTAGGATAGGTCTTTTTAGATATATCCTAGCTGAAGTTCTTGGAGCTTCTTGAATGTATATATCCACTTCTCTCTCCAGATTTGGAAAGTATTCAGCCATTCTTTTTTTGAATATATTTTCTATCTTTTCTACTTCTAGAACTCCCATAATGTGTGTGATGTTCTGCTTAATGTTATCCCAGAAGTCCCTCATGCTCTCTTAATTTTTCTTCAATCTTTTTTTCATTTCTCTGTCTCTGTAATTTCAAAAGTCCTGTCACCCAGTTCATTGATTCTTTTTTCACCTCATCAATTCTCCTTTTGACTCCCTCTGGTTAATTTTTCAATTCAATTAATGTATTCTTCAGTTCCAGAATTACTTCTTGGTTCTTCTTCATAGTTTCTATCTTTTTATTAGTATTTTCATTTTTTTCATGTATCACTTATCTGATTTTATTTAGTGGTCTATTTGTGTTTTCTTTCAATTCATTCAGCCTTTTTATCACAGTAATTTAACAATTCATGAATCTCTTTTTTTTTAGGTTCATTTCCTAGAGATTTAATTGGCTCTGTTAAATGTGTCATGGTTGCCTATTTCTGTTTCTGTTGATATTATTTTCTTTTGGGGATTTCAGCAACTGAAGAATCAGCCAACTCTCCCATACTTCACAGTCCCTGAGAATTAAATGTTCTCATTATCAGGCTGTCTGTGCAAATTGTATTCTGTCTTTAATAAATTAAGTTTAATATTTGGTAGTTTATGCCACTAAATAAAACATTAATTTGTAAAGTTATAAAACTCTTAAACCAAGTTTTAAAAACAACCCATTTTTCTATAAGTGGGTATATTTTTAATTTACTGCATCTTTAATTTATCACTACTTAAAGTTCAGTGTATTTTGTGCAACTTACAACACTTCATGTAAAATTATTACATTATTACCATTTACTATGCATACCAGGGAATCCCAATTACAAAACTGATGCATTGTACATTATTTTTTCAACATTTTGAAACTATAAGGAGAAGATGAAATAATTCTTTCTCAATAACATACCAAGCAAGAGATAATGTATATATTTAAATCTTAACACTACCAGGATTTGCTGATGGACTGGATGTGCAGTATGACAAAAACAGAAGTGTAGAAAAAGGCTCAGACCGAGTAGAAATGTGGGATAAAATTAAATGGGAAATAATAGAGAAGAAATAATTTGTGGGGAGCAGAAAAATCAATATTTTTATTTTAGAAAAATTAATTAAAATCCATGTGGAAGAAATTTTGAGGAGTCAGTTAAATATAAGAAGCTGGATTTCAAAGAGACATAGGGCTAGCAACATAAAAGTAAGAATCTTCAGCTTTGAAAGTTAAGCTATTTTACTACATGAAGTTGCTGAGAGGATTCATGCAAAAGAAAAAAAGAGAATATAAACTTGGAGATAAACAGAGAATGTTACCCTGGAGTTCAAGTGAAAACAACTACCCCATCTTCAGCTTCTGTTAACGTAAGGTACGAGAGAATAAGCCATGTTAAAAATGTCCTCAAGGTACCATTAAGTTTCAAACACGGCGAGGAGGAGAGTGAAACATTCGGAGAAAAATTAGAAGTTGGAGATTTTGTTAATAACTGACTGTGCATTCAAGACAACACAATGAAAATAATTGTACAGTCAAGTGGAGTATGTGACTAGATCACAAAAGGGTGTTCACAGCTGTGTAGGGATAAAAAATTTAGCAAAAAAGTTTGATAGTTGAGTCTTTTGAGTCTTGTGTTCACTACAGGCAAACAGAAATTTATAGCATGTTGGAATTATCCTTGATGATTTCTGTTTTGCAAGTTTCTGAATTTTCTGTAGAGTGGTGAAAAAGAAGGGGAGGAGGATTTCTTATCCCTTAGGGAATGGTGGGACTCCTTTTCAGTCACAGCAATGACAGTGATATAGGACCATGTAGGGCTTTATAGGCAAAAGATATTATCCCCACTAATAGCAGTGTGGAAGCAAATGAAAGGTGATGGAACCAGAGCCCTGGGGGTCTCTCTGCATTACCTTTTGTCAACTATTTGCTGATCAAGTTATGCTACATAGAAATGCATTGTTATGAAAAGGCTGAGCTCTGAAGGCCCAAGATTGAGTAAGTCTATTATAATATCAGCAATGTCTTAAATTTTTTCTGAACACTTTATATTATTTTCCTAGTAAAGCTCTGAAGAATATATCATTTAAAATTCGTCTTAGCATTGCACCTCAAGGAGCTAAAAAAGCAAGAACCATCCAACCCTAAATTAGTAAATGTGAAGAAATTACACAAATAGGAGCAGAAGTAAATGAAATAGTGACCAAAAAAAAAGATACAAAAGATTGATGAAACAAAAAGTTGTTTTTTAAGAAGATAAACAAAATTGACAACACAATAGGTAGATAAACAAGAAAAGACCCAAATATCAAAAATAGTTAATGAAAAAGGAGACACCACAGTTGATTACACAGAAATACAAAGATTCATTAGGGACTATTATGAACAACTATATACAAACAAATTTGAAAATCTACAGGAAATGGATAAATTTCTGGACACATACACCCTACCAAGACAGAACCAAAAATAAAAAGATTATATAAACAGACCAATAACAAGTAATGAGATTCAATTGGTAATCAACAGTCCCTCAACAAAGAAAAGCCCAGGATCAGATAGCTTCACTGCTGATTTCTACCAAACTTAAAGATTTAATACCAATTCTTCTCAAACTATTCCAAAATATGAAAGCAGAAGGAATTTTTCCAGACTCATTTTATGAGGCCAGCATCAACCTGATACCAAAACTAGACAAAGACATAGTAAGAAAACTATAGGCCAATATCTTTGATAAACTTAGATTAAAAATTCTCAGCATAGTATTAGCAAACAGAATTCAACAGCACATCAAAAAAGGTTATATACCACGGATCAAGTGGGATTTTCCCCTGGGATGCAAAGATAGTTGGACATAGGCAAAAAGAACAAATGTGATACAACACAGCAACAAAATGAAATTTAAAAAAAAAAATGATCATCTCAATAGACTCAGAAAATGTGTTTGATAAAATTCAACATCCCTTTATGATAAAAACTATCAACAAATTAGATATAGAAGGAAACCATATCAACACAATAAAAGCAACATATAACAAACTCACAGATAACATTACCCTGAATAGAGAAAAGTTGAATGCTTTTCCTCTAAGAACAGTAACAAGACAAGGATGCCACTCTCACCACTCCTATTTAACATAATACCAGAAGTTTTAGCTGGAGTGATTTGGCAAGAGAAAGAAATAAAGGGCATTCAAACTGGAAAAGAAGAAGTCAAGTTGTCCATTTGTAGATGACATGATCTTATACATGGAAAAACCTAAAGACTCCAAAAACTCTTGGAGCTGATAAATTCAGTAAAGTTGTAGGATATAAAATCAATATACAAAAGTCAGTGTCATTTTGATACACCAACAATACACTAGCAGAAAAAGAAATCAAGAAAGCAAGCACATGAACAATAGCTACCCCAAAATAAAATACCTAGCAATAAATCTAACAAAGGTGGTGAAAGTTCTCTACAATGAAAACAAAATACTGATGAAGAAAATTAAAGAGAGAACAAAAAATAAAAAGACATTCCATGCTCATGAATTGGTAGAATTGATGCTGTAAAAATATCCATACTGCCCGAAGCAATCTACAGATTCAATGTAATCCCCATCAAAATACCAATGACATTCTTCACAGAAATAGGAAAAACAATCTTAACATTCATATAGAACAACAGAAGACCTTGAATATCCAATGCAATCATGACCAAAAAAAATTAAGTGGGAGGCATTACATGACCTGACTTCAAATTATACTACAAATTTACAGAAATCAAAACAGCATGGTACTGGTATAAAAACAGACACTTGGACCAATGGAACAGAATAAAAAGGCCAGAAATAAACCCATCTATTTATAGCCAATTAATCTTTGATAGAGGCATTAAAAATATATTGGTGAATGAATGATCTCTTCAATAAATGGTTTCAGTAAAACTGAATATCCATGTTCAGAAGAATGAAGTTACACCCTTTTCACTCAGCATACATAAAACTGAGCTTAAAATGGTTTAAAGATTTAAATGTAAAACCTGAAACTAGAAAACATCTAATAGAAAACACATGGATAACACTCCAGGACATAAGACTAGGCAAACATTTTATAAATAAGAACTAAAAAGCACAGGCAAGAAAAAAAAAACATAAACACATGGAATTTTGTCAAACTAAGAAGCTTCTGCATAGTAAAGGAAATAATCAACAGAGCAAAGAGAACCTACAGAATGGGAGAAACTGTTTGCAAACTATTCATCAAAAAAGGGGCTAATTTGCAGAATATAAAAGGTCAAACAGCTAAATAGTAAAAAACCAAATAACCCAATTAAAAAATGGGCAAGGGAGCTAAATAGATATTTCTCAAAAGAAGACATACAAATGTTCAAAAGCTATATGAAAAAAACTCAACATCACTCAGAATCAGGGAAATGCAAATCAAAATCACATTGATATAGCATCTCACACCAGCTAGACTGGTTATTATCTAAAGGATAGGAGGAAACAAATGCTGGTGAGGATAGGAAGAAAGGAGAATGCTTATAAATTGTTGGTAGGCTGAAAATTAGTTCAGCTATTATGGTAAACAGTATGGAGGTTTCTCAAACAACTACAGATAGAACTAGCATATGACTCAGCATTCCCACTACCATGTAAATACCCAAAGGAATGGAAAGCATCATGTTGAAGGGATACCTGAACTCCCACATTTATCACAGCTCTGTTCACAATAGCCAAGATATGGAACCAACTTGAATGCCTATTGACAGATGACTGGATAAAGAACATGTGGTACATATACACAATGGAATACTACATGCCCATAAAAAAAAAAATGAAATTCTGCCATTTGCAGCAACATGGATGAGCTTGGAGAAAATTATATTAAGTGAAATAAGCCAGTCGTGCAAAGAGAAATACCATATTTTCTCACTCACATATGAGAGCTGAGAAAGAGAAAAAAACAAAATAATCAAACAACAACAACAAAATAATAATAATAAACTTGAACTATTAAAAGGAGAGAAAAGAACTATGGTTACTAGAGCTAGGAAAGGAGATGGAAGAGGAGGGATAGTGAGAGGCTTATTAATGTACACAAAAGTACAGTGAAACAGGAAAAATAATTCCTATTGGTGTACAGTTGACACAGAAACCTATAGTCAATAATGATTTACTGCATGTAAAAAAATGACTAGAAGAGAGATCAAATGTGCACATCACAAAGAAATGATTAAGTTTTGTGGTGTTGAATAATTACTTGAATAGATCAGCACACATTGTATAGGTGTATTGAAATACAACTCAGGGTCCCATAAATATGTACAAACAATAAGTTTCAATAATGACTTTTAAAAAATAAAATAAAATAAAATTTCAATATACTGAATTTCAGAGAAGGGATTGCCTGAAGAGCACAGAAAATGATGACATGGTCAATATATTGTAACCTTGAGCCTTTTATAGGACACTCCATTTATTATTCTGTATGGATCTAATGAATATTTAACTGGCTATCTACTCTCTCACATTATAGTTTCATGTAAATATTGTCTGATGTTGCATTTCTCTTTTTTCTCCTTTACTTCATTTAATCTGTTAAACAGGACATTAAAGCATATTTCTGTGCTTTTGCAAAATTTTTTAAAATAATATTTCAGTTAATATCTTGTTAGGTGACTTTTAAAAATCAAGATTTGGGTCAAAATGAATTACATGTATATTGACCTGATTGGTTCTGTTCCCAGGATGGTTATAAGACCTTCTGTGTATAGGTATTATAAATGTTCAGATTATTTTCAAAAGCAAGTACACATCTACATAATATATTTTGCTGTAAATGCATTTGTGATCAATTTACTTACTGATTTAGAAAGCATAAGGAAAAAAATGGAATATGAATCTCAGAGAAATAATAATGCAGTTAAAACCAAAATGAATTGAATAAAGGATATAGAAATCAATAATATTAACAATGCTGACTATTAAAATTGTGAATAATTTGGCAGCCCCTCTCCCCCTTTCCTCCCAAACAGAAGGAGAGCTGGAACATGTTCAGGAACCTCAGCAGCTGAGGGCAGCCCCTGCCTCTGCCACAGGCACCATTGCCACGTGGATGGTCTACCACAGCCACCACCACAGCAACTGCCACTGCAAGGGTAGCTCACAGACATAGCAGCAGCCACCGTGCAGGTGTCCCATCAACCACTCAGTTGCACTGACACAAGGAGAGTCACCTGTAGAGCCCAGGAAAAGAGATGAGTGATCATAGACCCACAAACCAGTTGCCCAACCCAAGGGGAAATATGCTGCCACATGTGGTAGTACACCTGGGGTTGGGAGGTATGTGCACAGCCTATGTGACTGCCTTGATTAGGGGAGAGACGCATGCAAAACACCCCTGAATTTGCAAAAAATCAGGAAACCCAAATACAGTAATGAAGAAAATTCCAGATTATCACCAACCCATCCCTCAATGAGTGAAAGCAAGGACCCAGGAGGAGCCTCTGCCTGTAGGGAAGAGGAAAAAGAAACTATACTCAGGGTCACCCATTCAAACTGAGGAGCTTCAGTATATCCCAGTGCATCTGTCAGGGTCATAGGACACCAGCCAGGGTGCCAACAAGCTGGCCCAGGGTCATCCACACCAGCCAAAGAACAACAGAGCACCTAGGCATTTCTCCCCAAAATTAAAGAGCTCACCCACATACTCTACAAACCAACACAGTGTGACTAACTTCAGCAAGGAATCAGTGCCCTGGTGCCTAGGCCACTGTGGCACTCACACACAATTCATTCACATAAAATAACAAAAGACCCTAAATAGCCAAAGCAATCATCAGCAAATAAATAAATAAATAAATAAATAAATAAATAAATAAATAAGCTGGAGACATTACATTACCTCACTTCAAATTACACTACAAAGCTATAGTAATCAAAACAGCATGGTACTGGCATAAAAACAGGCACTTGGACCAATGGAACAGAATAGTGATCAAAGAAATCAACTCACATACTTACAGCCAACTAATCTTGGTAAAGGAAACAAGAACATACATTGGGGAAACTGACTCTTTTATAAGTGATGCTGGGAAACTGGACAATCATATATAGAAGAATGAAACTAGATCTATACCTCTCACCATATACCAGAATCAATTCAAAATGTATTAAGGACTTAAATATAAGACCTCAAACTATAAAACTTCTAAAAGAAAATATAGGGGAAACACATCAAAAAGTAGGACTTGGCAAAGACTTTATGAATATGACCCCAAAAGCAGAAGCAACAAAAGAAAAAATAATAAATGGGATTATATTAAACTAAAAAGCTTCTGCACAGCAAAAGAAACAATTAATAGAGTGAAAAGACAACCTACAGAATGAGAGAAAATATTTGCAAAACTATGAAGCTGACAAGGAATTAATATCCAGGATATACAAAGAACTCAAATCACTTAACAGTAAGCAAATAAGTAACCCATTTAAAAAATGGGCAAAGTATCTGAATAGGTATTTCTGAAAGGAAAATACACAAATGGTCAACATATACAAGAAAAAATATTCAACATTACTAAGCATCAGTGATATGCAAGTCAAAACCTCATTTCGAAATCATCTCACTCTGGTTAAGACTTCTCACTCTGGTTAGTTGAATAATCATTAGGAAGCGTGCATATGTATTGGCTATTATCGAAAAGACAGAGAATAAAAGATGCTGATGAGGACAGAGAGAAAGGGGAACACTTCTACACTATTGATGGGACTTTAAATTAGTGCAGTCATTATGGAAAACAGTATGGAGTTTCCTCAAACAACTACAAATAGAACTGCCATATGATCCAGGATTCCTGCTGCTGGGTATATACTGAAAGGAATGGAAAGAATCATGTTGAAGGGATAACTGGCACTCCCATGTTTATCGCAGCTCTATTTACAATAGCCAAGAGTTGAAACCAACCTAAATGTCCATTGGCAGATGAGTGCATAATGAAAGTGGAATATATATATATACATACAGTGCGCTATAACTGTGCCATGAAAAAGAATGAAATTTTGCCATTTCCAACAAAATGGATGAACTTAGAGAAAATTATGTTCAGTGAAATAAACCAGACACAGAAAGTGAAATACCACATTTCCTCATTCATTAATGGGAGATTAAAAAAAATAATAATGATAACTTAAAAAAATGAAAGGAAGATACAACAATCACAATAATTCATTGAACTTTCAAAAGGAGAGAACAGAACTGAGGCCACCAGAGGTAGGGTGGTGGTTAGTGAGAAATGGGGAAAGGGCCACAAAAATTATTACATTGTGTAATGTTGAGCATACTAATTATCCTGATTTGAGCATCACGTACTGCATACAGGTATGAATATTCAATGCTATCCTTAACAGATATGTACAATCAATTATGTTTCAGTAAAAATAAATTAATTAAAGTAAATTAAATTATGTGTAATTTAAAATATTAGGCTCAAGTTTTGGTTTAAATCCAATATATATAAAATAATGACATAGCATTAATTGATACACCTGTTCTTTCCAACATTCATAAATTATCTCAAGACCAAACAACACAACCAAGTAAGTTAAATAGAAAATGTGGAATAGTGCATTCGGCAAGGATAAAGAGATTGTGTGTGTGTGTGTGTGTGTGTGCGTGTGTGTGTGTGTGTGTGTGTGTGTGTGTGTAAGTGAAGATGTGTTGCTAAGAATAAAAAGAACAACAAACACTAAATCATTGTGAGATTGGGTTTCAGGACAAACCTCTGGGTTTGAAGCCACTCCCCAAGGTCTCAGGCCTTTCCTCCAGTCCTTCCCCTAAAAGAGAGTTACTGTTGCTTGTCGGACCTATTTTCAGCACCATCATGGGGAAATTGAAACTACAAGGGTCGGACTTATGCAAATCCAGTAGCAGAGGGTGCTCAGTAAAAAGAATTTATACAAGCTTATATGACCCAGTTACCAAGCATGATCAGTTTGTCTTTTGAATGAACTTCCACTTAGGGGTGCTAAAGAGTGCAGAATATTCTTGAATATGTTCAGCGCATGTGATAGAATTTGACCAATGAATATACTCTAAACGGAGACCAACTGAGCACGTACAAGACTATGTTACATAACAGAGAAGCACCCCCTTAGTTGAATCTTCATTAGGAAGTGTGCATATGTATTGGATAGCAAAACTATAAAAGCTGAATCTTAGTAGGAGGCAGGGCTAGTGCTCACTCTGTCTTGGGACAGCCACACTCTGCCTGTGGAGTGTGCATTTCTTTCTTTTGTCATCAAGCTTTTTTTAGCAAGCAGCTGTTCACTCTCTTGAGCTAGCCTGCACTCTGTACTAAACTTTAAGTTTGCATTTCTTACTTTTGTGTTAAATTTGGTGTGGGCCCTTCTCAGTCATTGGGGTGAGGTCACACTTTCTCTGTGGAATCTGTATCTCTTACTCATTAAACCTGTCCTCACTTTCCACTGTGATTCTGCTCTTGAATTCTTTTCCGTGGTGGAGTCAAGAACCTTGTAAGAGGATGGGGTGGATCGAGGCTGGCAATCAGCCCTTCCCAGACCCTCTCCTCCAGCATCAATTGCACTATCTTCACACGAAAAACCATTCAGATCTAAACAATAAAAATCACTGACAACACATTTATTTCACACAGCGAAAGTTTCACTGCAAGTATTTCTAACAAATCATCTTCAGAAAGCTCTTTTATTATAATTCATTGTGTTATTCAGTTTTTTGTTCTCATTTACAGACAATAGACTTATATACTTAAGACCTCTTTAATACAGAATTTTCTCTTCGAGCCAATACTAAAATTCTTCTGTGAATAAGTAATAATAAGATATGGTAAAAATCTTTATAAGAATAAAAGTAATGCTACTAAGTTTTTATTCCTATGAGCAACATGTTCAAATCGCAAGTTCTGGGTCCTGTAACTCACTGAGAAAAAATTTACAAAATATTGTTGCTTTCAATGAATACCTTAGAACACCACTACTAGTTGTATTATGTAGGTAATTCTAGTCCTGCTTAAGTAGCAGAACTATTGTACTTACATTTTCTTCTAATAATGCTAGGCAAAAAAGGAATTTTTTTTTTTTTTTGTCTTTTTCGTGACCGGCACTCAGCCAGTGAGGGCACCGGCCATTCTTATATAGGATCCGAACCCGCGGCGGGAGAGTTGCCACGCTCCCAGCGTGGCACTCTCCCGAGTGCGCCACGGGCTCGGCCCAAAAAAGGAAATATTTTTGATAGCTGCATTTCTACACAATATGTTCTATTTCTTAGAGAACCTATTGCCATAGTATGTCATTGGTAACCACACACCTAAAAAAATTAATGTCCTATATGTCAATGTTTCAAAAAAAATTTTGGTTTGATTTGATCCCTTTGCTCGAAAAGATTAAAAGCCCTTTAGTGAGCAACCAAGTTTTGTGAATGCATTGAAAAAAATACAACTGGAGAAACTATGACTATCACTCTAAGCAAGCAAGGTCTTTAATTTTTCTGTATTATGTTTTCTTCTATGTTAGTCATGGTTCTACATGTATTACAAGAACATTTAGAATACTTTATAGTTATGGGATGAAGGAAATATATTACTATAGCATGAGATTTATGAAGAAAATACAACATGCAAATTCAAAATATGAAAAACAAAATAACAGACAATTTTGAAATCAAAAAACTATCCATAAAAAAAAGATGTGAGAAAATTAATTTAGTCGTAGTAGATATAATTATTTGATAAAAATGAAAATACCTAGCCTTCAGGAAATAAAAAATAAATAATAGCTAAACAAAGAATGAGAAACGATGAACTATAAAAACTCATAACTTACTACAAATTAAGAACAGATTTTTATAATTAATGTGATAACCTTATTGATACAATTAACATTCAATTTGCTTGACCATAACTGATTTGTGAAAAAGAAGTGCTTATAAAACTAAATATTAACAAATAAGAAACATTGTAATATTAAGTAGAAAAAACATTCACTGAGGATTTAAATTGACTGTTGTTGCAATTAGCTAATGTAATACACTAAGGTTCAATTTATGTTATCTTCATTTGTGATACTTTTCTCTTTCGGATATTACTAATCACACATCTCTTGAGCAAACCAGATTAGTGAGGTAGCATATTACCTATTTAAATCACCACAGCATCTCTAACTCAGAGTAAATAATAGCTTTGGGCAACAATAAAATGTGACTAATGGCCTGGTTCATTTGAACACTGTAAGCAAGAGGCAGAATCACTCATAGAAAATCATGATTGGTGGAATGAGTAAGGGGTAATTGCTTCACATTAAATAAACAAAGACACTATCATATATTAATACCTTCACAGTTTATTACAGTTCAGACAGATATTATAATCAACAGTGACAGCAATTGAATAGATTGGTTGCACCCAAAGGTGCTGTTTATTAATTTATTTTAACAAATAATGATGTTGTGTCAAGGTAAATTATGTTTCTTCATATGTTGCAGGGTTTTGTATTGAAATTTGAATCAAACAGAATGCTTACTCACTTGTCCTTTTTTAAATGTAAAATTGTCTTAGACAAACATCTTACTGGGTTTGTAGGAGGATGTGATTTTGTTCGTTTTTTAGTGACTCTTTAAAATTAGTAATAAAGGAAGCTATTTGAGCTGTTGGTCAAATCATTAGAGATTGAAAGTGAATTTTCTATTTACTTTTTTCTTCCTTACGTGTAAACTGAAAGTAATAATCTCTCCCATTTAACTTTTAATGTTGTTGAACGTGTAAAACATGATAGAATAGGGGAATATTTGGAAGTATTTAAAAAATCACTCTTATGATTAACGATGATACAAACAGTTTAGTTTAAAATGAAGTGTTTTTTTTTTTTTTTTTTTTTTTTTTGTCTTTTTCGTGACTGGTACTCAGCCAGTGAGTGCACCAGCCACTCCTATATAGGATCGGAACCGAACCGCAGTGGCTGGAGCGGCTGGAGCGTCGCTGCGCTCCCAGCGCCGCACTCTCCCAAGTGCTCCACGGGCTCAGCCCTAAAATGAAGTATTTTAAAAATGTAACCAAAAAGAATTTTTATTTGTATTGATTCCATTATACACAAACGATTACTTATAACTAGGACTCTGCCAAACAATCTGGTGTCCTCCAAACATAGTTTCCTTAACTTGCCATTGTTCTTTCACATGCTGCTCAGAATAACCCTTTTTGCATTTTCTAATATGAACAATTCCTGTTAATCTTTCAAGGTTCAGCTACCATTTCACTGCACAAGTCTTTTCTGATACCTTTTCTTTTGTATCTTTTATACATCACTCTATTTTAGTATTAGTTATATTAAAATGTAAATGCTCTTTTACTTGTGATTTTCTTTGACACAGAACAGAGAAAAAAGAATAGTTTCCAAATGGAATATATTCACACACATACACACTCACACACACTCTCTCTCTACATATATATATATGCATATACATATCATGTTTATATATATATTTGTTTTATATATATGACATATTTCACGTTGTTAAATTGATGCCATGAATCTAATAATGTTATGCATTAAAATATACTTTAAAGTACTATCTGCAAATATATACACAATATCTGCTCATCTGTAAACCTTTTTTTTTTTATTGAAACATAATTGATTGCACATATCTGTGGAGTACAGTTTTGAATATCAATGCCTGTGTGCAATATGTGGTACTCAAATCAGAATAATTAGTATATGCAGCATTACACTATGAAATCTTTTTTGGTGGCCCTTTACCTATTTCTCACTAACTGCCCCTTTCCCACCTCTGGTGGCCTCAGTTCTGTTCTCTTTTTAAAGATCAATGAATTATTATAATTGCAGTATCTTTCTTTCATTATTTAATTTATTTATTTAGTTAGTTAGTTAGTTAGTTTTAGTTCCCACTTATGAGTGAGAACATGCAGTATTTATCTTTCCTTTCTGGCTTATTTCACTTAATATAATTTTCCCTAAGTTCATACATGTTGTTGCAAATAGCAGAATTTCATTATTTTTCATGGCAGAGTAGTATTCTATTGTTTGTATATATACCACATTTTCCTTATCCAGTGTTCCACTGATGGACATTTAGGTTTGTAAACCAAGTTTGAATGTCTTTTTCTTTCTCCTTTGCTTTCTCACTCTCTCTGTATGTATCATTATGTATGCGTGCAAATAGACATTGATATAAATTTAAATATGTATGTGCTGCTATTGAGGAAATAGCAGAACCTAATTTTCCAGGAACACAGTTACCTTTCTTGGTGATTTCTAAAACCATTGAAAATGATTCAACCTGTTATCTAAACATTTTTTTGAAGTGTTTAGATAAAGTTATTTAAAGTCAAATGACTAAAAGAAGACTAATTCATACATGTATATTTATACAAAATTTTAAAAATTCAATATAGAATATTATTCATTAATTTATTTATTTCATTCACTCAAAAAATATTGATATGATGTCTGTTATGTACTAAGCATTTGACCTGGCACTTCATATGAACTTGTGAGCATGGCAAGTATAGTACCTACTCTTACGGAGCTTCAAATTTACAGAGACCAAAGAAATGGAACAATTAAATTAATTAAATTAAATCAGTATTAAGATTTTAAATAATCTGATATCAAGAATAAAGTTAAAGAGGTAATATTTACATCTACTTGAGGGCTGAAAAGGAACTAGATGTACAAAAGTAGGAAGAATTATTAGTGGTTTTTCTTTTCTGAGTAAAAAGACTAATGTGTGCAAAAACCCTCAGTGTGAATAACACTTAATGCATATAAAACTAAAAGAAATAATTTGAAAGGAATGTGTTAAATAATTGCAACAGTGACAACAGGTAAGTTTGGGGAGCTAGAAAGAGGGAAGATTATGAGGGTCTTGTGAGTCACAGTGAAACCCTAGGATTTGATTCTAATTTCAATAGAAAAGCAAGCACATAGAAACAACATGAGCTGATTTATGTTTTGAAAGCTTAATTTCACCAGTGTATGGAGGATGGATTGTATCGAGTCAAGACAGGAAATGGGAATACCAGTTAGGTAACTGCTGTGCTCCAGACAGGAGATTTATCTATGCATCACAGATGTTTTTGCAATTACTTTATGGTGAGTTGTGATAAAATACCGAAAAAACAGCAGATGTGACTCTCCCCGAAATTACAAAATTGTAATTTATTTATCAAATGAATTAGGAAATAGTTATTTTCTGTACAGAACTATGCTTTAATTAAAATATATAATTCTGTATGGACCATTTACACTGTAACTAAATATCCTCAGATTTGAATATAAAACCTTCCAAAGAAAACATCTGTTGCATGACAGTGCACATCTGAAAACACATCTGGACAATTAAATTTTGAAATTTAACTTCAAAATAAACATCTATACTATTAAAACTGAAAGCTAATGATTTTTAAACTAGAAAATAGCAAAACCTTGCAGCTCATAAAGTAAGTGCAATATGAACAACTCACAACATTTTTAAAATATGAACTTATTGGTCTATTATTTGGCATTTACTGCTCTGCATTTGGCTTGTTTTCGCTCTGTGTATAAATAATTAAAGATAATTATTGTTTCCTAGGGTAAATTAAAAGGACAGTTGCCTGTTGAGTTCAGAAACATACCAAAGAAATAGAAAGTCATCTAATTCTAAAGACATTTACACTATTTAACCATGGCCCATGATTTTTCAGTTTGGGGTGGAGTCACATTAGCAAATTTCATGATGATCTTTAATTGCAGTGTGGATTGGAATACTTACTTTGGGTTGCCTACCAAATTCTCTTTGTAAGCTAAGGAACAACAGAAGAAAAAAAAAAAAGATCTGAAGTTTACTCTAGGTAGCACAATTAATTGTATGAACCACCTTTTTTTTTTTTTTTTGGTCTCTTTCGTGACTGGTACTCAGCCAGTGAGCACACGGGCCATTCCTATATAGGATCCGAACCCGCAGCCGGAGCGTCGCTGCGCTCCCAGAGCTGCACTCTCCCGAGTGAGCCATGGGGTCGGCCCGTATGAACCACCTTTAAAGAAGATTCATGCCACTTTCTTGCCTTGCAATCATCTAAATTTTATAATGTATAACCTTAAGACTATAGGAGGCTGAACTCACTTCTCACTATAAAAACTAAAATGTCTGGATATTTGCTTAATCAGTTACCTGTTTTGTTAAAAAGGGGCATGGAGCCAATATACAATTAATCAGATGCAGACAAACAAAGAGAAAACACACACACAAAACAAAACAATCCTAGAAATTTTGAATCTACCATTAGTGATGAAACCCCCAGAGTGGGAACAGTGAAGAAGTTAAACTCTTTATATGATTAGCAATGAGAGTGGCACTCACTGATAGCCAGGCTTTAGGAAACCAAGTAAGAGTTTCAGATTGCAGAAAGTGCAGAACTGCTGGATTACTCATGTAACACTAACAGCAAGCTTATTAGCAAGCTATCAGTGTCATACCTACCTATTTTACAAGTGAAGATAAAGAGGCATAGAGTGTTTATGCAACTTGCCAAGTTAGAAGGTGATGGGTATGAAACAGGCCATTAGGGTTTAGAGTTTATCCTTTTAATCACTACACTACACTGCCCTCTTCACCCACATGAAGTAAGTGCTTTTCAAAACTACTAACATTTTTCAAAGATGCCAGCATATTATTTACCAACGAATTTCTTAATGTTTTGATGAAGTAAATATCTTTAGGGTCCTGGAAGAGGATATAGATGAAAAGTGGGTGATTTACAGATCACAAATCCACTCTAAATTCCCCATTTCTCTACATCAGCACTTGGAAATTTCTTGCTTCTTGTTGGTTTCTAGTCAATCATTAAAATAAACCATCAACTGTTTGTTTGATTGATCATCTGGGATCCAACATCAGTAGTGGACAGTGATAATATATATGCCATAAATCCCTTAATATAACAATGCTTTTGAAATACACTTTATTTTGAAATGGCTTATTGACTTTAGTGGGAATAGCAGGAATCTGTGGGGGGTGGGGTCAAGTAGTAGCACTCAGTGACCAGGACAAGGTTGGGACAGTGAACAGCAGGGTTTAGGTGGTAATCATAAGCTTCTCACATTCAGGAGTCTTCAGTAGCCACCAAGACCACATGGTTGGCAACCTGCTAAGATTCCACTTATTAGATAATTTAGAAAATAAAATAAAATTAGGCTTAGGAAGTGGAAGTTTGTTTTAAAATAACAGTCATGACTGTTGTATTGATTGTTAACTCCTTTCGTTCTCATACTCAGAAAGATCTACAGTAATAAGATACATACATTCTCTGAATATTCTTTCTAGCCTTCTCCAAAGAGAAAGGAATAACTATGCAATTTAGGAAATAAAACATTTGAATCTTTTGAGTATTTGTTGACAGTGGTGGTTCTAAGTTTCATTGATCTGGAAACTAAAATATGCATGCTCTTCTTTCCTTAGTCACAGTGGAGGCTTAAGCAAGTAGTAAGTAAAGGATTAAATGAAGTTCACTTTAAGGCAAGCCCAGTTTGACCCCAAAACTAATCTATTATTCTTATACAATTTACTAGATTTATAATGGAGAAATAAATATGCTCTACAATTAGAAGAATTAACATATTGCCATTTTACCAGAGGTAGGTCTTTTGTGAGAAAATCTAAATGAAAAGTCCTACAAGCATGTCTTTACTTCCAAAAATAGTAACAGTTAAGAACACAGCCTCTGGAGGTTAAAATCACAATTCTGCCACTTATATGCTTTGTGTGTGATATTACACAAATATCTAATCATTTTGGACTCTAATTTCTACATATGTACTTGAATGTTATAACAGTATCTATTTAATAGAATTGCTACCTATTGCATAGAGCACTTATAATAATGTCTAGTACATAGTAACCATACTTAAGTGTTTGATCAATCAATCAATCAATCAATCGATCAAACTTAACACCACAACTTTGAAGAGATCAAGAAATTTATTCAACAATTGAATATTTTAAATGAAAGAAATAAATATTTCTTTTACATTCCCCCTTTTACCTTTTTATTTTGAAATAGCTAAACTTATAAATGAATTGCAAGATATAGAAGTCACCAACACACAAATGAGTAAAAGTAAAATGGGGAAGATGAATAGATCGTAAGTATCCTGATTGAAATATACTACAATTTTGCAAAATGTTACTATTAGGGAAAACCGGACAAAGTATACAAGGGATATCTGTATTAATTTTTACAATTGCATGTAAATATACAATTATCTTAATTTTTTACAAAAATGGAAAGCTCCTATATACTCCTACCTTTGACCAAGCTTTCCCCAATATCCCTGATATTAACATCTTGTGTAACCACAGTAAGATTACAACTAAGTTAATATTGGTATAATGCCACTGAGTACACCACAGACTTTATTTGAATTTCACCGGTTTTTCTGTTGATGTCTTTTTTCTGTTCCATAATCCAACCCAGATTCTACATTTAATTAACTTGTTATTTCTCCTGAGTCTCATCTAATCTGTAGCAGTTCATTCAGCTTTTTTTGGCATTCATGAAATTGACACTTTCTGAAGAGTACTGGTTAGTTACTTTGTAGAATGTCCCTCAGTTTGGATTTGTCTGATGTTTTCTCATGATCAGATTGAGGTTGCACATTTTAGGGTATTATAACAAAGGGGTGATGTGTCCTCCTTGGTGCTTCATTTTTCAAGGTATGTATGATGTTGATATTATACTAAGCAGGTATGAGAAGAAAGAAGTTGACCTAAGTAACTTTGGAAAACAGTGTTTGGTTGGATAATTTGATCCCCTTGTAATGATCAATTTTTTTTTTCTGGAAGACAAAACAGATTCCTCTTAGAAAATGAGTGGACTATTACGCTTTTAATTAAATGATGACTAACTGTCGCTGCTATTGCAGATGCATTCAGTTAAAATGAGTAAATAAGTAAAAGTTTTGATGCATTTGTCTCAAAATAAATTAATAAAGGTAGAGTTTCTAATTTCATCATTTAAAAAAATCTATATAAAAAAACCAGTAAGACTGGAAGCAGTTTTCTTTTATCTGCCCACCTACAATGTCTTACCTCGGTGTTAAATAGAATTTTGGATTCTGCCAACCATTAAGTCTTGAAGGAACCTGGCCATCTAACAGTTAAAGAAGGACCTTGATCATCTTACTATCCTAAAAGACATTCCCTGGTGACATTGATATTTTTATCTCAATAGAACTTAAAGAGAAGGGTGTAGCAGATATCTTGATGTTGTTTTAATTCATCTGCACTTCAGAGGACAGGAGATCACCCTCATGAAAATTTTGGCATCTGCCATTTCAGCGAAGTAACTCATAATCTAGTAGTCTTAGAAATTTTGAGATACCGACTGCATAGTAAAGGACAAGTATCTACATGTTCCTTCTTAGAACACTGAAACAAGTAGCCATGGATTGATAGGCTTTACAGAAATTCGGAGCCAATGTATATTTTATGTAGAACTTCTCTGACACATTTAGTAGGGAAAGCTAGATTTGAAGAAGTCCAGAAAGCTTTCTGGCTGATGTAGGCTGCAGTGTATGCTGCTTTACTATCTCATAACCTCACAGGTCTATGGCTACTCAAGTATCTATGGTAGAGACAGATTTGGTTTAACCCTACAGCAAACCCCAACAGAGGAGGCAGAGTGGTGTCCCCCAAGGATGGGTGGAAAGCTGTGCTTTCTTAACAATTAACTATTTTCTTTTTTGAGAAATAGTTATTTTCTTGCTTCTAGGCGATGATATAAAATAAAATGCTTAAGCATCGTGTATGAGATGTTTGCCCAGCCTGAGCTGCACAGGATGACTTAGGTGTTATTATATCATTTTAGCAATAAATATAGACATTCTCAGAAGCACCTTATGATGAAGTAAATGTAGTACATATGAGGTTGTTTCAAGCATGTCTTGACAGGCACAAGCAATTTGCATGAGGAGTTGACTCACACTCACACTTTCTTCCTGCTGCCTCATTATGTCTCATCACACATACAACATCATTAGTCATCTCGATGACCACTGGTCTGATGGGAAATTTTCCCAAGCCTGATTTACAGATAACACTCTACAGCTTACTCGCACTGGCCAAAATTTACCATATCAGCATTAAAATCCCACTTTTGCATAATTCTAAATGATGGTGAGGAAATTAAAGCCTGTTAGTAGTTAGAACATCAACTGGTACGTATAGTCACATTTTTAATTTTACCTCAAAGGAGAGCAGGTCTGATATGTGGTATCTATGAATAATGCTTTGATAAAATAATTAGACATTTAGACGAAATAAAATAAAAAGATGGGTTAAAAAGAAGTTCAGGAAGACACACATTAACAAATATTTGCTACCAGATGATAAGAATATTTGTGTCTTGTGTGGATGGGTATCAAAAGCTCTCAAGGCAGAGAAGAAGTGTGATCAGAGAACACAACAAGATTATTCATTTTGTGGTGTAGGTCATCATTCTTCCCCAGGTAATATAGAAAAGAGATTCTGCTTGGAGGGCTGGAGACTATATAGACTCTCAGCAATATAGCACTCCCCTCACTAAGACTGATCCAGTTACTGCCATGGCTTACTCTCCAGTCCCATAAACCTGAGAACCAGTCACCCGCCTCATTCATGGAAGATGATGATTATATCAGAATCCGTCTTCATGAAGAAGGCAGAGGTTTATTTGCACCAATGTTGACAATTGTTCTGGATTTTACTACCTTCCATGGCCCTATGGGATTTCCATTCTTAAATTTTGTGAATGTCGTGAACATTGCTCTGGCTGTCCACCAAGAGTGCTTCTGGACTAGGAACTCAATTTTAACAATGAAAGGAAAAAAAAGACTGTTAATTGGTCTTACATATTTCATGATTCTGATACAGCTGGACTTCCTTAAAACCTTTGCTCCAGCGTGCTTAATTTGGCCGAAGGGGACCTGCGTTATCTGATTTCTGTCTTCTCAAATCTAATCTCCAACTACTTTGTCTTCAATCCTCAGTCATCCAGATATACATACTGATTTTGTTGTTGTTGTTGTTGATTGCTTGTTTTGTTTTGTTTTTCAAAGTTTCAAATATTTCATCCAATCTCAGGGCCCTTGTGTGAGATGTTCCTAAACCTGTACTACTCTCTACTTCTCTTCCTTACCTCACATAGCTCACATTTAATCATCATTTAGCTGTCAGATTGAATGACACTACCACAAAGAAACCTCCCCTTACTTCACAGTGTCCATCAGGGCTCATTTTTAATGCTGTGACAGCTTTCTGTAGTTTTTCATTTTTCTTATTAGCTGTATAAGTATTCTCCATGTCTCCCTCTTTGAATAAAGCCTATAAGGCATGGATCATTTTTAGCTTATCCATTTCTGTATTTATATTATGCAGCACTGTGTTTATAAATAATAGGTACTCAAAAGTTCTTGTTGAATCAATGAATGAATGAATGAATTAGTTCATTGAAAATTAATTCATCACAGGGAAATGGGAGTATAATAATTAATGAATGAGAGGATGGACATTCTTCTAGTAACATTCTCATCTTCATGTTTCTTTTATAACAGAGTGATGACTCGCAAGATGAGAACTGTCATTCCAACATTATATTCCCAATGTACCAGCCCTGTTAGTATGCTCTGTCCCTTCACCTGCCACTAATTAATACACAAACAGTAATCTCACCTATTGGGAAGACCCTAATTATTTAAATAATATTGTATATTCAGCATTAAGTCCACATCATCAAATTATTTGGGGATTTATTAAATTTATTACAGCATTTTATTATAGGTAGATAGAACAGTTATAATAAGTAAATTATCTAATATAAGGATAAACATTTTCCTGAAAAAAATAACTCTACATTCAAACCCAATGCTCAGATTATGATGATACACTTGTCAAAACACAGTGCAATTATGTTATGAATAGGAGGTTGATTTTGCATTTTAATTTTAATGGAAATCGGATATTTGAATTCTGTAGATATATGTCTGAGTTTAATAACCATCAAATGCATGTTCAGATTGAATGACTAAGACAATTATTTCTCCAAAAGTAGTTAAGGGAGTTTTAAATACATAAGAATAATAATGAAATAACTCATGAATATTTGATATTTCCAAAATTAATCACAAGTCAACTTCTAGTTTATGTTTTGTGGAATCATTATTATATGATTTGGAGATGCTGATGAGTTACAAAGTAATGGGATGCTAATAATTGTTGGAATGGCAAAACAATGAAAAGACATTGATAAAATGTGTAGTGTTTAGCAGTGATCTCATCTGCTACATATTTTGGGTCTAGACTTCCATTTTTCTGAAAAGATTATTTTCTATCCTATGTATTTCATATTCTGTGGGACAAATAATAAAACACTAAAACAGCATAAAGAAAACTTTGTATTTTATATTTTACATTTTTAGAGTAATAAAGTAATAGTTAAATGTTGCTTTTTGTCTGTAATAAAAAACTGGTTTATTGCTTGATTTGGGGGTAATTTAATAAAGCCTATTTAGGAGGGTATAAAAAGAATAAATGAAATATTTGAAATAAAATATGTTGGACCAACCTCCCCACCTGTACTATGTACCCTTAGCATTCAGATACCAGTGAATTTAGATGTCACCACTGGTTGTGTATATAGGGAAGGAGTGAGAGTAATGGAAAGGAGCAAGGGAAAATAATCATTATAATACATCATAGTCCAAGGTTAAAGAAACATAGTGAATGTTTGGGGTCTGAGAGAAAATTGTATTTCAGGAGACATGCAGACTAAAATTTGCTGTTTTCTTGACAGAATCAAGAGAGACTAACTAGGAAAGACTAATAACTGTTGTATTATTTATACATATATACACAAATAAAACATATATTCTATATGAGATTTATTATAGGGAATTGGTGCACATAATTTATTATAAAGAATTGGTGAGGCTGAGAAGGTCCACAATATACCATCTCCAAGCTGGAGACCCAGGAAAGCCAGTGATATAATTCTAGTTCAAGTCCAATGACCTAAGAATCAAGCATGCCTATAGTATGAGTCCCAGTCCAAAGGTGGGAGAAGACTGATGTCTCATCTCAAGCAGTCAGGCAGAAAGAGAGAATTATTACACTCTTTTTGTTCTGTTCTCACTCTCAACACTTTGGAAGATGCCTACCCACATTGGGAAGGACGGTCTGCTGGACTTAATCTACCTATTTAAAATGTCAATCTCTTCTGGAAACACGATCGTGGGCACACTCAGAAATTAACAAATATCCAGGTATCCTGTGACTCAGTTAAGTTAACACATAAAATTAATAATCACAAGTTCACCCCTTGTTAATCTGGCACCCATACACATCTCCATAAGCCATAGTTAATATCCAAATAAATACAATAACAAGGTCACAATTCTGCCCAACATGTGATAACTATCCTGTGCACAAATAAAAACACACATCCTTTCCCTAGAAGAGGAGATATAGTTTTTGATATTTGTCTTAGTCTGTTTAGACTGCTATAACAAATATACCATAAACTGGGTAGTTTATAAACAGCATTAATTTATGTCACAGTTCTGGAGGCTGGGAAGTCCAAGATCAAGGTGCCAGAAGATTTTGACTCTGTAGAGTCTCAGTTCCTCATTGACATTGCCTTTTTCCTGCATCCTCACATGGTGGGAGAGGCAATGGGAGTGGGAGGCAGAGCCCTCACGACTTAGTCACCTCTGAAAGTCCCTATCTCACACCATCACATTGGGGATTTGGCTTTAACTTATGAATTTTGGAGAACACAAACATTCAGACAATAACAGTATCCTATAACTTAAATATTCTGATGTAAAATTAAAAATACTTATGTACTCTGATATGAAATCAATACAACACATGTTGCATGATAAGGGAATGAGATGGAAAAGGAAATGAAGATATTTTATACATACACACACAAACACACACACATATGTGATCATAGCTTAGCTGGTATTTATAACTATTTTCTTCTACCACCCATTCTTTATTCCCTTTGCCTTTGGCAAGCACCTTAGCAGGTCATGACTTTTTACCTGATAAGGCAACTGAAAATTTCATTCCTGAAAGGTCTGAGCCATTAGTAGTCCTGTCCAAATTAGATTGCTTTTTCATTAACCTTAATCACAGGGCATGGTAATAGTAAGAAATGCTTTACGGTATCTCCTTCATTCCAGACATATTCTTCCTTACTTCCATTGTGGAGCACTAGTCTTATTTTCCCTTGTAGCCAAGATCAATTATCCAAGTCGGCACAGTAACTCCTTTCTTTGCCTGTTCACTCAGAGGCATGAGGAGTCCAAAGTGCCCATGTGGCAGTTTTAATTTACAGTTCAGTGGAATCATTGTTGTACCTGCTGATGGAAATATTCCTTCCTCTGGAAATAAGACCTCTAGGCCAGAAGAACATAAAGTCATGGGAACAGAAGCAAACATTTTACTAATGGGTTACTAGAAGTAATAGTAAGTGGTACCACTTATATTTCTACCTCTTGATTCCTGGATCCTTAAATCTTGGCTATGGAAGAAATAGTGCCATGTATTGGATGCTGATTCAGAGCATATACAGTTTTCTAGAGAACTTTCCCAGCTCTGCAAGGTATTGCCAGCTACCTGGCATTGTCTTCATAAGGCCATCCCACCGTTCTATGAAGCCAACTGCTTCAAGCTGTTGGAGAACATAGTAAGACCAGTGAATTCCATTAGTATGGGCCCATCGCTGCACTACTTTTGCTGTGATGTGAGTTCTTTAATTATAAGCAATGCTGTGTGGAAAATTATGATAGCAGATAAGGCATTCTGTAAGTCCACAGATGATAGTTTTGGCAGAAGCATTTCATGCCAAGAATGCAAATCTATAAGTGTCTATTTCAGAAAGGATGAAGTGCTTTCCCTTTCACAGAACAGGTCATCCTACCCACTTGATTAATAAAATTCTATTCTGCAAAAGTCAACTTTTGGTAAGCATTTGCAAGGAACACAAATATCTCCATGTCTTTTGCCCATTCGGAGAGGTAAATTCTTTCTCCAAATTTCTTTGTCGCCAATTTTCCAATCATGTTCCTTCAAAGTCCCTGACTATTCAGCCAAACCACTGAACTGATCCCATGAACTGGTGTATGATTTACACCTTGCTGTTTCTCCTTCTAAGCAAACTGCACAACCATCTTCAATGCCTGAAGTTTTTTCCTACTGGGAGGATTTCACCTCTTTCTGTTTTTCAAGGATGTCCCAGAAAGGAGCGGTACGGTTGCAGCTGTCCACTTTCGGGTGTTGTGTGCATATCATGCAGAACAATCTTTAAATGAAACACAAGTCTTTTCTTCCTATGTCAACTTATCATAGGGAACTTCCCATAAAACCATATGTACAGTCTGGGAGAGAGAAGAAAATTGTCAGGAGTGGGGACCATGGGCATTTAGACCACTTTATCATGTAAGTTACTTGTGCCTTCAGAGCCTGCTTGAGCCTGATCATGTATGTATAACTTCCATTAGATGATGGACTGTTGCTAAGCACCTCCAACTCTATTTTTTTGTGGGTCAGATAACATCCCGTTTATGATGGGCAGCTGAGGTCACATAATAACTTGGTGGTTAAGCATTCAGTTTATAATAAAGCCCAGAAGCAGGCTAAGAGCTGTTTCTACAAAGGGGAGTAGTTATCTGTGGAGTATGGCAGAGATTTACTCCAAAATCCTAATAGCCTGTGCTGAGATTCACTTATAGGGACCTGCTAAAGGCCCCAAATAGCATCCCTATCTGCCTCTGACACTTTAAGCACCATTGGATCTGCTAAATTATGTGGCGCAAACAGCAAAGCAATTTTCACAACAGTCTTACCCATTGCAATATCTTCGCTTATTCTGAACTTCATTCAAAACTAGCAGCTTTTCAGGTCATTCAGTAAATGGGCCAGAATAACACACCAAAATGAGGAATATGTTGCCCACAAAAATCTAAAGATTGCCACTAGATATTATGCCTCTTTCTCAGCTGTAGGAGGGCCCAGATGCAATAACTTATTCTTAAACTTAGAAGGTTTATCTCAACATGCCCCACAACACTAGACCCCCAGAGGCTTCACTGAGGTAGAGGTTCCTGAATTTTAGGTGGATTTATTTCCCGCCCTCTGGTAAGCATATGTCTTACCAGTAAGTCTAGAGCAGTTTCCATTTCTTGCTCAAGATGTTCAATTAGCATAATGCCATTAATGTAATGAATCAGCATGATATCATGTCTTCCAGAAAGGAAAGGTGATCAAAATCCCTGTGAACTAAACTATGACACAGGGTTAGAGAGTTGATAAACGGAGGGTGTACTGCTGGCCTTGCCATCTGAAAGAAAACTACTTTTGATCATCTTTACCCACAGATATTGAGAAAAATGCATTTGCTACATTAGTAGCTGCATACCAACTACCAGGGAATGTGTTAATTTGCTCAAGCAATAAAATCACATCTGGTACAGCAGCTGCAATTGGATTCCCCACCTGGCTAAGCTTATGATAATCCACTGTCACTCTTCGAGATCCATTTTGTGCACAGGCCAAAATAGGCAAGTTGATTGGGGATGTAGTGGGAATCACCACCCCACATCCTTCAAGCAGTCAGGCAAAGAGAAAGAATTCAACCTTCCTCTGACTTTTTGTTCTATTTAGGCCACACCAAGTTGGGGAGGGCAATCTGCTTTACTCAGTGCACCAATTCAAATGCTAACCTATTCTAGAAACATCATCACAGACACAGAAATAATGTTTAACAAGATGTCTGGGTCCGTCTAATTAAATTGATGCATAAAATTAACCCTCATGGCCATGGAGCTATGGAAAATTTTAGTGTTAAAAAAAATGGACGTATATTTCTGCTTGAAATTTAGAATATTTAATAAACAAGTTATAATTTTGGAGAAGTTCATGATAAAGACATGATATAATAGTAGTATAATCTCATTGCAACCTTAGATGTTGGTTTTCATTTATCTGTTCTTGAACTTATTTATCCATACCTCCATTATATTATGCATTCAGCAAAACTGCAATAATTTTAAGTATTAGCTATGTGTCAGACAAGGTTATAAGAAAGAATGAAACAAAAAGTAATAATATAAAATTCTCAACCCAAAGAAACTTTCAATTAGTTGTGGGTAGTTGGGAGAGCAAGCAGTTATACAGTGAAAGATGTTTCAAGTAACAATAAACTTGATGTCATGGAAATAGTTTAGAGGACTGCTAAACAAATTTGGAGAATAGCAAATAGGTCTGTATTGTTGAAGTTTAATGTGTACAGGTTGGGAATGGCCAGAATTTAGGTCTAAAAAATGGCTAGAAGAGAATGAACATGAGTATCCTGATATATAATGCTCAAAAATACATATTTGATTTAATACTCAATGAGAAGAGATTGGAGAATTTTAGGAAAGTGATGGTACAGAAGGTGCAGACAATAATCTGGTAGAAGACAAGACTGCTAAAAGTGAGTCCAAAAAAGAGGAATGGTGTAGTAGCCCTAGTGAAAAATTTTCAGAGTATTCTAATACTGTGCTATTAGAAAAAACAGAAAAATAATATAAATCTACTCATAAAGAGGGAATCTTGTAGGACTGACTGTCTGATTTAGAGGGCATGGATATTGACATAGGAGGGTGAGGAAAAAAATAGTTCAAAATAAGTCCAAAATGCAGGTGATTATGTAAATAGAAATATTTTGAACATAATGTGAAATAAAAGAAAACAAGAGGGTATTGTGAACTGTTTGGTTGGTTATTTTTGTAATTTTGGGAGCTGGAGGAGCAGGGTGAGGGAGAAGTATAGATGTTAAGTTTGGAGATAATAGACATAAATTTTTAAAGATTTTCAAAAAATAAATTTATGTCCCACAGTATGATAATTTGAAAAGACTTTTAGCCTCCCACCAATTTTATTATTTTAAAGTATTTTTTTCATAATCAATTTTTCTCTCTATCCTTGTTTTTGAAGTGTCTTCCAGGAGGGAGGGCAAAAGACTTCATGTTTCATGTGGAATTTATTTCTCGAAGTGGTGAGGGAGAACCAGCATGCAAAGTCAGTATTTCTTTTTTTTTTTTTTTCTTTTTTTTTTTCTTTTTCGTGACCGGCACTCAGCCAGTGAGTGCACCGGCCATTCCTATATAGGATCCGAACCCGCGGCCGCTGGGAGCGTCGCCGCGCTCCCAGCGCAGCACCCCCCCGAGTGCGCCACAGGCTCGGCCCGCAAAGTCAGTATTTCTAAAACTCACAAGGGAACAATAGATGTATACAGTTTAAACAAGGAATACTCAGAATATTTAAGTTTTATTCTTTGTTGCCATCATCTTGCCAGTACGGCACAGCTGTGAGTTTTCTCCTTCAAATCAGTCTTGCTTTAAATAGGACTAAATAATCAAGGGAAGGGAAAGTCTAGGTAACTGCAACCAGCTATTTTTGAAAAAGATTAATGTGGCAAAATTTCTGTTAATATTAATTTCAGTATAATTTAGAAAGCATTCTAGTGTTGCACCATCCATCACAGGCATGAAATATAGAAAACTAAATAAGTAATTAAAAACACATTTATTATTTTACGTAAATTCTTATTCCATTACTTAGGAGAATTACTAGAAGGAAAGGGTTTTGTTTTTCAAAGTTAAGTATATTTTAACATGAGTAGAAGAGTGCTGTGTAACCAAAGTCCTAGCAAGTATTTCCTTTAGTAATCTAAAGTCAATTTTTTGAAAAAAAAAAAACTCAAGTAAGCACACTGTCACTTGTGTGTTCTACTAGAAGAGCAAACATTGGCTCTCACCTTTCATTTTGCCACATACTCTGCTAAATATTTGTGCAAACACTATCACATTTAATTATCACAGATAATTTTAAAAATAGAAACTACTGTCTCAATTTCAAATGAAAGAACTAATTTTTATGGATTTATTTTCTCTAGGCCCTTTTGCTAGTAAAATTTGAACTTGGATGATTCTGCATTCCATGTCATGTTCGATACAAATAAAAAATGCAAAAATGACTTTAAAAAGTAATTTCCTGAGCAGATAATATTTAAAGTTTATACCTCTATCCCTACAAATCTATCATCATTTTTTTTCCAATCTACTTCTAAAACTCTGCTCTTCACCTCAGATCTTGACTTGATTACTTCCAATCACTTCAGGATTTTGCTCAATTATTTCTCTTTTCTTTTGCATTTTCAATCTTTCTACCCCTTTTTACTGGAGTATTGGTTACCAGCTCAATGAACCTGTTGATGTTTGAAATATACTTCCAACTATAAATAAATAAATACCAAAAGTCTGACATATTACTTGACCATGAACTCTTCTAGCTACTCCCAATCTGTCACTTCTCATCCAGTTTCTCTGCTATGTAAATTGATGTTTTTGTGCTCACTTTCTCACTTCCTATGTACCATTAACATTTGACAATCTTGCTTGAACTGCAACATTAAAATAATTCTATGGTCTCTTTCTTGATGTAAAATATGCATTGAATATTTAGTCCTATTCTAATTTAACCAACATAAAGCACTTTAAACTATTGAAATACTGGCTACTTATTTTTTTGAAATCATTTTCTCTCTGACCTCTCTACTACTGATACTCTTCCCTGATCTTTGCTCATTTCCCTGATTGTTGCACATTAAACAATTCTTTCTCAGGCCATATTGTAGCAAAGCATGCCTTTAAATCCTATCCCAATTTTGAACTTTCATGAATTTAGGTGTATAAATGCTACAATATAAAAATGTTTAAATTTCAGGTTTTTTGTTGCTCTCAATGAAGATATCAGATAGTCACTAAAACAAAAAAGTTGCAAATTTATTACTTAAAATTCACAAAATTTTCACTCTCTCTGATTAAAGATAAAAAATGCTAACTAATTGTCTTTACATGAGCTCTATTCCTATGTACTCATTGGGCTAGCTGGAATCATCCGTTAGGTGTCATCTGGGCATATAAAAATTAACATGCTCCAAATCTTCCTAATCTTCCTAATTAGGTTCTTCTTCCAGGTAGTTTTTCTCAAATCTATTTTTTTTTAATTCACATGATAGAATCTAATTATTCAAGCCAGACACTTTCTTCTGTTTCAATTCCAACATCCAATAAGCCACAAGTTTTCATTGTTCTTTGCTCTACACACACACACACACACACACACACACACACACACGCACGCACGCACGTTATATATATATAATATATATATATATCACCTTTTTTCTGTTAACAACACTGATATTTTAATTCAGATACTCATAACAGATTGTCAATATTATTCAATAGGCTCCGAACTGATCCTTCTATATCTTGTCCTTTACTTCCAAAGATCATATTATAAAATGCAGACAGAATAGTAATGACCATGCACATCACACACACAATTTATAGACTTTCAACTTCAAGTAAGGCTTAGTAGTTCAGAACAGAACAATACTCTACAGAAACTACTAGAGCAGAAGAATAGATTTTAAAAATCACAAGTTAATAAGGATTGGTTACATTGACCGAGTGTGCATTAGTGGTTCCAATGTGCTCTGGAAGGCTTCTATAATAGCAGCTGTAATGACACTTTATTATAGTTGGAACGTTTACCTTAGTATATTTACTAGGGTCTGGATTTCTTTAGAGTAGAACTTATTTTGTATTTATTTTCTTATTCCCACAACCCTAAACAATATTTATTGATCTGTAATTATTTAAGAAATAATTTTTCAAAAATGAATCATGGAACAAATAAATTATGATAAACAATGAGAGAAAAAACAAATGAATACCAGTATATGACTAGAAAGTAATTTTCAATTCAATATCAGCCACTGTGCCCAAACAGTAATATACACGGTATTTTTTCACTGATTTCGCTATAGCACAGTCTGTTTATACTACTCATGGCTGTAATTTCCTTTGGTGCTTTCTTGACTTATGAATATAAACATTTCATTCCCAGTGAATTTTACTAAGAGCGTTATAAATGTTTTAGTTAGGCTAGAAAATGTTTCTTTTCTTTTGTTAAGACACACAGGATGCTTCTGTATTTAAGTAAGTTTTTTCTCAAAAATAGAGTTGAATTATTAGAAAAAGAAGTTGGAGCTTACTAAGGAGTACATAGTCCACAGAATGCACTCTGACACTCTTGTGAGAGTGTTTGGCTGTAGCCCTATTGCTGGGTTGCAGTCTGAATGACTACTGTGTGATAGACCTCACAATATTCATCTCAGTCAGTCACACAATCAGAGATAAAGATAAATTCAGGAATCTAGTTAGTTCTGTGACCTTCACTGGTGATGAATCCTATAGGCTCACTAGGTGCAATTCGAAGCATATTAAAAATAATTGCCTTTAGTTTAATGAAGTTTTTCTTTGCTTGAAAATTAAAACAACGATAAACACCTCAACACACTTGTTAGCAATCATTTCTTACAGGCTAGTTGCAACCTTGAAGAGTTGTTTGTTTTTTTCCCAATTGAAATGACATGTATAATATAGAATGCATAGGAAAGATTTTACTTTATTTTTTAGAACTATTCTTTATATGTTAGGAATCTTATATTTGCAATCGTGTATAATTCATTAAAATGTATTAAAACCTCTTCTAAAATTGCTTTTGCTCAGATTCATGATTTTAGTTTCTTGTTTGTTCAGCTTATTTGGCCATATGATTGCCATATTGCTCTGAGCACAAAAGCAACCACCCTGATACAAATTTCTTTTAAAGAACATTACATTATTATTTATATATTTGTATTAATAGACATATGGATTTATGCCAATGTGACAGAGACAAAAAATCCACAAAATGTAATGTCAACTAGAGGAATATTTTACTCAAAAGGAAAAGGAGAGTTTTTAATTACCATATTTTGAATTTATGTTTTTACCTGTATATACAAAGAGTTTGAAATAATTCTTAATTGAATCAGTTGCACAAGATGTATTTTTTAAAAAGTCACACAATTTTTCTTAGTCAGAGTTCATGTTTTCTGGTAATGGCGATACTATTACTGCTAGATTGTGCTGTTTCATAATTATGTTGGGACATATTTTTCGTGCTGTTTAATTACAGAAGCCATTCGCTTTTATCATTACGATTGCATGCCTTTGAGTTGTTTTCATAGAGTAGGATGAATTTTCACTGCAACATTCACACATCTGAGTGAACTAGAACAAGTATAAAGAGCCCTAAAATAAAATGCTAAATTCTGGGATTACATTGGTTTTTAACTATGCTATGCAGGGAACATAATTCAAGTTATGTGGGTTTTGGTTTACCCACTGATAAAAATATAGATATGAATTAATTATTAAAAATAGTTTATATATATATTTAGTTGCACAATTTAAATTAAGCCAAAAGAGATATATTCAATGAGATAACTGTACCAGAAACCCTATAGCAAGGGTAGGTACATGCTGTAATAGAATATGTACTTTAACAACTGCTCTTCTTCAGATAAGGCTATGGAAAAAAAATCATCTTTTACATTTAAAATGATAAATAAAAGCACGCAATGTTTATATTAAAAGTTATCCATCAATTTAAACACAAAGTTAGGTTAGTTACCATTATATACTAAAATAACACTTGCTAAGTCTTGGTTTTGCATCTGACATCAACTAGAGTACAGATATTTGAAGTTTGAAGGCTCTTGCTTTCCTTTAACTACATGAATACATCAAGGTTTATTCCATCTTTAGGCCTCTGCATATGCTTGTCTCTTCCAGAAATACTCTTTCACTTATTCTCACCACTTAGTACCTCCTATGGATTGTTCTGAATCAATTTAAATATAATCTCTGACCATCTTAGCTAAAGTGTCTGCTTTCTTTCAGTCATTTTATATAATGATAAACTTTATCTTCATGTTTGTGTTTATTGGCCCTGAAATTAACTTATTTATTCAGTTGTTCATTTGATTATTTTTTCTCTCTCTATTAAAACGTCAGCTCCTGGAAGTCAAGGAATTTGTCTCTTTTGTTTTTTATTCAGAGTTAAGTCCCTAATATTTAAAACAGTACTACATATATAGTAACTAGAAGAAAAGAAAAAAAAAGAAAAGTGTGTTGGTTTATGGAATTGGTCTAGAATTTCAATTATTCTCTATTGTAAGGTGCTTTAGATATGATCTCTCTCTCTCTCTTTCACACACACACATACACACACACACACACACACACACACACACACACATTTAGAAGACATCTATTTTGTCCCCTGGAAGGAAGCTGCAGTGTTGTCTGTAGATAATACCTGTGCTCAGTTTTGTAACTGCTGAAGCAAGCACCTAAACAAGTGTTCATTTCAAACCCCAACTTTTTCAACCAAAACTTGTAGCTAGAACTACTCTTTTCATCCTACCATTATACCATTTATATTCTTTGAGTATTTGTTTGTTCCATTTGCCAGCAATTGTCATCCCTTGGTAGATATTAAAGTTAATTGTGAACTGTTTCAGGAGATATGAACACTGACTTCCTCCATCAAAATTTTGATTCAGTATGTCTGGGTGGGCTTTGGTCTTTTTATTTTAAAACTTTCCAAATGACTTGTAAATTTGGTCTTATAGTTGGACACTACCACACTAGGCATCTTGAGCACTTTGACAAAAGATATACTCCCTTATTTATCTTTAAGAGTGATTAGCAATAGTAAAACTGGAAGAAAAAAAAAACGGAAATGGTGTGAGAACAAATGGTGAAACTATTAATTAAGCAGTTTACAAACTGATTATTTACCCCTTGAATACAAGATAGTTAATTACAATTCCTATATGATTTTGTATGGCCACGATAGTCCTAATCCTATGTACCAAACATAAAATGCTAGTTGTCAGTGCCATTAAGGAGAAAGAGAGAGGAGAGGAGAGGAAATTAAAGAACATATTAGGGAACTGACAGGAATTAACGAATGCTTCTCTTTGACAGTCAACTATATTTCTTACTTTGCCTTCCAGTGAACTCACAGTTTCCAAAATTGTATTTGAAAAGACATTGAACTAATTTCTTCCTTGATAATAAAACCCTGAGTGTTTCCAGTTAATTTATTTAGTTCTTTTGTAATGAAGGCCAGGAGGCTCTATCTTTTAAATTTATTTCTATCCGCTAATCCTATAATTTCAGAAAGGTACTTAAAACTTAGGAAAAACTTGCTTATTCATTAATTTACTTCAACTTAGCCAAAAGGAGTAATCTTAATATTCTTATTTATATAAAGTACAGTTAATATTAAATATTCTGAGACATATAATGAAAATTTTGTTCAATTTTCCCATATTCTCACCCAGAAAAGTCTCACTTGGGTATATTCACTTGTGTAAATTTACTAAATAGTTTTCCACTGCCAAACTGATGTATTGTGCTCTAGCTGCAAGCCAATATTTTATTTCTGCTATAATGCAAACATAGAAAACTCTGCAATTGTATCATGTTAAATTTCTGTATTTCAACATTATAGCTTTACCCAACTCCTTTATTTTATATACACCTAATTCACTAGAGTAATTGAAAGAAAGGCATGGAAACTTAGAAAAAAAAAGTGACCAAGGTGAAAAGCATTCTAGTAAATTTCACCATCTTGATGCAAAATAATTCTGTGATTTCAGGTTGGCCTATTTCTATTTTATATTTATGCAGTGTGAAACTATTTCCAATCTCTTACACTTTTATCTCCCAAAATATTTTTAAAATTTTCTATAGAAATTGTTTTCTTCTTTTCCTATAGAGTTTTAAAATCTTGACTTTTCTCTCTGGATTATCCCTACTAATAGTTCAGTTCAAGTTATTGCACCAAAAGAAGTTTACTGTCATCTTCTGTGTTCCTAACAATATACTAACTAATTATGATACATAAATGATGAATAAAATGAAGACCCCCCCAAAAATTTGCAATCTAATGAAAAATATAGACATGTAAACAGATTAATTTGATTTAATATTAGTGTAAAGAAATATATACATTCAGATTTCTATGGAAGTACAGAGACAGAGAAGTTAGTTACTAAAATGAGAGTGGGAAAGGAAATAAAGCAAGTCAAAAGAAGATACCTGGAAAACACATGTTTTAATTCACAAGAGGAGAGTGAAGAGTTAGTAAATAGACACCAAATGAATAATCATAGAGAAATGATAAGAAAAGAAGAGAAAGATGTTATATGAGTGATTTAGGAAAAAGTTTTAAGGAAGGGGGCATAGCTCAATAGCCCCTCAATATATTATATGCAATTATTTTTATCAATTACTATTCTAAATAATAGTGTATTAGGTTTCTCCAGAGAACCAGAACCAATAGGCTGTGTGTGTGTGTGTGTGTGTGTGTGTGTGTGTGTGTGTGTGTGTGTGCGCGTGCATGTTTATACGAGGGTACTTGAAAAAGTTAATGAAAAATTTTGTATTATCTTTTCATTCTATTTCTCCACAAACTTTTTAGAGTGTGTGTGGAGAGAGATTATAAGAAATTTAGCTCATGTGACTATGGAGGCTGAGAAGTCCTGAGATCTGCAGGGTGAGTTGGCAAGTTGGAGACCCAGGAGAGTAAATGAATACTTTCAGTATAAATCCAAAGACCTGAAAATCAGAAGAGTCAGCTGTAAGTTTCAGTCCAAAAAATGGCAGGCTTGAGACCCAAGAAAGCCAGTGTCTTTGGTCTGAGTCTCAGCGCAAACAGTCAGGCAAGAGGAGTTTCTTCTTTCTCAGCCGTCTCATTTTATTCAGGACTGCAGTTATTTGGAGGAGAACCACCTGCATCAGGGAGGGCAATCTGCTTTACTCAATCTGCCTATTCAAATGTTAATCTTATTCAAAAATGTTTTCACAGACACATTCAGAATAACATTTGACCAAACGTCTGGGAACTCTGTAGAATGGTCAAGTTGACACATAAAATTAAACCATCACAAATTTTAAATATTTATTTGTTTAATGTTTAGATAAAAAATAAGTATAAGTCCTTATAATACTTTTTTCTTGTACTTCAATAAAACATCTTGCTTTTACCTCACTCTGAAAACCACTACAGTAAGCTAGACTGCTGTTCAACAACAGTCAAAACAGACACCACAGCAATGTTATTGGTTAAGTAGGAGGCAGAACAGCTGAGAAAAATAGTAATTAGAAATTAGTAAAAGTTAACAATTAACTTTGAAAAGCAAATACTAGAACAAATGTTTTTAGTTTTCTCACTGCATGAGGAGAAGCATAATGATTGGGAAAGTTTTAATATATAATAAAAATTAATTATTGTATTAGAGAGTATGCATATAGCATGCAACATAGAAAATAAAAACATTTAGTGCTTTTTAGTCTAGATTAGAAAGTTTGGGCAATAACCTGTACTAATGGAAAAGGGTGGGGAACCACAATTACTTGATATAACTGGTACTATAAATGCTAGGTACTTTAAATGAATCTCATCATTTATGTTTGGATGAATTCTTTTAAACAAGTAGGGCTCATTAATTAAGATGTCATTGAATGCAAAAGAGCAAAATAAATTAATGGCAGTGGGGGCAGTGGATAAAAGGTATGCTAAGCTAGGAGAAAGATCACACACACCCCCACTCCTGCAAAAAAAAAAAAACATAAACATTAAATGAGACATCAAAAAGGGAAATAACGTATATAAATATGCTTAGAATAAAATGATATAATAGCACTTTTACACAAAGCATTGATGCAATCGCTCTTAAGCTCTATTTTTCATGATTTGATATTTGACTGATCCACTATGTATTGATTTATGGGAAAATAAAAGAAGTTGGACATGCTATTTGGCCCTAATCATTTTTTTAAATTATTTTAGAAAAGACAAAAATTTTATGTAGAGAGAGATAGATAGATAGTATCACATGCATAATTAGAAGACAAAACATAATTAGGTGTCTGGTAATAGAGGTTACTGAGAGTATCAACTTGGGAAGGGGTTAATTTGGGAAAATAATTTAAAGAAAATTACATTAAGTGAAATAAGCCAGGGACAGAAAGAGAAATACTTCATGTCTTTGCTTATAAGTGGGAGCTAAAAATAAAAATAAAAATAAAAATTAACAAATAAATTTTAAAAAGAAAGATACAACAATCACAATAATACATTGAACTTTTAAAAGAAAAGAATAAAACTGAGGTTACCAGAGCTGGGAAAGTGGGAAGTGGAAGCGAGGAAGGGAAGAATTGGCAAAGGGCCACAAAAATCAGTTACATTGTGTAATGCTGAATACACTAATTATCCTTACTTGACCATCACATATGGCACACAGGCATTGATATTCAATGCTGTATCCTTCAGATTTGTACAATCAACTATGTTCCAATATTTTTTTTTAAAAAGAAAATACTTTAATTGAGATTGGAAAAATTATGGAGTTAGCAGAGGATGGGACAGAAATTATAGTATTAGACTACAGCTCTGATTATAAAATTGAGTTAGCTGAATATATCAGACAAGTCATCTGTTAGGAAGAAAGATTCTTGTGGGGCTACCAGCCTAAATCATATTTAGAATAAACTCAAAGAGTAAAGGCTTTCTCATTTCTTACTGGAAGAATCTCGGAATTCTTCAACTTACTGGGGTCACCAGACAGAGCTGAATAGAAAAAAAAGTAATTAAATAAAATTATGGAGCCCTAGTTGGGTTTAGTTGCAGTTTGGATACAGTGGAAGAGAGAATTAAAACACTGGCTTTGAGATTAGATTTAAACATCTATAATTAAACATGAAAAAATTTTTAAAAGTCAAATATATTGAAAATGGATGGTAAGAATAATAGATATAGGAGACACAATAAACGTTTTCTAATAGTCATAGTTGAAGTCTTCTAAAGGGGAAAAGAGGAGAGAGAGTGAGAAAAAGAGAGAGAGAGAGATTGGGAAAAACAATTCTTGAAAATAAAATATCTGAAACTTGCACAAAGCTGAAAAATCTATCAAGCCATATATTCAGTTAACCCTATGTAACGCAAACAAAAAATGCAAATAAAACCATCCATAGTGACCTCATATTAATATGGGTAAAACTCAAGAACAAAGAGAAAAATCTTAAAAGTGCCACAGGAGGATTTACTTTGTTGGGAATGATGGAATATCAGGACCTGGATTTACCTCTTTGTCTGAAACAATAACAACAACAAAAACAACAGCAAAAGCCAGATAATTGCACAAAACAATGATTTTGGAGACAATAGACGTACAGACATCAAATTATAAAGGACAGTGATCCACTGTTCTCCACTGAGAGTTTAACAAATAAGGTGAGCACCACAATTGCTCAAGTTTGCTGTATCTAGAGAGTTAGCAGACCACGACACAGGGAGAGCGGAGGTCATGTGGAACCCAGCAGACTTTCAGAGTTCAGAAGATGCAGGGTCCTCCGTCCTTTTTCTTTGAGTATTCAGCACTATACTGGTCAATCCGTGCATATGAGGAAACTCCTCAGTCCGGAAAGAAACAACTAAAAAGGATTAGAAGGAACAGTGCCTGGCACTCATACAGAACAAGAAAAGAGTCTGTTTCCATAAGCCAGCCTAGAAAATTTTATAATTAACAAAATTGTATAAAGAATTCAAGGCAGTATTTCCTTAGTAGTAAAGAAAAATGATCACTACATTGAGCACTGCTGTGATCCCAACTCACCAAAGTTAAGCCCTATGCGTCAAAAGAATAAAAATATTTTCAAGAAATTTATCTGCATCATGGAACAAAGCTCACAAAGATGTATAAGAATAAAAGATATCCATCAACCAACAAGGTAACGACACAATGCCTACCAACCAATCAAAGATTCCCAGACATGAAAAGAGTTAGGATAAAAATAAAACCATATAGGGAGAAAAATCAAACAATTAAAACAAACTCAAAACTAGCACAGATGTGGCAATTAACAGAGAAGGACATTAAAATACTTATTGTAACTTTATTCCACACATTCAAAATGTTAAATAGAGACTCGGGACTTATTAAAAAGATCCAAATCAAATGTCTAGAGATGAAAAATACAATGCATGACGTAAAAATTATACTGGGTGGTATTAACATCAGATTATGCATTGCACGAGGAGAGATGAGTGGCATGAAAGGTGTAGCAGTAGAAACTGTCAAACATGATACATAGAGGAAAAAAGAACAATAAAAGAAACAACAGCTCATCAGGGAATTGTGAGACACTTCACGAGGCCTAAAACACGTGTAACAGAGTCTGTAGAAGAGAGGAGAGAGGGGCGAGCAGAAAAATAAATAAACAAATAATAACTATTTTTTTTCCAAATTTGATACAATGAACCCCCAGATTCAGAAAACCCATGAAGCCCAAACACAAGAAGTGTGAAAAAGACTACACAAAGACACACCAAGACCGAAAATCTCAAAACCAGTGATTAAAAAAAACATTTTTAATACAGCCAAAAAAAAAGTGGGAAATTTTATGTACGGAAGAATAAAACTAAGCATGAGGATATATTTCTTACTGGCAACAGTGCAAGCTAGAAGACAGTGAAGTAATATCTTTACAGAAAAACAAATAAACAAAAAACATCAAATAGAATTACACAACCAGGGAAAATATATTTCAAATGCAAAGACAAAATAAAGACATTTTCAATGTTAAAAAGTCTGAAAATATTCATCACTAAAAGATTCACAATGCAAGAAAAGTTGAAGTTTTTCGGGCAAGAGGAATACACACACAATCTGAAAGAAATCTGAATACACACAAAAGAGTGAAGAACAAATGGAAACTCTATTGGTAAATCTATATTGGTAAATATGTAATATTTTCCTTAATACTTAAATCTCTTTAAAGATAAGTACCTTTTTAAGTAAAAATAGTAATAATGTGTTAGAGATTGTAATACATGGTCAGAAGGAGAAATGGAAAAAAATTGTTGTATACTTGGAAAAGCTGCAAGATTGAGGAAACCACAGGATAAAATAGTTTTACAGTTGTTTATAACATGACATAAGCTTCTCTGATGCTCTTTATCAGGTTATGTAACCCAGAAGATTCAAATCCACAATAGTTGAAAGTTCTTTGTGAAATCCCTGGCAAACACTAATGTAAAAGTCACAAATCTGACTCATGGCATTTTGGAAACAGAACACACTTTCTCCCCAAAGACCTACTAAATAACTGTTCCTCGTTGTTTGTTGGACCCACTAGAAACTGAGCACCTGGCTAGAGGACATCATCTGACTATGAAATTCACTATCCTTCTTAAAAGTTGGGTATAAGAACCAAAGTCATGAGGCTTAATCAATACAGAAAAAATACACACAGTGGTAAGAGTATATTTGGCATTGGTCACAAACAGTTCTACATAGCATAAGTAAATTATACAAAGCGATTGACACAGGCACCAATTTTACCTACCCTTATTGTACCAATCCCTCTTCAACACAATGCTTTTTTGTCTACTGGAAGATTTCATATGACCAGCTTGCAAGAGAGGATAAACACAGGTCAGGTTTAGAGAGGTTTACTTGAAATGTAGAAGTGGGCTAAAAATGAAATGTTGACACACTGGAACCTCACTCATTGGTGTCCATAAAGGACAGTGATGAATGAAAATCATTCAGTTGGACAGAGATACAAGCAGTACATATAGTGGGAAGGAAGAACGAGTCTGAGGTAAGGAAATATACTCAACAAGAGGATAATAAATGTGTTGGTTGGTTGATCAAGTATCAAAAAGACACACAACTAAAAGATCATAAACAAAAGGTGCTGGGTAAAAACAAGTGATTGGACCTATAAAAGTGAGTAAAAAGTCTTTGTATCTTTTCATTTCACTATCAAATCACACCAGAGAGCATCCGCTGTAGAGGAATTACTCAAAAACTAGGTAGACAAGATGAATTTGTAGTAGCTCTCAGTTAATCTCTTTTCTTGGGTATGCCGATGCTTTTGCAAGGAGCAAAAATGAAGCAGCGTGGTAGCACAGGGAGAGGCCATGAGAGTGTTAACAAAATGGATTATTTGACACCAAGGCAGATTTAACTATTACTGTTACTCAATACCCATCCTGACAAGGAGCAATGAATGATGCCAGTTTCCTCATCTGATACCATCTTGTGAAAGGACCAACCTAAGACTCAGAGGAAAGTTAATTACATCTGCTCCTTTCAACCTGGGAAGATTTAGTGATTCATCTTTACTGGAATTGACACTTGCTCTGGATATGGGTCTCTGCCTACAATTTCTCTGTTAAAATCACTACGTATAGTGCCTGAATTATATTCATAGGATTCCACATGGGATTTCATATGGGATTCACATTCAAAGGACATACTTTATGATGAAGGAGGTGCAAAACTGTGCACGATCACAGGATCCATTGATTCTGAACATCCTCATTCAGAAGCAGTCATTCTAATAGAAAAGTGAAGTAGTCTATTAAAGATCCAGCTAAGGTAGGGCAGGGTGTTCTGAGATTAGGGTGTTGTCCTCTAGGATGCAGTTTATACATAGAATAAATATAAAATGTTAAGTTCCTAATATCTAGAATACACAGATTTGAGGAGATTGGCCCCTCTCATCATGATTCACAGTGCCATTTTTATTAATTTGTGATTCTCATCTTGAAACAGATTACATTCTTTAAGTGAGTCTGTAAGGACACAGTAAGGTCCAGTGAGCTTGAAAATGTTACTTCTACCTGGCACTTATGCCAGCAAACCAAGAAAGAAATTATTCTAATAAAAGAGTAAATTTAAGGTCTGGAGCTAGGATTAGTGCTACATATTAGAAATTAGTGCTAAATATTAGATGAGTAGGTCTGAAACTCAGTGAATGTATATAGGTAACTCATTGCTTCTTTGCCTGGTGATGATAATGGCTGGACATCAACATCATGACTAAGGGTTTGGATTCCACAGGTTAGCCTAGCTGCAATGCTGAAAAAAATTTTTTAAAAATCTAAGAATGAGATGATGAGTATTAATTACGACTTTGAAACAAGTTGCAGTAACAGGGACTGTAGTTGTTCCACTACCATAATTAAGTCTGTCATTGAGAGATTTCTGCACCTTGAAGGCAATATGACAGAGAAGATTTATTAATAAAAGCATGAATTGTGGCAAGTGTCTTTGTGGTCTCAACCACATCCTTTCAGCTCACCATGATTGTAGTTGCAGTTGTGGCGGATTCTGTAACCTCAATTTCCTCCAATCTAAAATGATAATTGTTCATTTTTCCATTTTTTTCCTTCAGGGCCTTCTCTAAAACCATAGGACACCATTCATCTAGTACCCAACGAGAAGCCCAGAATTGATGGTGTAAGATAGGACCCGTGGGGTTTATCTTCAATCGATGGGCAAGAAGAACTGATGGGTGAATGCCCCAATCTCTCGTCTTTAGAAAGACGATATTAAAAAAGATTCTGTATGCTTCTCTAAGATCACAGAAAACTTTAACCCTAGCTACCCAGAGTAAATATTTCAATAGTATTCTTTTAATTTTGCTTTTCTTCATTATCTGTATCATTCTGCCTACTTCCAACTCTACCTCTACGCATCTTGCAAATAAATTACATGCATACCAGTTCTTATCTAAGATCTGCTATGGGGAAAATCGAAACTGAGAAAGGGCCGTTATTTTGCCGTTGTATTTCCAGTTTTTATGATTAGTCTTGGTATATGGTAATTCTCAATGGTTGTTTATCCCCAAGTAAGCAAGGTCATCTACCATGGGAAGGAAAATATTTAAGAAGCCATTTATTCTATTGGACTTCCAATCAAGGTGGCAGAATAGATGACACCCAGCATTATCCTCTCCCACAATCAACCAATTTACAATTATTAAAAAAACCCAACAACTGCCAAGCTACAGCTCAGGGGAAGAAGAGGAGAGACCTATGAAGTTCATAAAGTTGGGAGAAGTCACAATATGAGAAAGAAAGTACCACTCCAACTGTTTCAAGCCCAGACCACTTCAAGGCTGGCACTGGTGAGCGCATGGAGCAAGAGCTGCAAAAGCCACTTTTGTGCCCTTTATATGAAGATGCTTAGAGGCTGCAAGGGAGAAGGGGGCCTTGGTGGCCCCCAGGCCAACAAGACCACTAACAGGGTTCCCATTGACCCACATAGGAGCAAGGGGCAACAGGCAACTGAAAAAAGGAGCCACTCAGAGGCCAGTGAGTCATTATGAATGACTATCACTGAAGACTTTTAGAGAGGGGGTGGGAAAGATGGACCCACTGGGGGATCATTGGGGTACATTTTGGACAGCTGACCTGCCCTCCAATCAGCACAGGACCACACAGTGGAGACTGCTCAGAAATATAGAACTGCAGGGGTGCAATTTGCTAAAAAGTCTTAGGCCCAGACCATAGTTTCCACACAATCAAGGTGTACCAGACCTCGCAAGACCTGGAAGTGCTTGCAAAGTTAACAATTCAAACCTGAGTTGCACAAAAAGCCTTCACCAGAGAATTAGCAACCAAGCAACAATTTAGCTCAACCACAGGGCTCGACTGCTGATTCCCACAGTAAGTTCCCCTGTTTTAGAAGTAATCTAAGGGCCACAAATTAGTTCCAGTGAAGAGTTTAAGCAGTGGGAAAAACAAATAAATCAACATAGAACTGAAAGAAAAAACCCAAAGATCCAAGACAAAGTTCTGATATTAACCAGTAAAGGTATAACATCACCAAAGATCACCAGTAAAACCTAAAAGGACCAAAAGCCCCCAGACTCCCAAGGCAGGGTAGGGGAAGGGCTGAGGGCCTCAGCCACAACCTCACAACATCCACATCCAACCCTGAGATGAACACCTTGCAGCTGCCAGAAGCTCCCTGTGCTCCCCAGCTGGGGTCGTGGGGTTGGCCGAGGGCCTCAGCCACACGTCCCCTATGTCTGCATTCAGCCCAGTGTTGACCACTGAGCCACCTCTAGAAGTACCCTGAGCTCCCGAACTGGGGAAGTGGGGGGCCGAGGGCCTAGACCACACCCCCTGACGTGTCCACCCAGTGCAGTGATGTCATAAGTTCCCCAGGCTCCCAGGGGGGAGAGAACTAAGGGTCCACATCTAGCCATTTGAAGTCCACATCCAGCCCAACCATGACCGAGCTGCTGGCGGAAACCCCCTGGGCTCACTCCCCTTGTGGAATAAGGGGGTTGCCATGAGCCTGGACCATGTCCCACCTTCCTTCTTTCCTCCTTCTCCCACCCTGTCCCCCTCTCCTTTCACCTCTCTCCCTCTCCCCTACTGCTCTGCAACATCTTAGAATGAAAAATAATAATAATGATAAATAAATAAATAAAAGAAGCCATTTATTCTGAGTGAAAACAACAAAAACAAAACATTATCTATGTGTCCTTCAGTTTTTTTTCTGAACAGCGCACAAATTAGAACGAAGTAGAAGCCAGCATAGATCGATAGATCGGTACTGATGGATACTAAGCAGAAACTCAAAATATAGATGAAGAAACGAGAAGAAATAAGGAAAAGCAGTAATAGTTTTAAAGTATGGTAAAAAAAAAAAAAATTAAAATGTGACTCTCATTTTCTTTCTCTTTATCTCTCCCCTCTTCACCACTCTCTTTCTAATTTCTATTTGATTCATACACCTGAATCATTCTTCTGTTCCTCTGCAGATCACTCTGCTGTTATGGCTGTTCTTGATTTTCCTTGCAATAGCCTGATGGACTTTCATAGCTCAGGTCTTATATCTGTTTCAAGTTCAACTTCACAACTGGAGTGTCTGAGCTGCAGATTTTAATTGACAGAAAGCAAGTCTTCTTGGACTGACTGTGGCTATAGAAGTGGGTTCCAGATTCCGCTGCCTGTTCAGCAGTGCTTAGAAGAGCAGAATCTCAGGGGGCCATAGGGAGTTCTCTAAAAAGGAAATACGAGAATAAGAAGAGAATGATTGCCAAACATATCTCACAGCAAAATAATGTTTTGCAGTTTTGACAGTGAATCTTTACTTCTGTAACTACAAATGTTAAATAAATAATATAGCATTATCTTTGTATAAACAAGTGATTCTTTGAAGCAATTACTTAAGAAAATTAGAATTAGAATTTCACTGTTTAAAAAGATTTACTCTGTAATTTTTTGGTATAGCTATGTATTTTTATTGTCTTTGTACATTCTGTGGATATTATAGCTAGTATAAATGTAAACCATCTTCTCTAATACTAGTGCTTTAAAAAGAAATCCAGAAAATTTGGTATTTGTGTATTTGTGTACATGTAATGCCTAATAACATATTAATAACTATATTACATATAGTATATATTTAAATAAGGATAAGCAGCAAATATCAAGCAAAATATTTTTTTGGTAAAATTTTAATAAAAACATTGCTAAATTATTGTAGCTATTCTAGTCCTAAAATAGATTATTTTTAAGCAAAACTGAATATGCCTTATGAAGGTTGGCTGAAAAGTTCAAAATCTCCTTGTTGAAAAATTGGTTCATCACTGTGTCACAGATACAAATTTGCCTGTTTATACTATTGTGAGACCATAATACACTATGTATTTTTTTTTTTAATTTTTTGCTTAGTAAGGATGACTGATTAAGGGTGCTACATAAAAAGTGTTGTCCTTCTGGAATTTAATTAATTTGACTTTAACTCAAGACAAGAGACTCTGCTAGCTGTCAAGTACTATTTGGATGTCTAGCTAATTAAAACTCTGAGGAAGCCTATTAAAATTGTTCAAAAGCAAAACCCCCTTTAAAACATCTCCAACATTGCCACACACAAACAGAGATGGTTATATTATTGCTCACAAATATTGTTTATTGCCTTTGCATTGAAAATGAGCCAGAATATGTCATCTACAGCCCACCTAAGGGATATTGATAATGAGTCTTAGTCTTTATATATGCACATGCTCAAGTTGTGTACACACAAAGACTGTAAGTTAATTTATATGAGAAGCTTTCTTCTCTACAACATTCTCTGCAGGATTATAGCTATGGCTTTGAGATATGGAAGCTCTCTTTCTCTCTAAACTTACCACATAGGCTGTATTGTCTGGAAAGTTAGCTCCAAATTCATAAACCACATAGGCTGTATTGTCTGGAAAGTTAGCTCCAAATTCATAAACTATAGCACTGAAGAAGGAGACTATAAAACCCTTTCTGGCAGGAGGAATTCATTTCTCTGTAGAGTGACATCTGGAAACGAGTTCTTAATGTTTCAGCAGCAGCGATGCCACAGTAATTCCTGGAAAAGACAATCAAACTGTCCCTGAGAGTGCTAGCAAAAATTTTTACTTGTTTATAACTTCGTATATATTGTATTATTTCTAGTACAGTAACAAGCACTAAGTTTCTGCTTTATAAACACTGTTTAATAAAATGGCCTAGTCTCTATGGCTTCACCAAACAAATGTATTATGCTTCATGTTAGCATTGGTATAAAGGATAAACTTCACATCCAAGAAGGAATAATTTGGGAGTCAGTGGTCATGAAATTATATAACAATATTTATATGTGTGTGCACAAATAATTTTTTTGAGAAGAAAGGCAATGTTCTCAAGATTTTCAAAAAAGAGCTTTATTGTTTAGGACATTTGATTGTTTTTTGCTAAGAAAAAAATCCTGTTCAAAATTGTGTAATTGAAAAGGGAGAATACTTTATCAATCAAATCAAAAAAATGGGAGAAGCCATTTGTTGGTCTTAGGGAGGACTGGAAACAGTAAATTTGTTTATTTTCTCTCTACCCCCATTTCACTCTAACCTTTATTAATTCTGTGAGTTAGCTTGTGTTAGAAGCTCTAGGCCCAAATTTTTCTAGACTTTCATTCAGTAAAATAAAACAAAAACAAATCTTTTTCCTCACATTCACAAGTTTTGATATCCTAGAGACGACATCTATTAGCCCAGTTTGAATCATTTAGTAACTCTTTGGCAAGAATGTCTAGGGAATTTGTTACATGGAAAAAGACAGTGGTCAGGCAAAATTATCAATGCTGCCTCATACAGGGTTCATTATCAAAGTGGCATTAATCAACTATTTGAAATGAAGAATGTAAGAAAGAGGAAATTCTGTAGGGGAAGATTTAAATTGTTGGTAGTGTAAATTCAAACACTCTGAAAGATAAATGTAAGATGATGGTGAGATACGCAGATATAGATATCTGCAAACAATTGGCAGTTCAGGTCTGGAAATTGGAATGCAGTCATCAGCATAAAGACATGTGCTTTATAATGTGGATAGGACCACCAAGTGAAAGACTACAAGGGCTTAAAATGGAAGAACTTAAGGCAGAGTGAAGGATTAGCAAGGTTCAAGAAATAAGGGAAACAGGAGAATGTACTGCCACAAAAGTCAAGGATTAAGCGAGTTTTCGGAAGGTCATATATGAAAGAGTGGACAAATATTCCTACAAGAGCATGCTGCATAATTAAGGACTAAAAAAATTTCATTAGAATTGTTTATTTAGTGAGCTTTTGTTAGTGGGTTTGGGAGAAAGACAATTTAGAGTAGAGTGAATGAATATTTTTTAAAAAGTGTGCATGAGTGGTGACTGTAAAAGACATTTTTCTGAAATCTCAAAGTTATAAAAAAAAAATTGGAAGATGGGAAAGAATTTAGGAAAATACTAAGGCAGAGACACTGGCAAATAGAAGATAAAAGATTCCAGGAAAAAATGAGAGATTAAAAAACATGAAAGAAACTATAACTAGTACAGTAGACTCTGGAAGAGAAGAGAAAAATTCAATGAACCAAACAGATAAAAAGGTTAATAATAAAAATTTAAAAATATAATATTCAAATAGACAATTGTTCAAAATTGTTGAAAATCGTGAAACCATAGGTTCAGGAAAAAAATGTATCTCAAGAAGAATGAAAGAAATAAATCTACATTAAGCTGCCTGGGAATCACAGCAAAGTAATACTTTTAAAAGCCAACACAGAGAAAGACATATCAACTATAAAAGAATCACAGTCCAGGAGAAATATTCTGAGGAAAAACAAAATATACTTTCAACTAGAATTGTTTAGTCAACATACCTAAAGTTCAAGAACAAAAGTGAAAAAAAAAAAAATCACAGATTAAAACAACAACAAAATTAAAATGAGGGAAACAAATTACCAAAGAAGTTAAGAAAGGAAAGTGAAAAGAAAATAATTCTAGAAGTCTAGAATGCAAGAAAGAGAAAATAGAATGCATGGTAATGATTAAAGCAAGTTCAAACAAACATTGCCTATTTACAAATAGAATAGACACAAAAAGTAAGAATTAGAAAATAGTACATTGTGTATGTACATGTGGGGGAAGGGGAACAAAAAGTGACAACATTGAAATACTTTACAGCAATATCATCTAAATCCAGGCTAAAGTGTTCTAAATTCCATTTTTTAGGAGGGGACTAGAACAAGTTATAGTTCAATTTCATGTTAAATACTTTAGGTTAGTATACTCAGAAATAGTTATTCTACTTCTGGGGATCTTCACTGAGTAACTAAATGAAAATACAAAAAGCAAAAAAAAAGTAAAAATAAAATCTGTGGGTATTTTATAAGCAAATATCAAAATTATATAATATCCAACATAGCAAATGATAATATATTTTCATAAAGCACAATATTATCAACTATTTTAAACTGTTATAAAACAACATAATAAAAAGGAAACAAAATTGATTTTTATATCCATTATAACTATTTTAAAATATAGAAAGAATAAGACCATTTTCACCAAAGATAATGACTGTTAAGAAAATATGTCACTAAGCTTATTTTGTTTATCTTGGCTAGCAAGACTAAGCATTTTTTAATGTATGTGTGTATATTCTATACTCTTTCTGTTATAAACCTGCCTTTTTCTTTTAATAAAAATACATTTTTCATATATTTTAGTCATAATTTTATTCAATATGAGTGCTTTTTCTATCACAGAACTTACTATTCTGTTACCTCTTTACACAGTCTTATCACTATGTCTGACGCCTTTCTTACATAATCGGGTATCATTGCAATAGAGCTTCCCTACAGGAAGCTGAAAACTATATAAATCCCCCCTGCAGATCATTCATGTTGTAGAAGTCCAATGCGCTATCCATTGCGCAACAGAGCCACGCTCATTCATGTTGTAGAAATGCTACTTTTCTCAGACTGACTGTAATGGCTATGCCAGAGTCAAAGGATACAAATATTTGTAGTAGACCTGTCCCTCATTTTGTACCCCTAAAATGTGTTTGAGAGGGGTGTTGGGCTGGCATAGTAAAAAATTATGATAATGTTATGATAGTTCCAGTCACATTTTAAACCAAAGTGTTATGATATAATCTTCATTTGCACATTTCCTCATGAGGTGGTGGTATATACATTTTCACATATCATGATTTAAATAAATATTATTTTAAAATATATAAAATAAAAATAACAATTGAAATATTAAGTCAATTTATGAGTCAATAGACAACGTGTACCATAATACTGTCTATAGGAAGGTAAAAAAGAAAATATAATTTAAAAAATCAAACTGTCGGGCTGAGGTAATTTGTACTCTGTAAGTGTGTAGAGCGGAGCAGACTGTACAGTATGGAAGTGTAGTCAGGCAGCTAGAACATGTACTGATAACAGGCAAGCATAAAAGGTAGGATGACAGACACATACATCATTTTAGTGAAGTTAAATAGAACAGATTAAAATTAGAATTTTAAATATATGTAGCTATAGATATATACAGAGATAGATGGATAAAATATATAACTGGGAAATATATATTATTACATGTGTTTATGTGAACACACACGTACCCACATGGATGTATATCTATCCATATAAATCTTGTCTATTAATAGATCTATTGATATGTCTTTTAATATGCTATTATTCCCATTTATATATCTAAACCAAATGTAAACATTTTAGGTGAAGGCTCTAATTGACTTAGGTTTCAAACCTTTCATTCTAGGAGTCAAAATAATTTAATACAAATTACTTTAATAACCTAGACTGACTCAAGACTAAGTTTTAGAATATCTGTGACAGTTAATACCCTCATAAACATATATTAGGAATCTTCAACTCATATTGTTTTGGCCAGTAAATTCCTGAAAATCACACACACACACACACACGCACGCACGCACGCACGCACGCACGCACACACACGCACGCACGCGGAACCTAAGTTGCACTAGTTTAAATAAATCAGAGGAAGCGCATCAATTCTCTCAAACATCACAAGAAAATTACACCGGATATTCAGTTATTACCACACTTTTTTTTTCTAATGCTAATCTTCTCCTGTGAGTTGGCTTTATCCTCTCTAACATTAAACGATCTTTGTCTAAATGGCCTCTATGCTCTCTAATTTTACATCTCAGAGTACTCACCACTAGATAAGTGCTGAATGACATTTTGGCCCAAATATAGAAATTCCATGGAAGAATTGATTAGCTTAGCTTTGAGAAGAATTCAGTGTAATAGGATACTATATAAATATTTAATATTTATTATATATATATTATATATATAATATTATATTATAATATAGGATACTATATAAATATTTAACCACCACATGACCACAGGATAGATCCATAAAATCACTAAGAAGGGATGTTTAACAGTCTGAAGCAGGGAAAGAATATATTAGAAAATCATCCATGCATTCATCATGCATTAGTATAAATTCAATATCTAAATCATCAAGAGTCATGTGTGCTATTCAGGAATAATCAGACATTGCGTTGTCAACAGACAGGGGAGGAAAATGGCCAAACTGGTATGTAGGTAAGTAATAGATTTGTGGAAATATTCTAAAGATAGGGAAAATAGTGAAAGGCTAAAAGCATAGTAAATAACCAGAACCAAGACTAAAGCATTGATACTACCTGTAGGGAGCAGTGAATATATCAGTAAGTGACAAAAATCAGCAAAAATCGGTGCTCGTTTTAATGGGGAAGGAATTCTGAAGTAGTAGGAGGAACCAAGAAAGTTTTTAATATCAGATTGGGTGATTGGGTGCATGTATGTAAATTAAATTACATAGAGTTTATGAGAGAAGGAGCAAATGGAGGTATCCCATGGAGATCCTGCAAGGGATAACAATTTATCTCAGATATACTGATTTTGAGGTCTTCATGGAAACTTACATGGTGATATCCACCAAGCAGGTGGATATATATTAGAATAGTCAATGAGTAAGAAACATGAGCTGCAGATTCTACTTAGGAGTCCTCAGTCCACAGATACCACAAGAATAACTGAGACTGAGAGGCCATGTTGTCTTTTCACTTGAATCACTTTTCTAGAGGCTTATCAACTTTACCAGTTTTTTTCCCGAAAAGTCCCATTTTTGCTTTTGTTTAATTTCTGTATTTTTAATTTTCTACTTTATAGACTTCTGTTCTTACTGCATTATTTTTTTTTTTCCTCTTTGGGTGTCATTTCCATTTCCATATTTCTCCCTCTTTTTAATTTTCTAAAGTGGAAGCTTACATTACTGCTTTCAAATGTCATCCTTTGCTAATATAATCATTTAAAATCATATCATGTCGTTTAAAATATTTTCTAAATGCCAAAAAGTATTTTATTTTTATCACCAATGAGATACCAGGAAGTCTGTTATTTAACTTCAAAATATTACAAAATGTTCAGCTTTCTTTTGTTAATGATTTGTGACAATTTCATTTTGGCCAGATAATTTATTAGTATGATTTCAATCTTTATAAATTTTGCAACTATTGTTTTACAGTGCAACATATGGTCTATCTTGTTGAACATTTTATGGGCACTTGAGAATAATGTATCTTCTGTAATTATTGGATGTATGCTCTATAAATTTTAATTCAGTATCATTAGTTGATAGCATTGTTCAAATATTTGTACTCTTATTGACACACTGCCAATTTACTATATTAATTAGTGAGAGAAGTTCCTTAAATTGTTCAATTATGATTATATATTTATCTATGTCTCTGTTTAGTTCTACAAAATTTTGCTTCCTGAATTTTGAAGTTTTTAAGTTAGATTTATATACATTTTAGATATTTAAGTTTTCTTGCTGAATGGACATATTTATCATGATCTGTTATTATTATTTATCTTTGGGAATATTCCTTGTCTTGAAATTCCATATTTTGAAATTAAAGGAGTAACATTAGCTTCTCATGCTTTAGTGTCTTCACATTGTACTATTCTTTGTCATTGAAACTTTTGCCCATCTGTGTCTTAATATTTATTTATTTACTTATTTATGTATGTATGTATGTATGTATTTATTGTTGTTCTTTTCTCTTTTTTATTTATTAAGAATATTCATGAGATACAAAGCTAATTGGTGTCTTAATATTTAAAGTTATTTCTTTAGTCAACATATTGTGGGTCATACTTTTTTATGGAGTCTGACAGTCTATCTTTTGACTGGAGTACTTTGTGAAATTACATTTAGTGTGAGAATTGAGATGACTGGTTTCAGGTTTGTCATTTTACTATTTATTTTCTGTTTTGCCTGTTTTTTGTTTGTTTTTTTGTTTTGTCCTGCTTCCCTACCTCAAATTAATATTACATTTTACCTCATGTATTGATCTTCTTAGCTATACCTTATTGTGCTAGTTTCTAATAATTACACTAGAAGTATTAGCATTTTAAATAAGCATCATTAAATTATAATAGTTGACTTTAAAATGGCATTACACTACTTCATAAAAATTCTAATGTTTTATCACAGTTTCTAATTCTATTTATCTTATTTTGTGCTCTTGTCTTCATATATTTTACCTCTTTGTAATATAAAAACCTCACAATATATTGTAATTTTTTCTTTAACCAGTGGAAGATTTTAAATATTTTAAAATATAAAAAATAAATATATGTTATATTTGTATAAATATTTATAGTTTCTATAGCTATCCACGACTTTCTGGATATTTGGGCTTTCGCCCAATATAATTTCTCTTTAAACTTAAGTATTTCTTTAGCATTTCCTTTAATACATGTTTCCTGAGATGAATTCTTTCTACTTTTTATCTGAAAATGTGTTTATTTTATCTTATTTTGTAATGGTTTTGCTGAATGTTCTGTGCTGTATTTTCAATGAGCCATAGATGACTTGTAGCAGTAATTAGGTAATTACTAAATTATACAATTAAAAAATTGTATTAAATTATTAAAAACATAAAGCTAATCCTACAAATACTTAAACATTTAAATTATCAGCAAAAGTCATATACCTGAACGGCCAAATTAGTGGTATGTTTTGATGCAAACATCTTCAAGATGATCTCTCAAGTTGAGAGAGTTAAATATAAGTAACCTAATCACAGTTATACCATGGTTGCCTTAGATTGGTTATATTGTTTGATGATGGCAAGTATGATTATTGAATCATTACTGATTAATGAGCAAATGAGTCTTTTGTTATTGTAGTTTCTTGGAATTGTGAGGATTTTTTTTACACGTATGCAAAAATAATTCAATGTTTACATAAATGTAGGTTTTATAATCATTGAGTATCATAATAAGAGTCATTTAAAATAATTTTTAGACTTGATATCTCTGATAAAGAGAAATTTGGGAAATGAAAAATGATCAGAAATTTTCTTTTCTTCTTACACATATCAATTTGTTAAAGCCTAAAAGTAATTTATCTTAAAGAGCTTATTCTGAAAAGTACAATAGATAGCTTGAAATGCTAAATCTTTGTGTGGTGGATTACTTTTATCAGAAAAAGGACAGGAAATGAAGCTTTGAAGAAAGACTAATTATAGGAAAGCTTAAATATAGCAGTGGTTTTCTTCTTTAAGGCTCCCACTCATTTTACTTAAGACTCAGTTGAGGAACTTCCAGTCTATATGGCAGAATAAATAGTCCCCAGCGTCACTGTATACCACAAGTCAACCAATTTACAGCTATATAAAAGGAACGACAGCCAAGCTGGGGCTGCTAGAGCTCAGGGGAAGAGGAAGAGAGACCTACAGAGTACATGAAGGTGGGAGAAACCATGATGAGAGAAAGAAAAAAACGCTCCAACCATTTCAAACCCTGGCCATTTCCAGGCTGGAGTTGCTGATTACACAGAGCAGGAGCTGGCAAAAGCCGCAGCTGTGCCCTTTGAATGAAGTTACTTGGAGGCGGCAGGGGAGAAGAGGGCCTTGGTGGCCCCCAGGACAGCAAGACCACTAATAGGGTTCCCATGGACCCACATAAAAGCGAGGAGCCACAACAACTGAAAAACAGGAGCCACTCAGAGGCTAGTGAGTCATCACAAGGGACCAGAGCACGGCTCTTCCCATGGGAAATGTTTGGAGCATGGGCGGTGGGAGAGATGGGCCCACCGATAGAACACGGGCACAGCAAGACAATTGATCTTACCCCCAGTCAGCATAGGACCACTCAGAGGAGACTGGTCAGGAATACAGAATTGCATGGGGTGCAGTTTGATGATAAGACTCAGGCCCAGACCAGAGTTTCTACACAACCCAGGTGCACCAGATCTCACTAGACCCAGAAGTACCTATAAAGTCAGCCATTAAAACCTGAGCCACACAAAAAGCCTTCCCTGGGGAATCAGCAGCAAAGCAGCAAATTAGCTCAACCACAGAGCTTAAGTGGTCCCCACAGGATGTTCCCCCACTTTAGAAGTAAGCAAAAGACAACAAATTAGTTCCAGTGCAGAGTTTAAGTGGTGGGAACAGCAAATATTCCAACACAGAACTGAAAGAAAAAACAAAGTACACACAGCTAGAGACAAAGTTTGTTATTAACTAGTAAAGGTCTCATTTCACCAAAGAACACCTATAACACCTAGGAGTACCTGAAATTCCCTGGGCTACCAAGCCAGAAAGGGGCAAAGGCTAGGGACCTCAGCCATGCCCCCTCACACCTGCAACCAGTCCCAAGGGTGGGGGCCTCAGGCCTCAGCTCTACCCCCTGACATGCACAACCATCCCAGAAATGACCAAAGAGCTGCTGCAGGAAGTGCCCCAGGCTCTCCCGAGCTGGGGTGGTGGGAGGCCAAGGGCCTCAGCCACACCCTCAAACACCCACAACCAGCCCAGTGACAACCACTGAGCCACCTCACGAAACTCCCAGGCTTTCCCCAGCCAGGGTGGTGGGGGACCAAAGGCCTCCATCACACCCCTCCAACATGCACAACCAGCCCAGTGATGACTACTGAGTCACCTCAGGAAGTGCGCCAGGCTCTCCTGAGCTAGGGTGGTAGGAGACCGAGGGCCTCAGCTATGCTCCCCAGACACACACAACCACAGCAAGAAGGGCCCCAGGTTTCAAGCTGGGGTGGTGTGGGGTGAGAGCTTTTGCCACACCCGCCGATGTCTGCACCCTACCCAGCAATGACCAAGACACCGCTGGAAACCCCCTGGTCTTCCCTGTGGGAATAAGGGGGGTGCCACAGGCTTCAATCCTGCCCCTTTTCCTTCCTCCTTCTTCCATTCCATTTTCTGCTCTTTCCCCCCTCCCCATCCCTTCCAACTGCTCCGCAAAATCATCATAGAATGTAAAAAAATAATATTGATTTTAAAAAAAGACTAATGTCATATACATCAGTCAACAAAATAAAAATGGCGTTAAGAAAATGTTTCATGTTATAATCATTTTAAGTTATATACATTTTTACCTATGTTAGAGGTTTTTACTTATTTTTATTGTATATTATTTAATAAAATTAAAGATGACAAAAATCTAAAACTTTAATTTCAGACCCTTCCTATATTTCACAATATTGTGATCTCTTAAAGGAAAATGGGAGTGAGAAAAAATCCTTAGCTTTGAAAGGTTACTATTCCAAGTAAAAAGGGGCAGGAGTAACAGAAAGTCAGCTGTTTTAGTTTTATCAATGTATGAGTTAGAATAGGGAAGCAAAGCAGAGGTTTTTTTTTTTATTTCCACATTTATAAATCTTTACATCATTTTGATTTATACAAATTTTTGTACACTGTACACATTTGTCCTAAAATAAAATTACAATAATTCAAGAAAAAATCATGTATCGAGTATACAAAACTTATGGAGTGATAGAAACTCTTATCTATTTCAATTTTCCTAAATATAAAATCTTGCTTTAGTGTGTGTGTTATATTCTGTAGAACTGAACAAAGGAGAATATATAAGCACACTTTAAGAGGACAAATACTAATAGTAGCAATACTTTAAATTATTTCATGTGACTATTTAAGATAAATTGTGAAAAGTTGTGAGAAATATACATGAGCAATACACATGCTAATATGTGTCAAGAGGAGGAGTAGGGTGTATGACTAAAAGCACAGACTGTGTAGTTAGACTTGGGAAAGACTCCTCGCTAAGCCATTTTAGAATGTATGTGATCTTGGGTAAATTACTTAACTTCTTTAAATCATTGTTTCATCTGTGAAATGGATCTAAGAAAGCATTGTTGAGATAATTCAGTAATCAAGAGAAACTTCTTAAAATATGTATAACCCTTAAAATATATTTACTAGATATTAATTTATAATAGTTAATAGAGAGTTATTATCATTTACACTTACATAAAAGATGTCATTGAAGGTAAGCCTGAAAAAAAACTTTTTAGTTATTAATAGGTCAGCCACTATAGCCATAAGCAGTTAACATTTGAGGAAACAACTTATGAAGGTGTTCTTTCTACTAGAGCAGATTCCAAAAGAAGATTAAAAAGATATCATAATTGCAAATATTTGGCAGTAGATTTTCTCTCTCTCTTCTCCTCAGCATTGTTGAAGTATAAAAGATATACAACAAAAAAACCTATTTAATAATTTGGCAAGTTATGATGTGCGTATACATCTGTGAAACCATCACCAAAATCAAAATGATGAACATAGTCATTACCCCCAAAAGTTCCTCTTCACCCCATGTTATCACTCTTTCATGCCTCTCCCATCCCCATGATGGATCTGCTTTCTACATTTTCCAAAATTTTGCAAAAATATAATCATACAGTATTGTCTCAGGGATCTCAAGATCACTCTCATATTGATGGTTTGTTATCAGGACTTACAGGACTCAATAGTAATTTATGCTCAGAGCTAAGATTCACACAGCAAAGGTACACAGAGCAAGAGCAACAGGAGAATGTATGCATCAGGTGGTTTCCAGAGAAGCTAATTACAGGTTTCCAGATTTTTCTCCGTCTGGGATCAGAAAGTGCTTTTCTTTCTGGATGTGAATGTCAAGGACATGTCCTTTCCCACAGAAGCCCACCTGAGGGTCAGGGTCTGAAGCTTTCAAGAAACTGAAACTCAGAAGCCCCAACAATGAAACCAGGAACACGTCATCAGTCTTCACATCTGTGTAAAAATCCTCACGAGCTGATAGAGCATGGTCCATTGTTCCAGGTGTAAACAAGAAAGCCATCAATCGTGAACATTAAATATCTTCTGAGGGCTACATGCCCGGAGGCTGACCAAGAGTCAATCATGGATTCAGGTTCCCTGGGAGGTATGCAAGTACTGAGCAACAAGACCTGCTGTGTTAACTCTTTTCTCACAAATATATCTTCTTTTACTCAGCATATTGAGATTCGTCCATGCTTTTATGTTTATCAATAGCTCTTTATTGTTTAATTATTGAGAAGCATGTCACTGTACAAATGTTAAGGAATTTGTTTATCCATTCAATTGTTGATATGAATTGGGGAAGTTTCCAGAACTTTTGCTGTTATAAGTAAAGCTCCTATAAATATTTGTGTATAAATCTTATTTATATGTTCTTCACTTTTTAAATTTTTATTATTTATTATAGCATATTCATTATCAAAAATTATGATTTCTCTTTATGTCTTTATGCCTTTTACCTGACTTATCACTTCCCTGACCCCCTCCCTTCCTCCTTCTCATCTCTAGTATCCTAAGGTTTGTTCTCTCATTCTGAAAGTTCAACATATTGTTGTGGTCTCCTTCCTTCCTTCCTTCCTTCTTTCCTTCCTTCCTTCCTTCTTTCCTTCCTTCCTTCCTTCCATCCGTCCGTCGGGCCTCAAAAACTAACGCCACCTTAAGTGACATTACAAGCAGCGCCATTATGGGCCCACAAGGGCATATTAATGTGGCAGCCTAAGACGGCGCCAGGAGGAAGTAGGGTGGGAGTGTCTGTGGGAACCTTGCCCTTATTGGCCAAATAGGCCGCTTTGGCACTTGTGAACACTGCGTGATTGCAATAGCTAGGCATTGAGACAGGATGCATGCTCTCATAACCTTTAAGCTGATTGGAGGATGTAAAAACCTCCCTTCCCCATTTGCCTTTAAAAGCAAGTGCTTGTGTGATAATAAACAGAACTGCTCAACAGAACCCCTGCTGCATCTGAATGTCCTTTAATGGGCTGGTTGGGGCCGACAGCTGTGCTCACCTCTCTTCACGGCTCTCTTCCCCCGTCTCCTTCCAATGGGACCGGAGGGAAAGAGGAATCCGGGCAATTCACTCGCCCCCCCAAGGGAGAGACTGAAAGCGAGGCTAGGGCTGTTCGGTCGGCCGGAGGCGGACCCGACACTTCCTTCCTACTTTCCTTCCTTCCTTCCTTCCTTCCTTTTTTCTTCCTATGCAGCCGTGAGTGAGAACATACGGTATTTTTCTTTCCCTGTCTGGCTTATTTCACTTCACATAATTTTCTCCAGACGCATCCATGTTGCCACAAAGACAGAATTTCATTCTTTTTTATAGCTGAGTAGTATTCCATTGTGTATATACACCACATTTTCCTTATCCAGTCATCTTTCAATGGACACAGGTTAGTTACATATCTTGGCTATTGTAAATAGAGCTGCAATGAACATGGGAGTGCAGGCATCCCTTCAACATGATGCTTTCCATTCCTTTGGGTATATGCCCAGTAGTGGGACTGCTGCATCATATGTTAGTTCTATCTGTAGTTGTTTGAGGAACTTCCATACTGTTTTCCATAATGGCTATGATAATTTACAGCCCCACTGGCAGTGCAGAAGTGTTCCCCTTTCCCTGCATCCTTGCCAGCAGTAGTTACTATCAGTCTTTTTATTAATGGTCAGTCTAACTGGGGTGAGATGATATCTGATTTGATATCTGAGATGATATTTTGATTTGCATTTCTCTGAAAACTAGTGATACTGAGCATTTTTTCCTGTATCTTCCTTTGAAAGATGTCTGTTCATCTCCTTTGATCATTTTTTAATTGAATTATTGTTTTTATTAATGTAGAGTTGAATTCTTTATATACTCTGAATATTAATCCCTTATTGAATGTATACTTTTCAAATATTTTCTTTCATTCTGTAGGTTATCTTTCTTCTCTGTTGTTTCCTTTACTGTGCAGAAGCTTTTTAGTTTGTTATAATCCCTTTTGTTTATTTTTTTCTTTTGTTGCTTGTGCTTTTGGGGTCTTATTCATAAAGTCTTTGCCCAGTCCTACTTCTTGGAGTGTTTTTCTGATGTTTTCTTTTGGTAAATTTGTAGTTTTGGGTCATATATTTCAGCGTTTAATCCATTTTGAGTTGATTTTGGTATCTGGTGAGAGGTATAGATCCAGTTTCAATCTTCTACATATGGATGTCCAATTTTCTCAGCACTATTTATTGAAGAGGCAATCTTTTCCCAGTGAATGTTTTTGTTGCCTTCATGAAAGATCAATTGGCTGTCAGTATGTGGGCTGATTCCTGGGTTGTCTATTATGTTTCATTGATCAAAGTGTCTGTTTTTATGCCAGTACCATGCTGTTTTGGTTATAATAGCTTTGTAATATAATTTGCAGTTAGGTAGTCTTATGCCTCCAGCTTTATTTTTTTTGCTCAGGATTGCTTTGGCTATTCAGGGTCTTTTGTTGTTCCATATGAACACACAGAGGAATTAAGTGGATGGGTGATGTAATAAGAGAATCCTCAACTATATCAAAAATTCCAAAGCCGTTTTCTAAAGTAATTGTACCTTTTTACATTTCTACCAGAGGTGTATGAGATTTTCAGTTGCTCCAGATTTTTGCCAACAGCTAACATGATCAGACTTTTTAACTGTAGACATTACAATAAATACTTCTTTTTTAAACTTACATTTCCATATTAACTAAAGAAGTTGAACATAATTTCAGATATTTATTTGCTGGTCATATTGTACACATCTTTGGTGAGGTAATTGTTTAAATTATCTGTTAATTTTTATTGGATTCTTCATATTTTTATTCTTGAATTTTTAAAAATTTTTAAAGAACACTATTCATATGTTAAAAAAATATATACCCAACTAAAATCCTGTCATTCACAACAAAATAGATAAATCTGGAAGACATTATGTTAAGTGAAATAAACCAGACACAGAAAAGCAAATGATCTCACTCATATGTAGAATCTGAAAAAGTTGATCTCTTAGAAGTAGTGAATAGAACAGTAGTTACCAGAGATAGGGGAGGGGAAGGGCAGTAGAGGCTGGGTAGATGTTGGTCAGTGGGTACTAAGTTACAATTAACAAAGAAAGAATAAGTTCTGGTGTTCTATCACACAGTAGGGTGATGAGAGTTAACAATAAGGCATTATATATCTCAAAAAACCTAGGAGAGAATTTTGAATGATTCTATCACAAAGAATGATAAATGTTTGGGGTGATGTATGTACTAATTACCATGATTTGATCATTATACAATGTATACATGTATCAAAACATCACATTTTACTGCATAAATGTGTACAAATATTATGTGCCAACTAAAAATAACATTAAAAATGCATATATGGTTCAATAAATCAGAGATCTCATTTGCATTTTGGTGACCCCTTTTCTCTGTATATATGACTGATTATTTTTCTGGCTTAATTCTATTTATTTTTAATCTTTGTAATATGTATAGTAACACTGTAAAAATGAAAACAATAAAGAAATACATGCAATACAAAAAACAAATGTAAAGAAACTTTAACATAGTTCCAGTTTATTAAGCATTTTCTATTAACCAAGCACCATAATATTTTATATTTATTGGTTAAATTTCTGCTGGCTACAACCCCAGAAGGTTTGGTCCAGTATATATGTGTGTGTGTGTGTGCGTGTGTATATATATATATATTTTTTTTTAATAGAGGTATAATTCAAATACAATAGAATTCACCCATTTAAATGCTGAGTGTACAATTTAGTGATTTTTATTATATTAACAGAGATAAGCAACCATTATCACTAATTCAGGTCATTTCTCCACCTAAAATGAAACGCTATAAACTTCATTTGTCACACCACATTCTCCACTTACTCCAGGCCTTAGCAACAACCAATCTACTTTCTGTCTCTATCGACTTGCCTATTCTGGATATTTCATATAGATGTAATAGTACACTAAAAGGTCCTCCGTGTCTGGCTTCTTTCACTTAACAAAAGGTTTTCAGGACTCATCAATGTTGCAGAATTTGCAAGCACTTCCTTTTTTAAAAATACTTTATTTTTTAGAGTTGTTTTAGGTCCACAGCAATATTGAGTGAAAAGTGCAGAAAATTCCCATATACTTCCTTTCCCAACACATGCAAAGAATCCTTTATTATTAATATTCCACATCATAGTAATACATTTTTTTACAATTGATGAACACTTACTTATCATTCAGACTCCATAGTTTACATTAGAGTTCTCTCTTGGTGTACCTTCTTTGGGTTTAGATAAATTTGTAATGACATATCCACCATGATAGAATCATACAGAGTAGTTTCACTACTCTAAAAATTCTCTGTGCTCTGATATCTATCCTTCCCTAACCCCTAGCCTGTGGCATTCACTGATCCTTTTATGGTTTTGCATTTTACACAGTGTCATATAATTAATATTATACAGTATGTAGCCTTTCCAGAATGGCTTCTTCCACTTAGTTATATGCATTTAAGTTCCCTCCATGCCTTTTTATGACTTGATAGTATTTTTCTTTTCAGTTCTGATTAATATTCCATTTTCTGGATGTACCAGATTTTGTTTATTCATTCACCTACTCAAGGCCATCTAGGTTTCCTCCAAGTTATGGAAACTATAAATAAGCTACTATAAGCACTGTATTGCTGGTTTTCATGTAGACTTAAGTTTTTAACTCGTTTAGGTGAATAACAAGGAACATGATTCTGGATCATATGGTAGGAGTATGTGTAGTTCTGTAAGAGACTGCTAAACTGTCTTTCAATGTGGTCATACCATTCTGCATTCATAACAGCAATGATATTTCCTGTTGCTTCACACCCTCGTCAATATTTGGCGGTGTTGGTGTTTTGGATTTTGGTCATTCTAATAGGTATGTAGTAATAACTCATTCTTATTTTAATTTTCATTTCCTTGATTTAGAATATCTTGCCATATGCTTATTTATCATCTGCATGTTCTTTGATAAGATATATATTAAGGTCTTTGGCCCAGTTTTAATTGGGTTGTTTGTTTTCTTATTGCTGAGTTCTTTGTATATTGTGGATGCTGTGGGTCAAATGTGTCCCCCCAAATTTCATGGATTGGAAACCTAATCTCCATTGTATCAGGGTTAAGAGGGTGGAAAATCCTATTATGGTAATTGAAAAGTGGGGCCTTTTTAGAGGTAATTAAGTTGCAAGAACTCTGCTGTAGTGAATGGCTTGATCCATTCATGGAGCAATGGTTTGATGGTTTAATGGGTGGTGATGAGTATGGTTCTGATGGCTTTATAAGGACAGCAAGTAAGCAAATTGGCTCTCTTGCTCAGCCTCTCTTGCTATGTGATACCCTATATTGCTGTGGAGTGTCACCACCAAGAACAAAGCCTTTACCAGATGTGTTCCATGGACTTTGGACTTCCCAGCCTCCAAAACTGTAAGCAATAAATATTGTTTCTTTAAAATTACTCAGTTTCAGGTATTTCTGTTACGTGCAACAGAAATGGACTAATGTACTGGATAACAGCACTTTATCAGATATGTCTTGTGCAAAAATTTTCTTTCAGTCTGTCACATCTTTTAATTCTGACAGTATCTTTTCTGGAGCAGAAAATTAAATTTTAATGAAGTTTAGCTTCTCAGTTTTTTCTTTTGTATATCTATCTTTGGCATTGCATCAAAAAAGTCATTGTCAAACTCAAGGTCATCTAGATTTTCTCTTTTATTATCTTCTGGGAGTGTTATAGTTTTGCATTTTACGTTTAAGTCTGTGATCCATTTTCAGTTAATTTTTTGTGAAGGATATAAGGTTTAGGCCTAGATTTCTTTCTCTCTCTCTTTTTTATCTTTCTCTTTAATTTTTATTATTTTGGGGTTTTTTTAACCATAATTGATTATACATATTTTTGGGATTCGAAGTTGACATATGTTGATCAAATCAACATTATTAGTATGTGTATTGTTATAAATTGTACTTATTCTTTATGTTCCTTGTCCAATCTCTCCCTATCCCCCTCTCCCTCCCACCTCCCACCACTGATAACCCTAAATTTCTTCTCTCTCTCTGAAAGAGTAATGGTTATTCTGTTGATTTGTTGCCTAGATGATCTGTCTGATGCTGAATGATGTGTTCAGGTCCCCCAATATTATCATAGAGCAGATTCTTCTTCTGTCACTCTGGAATGGGCTTTGTGGAGAGAGATGTCCTATTCTTTTCTTTGGTCTCTGGTGACTCTTCTTCTGTCAATGCACTCCAGTGGCTGGAAGACCATCTATGTGGTGGTTGTGACATCTAGCCACTTCCATGGTAGCCGTGGTTACTCTGATGGCTGTGGAGCCACCCACATGCAGGTGATCTTTTTGGCATGCTCCTTGGTGCTGGTGGTATGCCTGGTTGTGGGTGGGGGGTCCAGTCCCCAGCTCCATGTCCTGGGCCCCTGGGCAGAACCCAAGGTGCTGACAGTGTGCCTGGATGTGGAAGTAGGTCCCATCCCTGGCTATGGTCCCCTGGCGGGCCCTGAGGTGCTGGTGGTGTGCCTGGGCCAGAACAAAGTTTTAAAATGGGGGAACTTCCTGTGGGAACCAGTACTTGAGCTGTGTTGTTGAGCTAAATTGCTGCTTTGCTACTGTTTCACTAGGGAAGACTTTTTGTGTGGCTCAGGGTTTAATGGTTGACCTTACAGGAACTTTCAGCTCTCCAGAGACCGGGTGTACCTGGGCTGCATAGAAACTCTGATCTGGGCCTGAATCTTTTCATCAAATTGTACCCCATGAAATTCTGCATTCCCGACCAGTGTCCTCTGAGTGGTCCTGCACTGACTGGGGGCAGATCAGCTGTCCTTGTTGTGTGCCGTTGTTCTCCTGGTGGGCCTGTCTCCCCCACTGCTCATGCTCCAAACACCTCCCATGGGATGGGCCCCTGAATGGCTCCCCTTTTTCAGCTGTTCTGACTCCTCACTCCTGCGTGGGTCTCGAGAACCCTATTAGTGGTCTTGCTGTCCTGGGGGCCACCAAGGCTCTCTTCTTCTCTGCCACCTCCAAGCAACTCCATCTGAAGGACACAGCTGATGCTTCTGCCGGCTCTTGCTCCATGTGCTCAGCTTTTCTAGCCTTAAAGTGGCCTTGGCCCAAAACTTTTCAAGCAGTTTTTTGTCTCTCTTCGTCGTGGCTTCTCTCACTTTATGAACTCTGTAGGTCTCTCCTCCTCTTTCCCTGAGTTCTAGCAGTCCCAGTTTTGCTGTTGTTACATTGTTATAGTTGTAAATTGGCTGATTTGTGGGAGAGAGTGACACTGGGGACCATCTATTCCACCATCTTGACCAGAACCTATTTTTGTTTTTCATGTGGATGTCCAGTTAGATCACCATTTGTTAAACAGACTGCCTTTGTTCCATTGTATTGCCTTGGATCTTTTATCAAAGATGAGTTGACTATATTTATGTAGGTCTGTTTCTCGGCTCTCTATTCTGAACCATCGATTGTCTTTTTTTTTTTTTTTTTTCGCCAATATCACACTGTCTTGACTACTCTACTTTACGGTAAGTAATGAAGTTAGATAGTGTCAATTCTCCAATTTTGTTCATCTTATTCAATATTGTGTTGACTATTCTGAATTTTTGTCCCATCATAGATCTTTTGAATCAGTTTTTCAAAACTCACAAAATAACTTCTTGGAATTTTGTTAGGGATTGTCTTGATCTATATATCATGTTAGAAAGAACTAAAATTTTATAATATTGAGTCTTTCCATCCATGAACATGGACTATATCTCTATTTACTTATAGTTTCCTCATATAGATCTTATACATATTTAGTTAGATATATATCTAATATTTCATTTTTATGTGTGCTTATAAAAATATCATTTTGCTTTTAATTTAAAATTCCACTTGTTAATTGCTGGTATATGGGAAATTGATCAACTTTGTATCCTGCAACTTTGTAAAATCACCGATTAATTCCAGAAGTTTTTTTGTTTGTTTTGTTTTGTTTTTAAAGATTTTTTACATAGACAATTATTTTATCTGCTAACAACTTTTTTTCTCAGTCTATATATGTTTTATTTTCTTTTTTTCCTTTTTAGACTTATTGCATTGTGTTGATGATGAAAAGTAGTGAAAAGAAGGGACATCCTTACCTTGTTTTGATATTAGTTAGAAAACTTTGAGTTTCTCACTGATAGGTATGATGTTACCTGTTTGTTTTTGTTTTGTTTGTTTGTTTTGTAGATATTATTTATCAAGTTGAAGAAGTTTCCATCTATAGTTTATAGAAAATTTCTATCATGAATGGTGCTGGATTGTATCAAAAACTTTGTCTTTACCTATTGATATAATAATGTAATTTTTCTTCTTTAGCCAGTTGATTCTATGGATTACATTAATTGATTTCAGTTGAACCAGAATTGCATACCTGTGATAAATGACACTTAGTTGTGGTGGAAAATTCTTTTCATGCATTGTTAAAGTTGATTTACTAATATTATGTTTAGGATTTTTGCATCAATGTTCATAAGAGATAATGATCTGTAGTTTTTGGGGGGGGTTCCTTATTATTTTTTTTTTTCCCTTTGAATGTCTTCGTCTCATTTTGACATTAAGGTAATGCTGGCCTCATAGAATGAGTTAAGAAGTATTCCTTCTGCTCCTACCTTCTGAAAAGGAATTTAGAGAATTGATATAATTTTCACCTTAAATATTTGGTAGAATTCACCAGTGAGCACATCTGGGGCCATCTCAGTTTCTGTTTTGTAAGGTTATTAATTATGGTTTAATTTCTTTAATAAATATAGTTCTATTCAGATTGTCCATTTCACTATGTGTGAATTTTGGCAGACTGTATCTTTCAAGAAATTGGTCCATTCTCTCTAGGTTATCAAATTTGGGGGCATAGAGTTGTTCATAGTATTCATTTATGTGATCTGTAGTGATGTCTTCTTTATTTCTGGTATTAGTAATTTGTGTCCTCTCTCTTTTTCTCTGAGTTAGCCTGGCTAGAAGTTTATTGTTTTTAGGAATCCTTTCAAACAATCAGATTTTGGTTTTGTTGATTTTTATACTTATTTGCTGCTTTCAATTGCATTGATCTGTGCTCTCATTTTTAGTATTTCCTTCCTTCTACTCACTTTTTATTTGATTTGCCCTTTTTCTATTTTCCTGAGGTGGGAGCTTAGATCAGTCTTTTTTCAAATACATGCATTTAATGCTATAAATTTCCCTGATATTACTTTCAGTACATCCTACAAAATTTTATTTTTACTTTTATTTAGTTCAAAATATTTTCTAAACTTCTCTTCAGATTTTTCCTTTGATCCATGTGTTATTTAGAAGTTTGTTGTGTATTCTCCATATATCATGGGATTTTTCAGCTATCTTTCTGTTATTTATTTCTAGTTTAATTCTATTGTCACTTGTGAATGAACATTATAGGACTGCTATTTTTAAAAATTTGTTAAGACATGATTTATGGTCCAGAAAATGGTCTATCTTAGTGAATGTGTATTTTGCTGTTATTGGATAAAGTAGTCTATAGATGCGCATTATATTGAGTTGATTAATGGTGTTTTTTAGTTCAACTATGTTTTTACTAATTTCCTTCCTGCTGGTCTATCTATTTCTAGTAGAAACTGAAGAAATCTTTAGTTATAATAGTGGATTTGTCTAGCTCTCCATGTAGGTTTATCAATTTTTACCTTATGTTTTTGACTCTCTGTTCTTAGGTACATACACATTAAGATTGTTTCTAAAGAACTGACCCCTTTCTCACCATGTAATCCTCCTCTTTATCCCTGATGGCTTTCTTTGCTCCAAAATCTCTGTCTGAAATTAACATAGCCACTCTCATTTTCTATTGATTATTATTAGCATGGTATATCTTACCCATACATTTACTTTTAATCTACATGTATCTTTATATTTAAAGTGAATTTCTAGTTGAATCTTTTTTTAAATTTTTTATTTCCTCTGTCTTTTAATTAGTACATTTTACACCTTTGATGTTTAAAGTGTTTACTGATATGGCTGGATTAATAGCTATTTTTTACTTTTTAAAAAAATTTTTGTTATATCTTCTTCCCTCCTCCCCCCCCCCGGTTTGTGTGTGTGTGTGTGTGTGTGTGTGTGTGTGTGTGTGTGTGAATTTATATATTAATTTTTAGCTCCCACCAATAAGTGAGAACATGTAGTATTTCTCTTTCTGTGCCTGACTTGTTTCACTTAATATAATTCTCTCAAGGTCCATCCATGTTGTTGCAAATGGCAGTATTTCATTCGTTTTGGGGGGGAGGGGGGGAGGGAGAAGGGAGGGAGGTTTTGGTGATGGGGAGCAATAATCAGCTACAATGTATATCGACAAAATAAAATTTTAAAAAAAATTAAAAAATAAAAAAATAAAAATAAAAAAATAAAGTAGAAATAGAACTAAAAAAAATAAAAATAAAAAAAATAAAAAGTTAAAAAAAAAATTTTGTGGTTTTAACTGAGCACCTTATATGATTCATGTTTTGTTCATTTTTAGAATTGAATAATATTCTATTATATGGATAGAATACATTTTGCTTATTATTTTGTTGATTTTTTGGTGTTTGGGTTGTTGCCAATTTTTGGTTATTGTGAATAATGCTGCTATTAACATTCATTTTCAAGTTTTCAGTGGGCATACATTTTCATTTATTATCATTGTGTACCTAGAAGTGGACTTGCTGAACTCTATGGCTAATTTTAAAGGACTTCCTGTTTTCCAAATAATATGTACAATTTTATAGTCCTACTATGAATAGATGAGGATTCAAATTCTCCACATGCTTGCCAACACTTGTTATTGTTCATATTTTTTTGTTATTATGCCATTCTATTGTTAAGTGTTATCTCATTGTTCTTTTCTTTTTTAACTTTCCTGATGATTAATGTTGCTAAACTTCCTTTCATGATCTTACTGGGCATTTGTATATTTTCTTTGGAAAAATTTCTATTTAAATAATTTGCCAGTGTTTAATTTGCATTACTTGTCTTTTATTATTGAGTTGCAATACTTTATATATTCTTTATACTACTTCCTTAATAGTGTTGAATTTGAAAATATGTTTACTCTTTATGTGTTTTTATCCTCACTTCCTTAGTAGTGTGATTTTTAGCACAAAATATTTTAATTTTGATGAAATCCAATTTATCTATTTATTGGTTTTTTGCAATTATTTTTTGTTGTCATATCTAAGAACCTATTGCCTATTCATAGGCTAGGAAGATTTATATACTTCTAATATTCTGTAATTTTTGCTGTTACATTTGTGCCTATAGTTGTTTTTATATTTAGTGTGAGATAGAAATCAATTTTTTTCTTTTAATGTCTAGTTATTCCAAGACAGTCTTTGTTGAAACGACTATTTTTTTCCCATTCATTTATCTTGGTATTTTTGCCTTTTTACATTTTTTTTCCTGAGCTCCAAAATTTATTTCATAGATCTATATGTCAATACTTATGCCAGTGCCACACTGTTTTGCTTAGTTTAGCTGTGTAGTAAATCGTGAAATTGGAAAATGTGAGTCCTCAAACTTTGATCATTTTAAAGACGTTTTGGCTTTTATCCCTTGTGTATCTCTGTGGCTTTTAGGCTCAGATTTTTAATTTCAGAAAATGTCAGTTGGGATTTTAATAGTGATTGTGTTGAATCTATAGGTAAATGTGGAGATTATTGACATCTTAACAATATCAAATCTTCTAAGCCATGAACACAGGATGTCTTTCCATTTTCTTAGGTATCCTTAAATTTTTTAATGGTGTTTTGTAGTTTTCAGTACACTTGTATCAATAAGTTGTAGATCTCATATTTGTGATGTTAAATGCATTGCTAGGTATTTTATTCTTGGTGATATTGTTAATGTAATTACTTAAATTCACTTTTGGATTGTTAATTATTAATTTATAGAAACAAAATTGATTTTTATATATTAATTTTGTATCCTACAACCTGGCTGAACTTGTTTATGAGATGTGTGTGCATGTGTGTGTATGTGTGTCTATCTTAGAATTTACTATATAGTACACTATATCATCTACAAATCAAAATGGTTTTACTTTTTTATTTCTAGTTGGGATGTCTTTATTTATTTTCCCAGACTAATTCTCCCATGGGGCTAAAACTTCCATGTTAAATACAATTAGTGAGAGTGATATTTTAATTTTGTTCTTAATTTGGGGGGAAGTTTTAATTTTTCATTAATAATAATGAGGTTAGTCATAGAATTTTTACAGATTTTTTTATGAGATTGAGGAAGTTCTCTTCTATTTATAGGGTTTTTTAAGTGCTTTTTAAAATCATAACCACATGTATAATTTTTTAAAATATGTTTCAGCATTTATTAAGATGATGTAGTATATTGATATTCGTGTGGTCAACTGACTTTTCTAATATTCTGAATTCAGTTCACTAATATTTTGTATGGCCTTTTGCAGGTAAATTCTCAAATTCTAGTCATTTGAAGTGGTTTTTTTTTTTATTGTGATGTCATTGGTTTTGATGTCAAGTAATAGAATCACAGAATGAATTAGAATGAGTTCTTTTTCATTTTTTGGAAAGATTTTGTAAAGATTCAGTGTTAATTCTTTTTGTAACATTTAATAAAATTTACTTGTGAAGCTATTTTGGCATGAGCTTCTACATGTAGGAGGTTTTTGTTATTTCTCTAAGTTTTTTATTGATGTTTCCTCTTTCATTCTGAATTTAGTAACAGATACTTAAAACAAATATTTAAAGTGGTAAATATTGATTTCAAGTTTTCACTCAGGGACACAGAGAGCAGGAAAGAGGGTCACTCCAATTCTTAAAAATGAAAAAAAGCACAAATTCATGACTTTCCTGGATCCCTTTGGAGAGCTGAGCCAGTATTGGAAAAGTTCTTTAATTCAAATATTTCCATTGCTCTTTGCCTTCCTGAGTTGCAATTTTCCTTCAGTTTTCATCAGGTACTTTGTTACTGTATTGCCAGTTCTTCAATGAGTTTAAAGTTTTTAATTTATTCTAAATTTTTATTTTCTTTCAACAGAAACATTGATGCAAATAATATAACCCATAATGATCAATATGAGAACTTCATTTGATACTTGGATACCTGCCTCAACCAAGTTAGCTACTTGAATCTATTTGCTATTCTTAGATTAAGTTCAAATCCAGAAACCTGAACTTGTAAAATAATACTAACTTTAGAAGGTTGAAAGCATTAAGTATGTAGCTAAGAAATGCATAATATTTTTAATTCTCTCTTTGTTTCTCCTCATAGGTCTGAACAATAAAAAATGATTTCTATCCTTTCAGCATTCATCAGTTTCTACTGAAAAATACAAAAAGTAGAAATAATTTTTTAAAAGGAACTAAACAATAAGTAAATTAAGTGCAGCATTTAATAGAATCACTAAGTAATTGCAATACCTTTTTAAAAGTGAAAACATCACTAAAATATTTGCAATTCAGGATTTCTTTAGGCGTAAGCTATTATATTTTTTCACAAGTTGGCAAACATTGGCAAATAATTTTTTCCTCAAAACTTAAAACCACACTTTTAGAAGTACAGATATAAATTGAAATAATGTTTTTCTGAGCATTTTCTCATTATACAATGATATGTTATCAAGGATTCAACTATGATGTTGGAAACTTGAAAGGCAGACAAAATAGTCAATGCTGATAGTCCCCTGCCCAGCCAGTGTACTCATCCCCAGCTTCTGTCTGTCTTGGTCTCTAACTTCTCACAGCTGGTCTCTTCTCTGAACAATTTTCCTTGACTGAATGGTAGCTTCCTCACCCAAGATATAGAACATACAACCCAAGGGAAGCCTACAATAAATGACTGCCTGACACAGGTGTGAAAAGAACAGCCCTTTGGTCCAAGGGTGTGATTTTCCTCCAGAGTTTATCGTGGAATCTTGGTGGAGCTGGGTTTACTACAAATGAAATTGTAAGTTTGTTGAGTTTCTATCTTACTTCCCTTACTCCATTTTTCCTGGGATTGCTCTGTCAATAAATTATGTACACTTGAATCCTTAACCTCAGTTTCTGCTTCTATAGAACTTGATCTAATATATTAACTCAACCTCTGTCTCTCTCATTTCTAAATACCCACAAGAGAGAAGCTGATGTAACCAACTTTGGATCAGTCATCTTGCTTGTTCCGAACAGCTATTACCAGAGCTGTTAAGTGGTGGTGCAATGAAGCAAGTCAGAAAGCAAAGAAGCATTCTTTAATATAAGCATTTCTTATATTAAATTTAATTTTGAAATACAGGGTGAATGAATAGGAAAGCAAACATATTTCTCTTCCCGAGTGTAGCAGAAAATGATAAATACTAACCTAATACCCTAAGTTTTGTTGGTGTTTTAGTTAAGCCATAAATCAATTGCATGCCTTTGAAATTTAGCTTTATTTTTCTGTAAAATAAGAGAAAGGTATTGGTTTGATTTCATCATAACAAACATTTATTGTGTCTATCATGCACTGTTGCATTCTTTTGACTTCAAGATTAAATGTGGTAAGAAATTGTCTACAGAACTGAGATCAATATAAATTCTGTGACAGAGGTATTTAAAAAAAATTAAAAAGAATTTAATCAAATAGAAAAATTAATATTGATAGGAGGTCAACAGAAATTTTAGAAGTGGCTGATGTCCAAATTGAGCATTGAAATGTGCTGAATATCAATAGAAATAGAAGTAGGGAAAATTAATATAAGATTAAGCTAACAGTGGAGCAAATGCATGCAGACTTCCAAAGACATAAAATATTCAGGTACATTTTCTAAAGGTAAATGTAACAAAAATAATATAGGCATTTGTGTTTATAATTACTTACATAGTTATTAAATTATATGAAACAATCGTGTTGCTACATTTTACTATTTTTTATTAAATTTCGAATACATATGTAGCATGATTACCATTGTCACTAAGAAAAATAGTAGAAGTAAAGTAGAGCATCATCTGGTTTTCAGGCTTGTGTCATCACTATTTCAGACACTTTATAAACTGGTCTACATCTGGACAAACTGGCCTTCTTAAAATCTGTTCTGAAAAGACAAGAAAATGAAATGTATAATAGATCAGTTATTAAAAAGCTTTCTAGATCATTCTTGATTTCAGGGATCAGCATGGACTACAGAGCTTCATCAGAAATAGTTTAGCCATGCAAAATTAAAATGCATGTTATATAATTGCCTGAAATTAAGAATTATTTCATTGATATGTTTGAAACATGTCTTTAAATGAAAAGAAGAAAGCATTTTGTCTCAAAGACTCCATTGTAAAAACAAGGCTGTTATAAATTTTTAGTGCTTTTTCAGTAATGTCTTTATTTAGTTTAACAAGATGTTTCAAGTTTCAACTGGGTTTTTTTGAAACACTTAAGCTAATAATAAATCAAGCATTATAATATAATATGGTAGATGAAAATGTCACAATCCAAAGAACAATAAAAGAGAGATTTGTTAAATATGTTCAAAAGGTTATTCAAAGAAAGATGCTATCTTATTAGTTCAGAATTCACTGTGATGTTATTGTTAGCTCAGTGTTAACCACTTTGGCCAGAATTATACATTTTAATAATTAGGACAAAATCATGACATATTAGACAATATGATCTGGTATTAACTTTTTTAATTTATTGAAAATGTTACTGAACACCTAGTCTGATTTCCTTAAACTTTATGCTGTTTTCTATTTAAAATATTAAATTTCATATGTTGATCAGGTGACAATGCTGGTATTCTGTGATTATTTATTTAAAGTGTGTGGTAATAACATATGCTACTGTGAATATAAAATTATGGGATTCAGCTTGTTATATAAAATCTATGTAAGTATTCATAAGCTATTAAATATTTAAAACTGCTAGAAAATTATCATTTCTAAAATGAAACTAACCTAATAATACGCAGGTGAACAGAGTTTATTTTAACAGAAAATGCAGCCAGCTTAAGGTACTGATTGTAGACTTACCAATTTTATAGACCTTTTATTTCTCTATAGTAAAATGTATCTATTATAATAGTAGATTTTCATTTTTAAAACTTTTTATTTTTCACAATTTTACAGCAAGTGATTTTTCACATTTTAATGTATTTGAAAATGAGATGTTTAAAACAAGAGAAAACACTTACAAACCTTGCCAGTGACAGAGCACAATTCCCCAAAGCCTGTGCAAAGTGCTGCAACCTTTATTTTTTAAACACATTGAACGCATTATTATAACTTTATATGTTCATCTTCTCCAGTACTATACCAGCATATTAAAGGTAGGATTCATGTATCATTTACCTGTAACCTAAACATTCAGTCAAATGCTGGCCATAGAAGGTACATAAAATGTGTATAAAATTACATTTCAAATGTTCATTAAAATTACCATATTGATTTGCAATAATATGCAAGGTTTAAACTCTGGACTTTGCTGAAGTATATCTTCATGCTGAAGATGAGGCAACTTTCCTTGAAACTTTAGCAAATTATGCCTATTATTCTTCTCAATACCCATTGTATCTATTAATATCTATACCATGGATTGGCAAGGTATTTTATATAAAACAATATTAGTACATAGGTTCACAATAGGAGAGTGACTCAAAAAGTTCATGAAAGGATTTGTATTATCTTTTGATTCTACTATTCCACAAAAGATTTAAAGAACCCTTGTATCTGCAGATATATTGTTGTGGTTTAAATGTGTCCCCCAAAAAGCAAGTATTGGAAACTTAAACCCCAGTGCAACACTGTCAGAAGGTGGGATCGAGGTGTTTAGGTCATGAGAGCTCCATCCTCATACATGGATTAATGCCAGTTATAAAAAGGCTTGAGGCTGCTAGTTTGATCTCTTGCTCTTTCTTGGCCTTTTTTTCCCCCTTCTACTATTGGATGATGCAGCAAGAAGGCCCTTGTTCGATTCCAGCTCCTCGATCTCTGAATTTCCAACCTCCAGATAATGAGCCAATAAATATCTGTACATTATAAGTTATGCACTCCCAGCTTTCTGCTATAGCAGCACAAAATGGACTAAGACACGTATACACACAAATCTACACATACACACTAATATCAGTGCTGATCATAATCCCAGAACACAATCCCAAATGCCATAATCCCAAATGTTGAATCCCATAAGAACAAAATCCCTAAAGTCTAAAATCTCAAAAAAATCACAATCTTAGATCAGAATTCCAAAATTTAATTCTAGAAAAAATAATTTAAAACATTTTAAAAGACATTTATTTACATTTTTAAAAGCTGGTTTATGTGAGAAACATTTAAAAACACAATACAACACTTCATAGGCCGCTTTACACAATAAAATAGGCAATAATAACATATGTATTTCTGCAAGCATAAACACTCAGGTATACTTACAGCAATCGTAGGGGTATAACAGTTGTGAGCAAGCAAAACATATTCGTAAAGAAATAGGTTAAAAAGCAAAACTTGTAAATGCATATTACTGTGGTTGGTAATTGCGAGCCCCCAGCTTTATAACTGAGTTTTTCTAACACATATCGTCAGACACAAGACTTAAGTCTCTTGACTAGACAAAAGATGTTAAGTCTCTTTACTAGATTGATCAAAAACCTCCATGGTTCACCACTGCATAGGCAGTTGCACAAAGAACTGTGATCTGGAGAAATTGTTTCCTTCTTCCGTAAATGCATATGTACAAAAATAACATCTCTTCATTTATTAAGCAAGTTTCAACGTTTCTATGTACATGAACAATGCTTACACACAAAGTGAACATTGTGACAATGCACTTTTGTGGAATCAAATTTGCAAAATATGCATAAGACAAATTACAATTCTCTAAAAGTCTATACACAATGTCTATCTTCAATATTGAAAGTGAAGATAAAATACATAGCATAGAGAATTGTAAAAAATAATGCTGACAATTTAAATTAGTGAGAATAAAACTAAAAAATGAAAACGAACCCATAAGAAAACTAAAAAAGAAAATTTGACATATGAAATAGTGTACTACAGGGATAAATTATGAACATTTCCACAGAGATAGTTCATAAGAACCACCCAGTTTTCACAATCATTACCTATATATTGAACTCTTGCATTACGATGAATAACGCTTTTTTTTTTCTTTTAGGGTATGGCTCTGCTCAGAGAATATGTTCCCATTCATTTTTTATGTGGGATTTCAATATCCAAGATATTAATCTTTTGGAATTATGATTTTTCAGGATTTTAGACATTAAGGATTTTAGACTTTAGGGATTTTGATCTTTTGGTGTTTTAACTTGCAGGATTAGGTAGTGCAGAATAGTGTCTTTCAGGATTATGGCACGAATCTCATGAACATAAGTCTATATTTTATGTAAAACAGTCCAATTTACCTCTCACTAGACAAATATCATAAAATGTATTGATTAGATATACAAAGTGTCTTTTAGCAAAATGATGAAAAAGTAAGGAAAGCTGTGAGAATAGCCAAAACATTAAAAGTTTTGGAAATTTATTCTAATATGCAATTTTAGCAACAGCAAGTATATCCCCCATATCTACTCTCAATTACAGTGAGAGATTAGCAGCATAATTTTATGGGACAAACTTGGACCAGAAATAAAAAAGATCCAGAATATAGTCTCAGCTTGCGTCATAAGCAAGTGACCTTGCCTTAATCAGAATTTTCAGAAATAATTCAACCTAGTTTAATTATAATGATGTTCACATGTATTTTTCCACTCATATTCTGTTTTAAAAACTTTTATGCATATAAATATATATTCATTTGAATTATGTTATATATTGACATAATTTTATTTTTTTTTATTTATTTTTTTTTTGAAGTATTTTATTTTTTTTTTATTTATTTATTTTTTTTTTTAATTTTATTTTGTCGATATACATTGTAGCTGATTAATGCTCCCCATCACCAAAACCTCCCTCCCTTCTCCCTCCCCCCTCCCCCCCAACAATGTCCTTTCTGTTTGCTTGTTGTATCAACTTCAAATAATTGTTGTTGTTATATCTTCTTCCCCCCCCCCCCCGGTTTGTGTGTGTGTGTGTGTGTATGTGTGTGTGTGTGAATTTATATATTAATTTTTAGCTCCCTCCAATAAGTGAGAACATGTGGTATTTCTCTTTCTGTGCCTGACTTGTTTCACTTAATATAATTCTCTCAAGGTCCATCCATGTTGTTGCAAATGGCAGTATTTCATTCGTTTTTATAGCTGAGTAGTATTCCATTGTGTAGATGTACCACATTTTCCGTATCCACTCATCTGATGATGGGCATTTGGGCTGGTTCCAACTCTTGGCTATTGTAAAGAGTGCTGCGATGAACATTGGGGAACAGGTATACCTTCGACTTGATGATTTCCATTCCTCTGGGTATATTCCCAACAGTGGGATGGCTGGGTCGTATGGTAGATCTATTTGCAATTGTTTAAGGAATCTCCATACCATTTTCCATAGAGGCTGCACCATTTTGCAGTCCCACCAACAATGTATGAGAGTTCCTTTTTCTCTGCAGCCTCGCCAGCATTTATCGTTCATAGTCTTTTGGATTTTAGCCATCCTAACTGGGGTTAGATGGTATCTCAATGTGGTTTTGATTTGCATTTCCCGGATGCTGAGTGATGTTGAGCATTTTTTCATATGTCTGTTGGCCATTTGGATATCTTCCTTAGAGAAATGCCTACTTAGCTCTTTTGCCCATTTTTTAATTGGGTTGCTTGTTTTCTTCTTGTAAAGTTGTTTGAGTTCCTTATATATTCTGGATATTAATCCTTTGTCAGATATATATTTTGCAAATATTTTCTCCCACTCTGTTGGTTGTCTTTTAACTCTTTTAATTGTTTCTTTTGCTGTGCAGAAGCTTTTTAGTTTGATATAATCCCATTTGTTTATTTTTCCTTTGGTTGCCCGTGCTTTTGGGGTCGTATTCATGAAGTCTGTGCCCAGTCCTATTTCCTGAAGTGTTTCCCCTATGTTTTCTTTAAGAAGTTTTATTGTCTCAGGGTGTATATTTAAATCCTTAATCCATTTTGAGTTGATTTTAGTATACGGTGAGAGGTATGGATCTAGTTTCATTCTCCTGCATATCGATATCCAGTTATCCCAGCACCACTTGCTGAAGAGGCAGTCCCTTCCCCAGTGAATAGGCTTGGTGCCTTTGTCAAAGATCAGATGGCAGTAAGTGTGTGGGTTGATTACTGGATTCTCTATTCTATTCCATTGGTCAGTGTGTCTGTTTTTATGTCAGTACCATACTGTTTTGGTTATTATAGCTTTGTAGTATAGCTTAAAGTCAGGTAGTGTTATGCCTCCAGCTTTATTTTTTTTGCTGAGCATTGCTTTGGCTATTCGTGGTCTTTTATTGTTCCATATAAATGTCTGAATAGTTTTTTCCATTTCTGAGAAAAATGTCTTTGGAATTTTGATGGGGATTGCATTGAATTTGTATATCACTTTGGGTAGTATGGACATTTTCACTATGTTGATTCTTCTAATCCAAGAGCATGGAATATCTTTCCATCTTCTTGTATCCTCTCTAATTTCTCTCAGCAGTGGTTTGTAGTTCTCATTATAGAGATTTTTCACCTCCTTGGTTAACTCAATTCCTAAGTATTTTATTTTTTTGGTGGCTATTGTAAATGGGCAGGCTTTCTTGATTTCTCCTTCTGCATGTTCACTATTGGAGAAAAGAAATGCTACTGATTTTTGTGTGTTGATTTTGTATCCTGCTACTGTGCTAAAATCATTTATCAATTCCAACAGTTTTTTTGTAGAGGTTTTGGGCTGTTCGATATATAGGATCATGTCATCTGCAAACAGGGACAGTTTGACTTCATCTTTTCCAATCTGGATGCCCTTTATTTCCTTCTCTTCTCTGATTGCTCTGGCTAGTACTTCCAACACTATGTTGAATAGGAGTGGTGAGAGTGGGCATCCTTGTCTAGTGCCTGTTCTTAAAGGAAAAGCTTTCAGCTTTTCCCCATTCAGGATGATATTGGCAGTGGGTTTGGCATATATGGCTTTAATTATGTTGAGATACTTTCCCTCTATACCTAACTTGTAGAGGGTCTTTGTCATGAATGAGTGCTGAACTTTATCAAATGCTTTTTCAGCGTCTATAGAGATGATCATATGGTCCTTGTGTTTGAGTTTATTAATATGGTGTATCACATTTATTGATTTGCGTATGTTGAACCAACCTTGCATCCCTGGGATGAATCCCACTTGATCGTGATGAATAATTTTTCGTATGTGTTGCTGTATTCTGTTTGCTAGTATTTTAGTGAGGATTTTTGCATCTATATTCATCAAGGATATCGGCCTGTAGTTTTCTTTTTTGGTTATATCTTTACCTGGTTTTGGTATCAGGATGATGTTTGCTTCATAGAATGAGTTTGGGAGATTTGCGTCCGTTTCAATCTTTTGGAATAGTTTGTAAAGAATCGGTGTCAATTCCTGTTTGAATGTTTGGTAAAATTCTGCTGTGAATCCATCTGGTCCTGGGCTTTTCTTTGTTGGGAGCCTTCTGATAACAGCTTCAATCTCCTTTATTGTTATTGGTCTGTTCAAATTTTCTACGTCTTCACGGTTCAGTTTTGGGAGCTTGTGTGTGTCCAGAAATTTATCCATTTCCTCCAGATTTTCAAATTTGTTCGCGTATAGTTGTTTATAGTAGTCTCGAATGATTCCTTGTATTTCAGATGAATCAGTTGTAATATCGCCTTTTTCATTTCTAATTTTTGTTATTTGAGTCTTCTCTCTTCTTTTTTTTGTTAGCCAAGCTAATGGTTTGTCAATTTTATTTATCTTTTCAAAAAACCAACTTTTTGATTCGTTGATCTTTTGAATTGTTTTTTGGTTTTCAATTTCATTCAGTTCTGCTCTGATCTTAATGATTTCTTTCCGTCTGCTAACTTTAGGATTGGATTGTTCTTGTTTTTCTAGTTCTTTAAGGTGAAGTGTTAGGTTGTTCACTTGCCATCTTTCCATTCTTCTGAAGTGAGCATTTAATGCAATAAATTTTCCCCTCAATACTGCTTTTGCAGTATCCCACAGGTTTTGGTATGATGTATCATTGTTTTCATTAGTTTCAATAAACTTTTTGATATCCTGCTTGATTTCTTCTTGGACCCATATGTCATTAAGTAGAATGCTGTTTAATTTCCATGTGTTTGTATAGTTTCCAGAGTTTTGTTTGTTATTAATTTCTAGTTTTAATCCATTGTGGTCTGAGAAGATACATGGGATAATTCCAATTTTTTTGAATTTATTGAGACTTGATTTGTGACCTAATATGTGATCTATCCTGGAGAATGATCCATGTGCTGATGAGAAGAATGAATATTCTGAGGTTGTTGGGTGGAATGTTCTGTAGATATCTGCCAATTCCAATTGGTCTAGAGTCTTGTTTAGATCTTGTGTTTCTCTACTGATTCTTTGCCTAGATGATCTGTCTAATATTGACAGTGGAGTGTTCAGGTCCCCTGCTATTATGGTATTAGTGTCTATTTCCTTCTTTAGGTCTAATAGAGTTTGTTTTATAAATCTGGCTGCTCCAACATTGGGTGCGTACATATTTATGATTGTTATGTCTTCTTGATGGATCAGTCCTTTTATCATTAAGTAGTGTCCCTCATTGTCTCTTTTTATGGTTTTTAGTTTAAAGTCTATTTTGTCAGATATAAGAATAGCCACTCCAGCTCGTTTTTCTTTTCTGTTTGCATGGTAAATCTTTTTCCATCCTTTCACTCTTAGTCTGTGTGAATCTTTATGGGTGAGGTGGGTCTCTTGTAGGCAGCATATAGTTGGGTCCTGCTTTTTGATCCAGTCAGCCAGTCTGTGTCTTTTAATTGGGGAATTTAAGCCTTTAACATTAAGAGTTGTTATTGAAAGGTGTTGATTTATTCCTAGCATTTTATTGGTTGTTTGGTTGTCTTAGGTGTCTTTTGTTCCTTGCTTTCTGATTTACTGTTTGGTTTCTTTGTTTGTTGGTTCCTTAGGTTGTAGATAGTGTTTTTGTTAGCTTGTTTTCTCTTCATGAATGCCATTTTTATTGTACTAGCGGGTTTTGATTTTTCTTGGGTTTTTATGGCAGTGGTAGTTATTTTTCAGGAACCAAACCCAGTACTCCCTTGAGGATTTCTTGTAAGGGTGGTCTTGTGGTAGTGAACTCCCGCAGATTTTGTTTGTCTGAGAAATATACTATTTGCCCCTCATTTCGGAAGGATAGCCTTGCAGGGTAGAGTATTCTTGGCTGGCAATCTTTGTCTTTTAGTATTTTGAAAATATCATCCCATTCCTTTCTAGCTTTTAGGGTTTGTGATGAAAAGTCTGATGTTAACCTGATTGGGGCTCCCTTATAGGTGATTTGACGCTTCTCTCTTGCAGCTTTTAAGATTCTCTCTTTGTCTCTGAGTTTTGCCAATTTGACTATGACATGTCTTGGAGAAGGCCTTTTTGGGTTGAATACGTTTGGAGATCGTTGAGCTTCCTGGATCTGAAGATCAGTGATTTTTCCTATACCTGGGAAGTTTTCTGCCACTATTTTGTTGAATATGTTTTCAATGGAATCTCCATTTTCCTCCCCTTCTGGAATACCCATGACACGGATATTTGAGCGCTTGAGGTTGTCTGATATCTCTCTCAGATTTTCTTCCATGTCCTTGATTCTTTTTTCTTTCTTTTTGTCTGCTTGTGTTATTTCAAACAGCCCATCTTCAAGTTCAGAGGTTCTCTCTTCAACTTCGACAAGCCTGCTGGTTAAACTCTCCGTTGTGTTTTTTATTTCGCTGAATAACTTCTTCAGTTCAGCAAGTTCTGCTACATTTTTTTTCAGGACATTGATTTCCTTGTATAGTTCCTCTTTCAGATCCTGTATACTTTTCCTCATTTCATCATGATGTCTAGCTGAGTTTTCTTGTATCTCATTCAGTTTCCTTAGAATTATCACTCGAAATTCCTTGTCAGTTATTTCAAGGGCTTCTTGTTCTATAGGATCTATAGTATGAGATTTATTAACTTTTGGTGGTGTACTTTCTTGATTTTTTGTATTTCTGGTGTCTTTTTTTTGGTGTTTATTCATTGTGGCAGGGGGTTTCAAAGTCCACCGGTTTAAGACTAATGACTAACTAGGATGTTGCTGTGGTTGACAATTTGGTATGGCTCCCGCCGTGACTGCTCAGTTGGCCTCTAGTGTCTTGTGTGTGTGGTTGCCTCGGGTCTTGGGCTTCTCCGGGGAGCCACCTTTCTGGTCAGCTTGTACTCTGCTGGGCTGGTGGATCACGTACCACAGGGTGTGTGATCTCTGTTGAGCTTTCACTTTCTGTACAGGACTTCTCCCCGTTCCGTGTGCTCTGGCCCAGGCTGTTAGATCGTGCAGTGGCGACCCCACCGGGTGTGTGGTTCCTGTCGAGTCTCCACCTCCCTGGCCGCACGTCTCCCCCCTCTGTGCACACTGTGCTGGGCTGGGGCGTGTCTTCTGCACCCCTCGTCTATCAGCTGGGCCTTCAAGACCCTGCTCAGCACCGCCTCGCCCAGGAAGTCTACCAGGTTTCTGCTAGGCACAGACGACCGGTCTCTCTGGGTGCCTTTGTAGCACTGTGTAGATCTTTCTCGGGTCTTGTTCACCTTTGTATCCCCCCGGTATAAACCGAGTCTAGTGCCCGCCTGCAGCCTGCTCTCCGGCAGGTTCAAGCGGACCTGGGAACTCTCCTACCACACTATTCCCAACCAGAAATTCGTTAGGCTTTTTTCCAAACTGGTGGTCGCAGAGATGGTATCTGCCTCCCAGTAACAGGAAGTTTACCGGGGCGGAGTCCAGGGTGTGGTGGAGTGACAGTCGGCCCGCCCGTACTTCCTAGCCCTCCCAAAACTGGTCGGGACGCCCCACACCCCCAGCCCTGCCAGAGAACCGCGGAGGGAGTGGGAGAGGAGGTCGGCCCGCAGGGTCCGGAAAGCCCCGCGCCAGGCCAAGCAAATGGGCTCAGTGATGGCCGAGCAGGGCGGAGCTGCCCGCACCTGGGAAAATGGAGGCAGCACCGTGGCAGTGAGTGGCCTGGTGGTGCAGGCGGAAGCCGCGTGGGCATCCACCCCCCCGAACAGAGCTGTGCCAGGGATCACTCACAGTGCTGTGCCAGGTCGGGCGCTCGCTCTGTCTCTGGTTTGTTGCCTTCCGTGTTCTCGGCGCTGCCGCCTCGGGCTGTTCAGTCGCGGCGCCGCTCGGGCGCTCCCAGGAATCTTCTTTAATGCCGGCCTGAAACCTCGAATCCTGAATAGGGCAGCTGGCCGCCTTCTTCAGCGCGGCCCCGGTCTCCGGGATCCTGGCTGCATCCACAGCAGCCCTGGCGCCGTGTTCCCTGTTTCAAGACTCACTTTTGCAGCTAAGAATCAGTTCTTTTCCTGCTCCACACTTCAAAGCTGTTGCCTGTAAATGAGGCAGCCTCTCCTGCCGGGAGCAAAGTCTTGACATAATTTTATATAACATATATAGCACCATAATGTGTATTATTATTACATAAATATTATATACAATAATATATACTACATTATGTATATCATGTAATTTTTTAAAAAATGACTCATACAAACAGCTTAGAAACAAACACTACTAGATAAGATTAGAGCTGAAATGGTTGAATCAAATATACATGGGTTTAGTAGAATACAGAATAGTCAAATACTCATAAGCATTTATATTTCAGTGAGTATTGTGTTTTTTAGTGTTCTTTATAAAGCAAATATAGTGTTGATAAATCAGGATAGTCAGTTATCAGGAGTTATTTAAGAAAACTTCTCTAATATGCATACACTCATATTAAACAGATAAGTCTTGGTTAAATCAAATCAATTTATCTTTGTATTTCGATATTGTTGGATCAACAGAATATAAACTCTTTGGAATGTGTTTTATCATCACATAACAATTGACTGTCATATATTGAACAATGCCAAAATTAAAGTGACACTTACTTAAATATTCTATTCTTTCTTAAGTTTATGAACAGTTTAAGTTCATAGAGAAAATATGAAAATTCATATTTCCCTATTGACTTTATAAGGTTTTACAGAAATTAATCCCTGTACAGGTAGTATATTACTTGTATAACACACGTCTATACTTAGATATAGCAAGCATTTTAGCAGGGGTCAGTAGTAACTCTTACCTATTCCATTTACTCAGAGCATGAATGAAATATTACAACTTTCCTTAACTGTGCTCATAAGTACTTCAAAATGTAAAATGTTTTTCTAACATACTATGAGAAGTATTCTATTAAACTTGATTACAATTGAAGTGAGAGTTTACAACACTGACTGAGTCTTCAAGTCATTTATAACACTTTAATATATTAATTGACATTATTAAATGCACATTTAACTCTCTAACACAGTAGATTAATTTTGAACAAAGTTAACAATGTCAGTCACCCCTGTGTTTATTAATATACTTTTGAGTTAAGCAGTAATTAAAGTTATTTTTGTATTATTACTTTACAATAACTGTACTAAATTTAGCAAAAATTCTGGGAATTTCTTTGTTTCTTTCTTTATTAATATTATTTTATTACATTCTAAGATGTTGTGAAGCAGTTGGGTGGGAGGGGGAGATGGGAAGGGGGAAGGAAATAGAGTGGGAGAAGGTAGGAGGGTGAGTGTGGTTGAGGCCTGTGGCACCCCACTCATTCCTTTAGGGGAGACCAGAGGATTTCCAGAGATGGCTTGGTCATTGCTAGGCTGTATGCAGATGTCAGTGGGATGAGGCTGAAGCCCTCGGCCCCCCAGTGCCCCACCTTGGGAGCCCAGGGTGTTTCTCGTGGCAGATTAGTAGTCTTTGTTGGACTGGTTGCAGTTATCAGAGGGGTATGGCTGAGGCCCAAGGCCCCCCAGGGTGCTACCTGTGGTGACTTGGTGGTCATTGCTGGGCTGCCTATGGGTGTTGGGGGTGCATGGCCAAGGCTCTCAGACTCCCATCATCTCAGCTCAGGAGCCTGGGGCACTTCCTGTGGTGGCTAGGTGGTTGTTGCTGGGCTGGTTACAGGTGTCAGGGAGGCATGGCTGAGAGCCGAGGACTCCCAAAATTCTGAGTATTTCTGATCTCATGTCCTTGTTCAGAGGGGACAATTGCCAGATAAAAGTACAAGGATATTCTCAAATAATTTTAGAAAGCTATGTAAAGTGAAACAGTACATTTAGGAATTTGATATTAACAGGTATTCAGTTTCTTGCCTGTAATAACATCCACCTACATACCACATTTGAAGCATTTTAAATTTGTTAAAAATAATTGGCTATTGCATGAGTTGATTAAAAACGGAGTATAATAAGAATATTTATGGATATAAAACAGGTACTTTAAAAATAATTGTTGTTTAGATCCCTAGGTTATTTTTCAATAAACCAAAACAAATTAAAAGTAGAAAGTAGAGAATGCAGCAAGAAAGAGGCATCTCTAGGAAACAAAGGAAAAGAAGAAATACTTTCAGTTATGGAAAAAAAATTTGTAGAAAATTCAGGAAAGAAGAAAGGCAATCAATGTAAATTTGAAAGGTGATGTGAAAGTTTATGGGTTATTTTAAAAAGGGCAATAAAAAATTACTAGAATAAATAATATAACTATTGACTTTGCTAATGTAAAATGGTAAATAATTACAAGAATAATTTTAAAATTTCATGAAAGTCATCGATATAATTTTAGTTTCACATGGATCTGCAATTTTGAACAGTTTTTAAAGTGTCTTTTTTTTGTATTTATAGTTGTACAAATAACTAAAATAAGGTTATGTGTGCCATGGCCTCTTCTGTTATGATGAGATGTTAATGGTATCTAGAACAGATAATGTAAGGAGAAAGAATATGCAAAAGTGTTTTAAATAAACTGATAAAGAATTGTATAATCACCATGTCTCAAAATTTGTCAGATAAAAAGTTCTTTCCATGGAAATCGATGAAATGCAAATAAATATCTAGAATATTACTAGAACAGATGCTTGTTTCTTAGGACCTAACATACTCATCAAAATAAGAAATTGTTGTTTATTTAAGGAAATCTTTTATTTCATTTTTGTTTGCATCATTATCTCTTTGCAGGGCCATAATTTGTTTTAATCATCTTGAAAAGATCTATACAACCAGTAACACCCTGCTCAGTGAAAACTACAAGAACTCATTAATCTTTCAGTTAATTTTAAAGCAAGCTTTGACATTGGAAATCAATGTCAAAGGTCACTTCATATTAAATTCATTCCAATGATTTAAAAATGCAGGAACTTACCAATTATATAGCTTTGCTGGTAAAACAGAACATGCAGTGTTCATATAAATGTATATGAGAAAATTACCAAAGGCCTGTATTCTATTGACAATATGCTAGAATGGCACCAATTTTTTTGTACATTTTCAACACAATACAACAAATGACAGTTTTCAGATCTCGTTAGTATATTCATGACTGCAAAAACACTATTATTACAATAATTTTGTTCCTATACTAACATGTTTTTCAGTACTGATGAATAAGAATAAGCATTATCATTGAAGTAAATGACAAAGAATGCTGAAATCTGTAAAATGAGGATTGCCAAGAGTATTTTTAAGTATTAGGATAATATCAATCTTTTATTATTTCTTGAAAAGTGTTAGTGTCTAAAAGAGAGACTTCTTGCTTTTGCATGGGTTTGTGAGGCTTCCCTTATTCCTCTAGGCATAAGTGACACACAGGAAGGTAGTCAAAAGCAGCACGAGAAAAGAGTAGAGAGTGGGAATAACATCTATCTGATTCAGTGACACCTGTACAACTGTTGGAATGAGCAGGACTGAAGCCAGGGTGGGATCTAAAACCACAGGGGCTGTAGGCAAATTTTTAAAAGATACAGTTCTTTTCTTAGCATGCATTTCTCTGAGTTTCCTCTTTTTCCATGGTTATTGGATATTTTGAACTTTGGTTATGGGGCAAGATGACATTATTTACATGAATCTAGTTTACCAGCCAGCCTCAATCTGCAAACTTGCAGGTACTACCCAGACCTTGAGATAACAGAAAAGATGGGAGCAGAAACCAGATGGAGTCTTGGAAAGACTTTACATCTGAGACCTTGCATGAAGCTCTCACTGCTCATGTGCGCCTTCCTCCTGCTTCTCATTTCGCATGTTCCATTCTCTCATCCCCCTTTTTAAAAACCTCTCAGTAAACCTGAGTCTTTGAGATGGCTTTAGTCTGGCCATTCTCCTTCAGGCTTACCAGAGAGCTGAGTTAGCCTAATATCTCTCTTCAGGTCTCTAGTACTTCTGAATAAAAGATGACTTCCATTTTCACCAACATTTGAATTTTGAGTGGTTTGCATTTGCAAGGGTGCAGGCAGCCTGACCTGTACGCCTGATACCAAATTTTGGGGAGCCTAAGCCAGGAGTTGAATGGCCCCTATAACTCAACTAATACAAAAAGAGTAAAGCTACTTAATATCACATATGCATGAGGAGATAAAGTCAAAATTCAGCATCTATAAATTTGAGATAGAGTTTCAAAAATGTCAGACCTTTGAGTTAGAGGTATAATATTAAAAATTTCAAATCCTAACTGAAAATTCTCAATAATAAAATAAAGGCAACCTTGGCCATTTCTAGTTTATTTTGAAAATTATGACTGTTAAAAGAATTTTTAGCTCCCATTATTTTCAATTGTTATTTTTTAAATCAAGATGAATATAATTAGAATCACAGAATGTAACTGCAATTCTTCTTTAAAGAAATTTATAATAATAACCAACCAAAGGGTTCATGTTTAAGTGATCCTCTCATTTGAGGAGCATCCATTTTCAGTCTGATTGTATCAACTTACTTTAAGTCCCCAGGCAAATATTGCCATAATCTTACTAAGTCCTAGGGAAGGAATGCAGAGGAAAAGCTCTGTCCAAGTTTTTTACTACTCAGCAGTAAAATTAGGGGATGGACCACGTGAAGGTTAATTCTAAGTGTCAGCTTGATTCGTTTAAGGAATACCAAGAAACCTGGTAAAGCTATCTTTTTAGTTGTGTCCGTGAGGGTGTTTCAGGAAGAGATTAGCATGAGAGCCTGAGTGGACTGGGTGGGAAAAGTTCACCCTCAATATTGATGGCAACCATACAATCAGCCGGGGGCTTGGAGAGAGCAAACATGGAGGAAAAGGTGAATCTTTCTCTCTATCCACAGGAGCTGGGATATAATCTATTCTCCTGTTTGTGGACATCAGAGCTTGAGACTCTTCAGCTTTGAGGTTCTAGGACTTACACCAACGGCACCATCAGCTTCCCTGGTTTTGAGGCCTTTGGACTTGGACTGAGCCACGCTACAGGCATCCAGTTTGTAGACTGCCTGTCACGGGACTCCTCCTCACAATCGCATGAGCCAATTCTCTAATAAATCCTTTGTCTTGTATTTATAAACACATCCTATTGGTTCTGTCTCTCTAGAGAACCCTGACTAGTACCGACCAGGTCAGATACAAAATATAACATTTTCCCAAAGATGCTTCTCCTGCGGAGCATCAGGAAACTTCAGAGTTAGTATAAACAACATAACAGTGATTATATTGATTAATTTAATAACTTAGCTGAGATCAACCTAAAATAGGAAAGAGATTTGATTGTTATTGAAAAATGAGGGACGAAAGATTGAATGGATCAGAGTAGATCAAGTGGATCACACTTAGGATTGCTAACAAGTGCCAGAAAAACTTACCCACCCCCAGTTACCACAATAACTGATAGTCTTAAGCAAAAACTGATGAAGCTTTCAAAAACTACAGGTCTCTAACCAACTTTAGATGAGCTTTTCTTCTCAGCCTAAAAGAAAGTGTTACCAGAAAATAACAATAAAAAAGACTCAGAAATGGAGAAGAAAAACCCAGAACATTCTCAGGCTAACATCAGAGTTGAGATGTTTTGGGAACCCCTTGCTGGTTCTAGATAAATGGTTGCAGGTATTTAAAGAGTGGACTGAAAATTACATGCTATTGCTTCTTATCTCTTCATCTCAATTTCTGACCTCACCTTGAAATGAGGCCCTCCAATCCATCCTAATTTAATTTTCTGGTCATGAAAATACCTTGGCCTTTGTTTATTTTAAAGAGAAGCTCTGCCCATGCCTAACTTTGAATTTTAACCCTCCACGATTGATGTGTTCAGGTTTCTCTACTACTTGAAGTGAACCTGAACTCCACCCAAGTTAACTAACTTTGACTACCTTTAGCATTGCTAGCTGATCTAGAACAGACCCTAAAATCTGCTTTTAAATAGAGTGTAGTCTTCTAAATCCTAGCCACAGCCTGTAAGGCTAAACAGTATAGAACTTCTTGCCAGCATTTAACTGACAATAGACATTTCTCTTCTGGCTTTCCACCGTTTTTCTGCTTCTTAGTCTGTGGCTACTTGGCAAATTTACCCTGAACTCTCAACCTAAATCCAAAAATCCTTCTATTGAAGGAAGGAGAAGAGAAATTACTAAAAAATTAAAACAATGCAACCCTTCATTCAGAATTTAATAACAACATTATTATTGGCAGAATTTCAGAAGTTTCGATTTCTTTTAAATCATCTCAAGCTTCTTAGTTTTCTGCTGATTTTACTTCAGGGCCAGGAATTGGGAGGGAAAGCCATGAAAATTAATGTTGCCATATATACCAAAATCCTGAAAGAACCCATGGTGTGATGTACTAAATTAAATGAGAGATTCAAAACATAATATATTATGCTCCCAGAGTAACTTTTTCAGAAAAAAGTTGTTCTTGTTTACACGTATCACTGAAGCTCACCTTTGTGTGTAAGGATGCTACCTTCTGTAATGAAATGACAGCTGATGTAATATTCATAAACTTGCACAATTTTAAAATAGTACTTTCTCTCCATATATTTACTATGCATCTTCTTTCATTTAAAAAACAAATCTGTTCATCAAGTTTCCTTGGCACCTCAGTTTTGAATTGTCTGTCATGAACTTCACTATCAATTTCAACACAAATATATTATGTCAGTATTTAGATAGGAGTTAACTATCATACCTCAATTTTAACTCATTGTAAATATATACTCCTGTATAGAATATATCAGCTTTTAACTCCATTATTACTCATATAGGATTATAATAACATTTCACATATAAGTTTTTATTAAAGGTTTACCAAAGAATTGGAATGTACATAAAACTTCAAAGTATAATTGCAAAAAAAAAAAAAAAAAAATAGCTATAAGTCATTTTTTAATATTGGTTTGAAGTCCTAAATATAAAGTTAAAGTCATCACATTCCTCTCAGATTTTAGAGCTGGAAAGTAAAACAAGCCCACCATTAAAGAAGTATGCTTCCTTTGTTAGTAAAAACTACATAGTATGTTCTATTTACTTTTTGTGCTTGGCTGAGAAGAAAATCAGAGTTAAATGATCAGACTTTCCTTCTCAGAATAGGTGTTCAAGCAAATTTACTTTTTTATTGTCTTTCTTTCTCTCCATTCTGATATTTAGCTCATGGATTTTAATTTTTTACTGTGCTTTTTGATTTATTGTATCTACACTGTTTTTATAAATTATTTTAAATACTTTTTAGAATTATATAGGCTACATAATTTTAAAGTGACCTCGATGACTTATATATCTATTTTTACAGTGAACTGTAGTTAATATAAGAGAAAGATGATTAATGGGGTAGAAAAAAATTTGTCGGGTCAGCCGCTGGCCGACCTGAACAGTCCTAGAAAAAACGCCTCGTGGGCCGAGCCCGTGGCACACTTGGTAGGGTGCTGCGCTGGCAGCGCGGCGACGCTCCCGCCGCGGGTTCGGATCCTATATAGGACTGACCGGTGCACTCACTGGCTGAGTGCCGGTCACGAAAAAACGACAAAAAAAAAAAAAAAAAAAAAAAAAAAAACGCCTCGTTATCAGTCTTTCCCTAGGTGGGCGAACAAATTGCCTGGATTCCTCTTTCCCTCCAGTCCCCTTGGAAGGATACGGGGAAAGAGAGCTGTGAAGAGAGGTGAGCACAGCCATCGGCCCCAACCAGCCTGTTAAAGGACACTCAGACGCAGAGGGGGTTCTGTGGAGCAGTTCTGTTTATTATCACAAAAGCACTTGCTTTTATAGGCAGATGGGGAGGGGAGGTTTTAACATAATCCTATCAGCTTAAAGGTCAAGGGCATGCATCCTGTCTCAATGCCTAGCTATTGTAATCACGCAGTGTTCACAAGCGCAGAAGCGCATATTTGGCCAATAAGGGCTAAGGCAAGGTTCCTGCAGACACTCCCACCATACTCCCTCCGGGGCGTGGTCTTAGGCTGCCACGTTAATATGCCCTTGTGGGCCCATAATGGCGCCGCTTGTAATGTCACTTAAGGTGGCATTAGTTTTTAAGGCCCGAGAAAAATTTATTGTATTTTATACAAGGTAGATTTTCTTTGTTTACTCTATTAATTAAAAGGGATAAAAGAGAAGAAAAATTATGTGCATAAATATGAGTGGAAAAATTGTTAATTGGTCATAATAAATGGAAATTGCTACAGGTTAGAAAAAGTATGTGTGGTATCATGAAAAGCAATTTAGGATATTATTTTAATAACAGTGCTCTGATAGGAAGACTTTTTTCAGTTGGATAGTCAAAGAGAAAGAATAGGAATAATTCTGACTCATGCTATCTATGCTGAAAGAATAAGAAACAAATTACTATTATTTAAAATGGCTGTTAGAATGGGAGGAAGTTAAAGAAGAGAGAAATAAATGAATGGAGAAAATGACAAAGATCAATGCTATGGGCAACACTTTATATACATGTGTCACTTAACAACAAGGATATATTCTGAGAAATGTGTCATTAGTTGGTTTTGTCATTGTGAGAACATCATAGAGTGTACTCACACACACCTAGATGGTATAGCCTGCTACACACCGAGGCTACGTGGTATAGTTTATGGCATCTAGACTCCAAACCTATACAGCATGTTACTGTACTGAAAACTGTGGGCAATTATAACTTGAAGGTAAATATTTGTGTATCTAAACATATCTAAATACAGAAAAGGAATTTTTCAGCTCCATTAAAACCTTACATAACCGTAATATATTTGGTTCATTGTTAACTGAAATATCATCGTGTGGTGCATGACTGTATAAAATAAAAATGTTCACATAATACCACACTCCAGTTCTAACAAAGTATCTGCACTCATTTGGTGGTTTAATATAAAAGCATGATCCAAGAAAAACATCTACATTGCTATCAAAAAAGAGATGTGTACCATCATTAGATGGTGGGGAGAAAAAAGCCTCAAAATATTATTCTAAAGACGGCTCTGATTTTTATAACAATGATTGTTGTGTTATTCACATTACAATTATCATCATTTACATTGGTTAAAAATTAGAGATGAGATTATATTCTTCAGGATATATTGTCACAGGTCTAATGGCTTAATTTACATGGTTTTCAAATGCTATAAAAACACATCTTATGCCAACATTTACATTAAGGAAATATAATTTTCCTCATTTTTGTACTCTTTAGTCTGATATTCCTAATACTTCCTACAATTATTATTTTCAGAAGAAATTTATAAGAAAGAAGCATAGCTGCTTTGTAAATGAAATGATAATATCCTAGAAAAATGAGAACATACAAGTCAAAGAAAAAAAAAGTGAAATGAGTTTTAAAAGCCACATCCAAAGCCTCAGGAAACATTTTGTCCTACTGCAGCAACAGTGGTGTCCTAGTTTTTATGTAATTTCACATCAACAACAAGACAGGTTTTTTCAATGAAGTTTACAAACACTTTGATATATATTTTTAGCCTCAAGAACCACTGATATTTTAAACAGCTTTTTTTCTTCACTGATATTTACATTGTATCAATTTTCTTTTTAAGATTTATTGTTTTGGCTACATATTTACAAATTTATATGCGATCATTTTGAATATTATTTTATTTATGTATAATTTTGATGAATAAACCTGTTAGACATGCAAATGCAATTTGTACAAATAATTACTGCCCAATTTCCGCTTCTAACAATGGAAGAATAGCTTAATTGAAAACAACTTTTCCAGTGAAGACAACTAGTAAACCCATATCTGAAAAAAAAAAGCATAAAAATTACCTGGTTAAAGCTAAGAAAATAATGAAGACATGAGGAACTAAGATTGTAGAAAGAAGAGAAATAGGTACTTTCTTTTCTCTTAAAGTATTTGTCACTTCTGAAATGGGTGCTGAGAGGCAAAACATTTCAAAACATTTGCTAGAGTTTTTTACCATCTCATGAGCTAGGTCCAAAGAATTGGAGTTTGGTGTCTGACAAAAAGATTAAGCATGACTGTTAGGGAATTGGAAGAAATAGGCCTTAGTGCTAAAGGAGAACTGGCAATAATGTGGTAATCACAAAGACAGAAGTATATCTTCCAATCATGTTAATCCCTAATTGACCTTATCTATATCCTAAAAGTAAATAATTTCTGAAGAAAGGTAACATGATCGAGAGACTCAAATCATCCTGATTTTTTTTTTAATTCAATGACTGGCATCCAGTCAAAATATCCAAAAATGACAAGAATTGACAAGGAACAAATTGAAAAAAAAAAAAATATTAATAGATGCAAAAGTTGCCTGGATATTGGAGATATTATGTATTTTAAAATAAATGTGACTGATATGTTCAAAATTCTTAAGTGATAAGATGGAGCATTTCAGCAAAAAAGAGAAAAAAGAAGAAATCAAACAAAAATAACTGGGAAATGAAAGCTAAAATTAAGATAAAAGATATACATTAATGGCAAATTAGACAAATCAGAAAAAGTAATTGTTGAATGGAATTATAGGCTGAAAAGGGGGATGGAGGGATTAATTCCAGAATAAAGTACAGAAGGAAAATAATAAAATAATGCATCAAAAGAAACTTCTTTTTCAAATCTGATATGTAAAAACTTGGAAATCTTTACTTCTGTCCTTACAAAAAAAAGCACTGAACAAAAGAAAAATCAATGACTTTCCTTGAACTATCAGTAAACTGAGGTAAGAGGGCAAACCACCATCTCCAAAATTTGCAGAGGCAGGCAAATCCAGAGGGTCCCAAGTAAGATGTGATTGCCCATAGCCAAAGCTACTGGAGTCACAAATTGGTAGAAACACTAAATTAGTAATTTTGATAAACTGCTTGGTTGAGTATAGACAGAAACAAGAGTGAGAAACTCCTAAGAGCTGCAGTCTTACGGGTGCCCACATTTTTGCCTGTTCACCTCCTGGAACAGCACCAGTTTCTCACATCAAAGATCCAAGAACAATCCACTGAGGCTGTGGCAGGAAAATCTTAAAAGTAAATCTTGTAAAATACGCCCAGACCATTCTCTACTAAAAAGGCCTACTCTCCAGAGGAAAATACTTTATCACGGCCTTAGTCCAGTTGAAGGAAGGAATTTCCTCACACTCTACAAGCTCCCCACATTCCTTTCTCACATAGGGTGGAAAATCTATAGCACTGGAGGGACACATGTGAATGTCATAGTACAGAGACACAGATCCACTAAAAGACTGAGATTTAATCATGAGATTTAGAGTGCTTCCTCATCTTCACACCTTGACATCACACCAACAGCATTCCAGTATCATTACTATAGATTGCAGCTGAAAGAGGAGCAAGAGGCAAAAATCTCTCTGAGGAGGAGTACATAGGGAAGGACAAAGTCAATAGGTGAGACAAAAACAAGGAAAGTAGTGGAAACTGAAGCCTCTAGCAGATACAGTTACAGCAAACATTAAGCGCAGCACAACTCCTAGCCAGAGTAATATCCATCCTCACTAAAGGTGCATTTATTTCAGTTCCTATTACTTAATATAACATTTCTGGCTTTCAACAAAAGATCATAAGTAATGCTAAAAGGCAAGAAAAAAATACAATCTGAAGGGACAAAGCTATCATCAGAACTAGATTCAGATATGACAGGTATTAGAATTATTAAACAGGGAATTTAAAATAATGAAGATTAATATGTTAAGGGCTCCAATGAAAAAAGTAGGTAACATGCAAGGACAGATGGGTAATATAAGTAGAGCAATAGAAATTCTAAGAAAGATTCTAAATAAAGTGCTAGAAATCAAAACATTGTAACAGAGTTAAGAATATCTCAGACTCTAACAGGAATGAAGACTACCATTCATAGTCTCATCAGAAGACTGGATGTAGTTGAGAAAAAAACTGAGGTCAATGATAGGTCAATAGAATCTTCACAAACTGAAATAAAAAGAGGAAAAAATTACAGTAGAACACACAAGAAATTTGGGATAATTTCCAAGGTATTGCATACGCACAATTAGAATTATCTAAAGAAAACAATAAGGCAGAGCAGAACCTGAAGATAATAATAATAATATTTAGTAATTATTCTGAGCTTTCCAAAATTAACACATACCAAGTCACAATAAACAGAATAAAGCAAAAACATAAAACAAACAAGCAAAAATACACCTACGCATATCTTATGCAAACTACAAAAAAACAGAAATAAAGAGTACCCTGAAAAAGGATATGGAGGGAGTTGAGCGAAACACCTGAACAATGTGAGAATTATAACAAACTTCTCATGAGAAGTCATGCAAGCACAAAGACAGTAGAGTTAAATATTTAAGCATTAGAAGGAAAAAAGATGAACATAAAATTCCTTATACACCAAAATTAGCCTTCAAAGGTAAAGAAGAAATGAAGATATTCTAAGACAGAAACTGAGATCCATTATAAATAAACCTGCTCTATACGAAATATTAATGGAATTACTTCAAAGACAAGGTAAATTATATCCATCTGAAACTTGAATCTACATGCAGAAAGAGCATCAGAGGAAGAATAAATAAAGGTTAAAGTCTTTTAAAAAATTCTTAATCTAAAAGATAACGTTAAAATAATAATAGTGATAATATATTGGGTGATTATTGCACACATGGATACATTAAATGAATGTGATAATCTCATAAGAGATGGAAGGTTGGAATTGGTAATCTGTATCAAGGTACAGCACAGTACATGAAGTAGAATAATGTTATTTTAAGGTGAACTTGTATGTTACAAACTCTAAAATATTTAAAAAGAAGTCTAACTTCATAAAAAAAAATGCTGAGATGAAAAAATGAAATTATGTGAAATCCTCAATGAAAACCAGAGAAGGTGGAAAAGTAGAAGAAATAAAGAAGTAAATTGTGAGTGTAATGAACAGAAAACAATTACAAAATGTTAAGTTTTAATCCAACTATCTCAAATACCATTTTAAATGTGAATGGCCTCATCACATCAATTATGAGACAGATTGTCTGTGTGAATAAAAAAATAATACTCAACTATAAAGAAAACAAATTTATAAAGAAACTCACTTTAAATATAGACTTATCTTGGTTAAAAGTAAAGGAAAAGCTAGGGATGAAGATTAACACATAAAGATCTTAAAAGTCACATTTCCCTCATGACAAGTATAGAGCTAGAGCTGGGGTCTGGAGCTCACAGACCCCTCAAGCCTGTTCACAAACCCTTCACACACAGGTCTATGGACTAGGTAACTGGCAAAAAGGTCCTTGGAGGCTTCATTGAAGTAGGAATAGTCTTTATTAAGCACACACACATCTAATAGCTAAACAGTACAAAGAGAAACTCAGAAACTCAACTGCTACCGGCAAAGTCCAAAGAAAAAGTGAGCAGCTGCCAGCAGAGTAAACATGCTCTGTTTTTAGACGACAGCTCTGCTGGCCAGCTCTGCTTCACAAACTGAAGAACACACAGTAGCAATTAACTAGAAGGATACATGGGTGCACATACTCACTAACTCCACCCACACACAACTTGTTTACAAAGAATTAAGAATGTGCTGCTCTTGACTCCCAACCAGACTTGAACCCAGGGAGCCTGACTAAATTATCCTATTTTCCCCAGAACAAGAAAAAAGATGAAACTGCAAATCAGTGACTTCTGTTGAATCCATCAGAAAATCGAGGTCACAGTGCAAACTGCAACCCCCAAGTCTTGAGACATATGCAAGTACAGAGAATCAAAGCCCAAATCAGTTTATATAGATTAGAAGCCACCGGATCATAAAAAGGTAAGAACCCTTAGATGTTAACTTTGAAAACTTGCTGTTGACTAAATTTAGATTAGCTTGAGACTGAGAAACCCCTGGGTCCCAGTCTTAGAGTGACCACCACACTTCTGTTGTTTTTACTCCCAGGAACCCCACCAGGTCTTCATAGTAAAAATACAAGAAAATTTCCCTTGTATTTGAGTCAGGGAGAGCAGAAACATAACCATTTTGAAGTATGTCCAGAGTGATTTCCATAACAAAAGCCTACTCTCCAAGTGAAAGATTTTAGGACAACCATGGAGGCAGAACTATTGCTCAACTCCCAAAGCACTAGCTTTCCTTTCTCGCCAAAGGTAGAAAAAAATTTTGAGAAACACTAACGAATGCCACATCCCAGAGCAGAGGCCCACTAAAACACTGAGATTTAATCGTGGGATTATAGAATGCTTTCATTCTCTAATACCTTACAGCCACACAAAAGGGTTTCTGGTATAATAACTGTACATTACAGCTAAAAAGGCTACAAGAGATAGACTCTATTAAAGAAGTTCTCAGAGAAAATCAGGGACAACAGGAGAGACATAAACAAGGACTCTGGTGAAGTCTCTACCACCTACAACTACAACAAACATTAAACATATCCTAAATCCTAGCCAATTACCACTACATTAGACACTGAAATCCTATTTACCATAGTTCTTATTATAAGAAGCATAATGTCCATCTTTCAACAAAAAAAATTGCAAAGGAGTCTAAAAAATAAGAAAACACAGAAGTCAAAGGAGAAAATAGAAGCATAAGGAAAAAAAAAACTCAGATATGACACTGGAGTAACAGATATGACATGGAATTATCAGAGAAGGAATTTTAAATATCTATGATTAAAACATTAAGGGTTCTAATGGAAAGAGTAGACAACATGCAAAAATAAATAAGGCAGTGTAAACAGAGAGAAACTCCAAGGCAAAATTTAAAGGAAATGATAAAAATCAGTGGGAAACAGAAACTGGGTCTGGGGTGACAGGGGTTAGAGTTAGGGAGGCAGGTTTGAATTGGTGAAGCACAAGAGGTACTTACTGTTTGTGTGATACTGTAATTATGAATACATGACATTATGTATTTGTCAAAATCTATTGAACTTTACAGCACTTTACAAGCTTTCATGCTGTATCATAAAGGCACAGAACATCACATGAACTCACGAGACAGCCAAATTGGCTTTTACAACAGACCCACTCTTATGATAACTAATCTACCTCCTTGATAACCCATTAACTCATTAATCCATTAATTCATGAATAGATTAATTTATTAAAGACCCCATTGCCTCTTAAAGGCCTCACCATTTGATACTGTTACATTGAGAATTAAGTTTAAACATGAGTTTTGGAAGGGATACTTTCCAACCATGCAGATACTATGTCCTGAAAGAGGTGTAGTATAATCCCCTTTTCCTTAAGCATGGGCTGCATATAGTGACTTCCTTCTAAAAAATACGATATAAAAAGTGGGGCGAAGAAGACAGCTTATAAGGGATGGCCCAAAATATAAGCATACAGAATACATAAAAACAAAAGGACAGAAACTTATGGTAGGAAAACTAAACAAAAAAAGCAGCATAACACGTGTAGTCTCCAAAAATTTACCTCCCACTCACACTTTCTTAGATACTACTGGAGATTCTTCCTCAAATGAGAAATTAAAACCAAAACAGCTCCCAGAAAACAGGGATACCACCACCGAGAATGAAAAGGAAGGAAGGAAGGGAAGAAACCTTATTTTGATAGCAAGAAGAGATTCACTGGTACTTTGCATCTACTAAGAGCAACCAGTTGTGATTGGCTGGTAATTTCAGGTTGGTTAATGTATTGAAAGCAATTTTCTGGCAGAGAATTTTGTCATGAATTAATCATAGGTGCTTAGAAACTAAGCAAATGGAAAATAAAACAAAACAAAAGATAGTCATTTGCTCCAGGCAGAAGAGCAAGTTGTATGGAAAAGGAAATGTAATCTTATTTTAGGACTTGACTCAGCTCTGAATAATATTTAAATGTAGTTACATTATATATTGATCTAAACAGAACTATGATACAGTTATATTGCATGTAGTAGAAGAAATGTTTGTGGGAGTGGGGGATAAAGAGACTATATATGGAGATGCTAAAAATATTTACATAAAACATAAATGAGGAAGCACGAAGAATCTGAAGAGAATGTAAAATATCAGAAATAAATTCTTGAATAAAAAATATTAATAAATAATAAAAAGTTTGTTTCTGATCTATATTTAGGGCATCTCTTTTATATCTCCAATGTATTATAAGGAAATGGATCAACTGATACAGAAGCTAGTGCAAATTTATTTTGCAATGGAAATTCTACCTACTTGTTTTAGTCCGTTTTGTGTTGCTATAACAGAAATACCTGACGCTGGGTAATTTATAAAGGAAAGAGGTTTATTTGGCTTATGATTCTGGGACAGCTGCATCTGGTGTGGGCCTCAGGCTGCTTCTACTCATGGTGGAAAGTGTCAGGCACCCGGCAGGTACAAGCAGATCGCATGGCAAGAGGAAGCAAGAGAGGGAGGGGAGGTGCCAGGGTCTTTTTAAGCAAGAGCTCTCTCGGGAACTAATAGAGCAAGAACTCACTCATTAATCCCCCCTCCCCCAGGGAGAACATTAATCCATTCATGAGGGATCCGCTCCCATGACTCAGTTTCCAACACTGCCACATTGGAGATCAAATTTCCACATGAGTTTTGGAAGGGGACAACACATCCAAACTTCATCACTACTCTATTAGTAAGGATGCTCTTGTGGAGGCTTCTGCTGCAGATGATTCATTGTTCTCTCCTTCAAGATAATCACCACTGACTGTGATGACTGAGGATCCCAGCTATGATAAATGTGGCTCCGTGCTCACCTTAATTAATGCCAGTTTTAAACAATACCTAGATCTTAGGCCAAACCATTTACACCTAGATATCCCAAATATGTAGATCTTTTTAAGAGAAGCTACTGACAACATAAATATTTTCTCTTTAACAACCATACATGTACACCTCATAGAGAGAAGGCATTTGCTAAAAGAATTCTCCAACATCCAAGAAAAGAATAAAAATATCTGATGAGGCTGTAGAGGTATTCTTAACATGTTATAGACCTACATAAAAACATGTCAACTAATTATGAGTGCAAAGACACCCTTTAAATTTGTAATCAACTTCAACCAGAGAAACTAAGATGTTAGCCCACACTTCTGGAACCAATATAAGTTTCAACTTGGCCTGAGGTCACTTAGCAAAATGTTGATTTAAGAATATATTGCAACATAAGTGGGGTTAGACCACAAAGGACTGGCCTATGTTCAAGAAATTTGAAAATAAACACTTGGGTACAATTAAGGATTGTTTTCAATCTAGTTTAAGAGCCAAGAACAGCACAAACAATGCAAAAGATATATATGACAAGGACGTAGGTCAGTATGTGTATGTTTAAGACATACAAGGGAAAAATATCTCTTTGTTTCATTAGTCAATGTACTATGAGGCACTCTACCATTAGGGCATATTCTAGGAAACAACATTTAATTGTTACATTTTTTTTCTTTGCAGCAAAAAGGAGACACAGCCATTAAATTTGTTTTCTAGCTTTAGTATTAATTGGGCTAGCTTTAGTTTAAACCTGTTATCATTTTTCTGGTAATAATACAGTAGTAAAATAAGTCCAAAAATTTAACTTATGCAATATTCACAGCTTGCATATGGTTAAGCCCACTAGCCTCTAAAAAGCTCACTCAGTTTAGCTGATCTTTCTACATTTACTTTCAGACTTGGTGTTTTGTCTCATCATTTGTCATTTTTCATTTTAAAATCTATTAAATGAAAATTGATAAAATTCATTTTACAAGATGCATAGTTTTTATTGAAAAGTCAGAGATATAGCAGGAAATGAAATTAAAATGATACAATTGTATCCCAATTTTTTGATAATTATATTAGCCATGGGACTTCATTTTCTTTCAGAAGATGATCTGTGATTCTGGTTATTTTGAGAAATTTTCAATATTCAATGGATTGTCTAGAATATAGATTACTAATACTGCTTAATTTTGTGTCCAGTTTACTCCACCAAATAAACTGAAGATTAAATAAATTAAAATAAAATCAGGATTACTCTGTCACTTTTAATTATATTATGCACTTTTCATACATGGACATTTTATTATAACATTATCAATATCAGCTTATAGTCACTAAAACCCCAAAGTACTCTTAAAGGGTGTCTGTCTTATAAATGTGTATCATTGCATGAACCTAGTGAAATAAAATGTTCTCTTAAACTCATTTTGCTAAACTATACACTTGCATTGTTTTTTTTTTTCCCAAATATCATTTTGAACCTGCATTCATATATAGCAAAACAATCTCATGAGTGTTTTGATTTCCATTCCGAATGTGCCACTGAAGAGTGTTTCTAAAAATGATACAGTTAAAACATTTCCTCAAAACTGATGTTAACAGAAAAGATATTAAGGTTTGCCTCTACAAATGAGGGTTGATATTGATTTTTATAGATTTCTGTTGTGCTTTTCACATGTTCAGTCATTAATCAGAGTGATATCTGGATTATATAGTTTTTATGATTCTCTCAACACATATAGTCTGATTTAATTTTAGCATTCTCATTGATTTCAAGAGTGTCACAGAGGGCAGAGGGATGAACAGGGTTGACAGAGTTCAACATATGGCAACCAATTAGAGACACCAGAGAATGTCACTACTTTCTCTCTGACTCAAAAAAAAAAAAAAAAAAAAAAAAAAGCACATTCTAATGCTATTTATTCTTGAGAGAGGAATGCATATAAGATTTCGCTCAAAGTCTTGATAGGATACTTGTTTTTATCATATTTCATCATAGTAAATTGCATGAATTATATAAAAGTTTTAAATGATTTTTAAAATGATAAGAAATACTTATGGTGACAAAAACACTGGATTTGACACCAGATAACACTATTCTCCATCAATCTGGTAAATTTGGATAATTCGTTTAACCTTTTTGAGTCCCTGATTAAAAATGACAATCTATCTCACATAGTTTATGTTAGTTTTCTAGGCCTGCTGTAACAAAATATCACAAACCTGGTGGCTTAAAACAACAGACATTTATATTCTCACAGTTCTGAAGGCAAGAAGCACAATGTCAAGATGCTGGCAATGCCATGTTCCCCCTGAAATCTGTAGGGAAGAATCCTTTTTTCCTTCTGTATCAGTCCGTTTTGTGTTGCTATAACAGAATACCTGAGACTTGGTACTTTATAAAGAACAGAGGATTATTTGGCTTACTATTCTGAGATAGCTGCCTCTAGTGTGAGCCTCAGGCTTCTTCTCTACCCATGGTGAAAAGTGGCAGGCAGCCAGCAGGTACAAGCAGATCACATGGTGAAAGGAAGCAAAAGAGAGAGAGAGCGAATGCCAGGGTCTTTTAAACAACTAGCTCTCTTGTGAACTAATAGGGCCAGAACTCACTCACTACCCCCAACCCCCAGGGAAAGCATTAATTCATTCATGAGGGATCCGCCCCCATGACTCAAACAGCTTCCAACACAGCCACTTTGGGGATCAGATTTCCACGAGTTTTGGAAGGACAACACATCCAACCTCCATCAGCCTCTTTCTAGTTTCTAGTGGTTTGCCTGCAATTCTTGACGTTCCTTGGTTTGTGACCACATAAATCCAATCCGTCCCTCTGTTGTCACATGGCATTCTCCATATGTGTCTGTATCACTGTGTCTCTTCTCTTCTGATAAAAACAGTCACATTGGATTAAGAGCCCACCCTACTCCATTATGACCTCATTTTAACTAATTATGTCTGCAGCTACCCTATTTCCAAATAAGAACACATTCTAAGTTATTGGGGGTTAGAACTTTAACATATCATTTTGGGGGGAGGACACAATTCAACCCATAACAGACTTGGAATAAGGATTTAAGGAAAATATGATAAAAATTGTCCTGCACAATATTCAGTAATAGTAGCTTCTCAATAAATATTAGAAGAGTTAACATGGGAAAGTTCAAAATAACCAATCTTTGGGTCGAGCAGGAGTCTCATGGTTCTAATAATGACAAAGTCAGGCTGTAAGTTATATCTGGCCAGCTAGGGGGTTGATCCCAGAGATTCAGTTCACATGGTATAGGCAGGGGACTCCTAGGTCAGCATTTACAGAAGGCAAATTGGAAGAGGTTGTACATGTCTCACTTCGGAAAACTTTTAAAAAAATGGGAACTTAGACCCCCAACTGCTCTGATTCAATAGACTTAGGTAGAGAAAGTGTGCTACAGGGTTAATATTTTCATAAAGTTATTATTTATTATTTGTTCATTATTTCTGATAAGCAGTTATGTTTGGGATCTACTAATTACTCTTGTTTCAAAAACAATCATATGTTAGTGAATCTTAGGCTATTTTAGTCTGTTTTTGGTGTTAACATAACTAGTGAATTTAATAAAGTAAATTTTCCTCTAGATTTCTTCCTAGTTTTCATGCCAAAATTTGCCTATTGCCTAGCTACTTAGATTCCATGCCCTCCTTCTATTGAAGGACATATTATATAGCTAAAGTAATGAAGATAATTAAGTTTGTAGCTATGTGGAATATATGATAAAGCATATGTCCTTCACAGGGCCTGGTTTTCCAAAGCCTTGCAGTTTCAAATATTGACCTTGCAAGGATAGGAAATTCTCCTCAGGCTGTAAGTCTCTGTTACAAGATAAGAATTGTGGCACAGCAGATTGCTGGCACAAAGACAGGCTAGTTACTGATTGTTGTGTAAAGATACTGAGAAATTGCTGTTAAGAAGGAATGTTTGCTAAGTCAAACTATTATTTATAGAACCACTTAATTGTCTTACTGGAATGTCATCTGGCTTGTTTCACTGAAAGTTACCAGCCTATATTGTCAAACTGTAACCCCACCTATGTCACTTCCTGTAACTTCCTGGTCTGGAAAATAAATGCAGGAAGAAAACCCCAATTCAGTGTTAATTTCCCAAGGAAGGGATGGCTCTTGCTTGAGTGTCACAAAGGGAGATTAACCACTTTGGGGCCTCTCACTGTTCAGTAGAGATGGGCTTTGAGTAATCCTTTGCATCTCCATCACCCAGGGGAAGTGGGGTGACAAATCCATGGGGGGCAAAGCAACACAGAACAACATAGCTAGAGTCAAGGAGAAGTATAGCAATAACCGGACTTTTTAATCAGGAAAGATAAAAAGGATTCACAGATAAAAGATATTGAGAGGCATTTAGATTTCCAGATGCTTTAATTGCACTATGCCTCTGGAAGACTGAAACTCTCTTACAAATATCTCCATGTGGATTACCTGGAGAAGTTAAAAATGTGGATTTATGGATTGGGGGTCAATAGGTGCAGCTAAGAGCTTTAACATCCTATTGACAGTTGCAGACCAAAAATTGTGTAGTTAGAAATTTATACAATTTGAAAGGCTCTCTTTATGAACAATAATATAAAATTATAAGAACAAAATTAGATTCAAAAGTGAATTTTTTTATAAGAATAAGTAAAAAATTCAATAATCACAAATTTGAAAATGCTGGTAAATACTAAAGGACCATAAAATTTAGAAAATAATACAATATATTTGTATATTGGCTGCTTGGCAAACTTCTACAGTATCTCTTATATGTATTTGTTTTTTTAAGTTTTATTTTATTTCTGACACATAACTGCACATAGTTATGAGGTGCAATGTGATGTTTTGATATATGGGCATTGTGTAATGATCAAATCATGATAATTAGTGAATTCATCACCTAAAATTTTTATCATTTCATTATGGTGGGAACATTAAAAATTCTCTCTTGTAGCTGTTCTGAAATATACAATACATCCTACTGTGTGATAGAACATCAGAACTTATTCCTTCTCTCTGTCTGTAACTTTGTACCCATTAATCAACCTGTCCCCATCCACTCTCCTTCCTTCCCTACTCAACTTCTTGTAAACACCATTCTACTCTCTACTTCTATGAGATCAACTTTTTTAGATTCCATGTATGAGTGAGATCATGCGGTATTTGTCCTTTTGTGTCTGGATTATTTAACCTAACGTAACATCTTCCAGGTTCATTCGTGTAGTCACAAATGACAGGATTTTATTCATTTTTACGGCTGAATGGTATTCCACTGTGTATACATACCACATTTTCCTTATCCATTCATCCATTGATGTACACTTATGTTGGTTCCATATCTTAGCTATTGTGAATAGCACTGCAATAAACGTGGGAGAGCAGCTATCTCTTTGGCCTACCAATTTCTTTTCCTTTGAATATATACCCAGTAGTGGGATGGCTGGATCATATGGCAATTCTATTTTTAATTTTTTGAGAAATGTCTGTAATTATTTTTCATAATGTCTGTACTAACTTACATTTTCACCTATACTATGTAAGATTTTCCCTCCACACCCTTGTCAACACATATTGTCTTGTGTCTTCCTGTTAACAGCCATCCTAACTGGAGTGAGGTAAACTCATTGTGGTTTTGATATGAATTTCCTTGATGATTAGTGATGTTCAGTATATTTTCATATGGCTGTTGGCCATTTGTATGTCTTCTTTTGATAAATGTCTATTCAGGTCCTTTGCTCATTTGTTAATTGGATTATTTGGGTTTTGGGTTTTTTTTTTTTTTTTTTTGGTATTAAGTTTCTTATATATTCTGGATATTATCTCCTTGTCAGATACATAGTTTAGAAATATTTTCTCCCATTCCGTAGATTGTCCCTTCACTCTGTTGATTGTTTCATTTGCTGTGCATAAATCTTTTAGTTTGATACTTTGGGGACTTATATATAATTTTTAAATCCATTTTGAGTTGATTTTTGAATATGGTGAGAGATGGGGTCTAGTTTCATTCTTCTGCATATAGCTATTCAATTTTCCCCACACTATTTATTAAAGATACTGTCTTTCCCCTGTATATGTTCTTGGCACCTTTGTCAAAAATCAGTTGTCTGTAGATGCATGGATTTCTTTCTGGGTTCTCTAATCTGTCCCATAGGTATATGTGTATGATTTAGGCCAGTACCATGAATTTTTGGTTTGCTATAGCTTTGTAGTATATTTTGAAATCAGGTAGTATGATTCCTCCATATTTCCTTTTATTTTCTTTTATTTATTTGCTCAAGATTGCTTTAGACATTTGGGGTCTTTTGTGGTTCCATATAAATTTTAGGATTGTTTTTCTATTTTTATGAAGAATACCATTGATATATTGATAGAAATTGCATTAAATCTGTGGAATGCTTCTGGTAATATGGACATTTTAACAATATTAATTCTTCCAATCCATGAATGTGGGATATCTTTCTATTTATTTGTGTGATCTTCACTTTCTTAAATGAGTGTTTTGTAGTTTTCAGTGTAGAGATCTTTCACCTTCATGGTTAAATTTATTCCTAGGTATCTTTTTGCAGATATTGTAAATGGAACTGTTTTCTTGATATCTTTTTTAGATAAAAATGTTACTGAATTTTATATGTTGATTTTGTATCCTGCAACTTTACTGAATTTGTTTATTAGTTCTAAGATTTTTTTGGTGGAGTCCTTACGGTTTTCTACGTATAATATCACAAACAGGGATAATTTGACTTTCTCCTTTTAGATTTAAATGTCTTTTATTTCATTGTCTTGTTTAATTACTCTGTGTAAGACTTCCAGTACTATGTTGAATAGGAGTGGTGAAAGTAGGCATTCTAGTTTTGCTGCAGATCTTAGAGAAAAAGTTTTCAATGTTTTCTAATTGGTATAATGTTAGCTGAGGATTTTTCATATATGGCTTTTATTTGTTAATGTTCATACCTTCTATGACTAATTTGTTGACAGTTTTATCATAAAGAAATGTCATATTTTGTCAAATGCTTTTTATACATCTATTGAAATGATAATGTTTTTCCCCTTCATTCTGTTAATGTGATGAATCATATTTGTAGATTTGTATATGTTGAACCATCCTTACATCCCTGAGATGATTCACACTTGATCATGTGAATGACCTTTTTAATGTGCTGTTGAACTCAGTTTGCTAGTATTTTGCTGAGAATTTTGCATCTATGTTCATCAGGGATATTGGGCTTAGTTTACTTTTGTTTGTTGAGTTCTTGTCAGGGTTTGATATTGGGGTAATGCTGGCTTCATGGAATTAGTTTGAAAGAATTCCCTACTCTTTAATCTTCTGGAATAGTTTGAGAAGAATTGGTGTTAGTTTTTAAAATGTTTGGTAGAATTCAACAGTGAAGCCATGCAGTCCTTAGGTTTTCTTCAGTAAGACATTTTATCACTTACTGTAGAGCTAGAGCTAGGGTCTGGAGCTCACAGACCCCACAAACCTGTTCACAAACCCTTCTTCACATGCCGGTCTGTGAGCTAGGTAATCGGCAAAAAGGTCCTTGGAGCCTTGGTTGAAGAACGAATAGTCTTTATTCAGCACACACAGCACTAGGAGCTAGACAGTACAACCGAAAAACTCAGAAACTCAACTGCTACCCACAAAGTCCAAAGGAAAACTGAGCAGCTGTCAGCAGAGTAAACATGCCCTATTTTTAGATGCAAACTCTGACAGCCAGCTTCTGCTTCACAAACTGAAGAACACACAATAGCAATTAACTAAAAAGATACACACATGCACATTAACTCCACCCACACACAACTTGTTTACAAGAAATGTGCTGCTGGACCCCCAACCAGACCTGAGCTGAGGGAGCCTGACTAAATTATCCTATTTTCCCCACACTGATTCAATCTCAGTATTTATTATTTGTCTGTTCAGATTTTCTATTTCTTTATGATTCAACCTTGGTAGATTGCATATGTCCAGGAATTTATCCATTATTTTGGGGTCTTTCAATTGGTTGATGTATAGTTGTTCATAATATTATGCTATGATCCTTTCTATTTCTGTGCTGGCTTTGGTAATGTCTTCCTTTTTATCTCTGAGTTTTTTTGTATTCTCTTTTTTTTAGTCTGTCCGAAGCCTTGTTAATTTTGCTTATTTTTTCAAAAAAAAACGGCATTGTTTCACTGATCTTTTGTATGTTTTTCAGCCTCTGTTTTATTTATTTCTGCTCTTATCTTTATTATTTTTTCTAATAAATTTGGGTTCAGTTTTTTCTTGTTTTTCTAATTCTCTGTGGTGCAACAATAGGTTGTTTATTTGAGATTTTTTTTCTCTGGGGGGAGTGGGGGGAATGTAGGCATTTATTGCTATAATCTTTCCTCTGAGTACTGCTTTTCCTGTATCCAATAGGACTTGGTATATTATTTTTTCATTTTCATTTATCCAGAAATTTTTAGATTTCTCTTTTATTTTCTTTACTGAGCCACTAGCTATTCAAAAGCATGCTGTTTAATTTTCATGTATTTTTATAGTTGTTGAAATTCTACTTCTTACTGTTTTCTAACTTTATATCATTGTGATCAGAAACAATACTTGATATGATTTCACTTTTTTTAAATTTGTTAAGATTTCTTTTGAGGCCTACCATGCAGTCTATCCTAGAGAATGATTCATGTGCAACAAAGAAGAATGTGTATTCTGCTGCTATTGAATGGAAAGTTCTGTGTATATCTATTAGATCCATTCTGTCTAAAATATAGTTTAATTCCAGTATTTCCTTATTAATTTTCTGCCTGGTGGCTACATCTATTGTTGAAAGTTGGGTATAAAATCCCCTACTACTATTGTATTGATATCTATTTCTCCCTTTATGTCCACTAATATTTGTCATAATTATTCAGGGGCTCTGCTGTTGGGTGCATATCTATTTAAAATTATTATATCTTCTTGATTAATTGAGCCCTCTGTCATTAAATAATGACCTTCTTTGTCTCTTGTTAAAGTTTTTTACTTGAAGTCAATTTTTTCTAAGTATAATCCCCCCCACACATATTTTTTGATTGCATTTATATGGAATGTCTTCTTTCATCCTTATAATTCCAGCCTATGTGAATCCTTAATACTAGGGTGGGTTTCTTGTAGGCAGCATATACAGTCATGTGTCACTTAATGACAGGGATACATTCAGAGAAATGGCTCATTAGGCAATTTTGTGCAAACATCATAGCATGTACATACACAAACTTAGATGGTATAAACTACTACATACCTGGGCTGTATGCCATAGCCTGTTTTTTTCTACATGAGTAATGCATTGTGCTATGACATCATGACAGCTACAATGTCACTAAGTAACAGGAATTTTTCAGATCCATTTTAATGTATGGGACCAGCATTGTATACAATTTGTTGTTGACCAAAGCATTATCATGCAGTGTCTGACTGTAGTTGGTTCTTGTTTTTAATGCATTCTATTGATTGGAAAATTTATTCTATTTACATTCAGAGTAATTATTGATTGATAGGTAAGAACTTACTACTGCCATTTTGTTAATTGTTTTCTGATTGTCTTTCAGATCTTTTGTTTCTTTCTTCCTGTTATTGTTTACCTTTCTTATTTGTTGATTTTCTTTTGTTGTAAGTTTTAATTCCCTTTTTATTAGAAAAGTGTCAAGTTACATATAAGGAAATCTTCATTAGATTATCAGTGGATTTCTCAGCAAAAACGCTGCTGGCCAGGAGAGAATAGGATGATATATTCAAAGTGCTGAAAGTAATAAAAACTTCAAGCCAAGAATATTATATTCAGCAAAGCTGGCCTTCAGAAATCAAGAAGAAATAAAATCTTTCTCAGGCAAGCAAAAGTTTATGGAACTCATCACTAGTAGACCTCTCCTACAAGAAATGCTTAAGGGAGTTCTTCAAGTAGAAACAAAAGGATGCTAATTACTAACATGAAAATATACAAAAGTGTAAAAATTCACTGATAAAAAAATAATCCAATCCAGAATACCCCCATACTCTTATTGTGCTCTGTAAACGATGTATATCTCTAGTATGAAGGCTGAAAGCTAAAATAGTCAAAAATAATAATAGCTGCAAATATAAAAAGATGTAAATATATGAAGATGTAAAAATATAAAAGATGTAAATATAAAAAGATGCAAATTGTGATATCAAAAATAAATTGTGGAGAGGGCAAGTCTAGAGTTTTTGTATGTGATTGAAGTTGTTATCAATGTAAAATAGTATAAGATGTTTTATGTAAGCCTGATGGTAACCACAAAGCAAAAAAAAAAAAAAAAAAAAACTACAGCAGATACACAAATGATAAAGAGAAATGAATTCTCTTATATATGTGCCTGTATATTATCCAGTTATAAATCAGGAAACCAGTGCCCAGGATATTATGTAAATTGTCTAAAGTATAAAAAGCTGAAAGTTGGCAGATCTTAACTTTAAATCCATGTACTCTTGTTCTAGAGTCCATGTTCTTAATTTATATGCTATTCTACCCAAATAAGATACATTATCTTTTATATACATAGATGGTTACTAAGGCTTATAGTATCTCTGCAAGGATAGACAGGAAGTTGGAAGAGAGCTTACCACTGGCAAAAAGAACTGAAGGGCCAGGGGAAAGAAATATGAGACAAAGTTGTTTTGTTTTTGTTTTTACTCTTGCTTCTGTTAGTTTTATTGTTATGTTCATGATTTTATAAACCAATAAAAGAAAACATAAAGAAAAAAGAGAGGAAGGCAGGAAGGCAGAAAAGCAGGAAGACAGGAAGGAAGAAAAGAAGGAAGGAAGAAGTCTAGCCTATGACTACATTATGCATTGTTTTTTCCAGTCATGGCTATTATTTAACTTATCCAATGAAAATATGTTTTGGCTGTAAAATAGTATAAAAGCATATCTATTGACATAAAAATTGTACATATCATTACTGGATCACAAAAACAGTTTACAAAAAGTCTATATAGTTTGATACTATTTACAGAGAAAAGTTATGCATATTATACATTATGTACATTAGATAATATAATAAATATCAAAGTTAAAAAATTATAGGAACAGCTGTGATATTACCTGTGATTGTGTCTCTTTAAAACATCTTACCTGAAATCCTGTCATATACAATATTATTATAATAATGTTTTAAATAATAATATAATTGACGTAGCTTCATAAGCAACTATATGATAGTAAATCTTATGTATTTTTGGCTATTAGTACTAACAAAATTAGTTACTTTAAGGAAATAAATTTTTGCTTATGTTAGTAAGTATAATGAAATTTTATTCTAAACCATGGGAAATCAGGAAACAGATTTCATATATTTAAAGAGTAAAAGGGATTTTTAAAAAATTATTTTGGAAAATGCAGGTTTCTTGGTTAATTCCTTTATATGAACACGTATCAATTTTGCAGATTTATAAGGAGCATTGTACAGACACATGACATACTCTTCATTATTCCAAAATAAATAACACTTGCTATCTGGTGGTATGTAATGCCACATTATCTATAACTATGATCGTACTAGCAATGTATTTTGATTAGATTGTACTGATTTAATAATATGAATGCAAAAGTTACAGAACACAAAGGCAGAGATACATCAACAAAGAAGACTTAAAGTCTTTTACTGCTTTTGTGGAATGTTCTTGGAACTCTGCATGAAGGAGATAAGAGCTGCAATCTCTGTCAAACACAGAAATACACATTAATATTCTTTAGTGAAAAAAACAAAAATGTTACTAAACTTGATCTTTTTTTTTTAATTTCAAGAAGTAAAGTAAAACTAACAAAATGGAAGTCAGAAATCTGGAATACATGTGTACATGCATATTTTTTATTATGTTATGTAAATACATTACACACATATCTGTGAGGCCAAAGTTAAATAAATAAATATTCTTAAGTTTAAAAGTTTATCAAGTATGGGGCATAGAAATAATTAATTGATAGGGATTAAGAGACATCTTTAAAGGAATGTATAAACAATAAAAATGACTGACACGATGGCAATGATGAAAATAATTCCCAACTATGAAGATTGAATTTTCTCTTCCATATTCAGTAATGAGGTTGTTCTCCAAAGCCTCTCTGGCATTTTACTTTTATTATGCAGTTCTATTCACAGCACAATAACTGGTGCTTTATTTAATTCCATCGGTCTATTTATTATTCCTTTTTTGTTTTGTGTTTTTGGTTGTCTGCTCACTGTACAGTCCCATAAAAAAAAATCTTATTCTCATAAAAGAATCAAAGAAATAATTGTTAGAAAAACATTACTTGAGTATAAAAATGCATTTAAATTCAGGACACAAAACAAAAAATTACATAAATTAGTAAACGGCTTTTACAACTTATTGTATAAAATAGGCAGACTCCCTTATTGTATATAAATTTCCTCTGGAGTTTTTATTTTGCCATAGTTTAAAAAAAATGTTAACTAATACAGAACAGACAATGAATTATGAGGTAAGGGTTTATTTTCTCTAACCTTATAAATAATTTTACTCAGTTCATAGATTCTTTATGAAGATTCTCAATACTTTCTCCCTCTCTTTCTCTCTCTTTGTATGTATATGTATAAGCATACATATATATGCACACATATCTGTACATATGTGTGTACAATCATTTAAGAAGACAAGACCAATTTAAATCAAAGTAGAAAGAAATAATATTTACTTCCAGGAGAATGTAGTTAACATCTACTATGCCTCTCACATTGTTATGACAGCATGAACTGCTTTGGGTGATTTTATCGTGTTCTATATAATACTCATCTATGTCAATTTGTTAATACTATGCAATGAAATGCATTGATGCTTTTGTCAGATTTGATACAAATGTACATACCAGCTTTGCCCAGATCCACTGCCTACACTTAAAACTACTATTGCATTGTCCCTTTCTTCTATGTATTTGCTAAATTCTGCAGCACTAGTGGGAGATTGAAATTTTGCCACTGTTGTATCATAAGCATAGAACAGAAAGGCTGATGAAGATAGAAAGTGTCTAACTTTGTCATGATGAATTCTGAGGTTTTCTATTACTGTGCAATAGAATTGAGAAAACTGTATAATTTTTTTAGGGCATAAGTTCTATTTGGGATGGATTCTCTATTATAAGTAGTGAACAAATGGCTATGTTTCTACCATATATTTTATGATTTCTCAAACTCATGAGAGTGGAAGTATGACAAGTGGTAGCCATTTCTATTATTGCTGATTTTGCATCGTGCTGTAATTATTAACATATTGCCTTCCCTTGAACTGTGAGCTCCAAAAGGACAAGAATCATGTATTACTACCATGAGCACAGCATCTGACCCATAGGAAACACTGAAAAAAAAAGTGAATGTTGAATTAGATCCAATCAATTATGGCCCTCAAAAGTATAAAAATGTTTAATATATCTTTCAGAGGTAATTCAAAATTTTTGAAAAGAGAAAGTCAACAGTGATTTTATTGGTATGTATGCTCCTTAAATCAATGTTTAAAAAATGAACCTCTGCTTTTGTCTTGCTAAAAATATTTTCCAAAATTATCTAGGCATGAATTTGCAAAGTTTAATGAATTAACTTCAATTTTTAGAGCAGATTCTTCTCCATCCTCCATTTGCAGAAGTGGAATTCATGTACTGGTTAAACAAGCTGCAATACCTATTTCTGTGAAGTTGTTCAAATGTCCTGTAGTTATACCTTTAGCCAAGTTATAGAACTAGAGAAACTGTTGAAAAATATTGATTAGTTGTTGTTGTTGTTGAAATTTGTGTTTATATCTAACCATAGCCTTTTAGTAGAAATGCCATTTTTATCAAACTTTCCTCATGGTGATATGAAAAATAGTTAGAACAACTTGTAATGTGCTAAATTAGCTGAATAATCTATCTGAAGAGTAGGTGGGACTACTTTAAATCCATTTTTCACCCTAAGTTATTTTCTAATATTTAGCTTGTTAAGTTAAACTAATTGATTTCCATATCTAATTCTTTGTGTCTATGTTGTGCAGATTGTAGAATACAAGTTATATTTTGTGTTCACTACTCTTTTTGCTCTAATCCAAACTCAAGATCAATAGATGTGGGTACAGTAGATTTTTCCAGTTCCTAAAACTTAAGGTTCAAGACTGCAAAAACACATAAAATGAAAATACTAATTCCTGCAACATTGAGGATTTACACACCTTACCAGTTTCCATTGCTGTTCTTACGTGAGGCCTATGTAATTCAGTTAATTTTTTCAGTGATGTTATGTTGACTATTCTTGGCTCACTGACTAATGTTCCATGACTTGGGTTAATCACCTATTAGTAGCTGCCATGTGCCATATAGTATGCCAGCTACTAGCTATTCAAAGATAAGAAAAACCTAATTTTGTAAGGGAAGATAGACAAGAACATAGGTAATTATGATATAGAGTGTCCTAAAGAATTTATATGCTCCCCAGAATTCATAGGCTTAGATCCATCCATTATTTTCTGCTTACTAATACCATTATTTCTCTGTGCAAGCTATGACTTAACTGAAATACTAAATTGAATTTGAGCAATTTCTTCTGTCCCCACCAATTTATTTTACATATTTTAGCTAGAGTTATGTTTTAAATAGGCAAATTTAATCATTCCATGCAACTTTAAAACTCTCCAAATGGTTTCTCATTGTGTCTACACAAAGTTGTAAATTATTCACATGTATCATAAGACTTCATATTATTTGGCCTTGTCTGACTTTTTAACCTCATCCCCTGATATGCATTTCCCAGATGATTATGAGCATTTTTTAGTGTAACTGTTGGCCATTTGTGTGTCTTCCTTTGAAAAATATTTATTCAGTTAATTTGCCCATTTTTTAACTGGATGATGATGATGATGATGATTATTTAACTGTGAAGTTGTTTGAGTTTCTTGTATGTTCTGGATATTAATCCCTCGATGGATGTATGGTGTGCAAATATTTTCTCCCTTTCAGTAGGTTGTCTTTTCACTGTGTTGTTTGTTTCCTTTGCTGTGCAGAAGCTTTTTAGTTTGACATAATCCCATTTATTTATTTTTTTTCTTTTCTTGTCTGTGCTTTTGTGTTCCTATTCATAAAGTCTTTGCCCAGTCCTACATCCTGAAGTGTTTCTCTATGTTTTCTTCTAGGAGTTTTATAGTTTTAGGTCTTATACATAGGTCTTTAATCCATTTTGAGTTGATTTTGGTATGTGGTGAGAGGTATGGGTGTAGTTTCATTCTTCTACACATAGATATCCTGTTTTGTTTTGTTTTTCCCCTGTGGTAAGAACACTTAACATGAGATTTACCGTTAGCAAATTTTGAAGTGAATAATATGTGTAGTAACTATAGGTACTAGATTTTTAAGCAAATCTCTAGAACTTATTCATCTTCCATACCAGAAACATTATACCCATTGAGTAACTCTCCATAACCCCCACCCCCAATCCCTGACAACCACTATTATATTTCCTGCTTATATGAGTCTGACTATCATAGATACCTAATATACTGGAGTCATGTAGGTATTTGTTCTTTTGTTACTGGCATAATGTCCTCCATGTTCATCCATTTTGTGCAAATGATAGGATTTATTTTTTTCTTTTTGAGGCTGAATGATATTTTATTGTATGTCTATGCCATATTTTTTTTATCTGTTCATTTGTCAGTGGACACTGAATATTTCCGTATCTATGATATTTTAAATAATATAGCAACAAACACGGGAGTCCAGATATCTCTACATGATAGTGATTTTGGTTCATTTGAATACATACCCAGAAGTGAAATTGCTGAATTATATGGTCATTCTACTTTCACAGCTGCTGCACCATTTTACATGCCCACCAACAGTGTAAAAGGTTTTCAATTTCTTAACATCCTTGACAACACTTGGTTTATGTTGCTGTTGTTGTTGTTCTTGCTGCTGTTGTTGTTGTTGTTGATAATAGCCATTATAGTAAGTGTGAGGTGATATCTCTGTAGCATTTACTTGCATTCTCCTCATGTGTAATGATGCTGGGCATGTTTTCATATATCCATTGGTCATTTTTATGTCTTCTTGGCATAAGGTTTATTCAAGTCCTTTGCCCTTTTTTTAATCAAGTTTGTTTTGTTTGTTTTGTTTTTGTTTTTGTTTTTGTTTTTCTTGCTGAGCTCTAGGAATTCATTTTACATTTTGGAAATTATATGCTTTGCAAAAATTTTTTCCCATTCCAGATATTGCCTTTTCATTCTGTTTGTAGTTTACTTTGTTGTTCAGACAAAGCTTTTGGGTTTGATGTAATTTCATTTGTATATTTTTGCTTTTTTTTCCTGTGTTTTTGGAATCAAATACAAAAAAATAATTGTTCAGACTAAAGTCAAGAAGCTGTTTTTTCTGTTTTCTACTAGCATTTTTACTACTCTACCAGGAGTTTTATGGTTTCAAGTCTCATATTTAATTCTTTAATATATTTTGACTTGATATTATGCATTGTTTAATGTAGGGCTTCAATTTTATTTTTTATATGTGGATATCCAGTTTTCTAAACACCATTGTTAAAGAGACTATCATTTCCCAATTACACATTCTTGTCACCTTTGCTGAAGATCAGTTGACTGTTTATGCATGAATTTATTTACGGGACTTTTAATGTTTCATCTGTCTACATGTGTGTCTTTATACCAATACCATACTGTTTTAATTACTGTACCTTTATAACATATTCCTCCCCAACTTATCCATGATTTTTCTTTTCATTGTTTCTGTTACCCATGGTCAACTGTGGTTTGAAAATATTAAATGAAAATTCCACAAATAAACAATTCATAAATTTCAAATTGTGTGCCATTCTGAGTAACATGATGACATCTCCTGCAGTCTACTCCCTCCTGCTAAGGAAATGAAACATTTCTTTGTCCAGCATATCCACCTTGTATATGTTACTTGCCCATTAGTCACTTTGTACTTACCAGCTGTCATGGTTATCAGATTGGCTGTCTAGTATAACAGTGCTTGTGTTCAAGTAGCCCTTATTTTACTTAACAATGGCCCCCCTGCACAAGAGTAGTGGTGCTGTCATATTGTTATAAGTGTTTTATTTTATTATTAGCTATTATTATTAATCTCTTGCTGTGCCTAATTATAAATTATATTTTATCATAAATATATATGCATAGGAAAAACATAGTTTGGATAGGGTTCAGTACTAAATATGGTTTCAGTCATCCATTGGAAATCTTGGAACATATCCCTCATAGATAAGGAGGGAATACTGTATATTTTGGAATCAGGGTTTGTGATTCCTCTGGCTTTGTTCTTCTTTCTCAAGATTGCTTGGATGTGTGTGTGTGTGTGTGTGTGTGTGTTATTTATAAACTTTAGGATTTTAAAAAATTTCTGTAAAAAATGCCATTGGGCTTTTGATGGGGATAGCAATGAATCTGTAGATCACTTTGGGTAGTGTGGCTATCTTAACAATCTCCCAATAATATTTTAACATTTTAATAAGTCTGTGTTAACAGTCTTCCAATCCATAAACACAGGATGTCTTTTCATTTATTTGTGTCTACTATTTTTTCATCAATATTTTGTGTTTTTTTAAATTTCTTTTTCAGATGATTCATTGTTAGTTTATAGGAACACTACTAATTTTTGTATGTTGATTTTTGTATTCTACAACTCTACTAAATTTTTTCATTAGTACTAACAGTAATTTTTGTGAAGTCTTCAAGGATTTTTACGTATAGGGTCAAGTCATCTGCAAACACAGATAACTTCATTTCTTCTTTTCAGAACTGGATTTCTTTTCTTTTCTTTTCTTTCTTTCTTTTTTTCTTTTGCCTAATTGCTCTGGCTACAGCTTCCATTATTAGGTTAAACAGAAGAAGAAAGAATGGACATCCTTGTCTTGTTCCTGAACTTATAAGAAAAGTTTTCAAATTTTCACTCGAGTAAAATGTTGGCTATGGGCTTGTGACATATGGCCTTTATAATGTTGAGGCAAAATACTTCTATACCTAATTTGTTGAGAGTTTTTGTTATGAAAAGATGTTGAATTTTGTCAAATGTGTTTTCTGAACTTATTGAGAAAATCGTGTTATGTTAATTTTTATTCAGCTAATGTGATGCATAATATTTACTGATTTGTGTGTGTTGAACCATTCTTGCATCCAGGGATAAATCAAACTTGATCATAATGAATGATACTTTTAATGTTCTATTGCAATTGGTTTACTAAAATTTTGTTGAGGATTTTTTGCATCTATGTTCATTAGGGATATGGGCCTATCATTTTCTTATAGTGTCTTTGTCTGGCTTTGGTGTCAAAGTAATGCTGGCCTCATAAAACATATCTGAAAGTATTTCACTAAAATTTTTGGAAGAGTTTTGAGAACTGGTGTTAATTATGTAAATACTTGATACGATTAACTAGTAATGCCATGAGGTTTTGTCCTTTATGTTTTTGCTGGAAATTTTTTGATTACTAAAAATAATTTAGTCATTATTAATCTCTTCAGATTTTCTATTTCTTCATGATTCAGTCTTTGTAGGTTTTTGTATCTAGGAATCCATTCATTTCTTCTTCTAGGTTATCCAATTTCTTGGCATGTAATTGTTCACAGTAGCCTCTTGATCCTTTGTTTTCCTGTGGCATCAGTTGTAGTGTCATCTCTTTCATTTCCGATTTTATCAATTTGAGTCTTTCTTCTGTGTGTGTATGTAGCTAAAGTTTCATTCATTTTGTTTATATTTACAAAAAAAATAATAAACTCTTGGTTTCATATTTTGTTTATTGTTTTCTTAGTCTACTTTGCTTATTGCTCTTCTAGTCTTTATTATATCTTTCTCCTGATAAGTTAGAGTTTAGTTTCTTATTTTTCCACATAGTGGCTTAAGGCATAAAATTAGGCTGTTTATTTTAGGTATTTTATTTATTATTTATTTTATTGGGGGCATAGTTGATTGTACATATCTGTAGGGTATTGCATTTATTGTCAGTACCCATGTGTGATATGTGATGTTCAAATCAGGATAATTAATATATTCATCATTATACAATGTAATCTATTTTCATGGTCCTTTATCAACTTCTCCCTTTCCCTTGTTCTTCTCCCCCTTTCCCACCCTGGCAACCTCAGTTCTCTTCTCTTATCTTAAAAAGTTCAACGTATTACTGTGATTGTTTCATCTTTTTTCTTTTTTGATTTATTTATTTATTTATTTATTTTTCTATTAGCTCCCACATATAAGTGAGGAAATACCTTTCTTTTTCAGTGCCTGGTTTATTTCACTTCACATAATTTTCTGTAAGTTCATTCATGTTGCTTTGTGCGGGGGCATGCCTGGGATCCTCCTGCAGACCCAGAAGGAGAAGGAACTGACAGGATTACCCCTGGTGTTGGGACCGAGGGATCTCAGGGAAAAGTGATCCTGCTGCCCACCAACCCAGTCCTGTGAAAGAGACACTCAGACACAGCAAGGGTTCTGTCAGGGCAGTTCCACATTATTGCCATTACACTGCAATTTATATAAGCAAGCAAGTAGGAGCTTTCCATGAACTAACCAATCAATTAAAGGATCACGCGGGCATGCATTTTGTACTAACATGTTGAGCATAGCGATCACGCAGGGTTCACGAGTGTGGAAATACTGGAGGACCAATAAAAACCTTTTGGAGCTATCTTGGGTTATGCCTCCCCTACTTCCCGTGAGCGTCATCTTCATCCTCCACCCACAGGCACCATGTGGCTCACAGATAATGTTTGCTACTAAAAATGGGCCCAACAGCTGTGAATGGCAGCATTTCATTCCTTTTTATGGCAAAGTAGTATTACATTGTATAAATATACCACGTTTTCCTTATCCACTTATCAGATGATGAGCATTTAGGTTAGTTCCAATTCTTGACTACTGTAAATTGAGCTGCAATAAACATGGCAGTACAGGTGTCCTTCAACATGATGATTTCCATTCCTTTGGGTATATACCCAGCATTGGTATTGCTGGGTCATATGGCAGTTCTATCTGTAGTTGTTTGAATAACCTCTATACCATTTTCCATACTGCAATAGCACATGGAACATTCTCCAGGATAGACTACACATTAGGTCACAAATCAAGTCTCAACACACTTTAAAAAATTGAAAATATTTCACATATTTTTTTCAGACCACAATGGATTAGAACTAGAAATCAAAAACAAGTGAAACTCTGAAAACTATACAAGTCTATGGAAATTAAACAACATTCTCTTGAGTGGCATATGGGTCTAAGAAGAAATTCAAAGGAAGTCAAAAAATTTCTTGAAACTAATGAAAATAATGATACATCATATCAAAGCCTGTGGGGCATTGCAAAAGCAATACTGAGAGGGAAGTTTATCACAATAAACACATCAGAAGAATAAAAAGATTGCAAATTAAAGAGCCTAATGCTACACCTCAAAGAACTAGAAAAATGAGAACAATCCAACCCTAAAGTAAGTAGAAGGAAATATATAATTAAGATCTGAGCAGAACTAAATGAAATAGAAACTCCCCAAAACAATACAATGGGGATGGCCCCATGGCTCACTCGGGAGAGTGCGGTGCTGGGAGCACAGCGGCACTCCCGCTGTGGGTTCGGATCATATATACGGACGGCCGGTGCGCTCACTGGCTGAGCGCGGTGCGGACGACACCAAGCCAAGGGTTGTGATCCCCTTACCGGTCACGGAAAAGGAAAAAAAAAAAAAAAATACAATGGATCAATGAAACAAAAAGTGGGTTTTTTGAGAAGATAAACAAAATAGGCAAGACTTTAGCTAAGCTAACTCAAAACAAAGAGAAAAGACTAATTTTTTTTCCTTTTTAAATGTTGATGTTTATTGCTATAAATTTCCCTCTTAGTAGTGCTTTTGTTGCATCTAATGCATTTAGGTATGTTGTATTTTTATTTTCATTTGTCTGAAGTTATTTTCTGATGTCCCTTTGATTTTTTTGATGCATTTGTTGTATAAGATTGTATTGTTTCATTTATTGATAATTTCATGCTATTGTGGTTGAAAATAATACATGGTATGATTTCATTTTTAAAAAATTTGTTAAGATGTGCTTTGTGGCCTAAAAAGTGACCTACCCTGGAGAATGTTCTCTGCATTTCAGAGTGTGTGCACTTCAGAAGAATGTATATTCTGCTGCTCTTAGGTGGAATGTTCCTTGTATGTCTATTGGGTCCATTTGGTCTATAGTGTTGCTCAAGTCTGCTGTTTCTGTACTGATTTTCTGTCTGGATGTTCTATCTATTGCTGCTAGAGGGTTATTAAAGTTTATTATTGTATTGCACATTTCTCTCTTCAGTTCGGTGAATGTTTGCTTTATATATGCAGATACTGTGATGTTTGGCACATATATATTTATAATTGGTATATCTTCCTGATGAATTGACCCTTTTATCACTATATAATGTCTCCCTTTTTCCCTTGTCACAGTTTTTGACTTAAAGTCTTTTTTGTATAATAAGAATTTATTGATTGATAGGGAAGGGCTTACCATTGCCTTTTTTTTTTTTTTTTTTTTTTTTTGGTCTGTTTTGTAGTTTTTTTCTTCCTCTTTCCCTTTCTCTTTAACTTTCTTTGCATTTTTTTATAATAATATTCTTTGATTCCTGTCTCTTTTTCTTTAATTTGTCTTCTGTATTTATTTGTGTGGTTACCATGTGGTTTACATATGAAATCTTGTAACAGTTTATTTTAAGCTAACTCTAATATAAAAAAAAAAAACTTGTACACTATTACTTCTCCCCAACACACTTTACATTATTGATGTCATAACTTGTACCTGTTTATATAGTGAACCTACTAAAAATGTTTGCACTTATATTTATTTTTAATATTTCTGTCTTTTACATTTTATTCTAAAATTCAAAGTAATTTACCCACCACAATCACAGCATTACACTATTCTGTATTTGTTTATATATTTATGTTTAACAGTGAGTTTTATTCTATCATATTATTTTGATTTGCTATTTTGTGTCCTTCATTTCAACAGAATAACTTGCTTTAACATCTTTGTCACAGCAGGTCTAGCTGTGATGAATTCCCAAGCTTTTCCTTGTCTGGGAAAGTCTTTATCTCTTCATCACTTTGGAAGGACAGTTTTGCTGAATATAATATTCTTGGTTGGCAGTTTTTTCTTTCAGCACATTGAATATGTCATCCAGCTCTCTTCTGGCCTGAAAGTTTCCTGCTATTAAATTCACTGGTAGCTTTTAAGGGGCTGTCTTGTACTGAAAAAGTTATTTTTCTCCTGCTGTTTTCAAAATTTTCTGTTTTTCACTTTTGACAATTTGATTGTACTGTCTATCAGTGTGGATTTCTTTGGGTTTTTCTTTGTGCTTCAAAATGTGGATGTGCATTTTCCTCCCTTATTTGGAAAGTTGTCAGCCATAAATTTTTTAGATAATCTTTCTGTTATGCTCCTTTTTCTCCCTTATGGGAGAGAAGTTTGAGGGTTGTATGCCTTCTCCCAATATCACAGAGCCATGCTGGCCACCAAAAACTGCTTTCTTCTTTACCCTAGAATACTGTGCTGATAGACATGGATGTTGAATGCAAACTCCACCCCTCTCCCTTTCTCCTAAGGAAGAATTTTGGGGTTGTGCACGTTCCCTCAGTCTTGCATAGCTATGTGTTCCACAAAAAATCTCCCTCTCCTTTACTTTGTGGAAGTGCACCAAAATGCTGTAATGTTGGGTACAGCTCCACTTCTCTTTCTTCCTTCTAAGAAAGAAAATTATAAAAAAGTTGTGTGTCTTCCTTCTATCTTGCAGAGCTTTGCCAGCTACTGAGAGCTGCCCACCACTTTTCTCTAGGGCAGTGCACTGAAATGCCAAGACATAGGGTGCAAGCTCACTTCTCACCTTCCTTCCCGAAGGAGAAGTCTTAATATTGTGCACCTTCTCTCAAGCCTGCAGAGTCATGCCCAATCCCCTTTTCTTCTCAGCATTTCATTGGAATGCTGAAAGGCTGGGTGTCAACCCCGCTCTTCTCCCTTCCTTTCAAAGAAGTCTTCTGGTGGTGCACTTTCTCACAATCCTGCAACACAGTGCAAGCTACTGAGAGTCCTTCTTGCCCCTGTTTTTGTTCTTAGCAGCCCCCAGGCATTCCACTTATGCTGATTGCCTCAGTGCTTTGCATGAGATGCAACAGATATAGTCCTCATGGACTGGGGGATATTGAATGCACACTTCACTCATTTCTCCTCCCAAGAGCAAAATCACAGGACTAGTGCGTCTCACTTGGTGCTGAGGTGTGTCAGCTCTGGGGAGAGGCTGGCACAGCTAAAGTGAAACTGTTCTTTGTATCCATTTCAAAGTAATTTTTCTTGGTTTTGTGTTCGTCCAGAGTGTTGCAACTTTTTAACAGGATTCTGGAGTTTTCATAAAGGTATTTAGAGATATTGTTTTTTTAGTATCACTGTGGGGGAGTGAGGGCTGGGACTTCTTATTGTGCCTTTTTGCTGGTGTCACTCCAAATGGGCACTTTTCAGTGGTACTTCTAAGAAGTCAGTAACTACTTATAAGACATTAGTAACTACTTACATACATATAAAAAGTATATACAGAGACCCAAATATTTATATTTATTTATGCTGAGCCCCTTCTCTTCTTCATAGCACTGGTATTTTTATTTTATTTCTTCAGTTTCATTTTTTAAAAAGCATGCGTTTTCCTTTCGAGGTTTACTAATGTTGCCCACATAAATGGACAGCCAGATAAAGAACTATATAGGGCAAGATCTGGAAGGGCTCCAAGCATGGGAGCTTCTTTCCCCATGAAGGTGGGGTATGTTTCCCTCCCAACTCACGGATGCATTCACGAACCTGGAAACTTCCACGATGCCTTCTCAAATTTTTAGTCATTCTCATTTTTTCAGAGTTTCTACTAAATGCACTAAATGCATTATTCTGAGAATGCTACATAAGGATATCATTCTTATTATAACCATAAACTTGGCAGGTAAGACATATCCAATTCATAAAATTACCAAAGAATAGAAATTCCAGTCATATTCTCTCTTACCATAAGTACTGCTATCTGTTTTAAATGTGTCTAGATATAACAATCTTCTGTGCTTTTAAAATGTAATTCCTACTAGAAAAAAATCTTTAAAATATTCATGTTCACTGAAAGTATCTAAGTAAAGAGTCTGAAACCATTAACACCATATCAGACTTATTTTGGATCTGATATTGATTGTTAAGGGTATTATAAGATTGTCTTGTTCTAGAGAAGTAACGTGCTAGACACAATTCCCTCTGAAGAGCTGCATGGTATTGAGATTCAGCTATAACAGGAAATATTGATCCCTATTTAGTTAAGTATTTGAATGTAACCATGTCATGCACAAACCTATTTTTAAACAAGAATCAAGTTGAGATTAAAGAAAAAAAATGGTGTCACATTCAATAAAATAATCTGAAAAAAAGAAGTTCAGGCATTTGGCATAGTATGACGTTTTTATAATGATGCCTACGAATGTTTTTCTAGTTTTAATAAAAATGCCATGAGCATAAGTATAAAGCCAAGACAGACAAAGGCAGATGTTTCTATTTCATAAGCTTTATATTTTTTCTCTCTTAGGAGGATCATCTTGTAAGACTAATACTGAATCACTCAAGAGGCTTACGTACAATTAACTTCTTTCCCTAAGGTTGGTGAAATCTGTAACATAGAAGCAAGCATAATTCTTTATAAAAAAAATCCCACCTTAGCAGTTACAGAAGTGCCTTCCTAGGCTCCTAGATGTATGAAAGATGTCTACAGCTTACAGTGCACTGTAGAGAATACATTAAAATAATTTTATACATTGGGATGGAGGGACATTTGATGAATGGAGAGTTAACCATTCATTCCCTAATATGTTCCAATTCCATCAAGCAAAGGGATTGACAGCCAGGCCTCTTCTATTTGAGTCAATCTGTGACAGCCCCACTACCAGGTCAACTCTTCCAGCTAGAACATAGATAAGGCTTGGGAGCATTACATTTTTCTGTAACAGCATAAAAGGACAGCCACTCAGGTATCTGGCAATGTTACATAAAATGTGTATTAAGAAATAATTTTATATCATTATTATGTTTTAGTAATTTTCATGGTTTTACTGGTAGTTCTCTATTAGAAACAAATAGTACTCTTGTTTATGCTTTTGTAGTCATTATTATAGGCAGTTATAACATTTTTCCAACAAAAAGTCATCTTAAAATTCTAAATAATTGGTTATGGCACCAAATTAAAATGAACATAGATTTTAATTTATTGTGACAGTAATCTTCATTAGTTATTTGCAGTGTGCAATGGCTGGAAAAAAACTAGTTTTTCTAAAAATATGTATGCTAAGAATTTAGGCTGGGTTGTGCATTATTCAGAGTAAAAAGTGAATTAATTAATGAGAATGCTATATACCTGTCTGGCAGTTTTTCTCCTATAAGTAATTTCTATGATTTAATACTCATTTGTATTTAAATATCTCTTTTTCTTTAATACTTAAACTGCTATTACTTTGTTATTTTAAAAGACAGAGTTAAGATTTTGGTTATTCATAGAACTTTATCTTATAATTTTTTTATCATATTACCATTATGTTCACAAAATAAAATATTTCTTTGTTCTAGTGAAATTTTATGAACATAATCACTCTTTTAAATGCATATGAAGTATACAAAATTGTGCCTTCCTTATGTTCAAATATATGTTAAATGACATATACTAAAAGAATTTGTTAAATTTGTTATGGAGAGCTCTTAACATGATTATAAGTATATCTTATTCTAGAACCAAATTAACTTAGCAAATATACATAATCCAATTGGATGTAATATCAGTATTGGTAAGCATTGTGGTGTTCCTAGCAAAATATGTAAAAAATTCAGAAAGGAATCAAATTTAAATATATTTTAGTTCAATCAAGTGGCAAAGTAATCAGTAAGAGTATCTTAGAATTTCATCTTCTAAAAATCCTTAAGAGGAATCAAGGAATGCCTTTCACTTCACAAATGAAGATATCACCTTCATATAGGATTCAAGGTAAGGGTGGAGTTCAGGCAAAATTTAAACAAAGCAGTGTTTCCATAGTTGCAAAGCAGTGTTTGGCTGTGTGAAAAAGGACTAAGACTTCAGCTAAGAAGTAGACTCAATGTAAAATTGCAAGGTAAGTAGTTGTGAAATATTGTGTACAGGAACCCCATTTCTAAAGCTTTAAGCATGGTCTAGAAATTAAGATTATTTCTCTTTGTTAAAATAGCTCAGATCCTCCACCCTAGACTAAGATATTCCATTCTTACTCATAGGATTTTAAATAGCCAAGTTTTTAACTGTCTATTAATTTTAGAAAACATGGTTTTTCAGTACAATGTCTTTTTTGTTAATTAACAAAAACAGTTTTTCCAGGTTCACACAGAATATGAAGTTACCCAGGAATTAGGTTAGGACTTAACTTGAACTCAAGAAACTGGGACTATGCTATCAGTCTCATTTATAGTGATTTTTAAAAGAACTGAGTGTTACAATCTGAATATCAATGACAACAATCACCCTGGTGTCTCTAGATTTCACTCCTTGACCAACTTTTTCTTTTAATAAGCAACTTCAATCAAGTGTGAAAATAAATTCCAATTTGCTTTGCATTAAAAACCCAATTCTCTTGGAGGATATAATATTTTTCTTACAAAAAGAAAGACGCCTTTAACCCAAGAATGTTTGTAATTGAGTATAGAAATGATGAAGGAAATGAACACAGACTCTTTCACTTAAATTTAAATAATCTGTTCCTGAAATTCCATGTCCTACATAAAAAGAATAACTGAAGATCAATTTTACATTATATCTAATAGAAAATTATTGTAATGTATTACATATTAACCCAATCTCACCTGAAAATTTCTCAACACTTGATTAAACCACACTATATACCTTAAAAAATAAACTCTCATATCAAGTTAAAAATGCTGAAAATATTGCCTCCTGATCATCAATGGACTAATATTGTAGTTAGCAAAAAGTTGTTTTGTATAGTTATGTGATCTCTCTTAGCAGCAACAGCTGAGAAGAATATGTCTATTGACACCCAAGATATTTTTTAAGACACATGATTCCAATTTCTACTAGGTGCCTTTTGAATGTAACATTTATTTTGTTACATGCCATATTGACTTTTGGGAATATAAGTATACCTTTTTGATCTGTCTTAAAATGTTATCTTTAGAGAGAATTACATTCTATGAAATGTTTCTATTATAAATGAAAATATTTTAAACAAGTAAATATTAACCAGGGAGACATTCCAAGAAGGACATCCATACTATATGTTTATTTTAAATATTGATAGTTTTAAATAATAGTTTGGCATGTTAGAATGCCTAACTGATTAGTCTTAGAGTTCCAATTTATTTTTTTAATATCTAATTTATGAGTAAAAACAATATTAAAACATTTAAAGAAACAATATTTTTACATGTGATAATGTATTAGATTTAAGAGTTATAAATATTTTAGATTTTTTTTATTTTTAGAGAAATGATGTACTTAAATATTTAATATAGTTAAATATATACAACATAAGAAAATTTAATTGACTTTAAAAAATATAGTTATTAGTAAAATGTAACTAATATTACAAATAGGATAATACAAATGGTATGATAGACTTAAAAACTTATGAAAATCTATTTTAATTATTTTATGTCTAAAATTTTATAAATTGAATAATAAATTCATAGCACAAGTAGCGACATATATTTTTTTTCTTTAACAAAGGCTACCATAAAGGACAAATAAATCTTGACAGATATTAGAAAAAATAAGCTTCCGTAGATTTTATTCAGAAATTCCCATTTTTTGTGGAAGTTCCAAATTTATCTTATTAGATTGGAAACTTCGGTTCTCTTTGCTTCACATCTGATTTCTTAAAGTTTCTTATTCCAGGGCATGATACTGGTACTTTATTTGTTTTATGTATTGCAATCACACATAGAGTGGAATAATACTTTTAAATGGCTAGTAAAATTTTGAACAGGAGTTGCTACCTTAGTTTATTGTAGCTATGTCATAAATGTGGGGAAAAAAAGAAAATGTGTAATTTTGATGTGCTAAAGATTTTTATTTTGGAAAGTTAAGTTATTACTCATTCACTATTGCTGAGACATAATTTTAGGGCTAAATAAATCATGTATTCTTGAAGCTGATTCAGCAGGCTGGTGCTAGTGTAAAGTAGCTGACGTAGGAAATATATATATTGAAATCTACCCTCTATCCTGAGCCAGCAGGTGATAAGAATGCTGCAGAAGCTTTGTTTTTAGTCTTCCCAATAGGTGGGAGTGCAAACAAGAATTGCTTTTCGTCATTTGGCAGCAGGTGGCCAACCAATTTAGAAACTCTAGAAAGGGACTTAATAACTTACACTTCAAGGAATCAATTCCATGGGCCGAGCCCGTGGCGCACTCGGGAGAGTGTGGCGCTGGGAGCGCCGCGACGCTCCCACCGCGGGTTCCGATCCCATATAGGAATGGCCGGTGTGCTCACTGGCTGAGTAAAAAAGACAAAAAAAAAAAAAAAAAAGGAATCAATTCCATTATATCAGATTGTGATAAAATGGATATTTCAATATTTCAATACAATAAAAGTAGCTTCGATACACCAAATTAAGAAAATGTTAATATATTCTGCACAATCATACATGCTAATGAAGTAGAAATTATTATGGTTTGGTAGCTAACATTCTGATTATTCAAAATTATCAATAATATAGGTATTTGATAAACATAATATTTTCAAGGATTGGTTTCAACTCATTTCAACGATTCCCAAATTCTAGTGTGAAAATATTAGTATAGACTAGGGACAGGCAAATATTTTTCTGTCAAGGATAGATAGTAAATATTTTAGGTTTTGTGTGCCATATGATGTGTGACACAAATATTCAACTCTGGGGTTGTAGTGCAAAAGAAGCTATAGACAATATGTAAACAGAGTTTCCAATAAAGCCATTTACAAAAATAGACAAGGGACCCTCATTGGCCTGCAGGTTACATTTTGCCGACCTTGATCTAGGAAATTGATCGGGAAGTCATCATACAAAATAAGTTCCCTAAGTTTTGGGAACTTCAACATGGGATGTGTGTAGTCTTTATACTGGAAGCAGAGCTTATCTGAATATAAAACATTTGGCCTGCTCTTTTGATAAACTTCTTAGCACTAGGTCTCTACTATTTACAGAAATTGCAAGCTGTGAGAAGTGTGATGCCAACTTAATTTTATATTTTATTTCTAAAGAGGAACTTTTTTGAGAGTGAAAATAACTAAAAGTTGGACAGTACACAAGGCATAAACCAGCAACTGTCTCAAGATAACCAGAACGTATGTTTATTCTCCTTAAAGTAACTTCATCTTTTACTTATATGGCCAAAGGACATTTTTTCTTTTTCTTTAAAATTCAATCAGTTTGCTAAGTTATATTGCTTCTCTTTATCAATTTTTCCTGGAATACATTGTCTTTTTTATTTCTTAAATATGTGCACTGATAATCGCTACTATTTTAAGAAATATTTTCAAATTATATTTTTTAATATTCATTCTGCTTCAGTCTTTTTGTTACCCTTTACAGGGTTTTAAAATATGAGTATGTTGCACTTTCTTTGTCAGTCTTATCTATTGATTGCTTTTTTAAAAATTATCTTTATATCTATTTGTGAGTACTATCGGTGAGGGTTTTCATTTTAAACTTCACGTACCTCTTTGCATATTTAGCATCTTTCTAAATTTTGTTCTTTGTAGCTTAGCCTTTGTGTTTTTCAATTATTTGGTCTTTTTCTTCTATTTCATTCCAAATTTCACCAGCTCTACCAGGTTCACCTTTGCTTGTCGTTTGTCCTCAGTCATGTTATCTATGTTGTCTGGACATATCTTTCCTGTGTGCTTATGGAATCCCTCCCTGCTGTGTGGTCTTTCATCATGGTTGTAACTTCAACATTAGGATAATTAAAAAGTGCTGTATATTTGAGTCACAAATTTCCTGTCTCATATTTTTCTAGGTGAATTTTTCTCCATATTCAGGGGTATTTTGCTTCTTTTCTTTTATTATTTATTTTTTCCTCCTCTTTCTCCTCCTCTGCATTCTTTTCTTACTAAGAATAACTTCGATTGGAAATTGTCCTTATGCTTTTTTGGTCACTTAAATCTAAGATGAATCTTCCTATTCAGCAATAATGACAATCCTGAGAAGTGGGATAAGAATAAGTGCAGGTTTCTTGGCTCTCTCATGGTTTCTTTTCTGTAACTAAAGGGAGAACTTCTTTGCAAATGGTGCTTCTGTGTAGCCAGGCCACCTCTGATTCTCAGCTCCTAATTCAACTCAGGATAGATCCTACCCGGAATCTTAAAATTTTTTGGTTCTTCACCATTGACCTGTGGACAGCAAGAGATACCATCCCCGCTTTCAAAGGAGGGACCTTCTTTTTAATAAGTAATAGTTTCTTAAAAATACCACTTCTGTATTCACTAGGCACCTTCCTCCTCCTCTCCCTATGCCTCTCTGTCTCTGTATCTCTCTCATGTCCATCTCTACCACACCTCTATTTTGCCTGCTTCCATACCTGTACCCCCGTTTGTTGTCACTGCTGTTCATAGTAATCCTTATTCAGAATTGGTCCATCTCTTTCTGGGTGTGAGTATTTAATATAATTTCTAAGATCCGTCCTAAGTTTGCTCTGTCCATTCCCACCAAACATCCTTTACCTCTTCAGTTTTCTCTGCAGATTCTGCTGTATTTAGGCATTAGCCACATACATGTAATATATATTGACTTGTTAGCTTTTTAAAAAAATGTCTTCTAACCTCACTACAAACAGGTTTGCATCTTTTTGTTTAGTTGCTTTAAATCCCTTCATTGTGATCTCTGGCTTTGTGGAAAATATGTGGCTCAATCTGGAACCAGGATGTTGCTATGTCCTTATTAGAAATGGGGTCACTCCTCTTTATATTCTGTAAACCTACACTGGACTATTTCATCCGCTGATCACTACATTTTTTTCCACATTTCAAAATCTTAAAATCTGGATGCATATTACACTTGGTGAAAAGTTAAAATTATAATTGTTACATTTCTTTTTTTAAAATTTTAACTGGCATATAAAATAATAATTTAGATTATTTAGATGCATTAGTTCAATATAATGCAGTAAGAAAAAAACTGTACGTCTGTAATAAATGTTAAATGAATGAATGGTTTAGTTGTATTGAACCTCATAAAAACAATTGTAGTGTTTGGTAGCTATTAATTCCCAATGTAAGAGCTGAGTAAACAAAATCTATATAGTTCAAATAATTCTATCATATTTAGAGGATATTTCCTGGAGACATGAAAACTAAATTATCTGACTTTAAATTTAGTACTGTAAGGAGAGATGCCTATTTTTTCAAACATCAGGACTTAGGAGGTTAAATGAACTCATCTATCAAAGAAAACGAAGCTCCACTCTTCTGAAATTTACAGAAGAAAAATAAATGGAACTTTACTAACTCCAACAATAATAGGAAAATATGAGCATCAGAATTGCTGACTTGGAAAAAAATTCTCCAAACAGTACAAGCCAAATTAACATAGAACTCACATGTATACACGCGCACACACATACACACACAAATCCTTTAAATAAAAAATAGAAATATAATAAAACAGATAAATACAGTTCATAAAGGTCAACATATGTGGGACTGAAGAAAGAGACATAGAGAAACAGAGATAAGTGGGACTTAAATGCCAGTGACAGTCAGGACTATCTCCCACAGTGGAAAACATCCTAATTAGTCTATGCCTAAACCACATGTATTTCAAACACAAACTATTGGGACTATGGTGGGGAGATAGATATGATGCCCTAACTTAGAATGACTGTGTTTGAGCCACTGCCTATATTTCAGGTTCTTGAGCACCAATGTCCATCTTCTGTCTATGGTTTGGTCAAATGGTTCCGTCATCAGTTACCAGAAAGTACCATGATCTCAAATACCACAGTGCCTTTGCCTTAGCTCCAAATTCTTGAATTTTCAACCTGCCTCTCTCTATCCCCTCCTTACCCCATCTAGTTAACTGCTGCACATAATGTTTGTCTTTCATTTCAAGTCAAGAGTCACTTACAATATCAGGGATACTGGTCCTGATAATGTCCCTGGTGGCATATGGCATACACTGATATTCTAAATTAAGTTACTTTATTATAATCATTCAAACAGAGGTGGAGAGTGATGTTGCTGAAACTTAAGCTTTGGGATTCCTTACTTTCTGGCACTTCCAATTTTATTTACTTTTGATTTCATTTGTGCTTTGTATTTTTTCCTTAAAAGAGTTGCTAGATTACAATAGTTTCAGGCCTTATGCCACCTCGATCGATTCTTGCCTTCAATGAATCGTTTTCCTTCAAAGTGCATCTTTATTGTTATTATATAATATGTGTCTCCCAGACAGAACAAGAATTCTGTCTCTTTATAGTCACCATTTTATCTTAAGGGCCTGAAAGCGTATCTGGCTTAACAGGGGTGTCAAGTAAACATTTGCTGGACGGATGAGTATCAGTTTAGATAATGATCTTCCTTCTCTTCAAACACAATTTTCTATTTAGTCAAAAATATCACAGGCACAGATATGCTGTATTCTTCTCAATGTTTTTTTAGTGTGTGGAATTATGTCTGTTCAACATAACATTGCTTTAGAGATAACATTTGTTGTAAAGGCAGGATTATCCTGAGATACCTGTATTTGTAAACCCTTTACAGCAAGTAAGATGTATTTCTTCAGCAATCCCTTCCTTAATAGGATTTCAGGTGCTTTTGGAAGCAGCTAAAATAAATTGCTTTTAAACATGTGTGTCATATCACATTAAATGAGGTTATGAATCAATATCCACCGTGTGCTATAATATACACCCTCACCATATAATGGAATTAATCTTAGATTAAAAAGAGAAATCCTTTCCTGATCTTCCCTCCAAACCACTTTCCTTTCTCTTCTTGAAAATATGAGCTTTTCAAATGACTTATGACTAGAAGAATCTATTATAAGCATCCACTGTTTTGCCTGCTCTAAAGTAATTTGGTTCTGCATTAATAACTCTCACTTCACAATCTCTCACAGCTCAGTTTAAATGCCTGTGTTCCTAAATGAGATCATTTATTTTATAAAGGAATGTTTGATGGTCCAAATTTTCTGGGTTTCATCATACAGCATAAAGACTTGGTACTGGACAAAACTGTAGAGAGTTCTGCCAAGTTTGTCCTCAACATCCCTTCTCTGCTCCTCCAGCTTACTACCATCAATTTGTTTTTGCAATCACCAGTTCAAGAACAGACACCTGTCACAGTGTCAATATACTCAGAATCTCGTGTGGAGGGAAGCTATATTGATGAATAATTACAATTTGGTATAATCAGTTCTGTATGAGATTTTGAAATTAAGTATAAATTTGTGGAGCAAGAGAAGAAGGAAAATTAAACGAAGGCAGCCAGGCCCTTCAGGAAATATTTAACAGAGAAGAAGTAATATTTCAAATGTTTTGAAAGATGAGAATGTTGTTTTTGGAGGAATGGGTAAAAGGGCGTTTTGACTGGACAAGCAAGGCCATTTCAGGAATGAGGAGAAGAAATTCAAAGTGACTAAAGAAAATTACAAAACTGAACATGGAGAAGGTACCAGAATATAATATGTCTGCTAAGGAACTTAGATACCACCCATACACAACAGGGAGACTGGGAAGTTAAGCAGAAAAGAACATATAAAGACATATTTTTATTTACTTATTCATTAATTCATTATATTTTTGTGAGATTTCAGTAAAGGACATCCGTTGAGGAATGTTTTGTGTTTAGTTATCAAGAACATTAATGAAGGTTAAAAGAAGTGTTCTTTGCTTCATAGCATTTCAAAGATTTTAATATGCCAACTTTGTGAAACTCTAAAGCTGGAATATATAGTATTTTCAAAATTTAGTTGAACAAGGATTTCTATTTTGACTAAATATCTGTTGAAGGTATCATCTCCCCAGACCATGTTATAAATGAACGAGTAGGCTGATTTTGAAGGTATGCACATTCCAAAACAGGTGACCGGGTGAGATATGGGGAAACTGACTCACTGAATCACTTCATCTAAAACTATACCCTTGACAATTGGATAGTCCCTCGTCTGATGCAATAACATATGCATAGAAGGAGATGTGTAGCCTGGAGTATAAAAAAGGAGTTCCCAGCTGCCTTTCTCTCCAGATGGAAAAAAACAAAAGGAAAAAAATAAAAATAGTTCTCAGAAACAAAGTGATTTATTAACTTTTTTTTCTTGAGTTGTAAATACCATTGTCTCTAGTTTTCATCTGAAGAAATTCAATTTTGGGAGGTTCAATAACTTGGCATATGAATTAATTTCTGTCAGAATCATCAATATTAATGCTCCCATTCACTGCATTCTATTCATTTTTATCAAAAGCAAGAAAAATATTATTCTGTATTCTTCACTGTTTGGAAGTCCATGTGTCCAAGTATACACATTCTAAGAGGGGAAGATAATAAGTTTTCTCAATGAATAAATGAATGTCTTAACATTTCTCAGTCCAAGCAATTTATTTTTGCCCATTTGGTCCTTCCTGTTGACATTCCTTGTTACTTCAACTATGCTGTGAATTCTTTCTTTCCTACTTATGATATATATATACACACACACAATACTCGTTTGTATGTACATGTAAATGTACTACTTTAGCTACACATTATATATGCACATCTTACATATGTTTTATATATGACATATATACACATTATGTATATATTTGTATTATAGACGTATATGCATATAAAATCTGCTTTGTTACTTTTTTGTTGACTCTTGTGATTTTCCTATTTTCTTCTCTCATTTTTCTACTCTTAGCCCTTATTTAAGCCACTCTTTGGACCACTAAGTGTGTTTTATTTTTGTTTTTGTTTTTCGTTTTTCAAAACTCTTTGGAAGAAAGATACTTTTCAAGTATTCAGAACAGTGAAACTTAATTTATACTAAATACTGGCAAAAATATGAACTCAAAGGAAATAGCTCTGGAATAAAGCAAGGTGAAGTAAACCATGAACCTGTTCCAGAAGAAGCAGTTAGCAGTGTTGAATAGAGATGAATGTCTCCTGACTATATTAATCATAAATGACATTATAAGATTGTTTTTTATTAGTGCCCACTGATTGTTCAAAAATGAAACATAGAAAGACCTTCCACCTAGTAACAATGTTCTAAAGTTAGCTCAAATTTGAGAAATTATTTGCCTAGTCTATATAAACAGCACAGTGTACGAGGTCTAACATTTATAAATCCAGGTCTTCACTCCTATTATTCAGATAATTAAAGGCAAATTTTACTGTGGAATTTAGAATATAATTGTTTGAGGATTATATACCATGAGATTAAATAAATTCAATCAAAATTGTTTAATTTACTAAAAAACCCAGTTTTAAATTGAAACGATTATTTTTTACCCAGGTTTTCATGCAAAATTCAAAAGAGCACTGATAGATCTAACATGTTGCTTGCATATTTCCTACTACATTTCCTGCTCTTCAAAGACTAGATTGCTGCTATTCCTGTTTGTACTTTCAGCATGGACAAATAGTAGGTTTTCCACCAATGCTTGCTAGCTGATATAACTCGTGTGTAGTCAAAAGGAACCTCTGTGAGACATCTATCAATGAATGGTCAGAAACATATAAAGGATACAGACCTTTTGAAGTGTGAGAATACAGTTAATCCCATGTTTTCTAGGGGATATTTTAAGTGGCATCAATAGGCACCGATATATGATACTTTTTTTGATTATGTTGATTGATTTCTGTCAGTGGCAGATCTGTCAGCAGTGACAAAGTCACAGAACAAAATTTAGAGTAGGACTTGAAGAACCATGACATGGTTTAGGAGAATCTCCATTTTAAATAAGCAATATGTTTAAGGGGCAACAACTTTTCTGTTATAAGATGAAAAAGTTTTGTGAATCTATATGCAGCATGATGACTATAGTTAATAATAATGTGTAGTTTACTTGAAATTTGCTAAGGGAGTAAGTAGGTCTTAAGTGTTCTCACCATACACATACTCACAAAATTATTTGAAGTGATAGACATGTTAACTAACTTGATTGTGGTAATCATTTTAAAATGTATATGTATATCAAATCATCATGTTGTACCCTTTAATACAATTTTATTTTTCAACTATACCTTAACAGGCCAATAAATAAATAACTCATTATTAAAACAGCTTGTGGCTTTTTTTATGTTATTTTGTTGTTTTCTTTTTTAAACAATTCACCTAAAGGTGGCATAATATATTTTTTCAGAAATAAGTTAACTTTTCTTGACCAAAATATTATTCAGGACATCTAACCTTAAGGCTACAAGAAAACAAGATAATGAAAAGAAAAATATAGGAGTCATGGGCAAGACGTTATGCTGACAGTTCTGCGTTTTGTAAAGTAATTACTATATTATTTAGTCATATTCAAAGTTTTTATTTGATCATGGAACAGACATAATAAACCACAGATTGAATTGGGAACTATACATACACATAATGACAGCATTAATCAGAAACTGATTTTTTAGAATAAAAATATATTCATTTTATTAAAGCAGTATGTTGGCAATGTACTACTTTAGCTACACCTTTGCAATATTAACAAAACTATCTCTTGTTCCTATGCTGACAATTACATCCATTATTTTTATTTTCATTGTTTAGTACATATTGCCAGTAATTAGGCACACAGGCCATCCTGCCTTGTCAAGACATTCATCTTACATAGCCATGCAGGAGCCTGTGGGAAATGTGCGGGTGTCCAACCCACACTGCCAGGGCATTTCTCACAAACCATTAAAGACTGCCATTATTCAATACAGTGAAACACATATTGCCATCAGAGTGCCTCTAAAAATAGAAATTCAAAATGGAAATTTGACTTTTAAATTAGCCCATGTCTAATAACTATCTGCAGGATGATTCATGCTATTGCATTAACAAAGTACTCATAACTCTCTGTGTAAACATTGCAGAAAAAAAATCAAGATTGCCTTTCACCTAGTTTAGGCAGAAGTCTTTAGTCCTTGACGTTGACATTTTGCCTGAAGACATTACTGCAGGGGACAATAGAGACATACAAATCCATCTACTTTCTCCTTGTACAGGAAAAAGGTTTCTAGGCAGAAGCTTCAGTTCAGCACATTCATTACATTTTAATTGCTTCTAAATTGCATTGTGACCTGTCGCATCAATAGCCAAATCTATCTAACTGAAACTAGTATAGTTTAGGCATGTGTGCTGTGGGAAGCTTTTTTACCACCTGATATGTGTGTGGATATGTGTGTTCATTTGGGTGTGCTCATGCAGCTGCTCCTATTATAAAACCAGATAAAGACATAGTCAAAAGCAAAAGGTAGAACATTCATAGGAAAAGAGCAAAATGTTAAAAACAGACAAATATATCCAACCATTATTTGTGTTAGACATAGTCAAATGAGGACCATGTTAAAAACTGAAAACTTGCAACTGTTGAATAAAATTATTTTCAATGTCAGATGTTCTATATGTGAAAAAAGCATGAAAAATGACTGAACAATTAAGCATTGTATTTAAGACTCTAAGCTATGGAGAAATTTTTCATTAAGAGAAAAGATAAGTCAGAATATTTTAAGCTGGTCCACAGTAAACACAATGCCTTAAAAAAGTAAACTACTACACCAACCCCTGTGAGCACTGAGGTATAAAAATTGCTGCTCCCTTAGAAAATTTACTCAAAGCGATTTCAGAATCACTCACAGACTATAAACACATCATCCTACTTTCAAAAAAGTGCAATCAGAAAGCTCATGTTTCTGGGCCTTCAAAGAAAAATGTCATAATTCAGAACTTTAAGTAAAGCTTTCAATTCACTTTACCAATTTACATTTCTTTCCTATATCCATTTTCATAGCTCAGTAAAACAAAATAATAATGTCGACAGTGAGGAAATTAACTTATTTTCTCCTTTCAGTTAACTCAATCTTTATTGTAAATAAACTCTTTCTCAGGAAAGGTGTGGGAACCATGGAAAACATAACTCCTGTCCAAATGAGAAAAGCACTATATCTAGTCAGGTCTTGGGCAAATGGCCTAGCAGGAACATAGTGGCACTGTGCTTAGCTGGCCATCATAAGAATATAGTTCAATACTGTCACTGGCATCACATGAAGAAGTTTAAATGCAACATCCTTGCTCTTCAAGCCTCGATATTTGCAGTGATTTAGGAGGGAGTGTACAAGAGCACAGTAGTTAGCCCAGTGCATGTGGTTAAAAATGAAGAACAAGAAAAAGGAATTGCAAGTACCAGCCATTCAAATGGGAGAGTAATACAGAGAGGGTGAGATTCTGGAGGCCAGATAAAAAATGTACTTCAAGAAAGCTGGGACCTGGGCTGTAGATAGGTCGGATAACACAGAGACTGAGAATTAATCTTTGAATTTTGCAAAATCTAGGTTATTGTTGATCTTGGCAAAACCCTTTCATTTAGGAGAGATTGGAAAGAGAAATGTAGACAATGAGTATAGAGGGCTCTTTCAAAGTGGTTTTTTTTTTTTTTTTTAATGTAAAGAAGAGCAGAGATCATACATTGAACCATAGTTGCTGGAAGGTGTGGGTCTAGTGATACTTTTTAAGATGAGAAATATATTATTTGAGTAATGATGAAAATAACAAAATGAGTAAGAGAGAGAGAGAGAAAACCCTGATGGTGTAAATATATTTTGGGGGCAAAATTATATAGGAATATTCTGGGTAGACTAGAGGTGTTGGGGTCCAGTGCAAACATGGAGGGTTTTTTCATATTTTAGAGCATGGGAAATTCAGGAGTTGGAAAATGAGGAAAGGTAGATCACATAGTTACAGGTACAAATAGAGGAAGATATTGTTGGTAAGAGAGTGTGTAAGTTATTCTCTGATTTCTGCTGCTTTTCCCAATGAAATAGGAAATAAGACCACCAACTAAAAGTGAGGAGGAAGAAAGGCATGTTTGACATTTGAGAGGAGGAGCAAAGTAAGAAATGGTTATCTCAGAGAGTAAGAGAGTGAAATTTCATAGAAAAGCCTAACAATATTGCTGCGCGACCTTAAGGTTCCACTTGAGTTTAACTGTTAAGTATTTAAAATATGGTCAAAGGTTATTCATTTTCTTCAGCCAGACCTAGCTAAAAATGTGAAGGGTAGTAAAGCAGAATTTAATCAGGAATGAGATTTCTTCCTGTTGTGTATGACAGAGAGATGGTGTAAAGAAACAGAGATTGTATGTGAGGGAATGATTGTAATAATGGACCATGGAATCGAGTGGGGTGAGGAGGGAAGGAAGAGCATGAGGGGTTGAAAGAGAGTGAAAAATGCTGGAGAAAAATAAACAGTAAGTCCCCTTGATGTCGAAACAATTGGGAAGTTAAGTTTCTAGGAATGTGAGCTGGAAAGATAAGAGGTTGTTGTCAGATATTAAAAAGCTTGAAATATTATGGAGTAGACACTGATTGAGAATATTAATGTCTAATTATGACCATGGGAGTAAGTAACTAAAATGGTGTTCAGAAAAAGGTCATTGTAGAAAATAACATTAAGAAAATAAAAGGCCATGGAGGGACTATTAAGGTGACCTTGGTAAACCCCAAGAACTATGGCAGGAATGAATGCCTACAAGAGTGACAGTGATCCTGATGTAGACATAATGTTTTAAATGGTGGACTCTGGAGGCAGGCTGGGTTATCAAAGTTCAAATGTAGTTTCCAAAACTTGCAGAATTTGGGTAAATTACTGAACCTCTCTCTTTTCATATATAAAATTGGAGTAATAAATAGTTATAATATCAAAATTAATAAATAATAAATAATAATAATAATAGTCCCAAATGAGAATAAAATGAGTAAATATTGTGTCTGTAAGTGGCTACACAGGAATATTATATCAATGTTTCTAACTCATCTGTAATGCATGCTTTTATTTCTTCTATCAAAAAAAAAGTCTTGACCACTCTTCCTCTTTGGCCCACATATAACTTGACCATCATTTTTATTTTTAGTGCATATTTATTTCCTTTCCATCTCTTTAGTGAGATCATTTTCTGTTTTTTTTTTTACTTTTCTTTCCTAAACCCACTCGAAATAGAGCTTTCCCTCCTTGAAACTCCTTTCATCAGTGTTATCAATAATCTTTATGTTTCTAAATTAATGGCAAGATTTCCATCATTGTTGACCTAGGAGCAGCACTTACTACTTTTCATTAATACTTAATACTGTCCATTCTCTTCTTCTTGATATATATTCTTATTTAGTGTCTTGGACACCACATTCTCTTCGTCTTTCCCTTATCGTTCTGGCTCTCACTCTCAGTGTCTTTGCTGGTTCCTTCTTTTCTTCCCAACCTTTGAATATTGGAGTATCCCAGGATCCAGCCCATGTTCCTCCTTCCTTCCCTATTCACACTTGATTCCTTGGTGATCTGTTCTAGCCACATGTGTTAAAGTGTCTGCACGGGCTAATGACTCCTAGATTCGTATCTCTTATCCAGTTCTGACTTTTGAGCTGAAGTTTATATAACCAATTCTCTTCTCCAAACTTTCAGCTTCTGCTGTTTCCCATCTCATTTAATGACAAATCCATTATTTAAGTGGCACAAGCCAAAAATCTTGAAATCATCTTCACTCCTTTATTTTTTTCACACTCTGCATCCAAACCAATACGAAACTTGCTGTTTTATTTTATAAATATGCCCAAACCTAACTTCTCTCAGCTATATAGGAGTAGTCTATATCAAAAACAGCCCCCCCATAAGAACAACCAAAAACTTGATAAAATACAACACAGACACACACACACACACACACACACACACACACGTTTGTAGACATCAGAGAACAACTGAGTCAGCTAGAATCTGAGGGAGGACCAAAAAATCCCAAGGAAAAAGGAAACATTGCATTGCATTTTTTCATGTCAGGAATGTGCTAGTTTGTAAAGCTTCTTTGTGACCTCACAGGCCTGAATGGCTCATGTACATGCTAGATGCATTGTAACTTTGAGCTGATTGCACTGGCTTTGGCTGTGCTGGGAATATCCATCCTCCACCCGTATGTTTGCTCAGTTCCACACTTGCTTCAAGGGGGCTGAGGGAACAAGCGGAAAACAGCAGTTCAGAATTTTTGGAAATTTCATGGGTCTAAGGAGGAGGAGCAAAAACATGTTTATCACCAATAAGGAGATATTTTGGAAAAATCACAGATTTTTATTTGAGAGTTCTGAAGGGCTACAGGCAAATAGAAAACATATAAACCCCTCAGGATGACTGAAATTCAGTCGCAGGTCATATTAAACCCTGATCAAGGTGATTTAGCAAAAACAAAACAAACAAAAAAATTACATCCTTTCTGGAGAAAGACGGCATCCTGAATATCTTCAAATTCTCAAACAAAATGGCATTTAGTCAAAACTTACCAGGCGTAAAACACACACACATATGCACACATGCACACACACACATGAAAAATCACAACCAACTAACAAAAACAGAAACAAATGACAAGTTACAAGTAAAAAACAAAAAATAAGTTTTTAGGTGATTTTGATTTTGGAGTTATCACACATAGACTTTAAAATGAGTGGGATTGTTCCTAATATGTTTAATAAAGTAGGTGATAAAGTAGTTGAATTCACCAGAGAAAGGAACTTGTACTAAAATGTAATGTGATATTCTGGAACTGAAACTTACAATAATTGCAATACATAATTCAACAGAGAGATTTATTTATACATTTGACACAGTAGAACATAGAATTCGTAAACTGGCCTTTAGGTCAGTATGATATCTAATATGAAGCATAGATAGAAAAAAAAGTGTGAGAAATAACTAACAAGTGGGACACAGGTAAAAGCTGCAAAATGTGTAATTGTAGTCTTTGAATGGGTTGAGTGAGGGAAAGGGAGTAGTGACATTAGAAAAGAAACTGGAAATTACCACAACTGGCAAAAATAAGAAAGAAATAAAATAACAAATTAAAGAAGATCTAGAAAAACAAGAAGGGGATATAAAAATAGCTCCACACACAGATAAATCATAATATAAGTGCTGAAAGCCAGTAATGAAGATAATCTAAAAGCAGCCAAAGCAAAATAAAGGCATCACAGTGTTAAATAGAAAGAGTAAAACTGAAGGCTAACTTTTCAATAGGAACAACAGAAACCAAAAGAAAATAAAATGAATTCTGAAAGAAAATACCTGCCAACCTAGATTCCAAATATCTTGAAAATTGTCTTTCAAAAATGATGGCTACATAGAGATGTTTATATATAAAAATTAAGAGAATGTTTTACGTAGAGACTTAAACAAAAGAAATATCAAAGGAAATTCTTAAAACAAAGGGAATATTATATCAGATGAAAATATGGCAATTCAGGGAAGAAGGAAGAGTACTAGAAAAGAGACATATTAGTAAATGAGAAGTAACATGGACCAAAATAATAGTAAAGTTTAGAGAGGTTTAAAATACATGTAAAATTAAAATACACAAATATAATAAAATAAATAATGGGAGGGAGTGTATGGAATTAAGGAGTCATAAGTCCTTGTTTTAAGTCTGGGAGGTGGTGAAAGTACTAATTTATAGTAGACTTTAGTAAATCAAATGTGTACATTGTAATCTCTGATAAAACCAGTAAAAAAAAATAAAGAACATATAAGTCAGCTAATTAAAGGGTAAAATGGAATGATACATGCAGATTCTATTCCAAATCTAACCACGCGTCATTTTTTCTTCTACTACTACCTTGGATTGACCCACCAACAACTCTAACATAGATTGTTATAAGTTTTTATCACCTTGTTGCTACTTTTTTTTCATTCGACAGTTTTCTCAGTATAACAGCCACTGAGTTCCTATTTAAGTATGTAAGATCATGGCATTGCTCTGTTCTCACCTTCCAGATGCATCCTATTGCTCACAGAGTAAAAGTCAAAGTCATTGAAATAGCCCAGAAGCCCTGTGGTCTTCATTCATTACCTAAGCAGTCTCATCTACTGGTCTTCTCACTCTTTTGTTGCCTCACAGGTCTGACTGACCCACGTCCGTGTCAGGCACACTTTAGCTTTAGAGTATGTGCTCTGGCTTTGGCTCTGCCTGGGATATCTATTCTTCATCTATATGGATTGATCGCTTCCATACTGATCTTCACTAAGTCTATGTTCAAATACTTCTCAGTAAGCTTACCTGGACCATTCTGTTTAAAACTGTACCCCTTTCCTGCACTTCTGATCTCCTTTGCCTTTTTATTTTTTCTTTTCTTTTGTATAGCTCTTATAAGTGAGTCTTCAAAATGAGTATCTTTTTTTCCCCAAATTTATTGTAATTCAGGTTTGAGGGCAGAGAGTTGAGGGGCTAGTGTATGCCACCTAGAGAGACTAGGGAAGGCAGAGAGATGTGAATCAGAAGTGAGAATATTCGGTTTTGCTAAATCATTCGGTTTTGCTGACATGGATAAGAGGGTGGGGAAGCAAGACATGAGTTTGGGAAGTTAGGCAGAAGTAAGATTATTGCAGCTACCTAGTGTGTAAGTTATCTCTTAGACAAAAGGGAATACCGAAGGACTGGGGAAAGGGAGGTAAAGAGAGCATCTTTTAAAAAGTCTTATGGTTATTAGAATTAGAGAATTGCAACAGTAGAGGAAACACAAAAATTACAAAATAGGTTGAACTGCCACCTTTCTACTTCCGTTAAAGTCATAAAACCTTTCTTGAAAGCCACTGTTCACTTCTGTTTATGTGTTTAACTAAAACTCCTCCTGTTTCTGAGATAGGTGATGCTCGGTTTTCCTCTGCTCAGGTTTCAGGACACACGTCTGGTCCCAAGCCAAGGTTTCAAGTCCCTCCTCTAAGACCTCCCCTCATAAGTCTAACTTGTTGGCCAAGGTATGTTTATCTGCCTGCATTCTAGATATATAATAATTAGATTTTACATAACGGGGAACCACATCCTTGATTGAATATCTGTAGATAGCATGAATATGTATTAGATAGTGAAACTATAAAAAAAGTTGCATCCCAGCAGGAGATGAGGCTGTTGCTCACTTTCCTGAGACCAACTTGCACTTTACCCATGTGCATTCTTTACATTTGTGTTCAACTTACTTTTAGCAGGTGGCTGCTCACTCCCTTGAGCCAGCCTATGTGTTTCTTACTTTTGTGGGCCCTGCTCAGTCTCTGGAGTTGGGCTTCATTCTGTCTGTGAAATTCGTAACTCTTATTTGTTATATTAAACCTGTTCCCACTTGCTACTATGATTCTGCTCTTGAATATTTTTCTGTGGCAGAGTCAAGAATCTGGAAGGAGGCTGGGGTGGGTTAAGGCTGACTATCAGGCCTCCCAGACTCTCCCCTCTGACATCGTTTCCATAAGTGCAATCTCTGTACTTGTTCAATTTGGAGTTGGGAATGAACTATGCCCACAGGTTTTGGAGATCTTTTTGGTTCTAACTCAGTTATTCTTCGCTAATGTATTTTATTATAAGATCATTTATTTATTGTTTGCTAATTTATTGCTAAAATCTTGCAGAGTTTATAACTAGAGCCGTGGTTATCAGCTGGGGTGATTGCATATCTCAGGGGATGGGAAATATTTGGCAATATCTAGAAACAATTGGCTGTCAAAGGCATTGCTCCTGGCGTCTAATGGGTAAAGGCAAGGGATTCTGTGAAATATCCTATAATATACAAGAGAGGTCCCCCCAAAATCATCTGCCTCAAATTGTTGCCAGTGCCAAGGCTGATAAACTCTGCATGAAAGACAAATTTAAATTTAAAGAATAGTAAAATTATTCGATATAAATATTATAAGAAAAAACTAGCTTATATAGTGCTTTGAAGGTTTCAATGTTGTTTTACATATGGCTTCTCTTATGAACAATTTCCCTTTTGAGTTATCTCCACTCAAATTCATCTTTCACAATATGTCCAGCTATCTGATCTACAAAACTAATTGCATTTCTTCCTATGTCTCTTTTCTTCATCCTTTTCCACCTGGTATAATGCAACTTTTCTTTGAGTATAAGCTTACCTGTCACACTGTTACTTATCTTCCTAAATCAGAATAAATCACTTCCTTCATGATACTGCAGGTAGGACAGTAATCCCATTATATCATGGTATTATCCTGCAAGATTGTAAGGTCTTTGAAGAATGGTATGTTCCTTATCCTATCTGGTATTGTACTCTCAATAAATCTTTTCTAAAACAATGGAAAATACAAACTATTCAAATATAATACTGCCTTTAATATTCATAAAAGATGTGGACAAATCAAGATTTGAAGATAGGAAGATTAATAAATATAGTTATTCTCACAATAGAATCTATATAACAATGAAAATTAATAAATTATAATACACAGCAGTAACACAAATGTATATTGGAAATATGAGCAAAAAAAATAAATTGCAAATATGCACATACAAAATGACACTTAATAAAGCAAAAGAATGTAAGTAAAATAATATGTCAGTTGAGAATATATTTGCATATATTGTAACAGTATTTTAAAAAGAAAAAGGGCAATGGAACTAGATTCAGGGAAGTGGCTATCTACAGATTTAAATGGGGGTAGGATAAAGATGGAGTGCACTCTTGTAGTGTATTGGCAGAATTCTCGTTCTAAATTTGGTTGGTGAATTCACAAAAAAAGTTCATTTTATCATTGCATTTCAAAACTCACTTTATACTTTATTTCTAACGTTTAATATGTAGAAAACATTATGTAATTATGCACAGTTTTTGAAAAGTTAAATATTATAGAGACTTAATCCAATGTCATTCTATACAGTCAGTTAGAATAGGTCTTCAAAATTAATCTTGAATTTATTTCTCCGAAATATTTTCCTTGAAACACTTGCATAAGGAAATGTCCAAACCTAAAATGTTACATGACCAAATCATTTTTTTGATAGACTGCCCAATGTATCTTTCTGTTAATGTATATTTAATACACACCTGCACAGGCCTGGAGAAAGCTTTCAATAAGCAAATTTGTTTGATTGTGTTTAATTCTGTGTTTCTTAGACTTATTTGACACATTTTTCTTACATCATTTGTCACCATTAGAACTAATTTTCAATAGAAGATACTTTAGGAAATATTGCAGCTAAATTTACCAGGGTTGCTATAAATCTGTAGAAACCAATGGCATCTATGATAAAAAAATTAAATCTCAGAGAAATTATGAATGATGTCAGAGACAATCTTTCAGACTGATTCTGTAGACCTTGCTTTGTGCAGGGAGTTTGTGTCTCCATTCTGTGCCCCTTCAGTATAGATATATTTTCATTTGATATTAATATTAACATAATCTTACATTGTGCTCTAATCTCTCTTAATTTTACCCATGTATGCATATAATTTGTGTTAGATTTATATTTGATTTCTGGATAACGTGTGCAAAAGCTACTATTTTTGCATTCCACAAAACTATTGGAATAATGATTTCAAGACATAAAGTGTGGCATTTGAAAAAATATAGGTCCATTTTTACGTATATTTCCAGCCTGCCAAATTTTAATCTAGATCTATGCTCTTCTCCTAACTCATTTTTAATTATATGGTTCTTTTAGAGTGTGTCTATACTAACTACAAAGATTTGAAAGTCAGATTATGCTGCTTCCACACTACTTTAAATTAATAGTGGTAATACAGTGATTACAATTTATTCAACCAGGTGTATTAGCAATATGGAATACGTTTAATAAATAAGGACAAGGCATAATTCTATTAGTTTAATTATCATGTGCTCCAAGAAGAAAAGTGAACATTCTTTAATTTTTCAATTAACCATTAAGAAATTAGATGGTTTATTTCAGTAAGCTCCTTAATACTATTTATATCATTTATTCAGAAATGAAAAACATTATAATTCTTTTTTTTAATAATCTTGAAGGTTGTTGGCAATGAAAATTACTCCATCAAAGAGACTAAAATCACCTACTTAATAAAAAATATTTAAAATATAACTATGAAAATTCATTATGAAAAGTCCAGCACTCAGTTTTACTCAGTTAAGTATAGTTATTAATGTTGCTCTGAAATTTTTTTGGTTTTAGTACATTAAATGAACAATTTTAATCTCTTTCTTGGATGACATACCAGTTCAGCAAAATCTATGTTTCCTTGAATGATTCTTTAATTTGTTTTCTCTTAGATACATAGGGAAAGACTCAAAGGTCATTAATGCTAGCATTAATATATATTAGTTATTGGAGGAGACCATTTCCCAACTGGGCGACACCACATTTCCACTGGCCACATAATTAATGACTGTCTAATTGACTCATCTACAAATCTTATAAAGCGATACTTTTACTAAGTAAATTGAACCTGCTATTGCAAAAACTCTGCAGGGCTGAGGGCATAATTAACTATACTGAGGCATACTTGATCTCAGAAGTCCTGGAGGTAATCAATAATTAGTTCCATTCTGAAATGTTCTTGTTGCTATAACCATGACACAGTGTTTCTGAATTACTGAAGTTTTGATGACTGTTGCTTATTTGAAACAGAACAGAAAAGCTGTAGCTAACTCAAGCTTTATAGCATAATAAATTTTCCAAAGCATCTTGAGATTAAAAACAATCAAAGTAAATGAAGCATCAAGTATTATTTATCTTCCAAAATATTAGTGCTGACCACAACAAAAAAAGGCCAAACTAACAAACACTCTGTATCCATCACATTCAGTTATATGGCAGCCACATTTTATTTTATAAAACAAGAGAATGAATTAAGGGATCTGATAGGCTGATAAACATTCTAAACTGTGGCTTTCTGGACAATTCATGGCCTGAAATTTATGAGCTTTACCATTTAATTAAGAATAAGAATTCTGAACACAGAGACTATAATCAGTACAATTCATGTGGTTCAATATTTATGGGATCCATCAGTTGGCAAAGTGGGCAGAAGAAATTGAACACTCTGATAGACTAATAAAAATTCCAAAAACAGGAATTCTAAATGAAGTAGATTCATAGGTCTCAGAATATATGCTTGCCATATGCTATGTAAATAGGTTTTTAAATATAATTTTCTAGCATAATAACCCTATTTTGCTTTACAATTTTAAAAACTTGTTAAATTATTGAAGCTATCCCTCTGTTTTAACTCAGGAAATGATACTGAAACAGCTTTATCTTTCTGCTTTCCAGCTGGAGTATGTTTCGTCCTTTGTGCATTAGATGAGACCAAATACTCTTTCAGTGACATAGTAAGATTTTATCCTAGAATTAAAGTAGATGTAATAAAAAAAGAAATACACACTTAATCATTTCCTTGGTCATGATCACAGATAACTTGATTTTAGAAAGAATAAGCCCACCACAGTATAATTTCACCAATATACACTAATACTCTTTGGTCTCTAAAAAACCAAGACTGAATAGTGCTGGTGCAGAGGCTTTCAAATTGTGCAGCATGTTGATTTTTTTTACTAAATTATTAAGGTGTATAATTTATAATACTATAGTATTACTGTCAGAATATTTAACTAAGCAAATAAGGAATATGAGAAGAAGTGGGATACATTTTTCTGTGCCTCAGAAGACAGACATATAGCTTGAAGACAACCCTGAGTCACAATAGTCACAGAAGAACTTTTCTCAGAAGTGAATTAAATAATTGAATTTCCCATTATTGAAGAGTCTAGTTGAATGAAGTACGTTTCTCTGGATCATTCACCTGGCTGCCTAATATTCATATGTCCACAAAGTGACAATAATCCAAGAGACTCAGAGAGATATTCTCATATAAAACAACATACTAGATTTTTCTTTTAATCAGTGCATGACCCTTAAAAATTAATGTGAGGAAATTATCTACGTGGATGTCTGAAAGTCCAGAGTACAGACAACCTCATATGAAATATATAAGGAACTATCTATGATAACGCTCAAAAGTCATGGTTCTGAAGTCAGAATCAATGGGATTGAAATACAAACTGTCCTATTTACTAGCGTGTGACACTGAAAAATTTGTAGAACTCTCTACAATCTCAATATTACTATATGCAAAACAGGGTTAGTATTAGTACTTACCTCATGTGATTGTTATGAGGGTTCTATAAGAAAATTTATGTAAATGCATGGAACAAAAAATAATAATTACTATTCTGATTGTTCTTAAAGATTATCATAATGTATAAGAATTAAAAGCCAAGAACAATTATAAGTAATATTTATTGGGCACTTATTCTATTCTAAAAGCCTTACATATAATAAGTCATTTTATTCTTACGATGCTTTATGGGATATTATTTTATAGATAAAAAAACAAGCATGGAAAAACAAAATAATTAGCTCAAGGTCACATAGATAACAGAGCTGGGAGGAACATGCTCAAGTTACAATATCATAAGACTGATTGATGCAACTTGGCAACATAGAAAACCAGATGGCTGCTGTGTCCTGTTCATGGGAGCTGAAATCTTCAAGTTACAAAGGCTGGAGGGAGTGGCTATTGCCTGGGTAATAAAACAATGCAGTTTCCATAAAAAAGGAACACTTCTGTCTTGGTTTTGTGTTGCCGTAACTGAATACCACAGACTGGGTAATTTAAAAAGGAAAATTCATTTCTCACAGTTCTGGAGGCTGGGAAGTCCAGGATCAAAGTGTTGGTATTTGTCCAGGGCCTTGGTGCTGTGCCTTCTCATAGCAGAAGGCAGAGGGGCAAGAAAGCAAGAGGAAGGGGGCCAAACTCATCCTTTTATCAGGAACTCACTCCCGGGATAACAGCATTCAATAATCCATTCATGGGGACAGAGCCTTCATGACCTAATCACCTCTTAAAGGTCTCACCTCTCAACACCGTTGCTTTGATGAGTAAGTTTTCAAAATATAAACTTTGGAGGACACATTCAAACCACAGCACCCTCATACACAGAAGAAAACAACAGTACTGTATTGTCAAATCTATAATTTTTTTAAAGGGATAATATTTTTTAAAACCAAACTTTTGAATGCACAGGACAAAAAGAGTATATGGAGACACATCTCTCTGCTTCTGTCAATGGAGACAAGCTGGTCAATTAATATTTTTATGATTTTTCTTATGTTTCAAGTGGAGGAAAAAACTTCCCAACTTTTGAAAGGAGTTTCAATCGATCAAAAATAGACAGTAATTATAAAAATGTTCTGAAAATACAAATATATTGAAAAAATTTTTAATGTCATTAATATTAATCAGTTGGGAAATAATGCATATGGGTATGTAATCCCAAACTTAACTTGCGAGAATAACTACAAGATAAGTTTTGGGGAGGAATACATTCAAAACCTAAAATTTTCCAAAGTATATTTCAAATCTACCCTCTATGCATCTGTTTTATTTTTAACTTCATTAAATGTCCTCATAACCAAGAGTCCTTTGCCCTTTCTAGAATAAAAGTTTACAGATGGACATAACCTTAAAGCTCATGTGGAGATGACCAACAGTTCTCTGAATAGTACTCTTTTCCCATTTTGAGATTCATATCCTTGTACCCTATTTTCAGTAACATGTGAATAAACACCACATCAAAGGCTGAGATGAGTGCTAAAAAAATTTTTAAGAACTCATTTTTTCTTTAAATAATAAATTTGAGCTCTTGGAACAAAAGCAATGTTGGCTACAATTTTCAAAGTTATCTTTAAATTTCTGAAGCTATTTATATTCTATGGAAAGTGGAAGAAACATTTTTAAATCAAAATGAGACAAAGGCAATATGAAGACAACACTTTGTGCTTATACTATAGTATTTCTTGAAGTATAGTATTTCATTTCAGCACAGTCTGTACTTTTCCTTTAAACAATTTATTTCTGCCATCTCTCTATTTTGCACTGGAGACCTTGAAAGCTAATTAAAGCCATATTGAATGGTTTAGGCCAAAACTAAACAATGATAAATTTTCAGAATGTTTTAGTGTTCAGGTTTAAAAGTTTCCAAGGAGAAAATGCTTCAGCTCATAAATCTACACTATTCTGGCTTTTATTTCTAATGTAGCAGCATCAACATGCTAAGGAAACAATAAGGATTTAAAATCAGAAATTTAAGCACCAAAAAAAAATTCCCAATTTTTCTGAAAGGTTTCATAAATCAAAAAAACTTGAATTTTTCCTAAATTTAAACAAACAGGTGGTGATATTTGCCTTTTAAACTCAGTAAGTTGATATTGTATCATCTCTTTAAGAAACAATTAAGTTTAATTTTATGCACTTCAGTTGTAGCAAAACTGATGTTTACATTTCATCTAAATTAAGTTAAAAGATCAGGCAAATTGTTGTTGCCAATAGGTACAATATGCCAAAAATAATATCACAGCTAGAACTTGTTATTATGCCCTTAAATTAAATCATTCTAACCAAGTTTTCTGGTTTAAGGAAGTAGATTAAGTGTCTCACAGTTGATCCAAAACATCATGACCATAATTTGCCACCTTGTAATATCAGCCATTTATTCTATATGTTTCCAAACTTCATTGATTACTGCCCAGAACACAGTAGTAGTCATTTGACACTTAACACTGGAGTGGCTAAAGACAGGGTTCAATTCATCTCCTGCGACCATTTAGCTAGGGTGAGGTGCGAAGAAGGATGGTCAAGAAGAGGTTCACTGTCTGCCTAAGCTAGTGTCCAGTCATCACACTCAACAACTGTCTTGGCTCTTAGCCTTTTACAGTGCATCTAGGGAAAACTTCAGTTGACTTTTTCCTTAATATATTCTCCCTTAGCAGCTAATCTATAAAATAATCTTGTATATACCTTCCACTTCCAAACCTTTTCTCCAGAACTAGTTTAAATGTCTTGACTTTTTCTTACTTCAGCATTAGCGATTTCCTCCACTACATACTGTACATACTGCTTTGACAGTTACTCCTTGCTCCATCTCCTCTTGCTTCAGTCAAGGGTTGGACAATGTCTCAAGTTTTGCCATCAAATTGCCCAAAGGAGAGGTTGCTTGAAGAGAAAAAGGATTCTGGCTCTCTTACATCTTGCTTAAGAAAACACAATATGTAACCATAAGCATGCAATGAATCACCCTGTTCTCTTTGTCAGCCTTCTTTCTCCTCTCTGGCACCTGCTCAATTCTTCACTTCCAAGCACCAAGTACACATTCATAGAAAGAAAAGGAAATTCCAAATTGCATCTCTCTTTTCTAAACCTTTCAGCCTGTAGGCACCCAGTTTTAGTCACTTTTATATCCCAAACACAGAGAACATATCATGCACATTTCAGGCAATCAGACAGGTTTAGGGATTTTATATTTAAATGCGAAGCTGTGTTTGATGCTCATTATAACCTGCATGAAAGTGCTGAGTTGAGAATGACACACAATGCAACAGATTTAATTCCTGCTCCATGTGCAGTTAGCCTGCTATATTACTGATTCTTAACACTAAACTTCCCAATTCTGTAAGAAACTTTTGAAACCTGTGAATTATTTTCTTAGTGCCCAGAGTCTAATAGATCAAACTTAATATTCAAAAAAAAATCATCAAGCCTAAATGTTCCATTAATAATAATTCACATGTACTTTCAAAAACATTTGTAAATGTTATAAGACTAATATTAAAAATGTAATATTTTCTCAATTATACTAGCAAAAAGCAGGAACATTTTGATAACCAGCTGTTATATTAAAAAGCATAGGGTTTTATATTTTTGCAATGATTATCTACAAAAGTATCCATGATATAAAATACAATTTCTAGCCAATACAAATTTAAGAATGAAATTTTAAAAGCTCTAATAAAATTGTATTTAATTTTCATCATATAAGACAAATAGATTCTATTTTACTGCTCTTAAATGAGTCTCTCTCTGCTCATTTAAGTCATCAGATTTCAATTCAGAAGCAACAGACCATCGGTAATTCGTCTCTAAATTTGTATTTCAATAAACCTCATTGTGCTTATTACCATTATACCATAATTTGTACCAGCAGAAAATATAGCCAGTTTTTAAATAAAGAAAATAGAATAGGGTTATTTGGAATAGTATGATAGCAGAAAAAACATATTTTGAACATTTGAATATCAATTTGTAAGTCAGAAGTTCCCACCATCCTTTATTTCTATTTTAGTCTGTCTTCTTAAAAGTCTGAAATAAAAATGCTAATGTATTTTTAAAGGTTAATAGTTGCCTAAGTGGTCCATAAACTAGAAACTTAAACATAGCAGCTTGCAAAATTTAATGAGAGGGCAAACACAAGTTCACCTTGTCTTTTTATCTTCCTTAGTTGTGTCGTCTAGAGACCTGTAAGTGTCTGAAGATGATTATATCAACTGCAGGATTAGGCGACGTAGGCCCAAAGCAGATTAAATGGTTCAACGTCTATACACTTGGGGTTTCCCATGGCAGAGTGTGTAGGCTTCATTCAGAGGGCAAACACATATTCCTGAAGTCTATGCTATCCTGAGAATAACTATCAGGTTCTGAATTTCATCAATCATTTTTATATCTGAGGAAAGCCTGACTCCTGCCTAATGAATCCTGCAGAAAACTAAAGCCAATGGAGACATCTGTCCTTGCAGATACCAGTTAAAGCACTAAATTACTTAAGAACTGAGACCCCATAATAAAACTAAATGATACATTTTGCTTTATTTTCCACTACTGTAAACACTTGAACTTATCAAAATGATTATATTAATAGAAACAATAACCTATTTAGCTAAATGCTTTAACACATGGCTATGTCGAGATTATGCCTAAAACATTTTATTTTTAGTTTACTTTCTAAAATAAGTATAGATTCATGGTTCTCAATTGGGGGCAATTGTGCTGTCTGCCCCCAACTCAAGCAGGATTGCCAGGTTTAAAATAGAAATACAAGATAGTTTGTTAAATCTGAATTTCAGATAAACATTTTTTTTTAGTATAATTCCAACATGTGCAATACTTGGGATACGCTTACACTAAATACATATACACACACCCATAAATTCTTTGCTTATCTAAAATTCAAATTTAAGTGAGTATCCTGTATTCCATTTGGCAACCCTGTAAACCAGAAGACATTTGACAATGTTCTGAGACATTTTTTTTATTTTCACTGGCATCTAGTGGGTAGAGGCCAGGCATACCTCTAAACATTCTGCAATGAACAAGACAGTTGCCCACAACGAAGAATTATTCAGCCCTGAAAGTCAATAATACTAAATTTGAGAAACCTTGCCTTAGATTTTAAGGAGAAATTTATTACATTGTCATTCAGACTAGTTCTTGCTATATTTGGGGCCTCTGGTTGCTCTGTTTTTAGAGTAGGTTCTAACTACTTCTGGAAAGCAAGTTATTATAAAGATAGCAGTGAATAGATGAGTGATGGTACAGAGAAAAAAGAAACCACTGATGACATCTAAGACGTTTGGTGAGGGAGTTGGTGAGCTTAAAGAGATGAATAAAATATAATTTTATCTCCTGAAATCATTTCACAGCATTGCAGAGTGGTATGAACGCAGGAATATTTCTCAACTAATTTTTTTTTAACTTCTTTAGAAACTGGGCATTAAATGTTAATACTATTCAGACTACAGAAAAAATGAACGCAATTAGAATTTATAGAATTATTATGTAATTAATTATTTTTATTACTATTTAAATTTATTTCTATAACACTAAGCTAAATTTTGATTGATGGTAAAAAAGAGAAAGAAAGAGTTTAGGGCTATGTAATGTTTATTTTCTGAGCTGAACTAAATAAGTAGAATGTCAATGGAAGTAAATGCTTAAAATAGAAAATTAGGGTCACAAGGCAGTAGGTAACACACACACACACACACACAAACGTTTTAAAGGATGTAATCAAAGTGTAAAGATAAAAAGAAATTTAGCTATTCCTTTGTTTAGATGTCTAATTTATGGACTGAAAACTTAAAGCCCTACACCATCAAATGACTCGTTTAAGTGTATCCAAGATAAGCCCCAGATGTGTCCGGAAACCAAATCTTCAAATATACTATTTTAAAGAAACCAAAGTAACACCAATAATACTGTTCAGTATCAGTAATATTATTTATGCAGAAAAAGTAACCCTTACTTATTTTTTTTGCAAAATTTTAAATAACAAACCCTTTCTAAAACTTCTGTTATATCTCCCACCATACATTTAGTGACTCTTTTCTCTGTAATTCCTTTTCATATGCACACTGCTCTACAGGAAATACGATCCCATTTAAATTGGAATGCCAAGCATAATATCGAGTACAGAATGATCTCTCACTCATTTTATATTCTTTATTTTATGTTCACATCTATTGATGGACTTCATTCAGGTTATTCAATTTATCCTTTGAAATATCTGCTTTTTCCTCTAGGCAACACATTTCTTCAGGATAGGAACAATACAATTAATAGTTCTAAACATGGTCAGCCTAATTTTCAGCACATAGGAGGCACTCAATGAAAATGCATTTAAACAAACTAATCATCCCTAAGATTTTTTGTTTCATGATAAACACCTATAATAATGAGAGTCTGAATAATAACATGAACTATCTTTAAGTTCAGTGGGGGAAAAAAGTGCATTTATGTAATTTTTTGTGATTTTCAAAAATGTACACATATTCATTTTGCAATATTTATCAATATTTCCATATAAATGTATGTAGATTTATTTATATTTTAAGAATACAACTGAAACCCTGGCATACATGGCCAAGTGTCAATTCAGTGTTGAATATAGTGATTACTATAACTGAAATCGATGAAAGCCCACAGCAATTTGGGAACTTTAATAATAGAAATCATTTGAGATTCTCTTGCTGACTTCCTTAATATGTTAGAAATTAATTTTCAATTTTCTGTGAAATTAATGAATACCATAGTTTGCCTTTTGTTCATAATATAAGAAAAAGAGAATATTGAATTATCCAGTGCAGACATCTAAACTTTAGCAAAAAGAACTACCGTTTAATTACCAAAAGGCTTGCCATCAAAATAACAGGTTGAAAAGGACTGAAAATGAAATATCAGACTATAGATATGGGGTTCTGACAGTGAAATTCAGAGAAGGAGCTTGACAGAGAGAAAGAGGGAAAAAGAGAGGGAAGGGGAAGGGTGTGGGGAGAAGAGAGAGGAAGAGGGAGGGAGAGATTTTGAGACAGAGAAATGTTTCTGGAATGAAGAAAATTCCAGTTAATCACTGACAGAATTAGATTTTAGAAGCAGCCTTGTCTATCAAGATTTAGCATCTAAATCCTGGTATATTTTGCCTACTTCAGCTCTACATATTACTAACTTTTCCAATGTATAGAAGCATTACTTAATCATAATGGTTTTATCATCACTTAGTGTGATTTGCTAAAATGTGAGAATTGTAAGTGCTACTGAATTTTGACTACATAATTATTTTACATTCTGAAATATTAAGGACGGCCAAAACACACACTGCATTAAGTGTCGCACCATTTATTTTGAGAAAGTGGTGCTGTTTGTGGGTGCTCTCATCTTCCCTGGCTTTCTCTTCTCTGCAAAACCCACATTTATTGCATGAACCACTTCTTACCGGGATATGGCTTTATCACCCATCCTCCCTACCCACATTCACCATTTGAACAAGCCTCCTAGTATCTGTTTTTACTTCAGAATTCTCTGTACCTCTGACAAAATTCCCAACCTCTTTTCTCAAGAACAAACATTATTCTTTATGGGACATGTTCATTCACAGTTTTGTAACATTTTGCACTGCTATGGGTCCTTATATTATGGTCCCCTTTTTGCAAATTGAACTCCTCCACTAAACAGTATGATCTTCAAAAGCAAAGATCAGAAATTTTTATTTATTATATTTGTGACAGGTGCTCAAAATATTTTGAATACACAATCTAATAAATGAGTTTTGAAAAAATCTAATTGTTATATATCTAGAAAGCAGACAGATAAATATATCTTGGCCAACAAGTTAGACTTATAAGTGTTCTTTACTTCTTCACTGCACATTCAGTTGAGATTCAGAGACCCAGATCCTAGATAAACTAGCTAATAACCATGTACTTTAACCAGAAATCACCAAATTAAAAAGAAATTAAAATAGAAATTACAAATATGACAAAATATAAGCCCAAAGTTAATAAAGGGATACATGAATGAGGAAAAACATAGAAGTTAATGAAATTTTAAAAAAATTAAATAGCCTTTATTTATAAAATAAAAAGCTAGTTCATAGGGGGGGGGGGAATAAATAAATATAAGTGCCGAACTTTGCAAGTCCCATTGAGAAAAATTGAAAGAAAGCCCAAATTAAACAAATTAAATTAAAAGAACAATTCTAGTAAATTTTCTACTTTGCTTTCTGGCCCTCTTCATGCACCAGCTTGATTTAGTTATTATGTTTTTCAGTTTCCCATCATAATTAGCTATTTTTTTCCTAGAAATTTTTATCCACATATTTGGCTTCAAATACCACTAATAATTCCTAAGCATACATACATATAGAATTTGCTTCTGGAATCTAGAGTCACATGGTCCACTAAAATTTTAGGCATATCCAATGACATATATCTAAAACTAGTCAATGCTCAGTCTCATCTTACTTAAGTTACTGGCAGTATTTTATGAATACGTAATGACTTGATTACTCACTCTTAAATCAGTTTCTTCTCTTGACTTTCAGAACATCACACAGTACTGTTCTTCTTTCTAAATAACCACTCCTTTTCAGTTCCCATGCTCGCTCTTCCTCACTTTCCAGACCTCAAAACGCTGTACTTACTACACAGGGCTTAGTCCTAGGACCTCTTCTCTATCGACTCCTTGATTGAACTCACTGAGTCTCATGGATTTAAATATTACCTGTATGTTGGTGTCTCCCCAGGTTATACATCAAGTCTGGTACATTCAGTAAACCTCTGACTGGCATATCTAGTTTCCTTCTCTTTATGTTATCACTTAGATGTCTTAGGTATATCTAAAATTTAGCATGTTCAAAATTGACTCTCCAAAATTGAACTCTCACACCACAATACTCCTTCAGTTTTCTCCAACTTAGTTGATAGATGTTTCACTCTACTTCTTCAAGCAAAACCTTATAGCCATCTTAATTATTTCTTTATTTGACATTCCAAATTTTTTTGCCTTTGATTTTAAAATATCTTCAGCCTCTGGCAACTTATCAACTCTGCTTTTACTACTATGGCTCAAACTACAGTTATGTCTCAACTGGATTACTGTGAATATCTAAAAAATGATCTCTTTGCTTTTACCACTTACCTTTCTATTCTCAACAGATTGTTTTAAACACATATGTTATATCACTTTTTGACTCACAATTCTAGTGGTATCTTATCTCATTCAGAAGCCAATGTCCTTATGTTGGCCCACAAAGCCCTAAATGATCCATTCACTCCACCCTCTCAAACATTCTCTTTTCCTACTAAGTCTTGCTCACTTGGCTGTAGTGATACTGGCTTCCTTGAGGATTCACCAACACACTTGGCGTGTTCTTACCCTTCAACCTACAGATTCATCTCCCACTCCTAGTTCAAATGGTCTCAAACTAATTCCTTTACTCACACAGGGCTTTTCCTCAAATATTTTCTTCCTAATGGGGTCTCCTGACAGCATCACATAAAATTACATCTTATATCACACTCCTTATCTCTCTATCCTACTTTTAGCCATTACACTTATCACCATCAAAAATGCATACATATTTACATGTATATATGATATTATTTGTGTATATATGTGTACATATATAATTTACACATATAAATATACATATATATTATTTCTAGTTGCCTATTTATCATGCTAGGAAGTATTCTCTTAAAGAATAGGGTTTCTGTCACATAGTAAATGCTCAATAAATTTCTGCTGAAAAAAAAACAACTGGAATCACCATTTTATCTCTATATGTGCTCCTCTTTCTTAACTTTTAATATTGGTAAACTGAGATTCCGGCAATCATTCATTTCAAGAAATCATTCTCTTTGTCTGATCTCACAGCTTCAATTGATCACAAATCTCTTTCAATTTTGCCTTCTGAGTGCCCTTCACATCTCCCCACTTCTTCCTATGGGCATAGGTACTATCTTAACTTATGAACTAAAAATTTACTTTCTGTACTACTGGAAATCTGCTTCTAGACTCACCTGCCTCAGATACATCAACAAATCACTTACCAGAGTAGTCTTTCTACTGATCCTGTCACTCCTTCATTAAAATCAGTCTTCATTTGTCTTTCTAAAATCTTTAGATGACATTTATGACATTTTACTTTATCGTCTCTGATGATCTTTCTATCTTGACCTGCTGATGTTGTTCCAGACATACTAAATGATTTACACACAATTTACAAAGTATAAATTGTATTCTTTTAACTCAATCACACGCTATTTCTTGCCTAGTCAATGCCAATGCTCCCTTTTCACCTGACAAAGGTATGTTTTCTAATAATCAGCTCCCTGATGCTCTGGAGGAAAAAAAAAAAGATTCAATAAATATTTCTTGAATTCCACCTTATGTATGTATTTTTTTATTTTTAAAATTAATTTATTTTTGTTTTTTGCATTCTAAGATGTTGTTGCACAGCAGTTGAGGGGAAGGCGGGAGGAGAAAAAGGAGGGGGATAGGGTAGGAAGAGGAGAAGGAGGGCTGTGGTCAAGACCCATGACACCGCCATCATTCTGGCAGGGGAGCTCAGGGGGACTTCCTGCAGCAACTTGATCATGGATTGGCTGGATGTGGATCTGGGGGCAGTGTGTCTGAGGCCCTCACGCCCCCACCACCCTGACTCAGGAACCCAGGGGGCTTCCAGTCATTCTAGGTTTTACAGGTGTTATTTGGTGGTGTTAAACCTTTACTGGTTAATATCAGAACTTTGTCTCTGATCTGTGGGTTTTTTGTTTTTTCTTTCAGTTCTGTGTTGGATTATTTACTGTTCCCACCACTTAAACTCTGCACTGGACCTAATTTGCTGTCCTTTGCGTACTTCTAAAGTGGGGGAAATTTCTATGGGAACCAGCACTTGAGCTCTGTGGTTGAGCTAAGTAGCTGTTTTGCTGCTGATTCCCTGGGGAAGGCTTTTTGTGCAGCTCAGGTTTTAATTGTTGATTTTGTGTGTACTTCCAGGTCTTGTGAGGTCTGATATACCTGGGTTGTGTAGAAACCGGTCCGGTCTGAGTCTTTTTAGCAAATTGTACTTCCTGCAGTTCTATATCCCTGACCAGTCTCCATTGAGTGTTCTAGTGCTGATTGGCAAGCAGATCAGCTGTCCATGCTGTGCCCCAGTGTTCCCCCAGTGGATCCATCTCCCCTTCCCCCTCACCCCGAACACTTCCTTTGAGATGGGCCATTTGCTGGCCCCTTGTGATGACTTACCGGCATCTGGTGCCTCCTTTTTCTGTGGCCTCTTGCTCCTATGTGTGACCATGGGATCCCTGGTTAGTGGTCTAGCTGCCCTAGGGGCCACCAAAGCCCTCTTCTCCCCTGCAACCTCCAAGCAACTTCAAACAAAGGGCACAGCAGTGGCTTTTGCCGGCTCTTACTCCATGTGCTCACTATGGCCAGGCTTGAAGTGGTTGGAGCAGGCCTTTGTTCTCTGATCATGGCTTTTCCTGCCTTCATGCACTCTGTAGTTCTCTCCTCCTCTTCCCCTGAGCTATAGTGGCCCTAGCTTGGTAGTCATTGCTTTTTAATAGTTGTAAATTGGTTGATTGTGAGAGAGGGTGACACTGGGTACCGTCTATTCCGCTATCTTGATCGGAAGTGTATGCTACCTTACTTAATCTCCTAGGGTGTTTCATGTGAACTTGCCCTATATCCCCACAGACTCAGTGCATACATTTATTTTAGTGCATATTACACTATCAAGCACATATCTGTTTGCCTCTCTGCTCTCTGCTACCTCTAGAATGTGAAGTTTGTAAAGGAAGAGACCATGTATTTAATTCATATATCCCTAATGCCCAGCTCAGTGCCTGAGAGATGCTGAAAAATGTTTGTTTATAGATTTAGTACAGACCTGCACAAAATGCTATTATAAGTGCGAGACAAAAGGAAACAAAAAAATGTTCCCTGTGTGGAATGATGACCATGTTGACCATGCTTACAATATGTACACCACAAAGAGAATTATCTGGCCTTGAGGTGTTCAGAAACCATGTAAATATGCTTTGATGCCAGAACTGGGTTGGAGATGCAGGTAATCAAAGGGCCTGGTTCTGTCATGGATGCTTCATGATTTATTGAATATCTTTCAGGATAAATTTTCCAGAGGCTGTTTTATCTCTTTGTAGAAATAAGTGAGATCAAGATAATTAAATAAACAAAAAGGAGAATAAATAAGCTCTTATACTTACTTTATGCATCTCCATCACCTAGTTTTAATCCTCTATAAATATGTGCTGACTAAGATACTTGTTTTTTTTTAAGAATTCAAACACTAAATAAATTATTGAAGCTCTGAGTTGTTATGTTTCTCATCCTATTCTCCCTTCGCCTGAACTCATAACAAAAAGAGAAAATAATTCTTTTTGCATTAAAAGTAAACTACTAGATAAAGCAGTTCTTTTTTTCTACTCTTTTATTTTTTTAAAAGAAAGTTCACTGTTAGAGATTAAATCATTCCTGTGGGTGTAAAAATGAACTCCATTTAAAAGCTTTCCTATACCTATGTGTACTATTACATATAGAGATAGATGCAAACACACATACACACACACACACAGCCTTTCTGAGGAAATATAAGAGCAAATGTTAAAATACATTTCCCACTACAACTTTTTAGTGTATTTAATACAAAGACTTTCTCTAACTTGGATTCGTTGTGTTTTACACATCTGCTGAAATAGATTTTGAATAGCTATATACTCTGAAATCCTTCCAAGTTACAGGACTATGTATATGTCCTAAGTTATCTGGAAACTTTCTTTATAAAGCTCTTTAAATAGCAATTTCTAAAACATCTTTTCCTAATTTAATAGAAAAAATACAGAGAGAAAAGCAAAATATAAAGAAACAAGTAAACGGACATAAACTAATTTTATGTTTGCTCACATTTGCAACAAGGCATTTCTTGGCTTCGACATAGTTCTCATTTTTAAATTCTAAGGTCTTTGATATGAGAACTGTGTTTGTAGACTATCCTGTTTATTACTGACACTTTACAATAATATATAAAAATAATAGTGAAATAAAAATGTATGAGACTACTTCTAAGTTGATGAAAAATTTAAATTTAAAATTATTTACTCATCAGGAATATTAACAAGGAAAAAAGCTTTATAGAAAACCTCAAGGAGTCCAACAAATTTGCAAGATTTATCATTTTTTTTTATTTAGGCAATATTTGCATACAATAAAATGATAAATTTTAAGTTTATGGTTTAATGAGTCTGAGTAAATACATCTACCTGTGCAACCAAAGACCTTTCCAAAAGAGAAAAAAAATTTTCAGTTTTTTAAATATATTTTGTGGGGTTCAGTGTGTTGTTTTAATACATGTATATGTCGCACAATGGTACACTCAGAGTGATATAGCATAGTTTTGTACCCTTTAGCCCACCCCTTCTCCTTTCCTCAATCCGCCTCTCCTCCCAACCTCTGGTAACCATTATCCTACTCTCTACTTCTATAAGAATGTTTTGGGGGGGTTTTTTACTATTTTTTTTTTTAGATTCCACATATAAGTGAGATCATGCAATATTTATCTTTCTGTGCCTGACTTACTTCACTTAACACGATGGTTTCCAGTTCCATCCAATTGCTGCAAATGATAGGATATTATTACTTTCTATAGCTGAATAGTATTCCATTGTGTTTACATACCACAGTTTTTTATCCATTCATCTCTTGCTGGACATTAGGTTGATTCCATCTGTTGGATATTGTGAATAGCATTGCCATGAACATGAGAATGCAGATGTATTTTTGATATATTGATTTTGTTTCCTTTGGGTATATACCCAGTATTGAGTAGCTGGATCATAAGGTAGATCTATTTTTAGTTCTTGAGGAACCTCTATAATGTTTTCCATGATGGCTGTACCAATTTACACTCCCACCAACAATGTAGGAAGGTTCCCTTTAAAGAGAAAATTTTTACCCCATCGAATTCACTTGTGTCCCCTTACAGTAAATCCTCAATCCCCATCACCTATAGGCAACCCCTTTCCAAATTCTATCACTACAGATATCTTTTGCCTTTTCTTGAACTTCATATAAATGGAGTCAAACAGTGTAAACTCTTCTGTGATAGAATTAGTTCATTTCAACATATTTTTTCAATTTAGACATATTGTTGTAGCATTAGTCTTTTTGTTGGTGTTGAAGTATTCCATCAAAAGAATATACCACAATTGGCTTATCTATCACCTAATGATAGAATTTGGATTATTTTGAAATGTATGACTGTTGTGAATAAAAGTGCTATGAACTTTTCTGTGCCAGACTTTTCATGGAAACATGCTTTTGTTTCTATTGGGTAAATATTTAGGAGTGGAATTGCTAGTTCATGGGGTAAACATATACTGAATATTTTTAAAAAGTGAAAAACATTCTGTTTATTATTGATTTCTAGGAGTGCTTTATGTATTTTAGATACAAGGTTTTATTTTGTTTTGTTTTTATTTTGTCATTACGTATTGCAAATATTTTTCTAAATCTTTCCATTGCATTTACATTTTAATAAGGGACTAAAAAACAGAAGTCTTGGGTGAATTAAACATTTTTTATCATTCCATTATAATTGCTATAGTAACTTTCAAGTAAATTTCTTTATAATTTTTGGTTATGGTTCTAAGGATTAGAATATCTAATCTTATCTTTCACAGTCTTCTTATAGTTAGCATTTTATCACTCCAATTAAAATATAAAAGCCTGTCATAGTACATTTCCATTTACCAACACATCATTTTATGCCATTTTTGTCGTATATTTCACATTTACAAATGTTATAAGCCCAACAATGCAATGTTATACTTTTGTCTTGAGGTCAGTTTTCCTATTTTAAAAAATGCGTTTTTTCAAGTATTTGCCAACATGTTTTCCTTTTTTTTTTTTGGTGCCCACATTTCTTCCTCTGTTGCTAACAGTTACATCTGTTGCCATGTCCTTTCTAACTAAAAAACTTATTTTAGCATTTCTTTAAGGACACTCACTCTGCCGGTCCTGAATTCTGCCTGTTGCTTATCTGAAAAGGTCTTTAAACCTTCATTTTTGAAGGATTATTTTTGCTGGATGTTAGAAGTTAGGTTGAGGGGTTTTGTTTGTTTTATTTTCATTTTCTACACTTTAGAGATTCATTGTTTTATGACTTTCATTGACATCATCAGCTGTCATTTGGGTCATTGTCCCCTATGTGAATATGGCTTTTTTTTTCCCCTCTGGCATCTTTCAAGGTTTTTTTTCTTTATCTTCAGTTTTAAGCAAGTAGACTGTGACACGCCTGTGTGTGATTTTCTTTGTGCTTATTATTGCTAAGATTTGCCATGCTTCTTGACTCTGTAAATCCATGCTTCTCACTAAATTGGAGATATTTGTAGTTTTTCTTTTTCTCATTTTTTCCCTCACCTATTCTCTCTCTCTTCTTCTGGGATGGAAATGACATGGATTTAGATCACTTGCTCTTGCCCCAGAAGTCATTTGGTCTCTTCCGGTTCACTGTCCCTATCTTCCACCACCTCCAGTCTGCTGTAAAGCCCATCAAGTGAAGTTTTTTATTTCAGACATTGCACTTATAAGTTGTAAAATTTTTATCTGCTTTTTTCCCATAAATGCCAGTTTTCTGCTGAGATTCCCATTGTTTACTGTCCTATGTCCATCATTTTCTTTAAGCCTCAAACGTAAGTAATTTAGCTGCTTTAAGTTCTTATCTGCTAATTTGAATATTCATCCCATCTGCAGGTATGTTCCTTTTGATTGTTTTTCTCTTAAATATGAATAAGAATTTCCTGTTTCTTTCCATTTTGAATAACTTTTTATTGTATATCAGACACTGAATAAAATTTTTAAGGATTCTACATTGTAATATCTTCTTCAAAAAGAATATTGCTTTTTATTCTAATAGGCAACTAATTTAATAAATGATCACTTTTAATTTTTGATTGTGTCAATTTTTGGAAAGCCCATCGTTTTTATCAAGCTATCTAATTGGAAGGCTCATATTCCAAACTGCCTCCTCTGATGGAAATAACTGAAATTTCTGTTAAGGCTTTTCTGCCTCCTAGGTATTTCTTTCCATCAGTCTCCTTAGAGTCTTCTTTACTCCTGTGTAGTTCAGGGATCACTCAAGAATTTGAGATGAATTTATACGCAGATGCTGGACTCCTTATCTCTGTGGTTTTCTTCTTGCATTCTTCCCTCCCCTTCAATTTCCAGCCAACCAAACAACCCCAGAATTTATCATTTGACACTTCAAGCCAAAAAAGATTGTGCTTTACTGCTTGAGTTCTAACCACCCAACCACTTGCAGGCCAGACACTGCACACAGGAATAAAGCTGCATAAAGATGAATATCACCCAGCATGGTTTCCCTTTTTGTGGGTTGGACCTCTCCAGTTTCAACCTACTTTTGTTCACTCTCCATTGCCTATGAACAAAAATTTTCTAATAATTCACAGTTTTTATTCATGAAAAAAAAAAATAGTGTGATACAAAGTACTTTTCTGTTATCAGAACTGAATCTGCATGGGATTTACTTGTTATGGTATATTTCAACAACAGTACCTCTTGAAATTGTATCTATCTCAGTTCTCAGGTTGGTTTATTTTATTTTATTTTTTTTAATTATTATTCAGGATTCAGTGTAGAACTTATTCTTAAAATTGCACAGTATGTTGAATCTTAATAAATTTTCACTGATGTTCAGAATTATTTCTAGTAACAAAAGACATTAATATTAATCTGCTTGGAATTTAAATATATACAGACACTTTTGACTCTGGGTAATGCATTTTAATAAATTGAGAGCATCACAATTTTCATATTAGGGATGTCTATTTAAAATAGCCTCATATAATTAATATAACTGTTAACTGAATATACTATCTATATGACTTTGGAAAGCATCTCTACATTGTTTTCTGTTTTATTGAAACTCCTGATATAATTTATTCTCAGGAATTTGAGCACTAAACACTTTGAGCATTCTAGAAACATAATATTCAAACTCACACGCAGTTAAATCTTTCAGAGAGAAAAATCTTGTGTTTGGTAGTCTCTGGATTAATATATGGTCTTTAATTGATGATATAAGATATTTAACACTCTTTATAGTAGAACTTATCATGGATAGAAAAAAAATTAATTCACTTAGTTTAACTCTTGTACATGACATCAGAAATGTAATGAGGAAAATGTCTGCTGCATTCTTTCACTGTTTTGAGTCTTCCATGCTCAACAGAAAATCAGTATGATCATACTCTCTGCTATTAGAATACACAAACCCCAGACACTCGTAATTTCCAGACATTCCAAAAGCTACTCAACTTTAATGTAGTCAATCATCTATATCAAATAATATGGTAAATAATATGGTTTATAGCAATATATTTCACTTCATCCTACTAAAATTTAACTATCTCCATGATATGTGACATGTTCCATAATGCATCTAGAAATTCTCTAATCTTTCTATGCACATAAATGAAAGAATACAACATGAATCGCTATTAGTCCTTCCCTAGTCTTATTTAGCCTATACAATTATGAAAAAATTGATCTAGTAACTGTAGGCTCAGCCCAGCCCAGCCCAAGAGCCAAGAAAAGCCCAGTATAAAGTACTGAAATAATTTGCTGCCTTAAGAACAAACGTGAACATAGGCCTATCAACCTTGCATGAGCCTGGAGATAAGCTAATTTTCCAAACCTCCCACAGAGAAAGGTCAAGACCAATCTGTATAACAGCCTATAAAGCAGCAAATCCCATTCTACTTATATACTGGGATTGGAGTCCTGCAGAGTAGACCAGAGAGATTTGCTTATATCTTAATTCCTATGCCTAGTTCCTATTAGCGCTTAATGCATAAAGGTGCTAAGCCCTGTTTCAGCAGTTACGGTTCAGTCCGCCACTTCCTCCTTTTTAAAACTTGGCTTTCAGGACTTCACACATTCTTTTATTTATTACCCCCATCCCATCTGCTCTTTTCTGAGTCTGCCTGTTTGTTCTTCTTTATCTCTGCAATGTTTAAACATTGATCCCACAGGGTTCACCCCTAATACCTCTTCTTTCTCTCCATCTATATTCACTCCTTTGGCAATTTAATCCAGTCACTTTGAGTACCGCTCTATGCTGATAACTTCCAAATTTAAATATCCCCCTTAGGCCTGTTCTCTAAACTCTATACTTGAGTATCCTGCTGCTTACTCACTATTACCACTTGGATATTTAATAAGTATCTGAAATTTAACATGAGCAGAACTGGATTCCCGATCTCTCCTCCACCCTAAATCAGTTCCTCTCTGCTTTTCCACATCAGTGTAAATGACAAAACTATTCTTCCAGTTCCTCAAGCCAAAAGCCTAGGAACCACCCGTAATTCCTCTCTTCATCTTATGCCTCATCCATTCCTACATTAAAACTCATTGGCTCTGTAACTACCATATAAGGGTACTTAAAAAACTTTATGGAAAGATTTGTATTGTCTTTCAATTCTATTTTATCCATGAACTTTTTAAAGTACCCTCATATAACCATGCTCCAATTGCTTCAAATCTATGTTATGACCCTTGTCCAAGTCACAATATTCTCTCTCCTGCATTAATTATGCATATTTCTGACATGAATTCTGCCATTTCATGCTTTTGGACTAGTCCAAATAGTTTAGTTAAGTGATCATGTTAAAACATCAATCATGTAATGTCATTATTTGTTCAAAACCCTCCAATAGCTTTCCATCCCACTTAGAAAAAAAGCCTGTCCAGTAACATAGTGTCCCAGTCATGCTGGTCTTGATTTTCTGTAATTTGAATAAAAAGCTTAGGGAAAAGCCACTCTGTTTTCTTCCAAACAAGCATTTCAGGCTGAAAAATGACAAATGCAAAGTCCTTGAGATGGTAGAATGTCCATCAGCTTTAAGTCAATTAGACAAGCATGGAATTTGTACTCATGTAAGCCTAGTGCTATGGTTTGAGTGTTTATTCCCTCCAAAGCTCATGTCAGAACTTAATTTCCAATATAATATTTGAAAGGTGGGGCCTTTCAGAGGTGATTAGATCCTGAGGACTATGACTTCATGAATGGATTAATCAATTCATGGATTGATAGGTTAATTGTTTAGTTGGTTATCAGGGAGTAGCTCTAGTGGTTTTATAAGAAGAGCAAGTGAGCACATTGAAAAATGCTCTTCCCTGCAAGGAATGGCATTGATAGTTTGATAGGGATTGTGTTGAATCTGTAGATTGTTTTGGGTAATGTGGACATTTTGATGATATTAATTCTTCCAACACATGATCATGGGATATCTTTCCATGTTTTTGTGTCTTCCTCAATTCCTTTCACCATTGCTTTATAGTTTTTACTGTAGAGGTCTTTAACCTCCTTGGTTAAATTTACCTAGGCATTTATTCTTAACCTAGGTATTTATTCTTTTGGTAGCTGTTGTAAGGGATTACTTTCTTGATTTCTTCTTCAGATATTTTGCTCTTGGAGAATAAGAACACTATTGATTTTTGTGTGTTGATTTTCTATCTTGTAACTTCACTGAATCCATTCATTAGTTCTAGTAATTTTTTTGGTGGAATCTTTAGGGTTGTCTATGTATATGATCATGCCAACTGTAAATAAAGATACTTTGATTTCCACCCTTTCTATGTGGATGTCATTTATTGCTTTCTTTTGCCTTATTGTTCTGGTTAGAACTTCCAGTACTATGCTGAGTAAGAGTGGGAAAAGTGGACATCCTTGCTTTGTTTCAGATCTTACAAAAAAAGCCTTCTATTTTTGTTCATTCAGTATAACATTAGCTGTGGGTTTGTCATACATGGCCTTTATTTTGTTGAGGCTCATTCTTTCTATACCTAATTTGTTGAGTCTTTTTTTATTATGAAGTGGTGTTTAATTTTATCATATGCTTTTTTCTTCACCTAATGAAATTATCATGTTTTTTTCTTTATTCTATTGATTCAATGTATCACATTTATTAATTTGCATATGTTAAACCATCCTTGCATCTCTAGGATGAATCCCACTTGATCACAGTAAATGATCTTTTTAAGGTGTTACTGAATTTGGTTTGCTAACATTTTGTTGATGATTTTCACATCTATATTCTTTAGGGATATTGGTCTTTTATTTGTTATTTTATTTGTTATTGTTGTGTCTTTCTCTGGTTTTGGTATGAGGGTTTACTAGTCTGTTTCTGTTGCTTGTAACAAAATAGTTGGAACTGGGTTATTTATAAGAAAACAAAATGTATTGCTTACAGTTTCTGAGGCTGAGAAGTCCAAAGTCCAGAGAACACATCTGGTGAGAGCCTTGGTGGTGGTGACAGTGATGGAAGAGTATCACATTGCAAAATGGTGCAGCAGAGAGAGCAGAGACTAACTTCCTCATTCACTGTCTTTTCAAAGCTCCCCAAAACACGCCCCTGTCCACCATTATTAACATTTTGTTACAACATGATCCTACAATCTCATCACCACTTCAAGGCCCAAGCTTTCAATTACCATAATAGGATTTCCCACTCTCAACAGTTACAGTAGGAATTAAGTTTCTAATATATGTACTTTGGGGGACACAATTCAATTAACCCACAGCATTCTGCCCTGGCCCCCAAAATTCATGTCCTTCTCACAGGTAAAGACATTCATTCCATCCCCAAAGTCTTAACTTGTTTGAGCTCAAAAGTCCAAAGTCTCAAGGTCCCATCTGTGAAATCAAAACAAGTTATCTACTTTCAAGATACAATGGTGTGACAAACAAAGGATACATATTACCATTTGAAAAGAAAGAAATAGGCCAAAGGAAAGGAGCAACAGGTCCCAAACAAGGCCAAAACTCAGCAGGGCAGGCAATAAATCTCAAAGCTGATGAATCATGTACCTTGTCTGCATGTTCGATGTCCTATGCATGCTGATGCAGGGATTAGGTCCCCAAGTGCTCAGGCATGGCTTTCCAGGTCTTAGGCCATGCTTCAGCTCTCACTGGCTGGTGTTCCAGTCTGATAGGTCCACAATTCTAGGGTCTCCATGATAGTTCCATTCCCATGGCACCACTAAGCATGGCACTGATGGGGTTTCTCTGCTGCAACTCAGACCCAATTTCTCAATTTTTCCTCTAAGCCTTGCTCTACCAAAGACTCTATTAAGTGACTCCACCACTGTGACAGATTTCTTTCTGGTACCCCAGGATTTTCCATACATCCTTTGAAATTGGGGTCAAGGCTCCCAAGCCTTCAGAGCTCTTACATTCTGTGAGCTTGCAGACCTAACACCACATGGACGCTGCCAAGGCTTCTGGCTTGGATTTTGCAAAGCTGCAGGTCCAGCTATACCTGAAGCCAATTTAGCCACAGCTGGAGCAGCCTAAGCAGCTGGAGTACTGATGCTGGAAGCATCTTCCAGAGGTGGCCCTGGGCAGCAAGCCTGTGGAGGGTGCCTTAGGCATGACCCCCAAAACCATTCTTTGGGCCTGAAATGGAAAGGTAGGCCCCAACGGCTTCTGCAGTGCCTTCGAGGCCTTTCCCCCAACCCCTTGATAATCCCTTTATTTTGTACTAATCTTCCGAGCACCATTGCATTTTTTTCTTCTGAAAATGCTCTTTGCTTCTCTTTCACGTGGCCAAGCTGAAAATTTTTCAAATCTTTATGTTCTGCTTCCTTTTTAAATTCCAGTGTTATGTCATGCCTTTGCCACCATAACTCAGTGTGGGCTCTTACAAGTACCCATGCAGCTTCTTGAATGTTTTGCTTCTTACAATTTTTTTCTGCCAAATACTCTGGTTCTCAGCTCTTAATTTCCAACTTCTTCAAAGTCCTAGGGCATGGACAATGCAGCCAAGTTCCTTTCCATTTCATGGCAAGGGTGATCTTTGCCGCAGTTTCTAATAAGTCACTTCTCATGTACATCTGAGAGCTCCTTAGAACGGTCTTTACAGTCCATATGTCCATAAACATTCTGGTTGCTACCATTTAACAAGTCTCTAAAACATTCCAAACTTTTCCACATTTTCAAGTATTTGTTATAAGCAACACCCCACTTCTCTGGTACCAATTTTCTATATTAGTCCATTTCTGTTGCTTATTAAAAAAATATATGAAACTGGGTAATTTATAAGAAAACAAAATTTATTGCTTACAGTTTCAGAGGCTGGGAAGTCCAAAGTCCAGGGAGCACATCTGGTGAGAGCTTTAGTGGTGGTTACAGTGACTATAAGGTATCACACTGCAAAATAGTGCAGCAGGGAGAACAGAGACTAACCTCCTCATTCAATCTCTTCTTAAAGCACTCCAAACCACTCCTCTGACCACCATTATTAATCTATTTGTTACAGCGTGATCTTACAATCTCTTCATCTCTTCAAGGCCCTACCTTTCAATTATCATAATAAGATTTCCCACCCTCAACAGTTACAGTGGGAAGAAGCTTCTACTTTATGGACTTTGAGGAACACAATTCAATCAACCCACAGAAGAGGGTGATGCTGGCCTTGTAGAATGAGTTAGGAAGTATTTTCACCTCTTCTGTTTCTTGGAAGAGTTTTAGGAGAATTGGTATTATTTCTTTTTTATTGTTTGGTACAATTCAGCAGTGAAGCTGTTTGGTCCTGGGGTTTTCCTTGTTGGAAGGCATTTTATTACTGCTTCAATGTCATTACTCATTAATGGTCTGCTTATGTTTTTTAATTCTTTATGATGCAACCTTGGTAAGTTGTATGTACCCAGGAATTTATCCATTTCTTCTGAGTTTTCCAGCTTGTTAGCATATAGTTATCCATAATAGTCTCCATGATCCTTTGTATTTCTGTAGTAGCAGAATGTCTCCTTTTACATTTCTGATTTTATTTATTTGAGTCTTCACTCTTTTCTTCTCTGTTAGTCTAGCTAAAGTCTTATCAATTCTGTTTGTCTTTTTGGAAAACAAACTCTTTTTTTCATCAATCTTTTATATTTTTTTAAATCTCTATTTATTTCTGTTCTGATTTTCGCTATTTCTCTCCTTCTACTAATTTTGAGTTTTGTTTGTTCTTGTTTTTCTAGTTACTTGAGATGTAACATTAGGTTGTTTATTTGAAGACTTTCTGATTTTGTGATTTAGGCACTTATTGCCATAAATTTCCCTCTTAGAATTGCTTTTGCAACCTGTGTAACCAAAGCAAACCTGAACATGAAGAAAAAAGTTAAAAGCGTCACACTACCTGACCTCAAATTGTACTATAAAGCTACAGTAACCAAAACAGCATGGTACTGGCATAAAAACAGACAAATTGACCAAAGGAGCAGAATAGAGAGCCCAGAAATAAACCCACACATTTAAATCCAACTGATTTTCATCAAAGGTCTCAAAATATGCACTGGGGAAATGAAGACCTCTTCAATAAATGATGCTGGGAAAATTAGATATCCACATGCAGAAAACCAAAACTAGACCCCTATCTTTCACCATACACAAAAATAAACTCCAAATTAATCAAAGACCTAAATTTAAGACCCAAAACAATGAAACTAGTAGAAGAAATCATAGAGGAAATATTCCGCAAAATGTGAGTGAGTAGCACTTCTTTGAACAAAACTAAAAAAGTTCAGACAACTAAAGCAAAAATAGAGAAACTGGGACTACATCAAACTAGAATGCTTTTGCACAGCAAAGGACACAGTCAACAAAGTGAAAAGACATCTTACAGAATGGGAGAAAGTGTCGGCAAACTACACATCAGACAAGGGGCTGATATCCAGAATATATAAGGAACACAAACAACTCAACAGCAGGAAAGCAAATAACCCAATTTAAAAATGAGTAAAGGACCTGAACAGACATTTCTCAAAAAAAAAAAAAAAAAAGACAAACAAATGGCCAACAGGCACATTAAAAATGTTCAACATCATTAATCATCAGAGAAATGCAAATTAAAACCACAATAAGATATCTCACCCCAGTTAGAGTGGCTATTATCTACAAGACAGAAAATAACAAATGCTGGCAAGAATGTGGAGAAAAGGGAACTTTCCTGCATTTTTTGAGGGAATGTAAGTTGGTACCCTATTGCCAAAAACAATATGGAAGTTCCTAAGAGAACTGAAAATTGAACTATCTATCCTATGACCCAGGAATCCCACTACTGGGTATATGCCCAAAGGAAATGAAATCAATATATTAAAAAGACACATGCACTCCCCTGTTCATCTCAGCACTATTCACAATATCCAAGACATGGAATCAACCTAAATGCCCATCAAAAGATGAATGGATAGAAAACTGTGGTATATATAAACAATGTTATAACATTCACCGATTAAAAAAAGTAAAATATTGTCATTCACAGCAACAAGGATGAAACAGGAAACCATAATGCCATCATGTTAAGTGAAGTAAGCCAGGCACAGAAAGACAAATACCCCATGATCTCACTTATATGGAGATAATAAAATAAAATAATAAAATAAATATAATAAATAAAATAAATAAAATAAAATAAAATAGTGGTTCTCATAGAAGAGAGTAAAATAATGATTACCAGAAGCCAGAAGAGCAAGGTAAATGGGTACAAGGCTAAGCTATCTACCCTAAGTGAATCAATATACAGTATATGCATGTATTGAAACACCACACTGTACCCCACAAATATGTACAATTAAACTTCAAAATTAAAAATGAATAAATAAAGTCTGCACATGGAAGGGAAAAAAAATGCTCTTCTTCTTCCTCGCCATGTGATAGCCTGGGTCATCACAGGACTCTGTAGAGACTTCCCACTAAGAAGAAGGCTCTCACCACATGTGTTTCCTGGACCTTGGGCTTCTCAGCTTCCAAAATTATAAAAAATAAATTTTGTTTTCTCATTAATTACCTGGTTTCAGGTATTCTATTATAAGCAACAGAAAATGGACTAATACACCTAGTGTTCAAATCCTGTCACTGCAACTTACTGACTGTAACCTTAAGCAAAATTACAGATAGGGCAAATGATTAGGGAATCAAATGCCACTGGGATACTGTTTCTAAATTCCCTCATTAATAAATATTTGAGTGCCTTTTAAGAGTCTATTTTAGTCAGATATTTTAAATGCTGTGGATATAGCACTGAACAAATGAGAAAAAACATTCTTGTCATCAGAGTTTGTATTTTAGTGATGGGGTGGAGGAAACGGACATTAAACAAATAAAGTGAGTAATGGAGGAGAGGAAGAACTTGCAGGTATGATTGGGTTTGTTGCAGTGCTTGTAATATGAGATAGATGTAATATTTGATTCCAGGCTTATATGAGTGCAAATCCTATAGTTTTCAAAAACTTGTGATGTTGTTCATCCCTGACATCTTCAAAAACATCCTGATCAGTAGTTGCTCAAACACTTGTTTGTAAATAAAGTGCATTCTGCCATAAGTATTGAAAGGTTTAGGGATATGAGAAGGGAGAATCTGGAGAAAAAACTTTGTTTAATGAGCAGATGTAAGGATAGGACTGGCAGTTCCTGAAGAGAAGTAAAGGAAATCTGCACATGCTTTGCATGAGAAAATGAAATTATTCCCTACGGAAACATCTGTGACTTTTTCTTTGTTTTCATGGGTTTGGTAACTAAGGAGTCTTGATCAAAAGTTAAATTCAGGTGTGTCTCATGCTGATGAGAACATTTCATCCAACATCTATAGAACAGACATTCTTCTCATCAGCACATGAATCAATCTCTAGGATACACCAGATATTAGGACACAAATTAAGTCTAAACATATTTTTTTAAAAATTTAAATTATATCAAGTGTCTTTTCAGATCACATTAGAAAACATCCAGAAATCAGTAACACGTATAACTTTGGAAACTGTACAAATACATGGAAATTAAACAACATGTTCTTGAACAACCAATGAGTCAAAGAAGAAATTAAGTAGGAAATCAGAACATTTCTTGAAAGAAATGAAAACAGAAGCAAATCATACCAAAACCTATGGGATACTGCAAAAGTGGTACTAAGAGGGAAGTTTATTGCGATAAATACTTATATCAGAAAAGTAGACTCTCTCTACTTTTTGAGACTCTCTAGAGAGTTCCCACCAAGAGGAAGGCCCTTGCCACATGCAGTCCCTGGACCTTGGACTTCTCAGCCTCAAAAAGTATAAGAAATAAATTTCATTTTCTTGTAAATTAAAAATAACTAGCTAACTAAATAATTTTTAAAATGTAGAAAGATTTCAAATAAATAACCTAACTTACATCTCAAGGACCTAGAAAAGCAAGAACAATCCAACCCCAAAATTAGTAGATGGGAAGAAATAATATAGAGCAGAACAGAACTAAATGAAAGACAGACAAAAAAAAAAAAAAAAAAAAAAGATAGGAATGATTGACAAAACAAAATGTTGCTTTTCTGAGAAGATAAACAGTTTCTCAAACAACTGCAGTTAGAGCTACCACATGATCCAGCAATCTCACTACTGGGTATATACCCAAAGGAAAGGAAATCATTATGTTGAAGGGATACCTGTATTCCCATGTTCATCATAGCTCTACTCACAATAGCCAAGATTCAGAACCAATCTAAATGTCCACTGGAAGAAGACTGGACAATGACAGTGATAAATATATGCAAAGAAATACTACTCAACTATAAAAAAGAATTAAATTCTGCCATTTGCAACAGCATGGATGAGCTTGGAGAAAATTATGTTAAATGAAATAAGCTAGGCATGAAAAGAGAAATACTGTATGTTCTCACTCATAAATGCAAGATGATGATGATGATGATAATAATAATAATAATTTGAACTTTTAGAAATAGAGGGTAGAACTGTGGTTTCTAGGGATGGGAAAGGGACGAGGAGGGGAAAAGAGGATAGTGAGAGGTTGGTTAATGGACACCAAATTATGTCTAGATAGGACTAGATAGGAAAAATAAGTTCTATTGGTATGTAGTAGTGCTAGGCATCTATAATTAATGATCATGTTTTGTATGTGTCAAATGGCTAAAAGACAGGAGCTTAAATCTTCTCATCACAAAGAAACAATAAATTTTTGTAATGACGAATTTGCTAACTACCCTGATTTGATCAGTGCACATTGCATTCATGTCTTGAAATATAACTCTGTATCCCATAAATATGTACAATCAATGCATTTTAATAAAATAAAATAAATAAAATAAAATCCTACCACCCTGCTTAAACAAAAGTTTACAATTTTAAGTGTGAATCTAATTAGTGTGCACTTGTACCTTATTTATTATTTATTTGCATGGTTGTAGTCATAGTGTATGAAACATTTTGTAGACTGCCTTTATTTTCCCATTTTCTTATCAGTTAATGAATATATAAAAATCCACTGACAAATTGTATTATAGTAATATTTATTATTTTTGTTTGTTTATTTGAAGAATTAGGCAATTTTCTCAGTGTTAGCTCTTTTATCCATGTCTATCACAATTCTATATCAATGTTGTTCAACACTGGCTTCAGGGCATTTCTAAACACAAGTAAAATTTCATGGTACCCACTGACCAAGAGTCGGATTAAATTCATCTGGGTTAGACTTAAGCATTGGCATTTTTTTAAGAGTTCCCCAGGTGTTTCTAATGTACAAGAAGAATTAAGAATCACAGGATAAATTAGTGAATGACCTATTTAACATAGTAGCCTTACAGTTTTTTAGGCTCCTTGCCTCCCTCATACTCACACCTGGTCATTAATACCTCATGTATCAACTCCACAATCCTGACCCAAATTCTGTAACCACTTAATTCCACATTGCTACTACACCTTATTCAGAGAATCTCAATAGAGATCCTCAATTAGGGGAGGAATTTGGATGCAAATCTGTCTCCCTTAGTGTACTTTTCTCTCTTATTTAAACAAAGTCTTAAGCAAATTTATAGCTTTCTAGCACCCTGCTTTGCCATTTTTGGTATACAAAATGAATGCTACAAATGTAACGTTCTGTCTTAGATAAATTTTCTTTTGTCTTAGATAAATCAGTTTTCATTTTTCCCTTATTTAGTAGTGCGATTTCCACACGATTGGTACTTTTTTACTGATGTTGTCAATTAATTTACACAGAGCAGTTAACATACAACTTTTTCTCTTGATAGCATCTAAGATGTGCTTTGTAAGTGGAGAGGACTGTGTAAACTTGTGTTTCCCATGATGAAGGTAGACAAAAGTATCTCTTCGTGGTCATAAAAACATAAATTAATTTAAATTGTTTTAAACAAATTATTGCCCTCTCCCCACTTTGTTTTCCTTACTTGAATCCTCCGCCACTGTGTGACACACACATGCACACCACATTCTGCCCAGCTTCCTCCTTAGAATAATGATGCAATGAGACATCTTACCATTTCACTACAATTTCTTACCTGTGTATTTTGGGAATTTATTCAGACTGAACAAATGCTGAACTTAGTAATAATGTAAGTATGCTGGGTGAAAACACATTGATCCAACTTCACACAAAGAAAAGATAAATCACTTCTGAAAAAAGAAAGACAGTCAATTTTTTAGGAAATTTTGATAACTTTAAGGTATTCTCACTAAATCAAAGCAAATATTTTATTGTCATGGGAAATTTAATAAGCGAATTTCAATGACAGAAGCTAAATTTAGATTCTGTGGATTCAATTTTTGGATTTTACAATTTAAGTGAGATTTTGAAGTTTTCTGATATCAAAACATCTGATTCTTAAAGTTGTTCCTTAAAGATTTTTGGTACATATTAAGATAAATAATAAACCACCACATATCTTTTAGTACTGTGCTGATTAAGAATAATAATAGTAATAATAGTCATAGTAGTAATAAGTAGCATAATACTATAATTGATAAAAGTTTAGAACTAAAAGTTTGTAATTTAATATAACCTCAATTCTGTTATCTTACTCCTGCCAGTAAGACTAGGAAATGGATTTTTTGTTTAGAAAAAATCCTTAAAATCATATGCGTAAACAGTATCATCATCAAACCTGGGCAGAGGTCCAAGGGACCCAATCTGGCCCTCCTCTGGAAGTTCTCTCTCTGGGCCAAGGAACATTCCCACCTGGATCCCATGTCTCCCCCTTTTAGGCCATGTGCTAGACATCTGACACCCTAAAACTCATTGTCCAAATGACCCCAAACCCACTTCTGGGGCCTTCCCACTTCTAAGGTTCAAATAACTAAATATGAGGCCTGACAAGGGAGAGCTACTTTCATGAGTATTCACAGTTTGGACTGCAGAAATGACATGGCCACAGCCATGCACATGAATATGGATATGCACATTGTGGTCAAGATGGTGTAAGAAGGTGGAAGAGAAGAGGAGCAGACTACGGGCCAGGGAACTGGCTCCCACTGTGCTATCACATCCTGATGAGAAAAAGTCAGGAGTCTGAAATTCTCCATTTTAAACTGGCTTTCTTCTGAGTGTTATGAAGATCTATTGTCATGTTTAAAAGACTAGACATTTTCAATACTTGAAATATAAGATATGGGCCTTTATTTTCACTCTTGCCCTGCAAACACAGGTCTGGATTCTGACAATAATTGGAAGGTCACAGGTCATAAATTCTAAAGTGATGATGTTGTATACACATTGAAAAACCAATGGAAACAGAAACTGGGGTATATAGTGAAGCAGATGCCTGATCCCATGGAAAATGTTTCATAGGTAGCAGCAAAAATTCAGGCATCACATTGGCTAAATGTGACAAATTAGTTCCTATGTGCTCTCTGCTTCTGAGGAAAATTTACTGCTTTTTAAATTGAAAACATTACATTTTGTAATCCTAATGATTTCAATCATGTTATCTATGGTCATTTTACAAGTTAAGATACTGACAGTCTATCACTAAATTAAATAGAAAAAAAGTTTAACACATGTAGGAGCTTATGGAAGAGGAAAAAAAAAGATTGAGGGGTACAGTGAACTGAAATTCTACCTGTGATTGAAATTCTACTCCACTATCAATGTGTGTAGAGATATAATTTTGTTATGAACATTGGTTTTGCAATGTTTTTCTTGTATTTAAATTATTTATTTGAAAGGTGTTTATCCTCATTAAAATGCACAGGTTATGTCTGTAAATACAGGCTAGATACAGATATATAGCTGGAAAAAAATGTCGGGATCCTGCCAGTGTTTCCTAAATTCATGTGTTTATAAACTAACTTACAGAAAATAAGAATTTAATAAGGATATACTTAAGAAACATGAGGAACACAAGTTCTCCTGCACATAATATAAATTGAATGACCCCATATTTATTTTATGTACTTAGCCCTTATTCGAGGGTGAGCTAACAGTATAATGCCCACCAAACTGAGAAGGTATCCTCAGACCAAATAACAAAGCAGGCAACTCCATACTGTTTTCAAGGATTTATTATTAATTATTATCATCATCATCATTATCATCATCATCACTATCATTATTATTATTGATTGGTAGTTACTTACAGAGAACAGATCAACAATCAATCTGAATGCTGCACAGATGATTTTTCTGTGCCCCAGGAGGTGAGGAGGTGAAGCTTATTGAAGTACTTAGAGACAACACTGGAGCTATTCCAAAGGGAAAAGGCTGTGAAAGCAGAAGATTCCCAGGCTCCTCACAGCCACCTGTTCCTTATCCTTGGCGTTGCTAGAGTCACTCCTTTTACCTTACACAAGCACAGCATTCTGTTCCTTTCTCGTCCTCAGTTGCTAAGCAACCCGTACAGGAGAAATTGGAACTACTAAAGCCAGAATCCCAAAATCCACAAGGATGAAGTGAATTCTGACCAGCAGTCCTTCTTCATCTGTGGCCCCAGAGCTCTCCTATACCAATAACCATATTTCCCAGGCCTCTATTACACCCTATACTTGTAGAACAATCTCTCATTCTCCAAACATTTCTCAGAGACTTTGTGTTAATTGCTGAACATAGATCATAGTGCCACCAAACTCTTGATGCTCTCCTGAGCATCTCAAGTTTCAGAATTTAGAAATAGAGTCAGCAGCTGGTGCAAGTTCATCTTGACATCCCAAATCAGAAATCCCCACCATGGTTCTTCAGAACCTCTCAATGGCTTATTCTGGCCTTGCTCTTGCTTCTCTAGTCTGCCAGTGCAACTTTCCTTCTCCATTATGGTGGACACCAGGAGCATTTATTAAGCAAGTGGGAAATGAAAGATGTGTGTACTTAATCTCTTTAAATCATGTTGTGCTACTTTGCTTATTGACCAGGGAGGATGACTGCCACCATGAGATACCAAAATTTTTGCTAAACAATTAAGAAGTCTTATTCTGAGATGAGCTTATGTGTATTTTAAAAGTGTTATTATCTTTATTGCTTTATTTTTTTCAATTGTCAAATCAATCCCATGTAAATAACACACACGCAAAGTAATATCTGAAATGCTGTATACTAGCAGGAAGTGAGCCACAAATTTGGTCCTGAGTTTTTTATTAATGAACAGAAGGGAGAAAAGATCACTCTGAACCACAGATAAAAGTGAATCCTAAAAAAAAAAAAAAAAACCTAACAACCACACTGCAGTTTCTGCCGTTACAATTTTTTTTAAAATATCTAAAATGAAGAAATTAAATCCACCATTTCACATGCAGTACTATCATCAATATTTAAGATGACTTCCAAGGAAAAAGTGGTGATGATTAAATTGTTCTGTTGGTGGCTTCTAAAGGCTCAATTCACAGTTATTCCAACACAATTAAGCAATGCTGCTACATGCTTCTTTCCCACCCCCAAAACTAAGAATTGTAATAGCTTTCCACTCCATTCCCCAAGTGGAGAAAAATAATCTAAATTAAATGCTTGAAATACACATAAAATCAAGCAATTCCTTCATTTAAAGACTTCAGCGACTTTCTGTCTAGGTGAGTACCAAATTTCTCACAACAGTCTACAGCATTTGGCCTTTGCTTACCTCTGTGATCTTACCTGTCATTCTGGTACATTGATAAACACATGACCATTTCATAAATGAAGAGTGTGCTTCATTTTCTTCTTCAGCCCTGATCATGTATTAGTTCATTTCTTTGTTAATTTATTTTTAATAAACACTAAATAAGTATCTACAGGCACTGTCTGGACACAAGTAAACAAAATAAAAATCCATGTCCTCATAGGGTTTACATTTTTAATGGGTGCTAAACAGCAGAGGTGTGCGTGAAAGCATAACAAACCCATATGAAATATATAGCTCATCAGATGGTAATAGATAATATTGCTTTAAAAAAGGTATAGAGTGCTGTGGTGGGTAAGACTGAAATTTGAAATACTGTGGTCAGGGAAAGCCCTATTGAGATGGCAAAATTTGAGCAAACATTTGAAGAAGTAATGGGAGGACAAACGACTAAGGAGAGTAAATGAGATGCAGAGGGATAGGAGGAAAGACTGCAGAAGTAAGCGGGAACCATATGGTCTGGATCATTGCAAGAATTTTGGTACTAACCTGGACAGGAAGTCACTGGATGTTTTTGAGCAAAGGAGTGGCTTGATTTTATGTGTATTTCAAAAGGATCATAGGGGTTGATTCACTAAAAACAGAACGAAGTGGGAGACAAGACAGTAGGAGGAAGACCAGCTAGGATGTTATCAGAATGATCAGAGTGAAGGATAACTAGGTGATAGGAGTGGAAAGGTGAAAAATGGTTCAGCCAATAAGATTTATTGATAAGTTGTACATGGAGTGGATAAGAAGGAAATAAATAGATAAATTTGATGATTCTAGGATTTTTGACAAGGGAACAATGACAACCAAAAATGGTGTTTCCATAAACTAAGTTGAGGAAACTGGGAGGAGCAACAAGTGGCACAGGGAGGACAATATCAGTAATGCATAGCAGGGACAGGCTATGTTTGAAATGTCTGTTGGACATACCAGTAGAGACGCCAGATAGTCAGCAAAAATCACAAGTGTGGAGTTTAGGGGTGAGATCTGAGCTGCAGATAAAATGTGGGAATCCAAAGCATACTGATGGTGTGTGTGGATATAAAACTGAACTAGATCACTCTGAGAGTGTAAAGCTCGGGCTAGGGATCACAGACCCCTCCAGCCCATTGTGCAGACCGGGTCAGAAACCCTCCTCATGCAGGTCTATGAGCTAGATAATAGGAAAATGTCCTGGGAGCCCTGGGTGAAGAAATAATAGGCTTTATTCAGACCTAGGAGCAGCCACCCTAGTGGATTCCCGGAGCATCCTAAGAAGTACCCTGTATCAAAGCCCTTAGTCCCTTCAACTTAAGTCCATAACACAAAACACCTGGGCGCACATGTGCAATTACATTAGACAATAACAAGGAACACCTGGGCTCATGTGCATATTTACATCAGATGCTCAGCACGATTTTGAACATCTGAGGGGCCTTGACCATTTTCCTATATTTTCCCAACAGAGAGCGTACAAAACAAAAACTGAAGTATTTGATGACTGTAGCAAGAAAATGAGGGGGGGGAAACTAAAAAAAAAAAAAAAAAAAAGTGGAATATGGGCTCCAGAAACCAGAGTTGTTGGATTGTTTCAGGAAAGGGTGTGCTTAATGCTTTTAAAAGATTAAATAAATGTGTACTTAACTTCACCATGGAATTGAATATCGTTGAGAGTATCGGTGAGCTTGACAGAAGCAGTTTCACTGGCGTGATGGGAGCCAAAACCTTAGTAAAGTTGTTTTAAGAAAGAATGAAAAAGGAGGAAATTAGAGACCTTGACCAGTTCTTAGGGTTGTCATCGTAAAGGAAATCAACTGATAGAAATGTTTCTTGCAGAAGACGTGGAGTACAGGAACGGAGAGAGAGTGCATGGATGTTGGCACAGGTAAGTAGATGTGAAGGGGGAAGCTTGTGAAGGTCTTAATGCCTCCTCTCCCATTAGAGGATTGAGCAGGGATGTGAAACTATGAAACAGTCATCTAGGAGAATAGGAGAGTGAATGGACTAAGACCCACTTGCAGTTAGTAATCTTAACATTAAAAGAAGAACAGTTTTATGTTGTTTTGTGATTTGTTTTTCTCCAGCTACATTCATCGGCAATGGTGCAGGTTCAGAGTGAGCAGATATTAAATCTACTACCCCCCCCCCCCCAGGGTTAGAGTTTTTTGGGATAGTTATAGTAACTTTTTTTCAGAAAAGTATAGCAAGAGAGTGGCAATGGGTTTGAGAGTGTAGTAATTTAAGCTGGCAAAGGAGGGAAAGAAAAGAGTTGGGAGATGAAGGGTAATGAAAGGATAAATTATATGCCCTGGTTGGGGTTAAAATATTGTTAGAGTCAGAGAATAAGAAGTCACCTGGTAAAAGAATGTATGGAAATCTGCGTGCTAGAAACTGAGATTATGGAGCAGCTGAAATTGTTGTTAGTGACAAATCTAGGTCATCATTACAGATAGGACTGAGTGAATCAATGCAAGCAGATAGATGTGTACTCAGAAAGTCAATGAACTGTTAGGAAAAAGCCTAATGAAAACCATGTATCTGGTTATTGAAATCAAAGGTCATGGCAGGAGGAGTGTTAGAGACTAACATGGAGCCAGCTTCTAAAAACTTCAAAGAATGAAAGGGGAAAACTATGCTGAGAGTCAGTAGGTAAATATTAAAGGGTGATACAGTTCGGTGATGAAATTCAAACCAAGGTGACCTCCTATCCCATCCTCAGAGACATGCTCACAAAAAAGAATTAGAGCATTTTCTGATAACTGAGGTAAATGGGGGAAAATACTACGGTCATTGAAGTAAAGATGATGAGGTATACAATTCCATAAATAAAAGCAAGAATGAACTGAACATAATACAAATATATATTTAGAAATATATATGACAGTATTCGGTGACAAAATGGAGAGTGATGAATCATATGTTCAGTCTGAGACACACTGAATTGAAATGCCTGTGATACATCCACGTGATGACATCAGGAAATAGCCTGAAGCACGTGTCTGGAGTTCAAGCCAGGTGACAAGTTATTGGGAGTCATTGCTGGTAACTGAAATCATAGAAACCAGTGGAAAATTCTTCCTTGACATATGGGATTTGAGGCCATAGCACAGAAAAATGTCCTAATAAAAAGATTGTCAAAGTAATTATTCTTATTAAGAGAATGTGAATAGCAATAGTGATTGTGGTGATAAAGTAGCTTGTGGTAGTAGCAGTAATAATACAATTAAATAATACTTATGAGGAAGAGTGAAATCAGGAGATATCATCCCAAAGGGACAGTAAAAATTATGTCCTTTCAGGAAAATAAAGAAAAGGTAAGTGTCTTAGACAAGGTCACCCAGAGTTAGAGTTACAGAGTAGCTAAAAATGTAGCAGCAATTAACCAGATAACATCTTATCCATATACCTAGCAATCCTATTGACAAAAATAGGATTGAACACTAAGGAATATAAACTAAATGCAAATTACCTATTTTCCATAATTCCTAACCATTTTAGAAATGCCACATTTATGGAATCAGATCTGTTGTACAAATTATATCTAGAATACAATGTAATTGAGCTGACTTTTGTGATCAAGAGAAGATAGAATTTTGTGTCAATGGTTCATTTTCTCATTGTTTGTGTAATATTACATGACAGCCACAATTTTACATGAGATGAAAACGATGTTAGTCTTATTTATATTATCTATAAATTTGCAGTCTGCCAATACATATGTGGATATGTGTATGATGATAATTTTGTTACTGTCTATAAAATATAGTATTTATCAAAGTTTAATTTATTTTTAATAAATTACTAAGAACATAATTAACTGGAGAGTATTTTAAATTGTTTTTGGTTTAGTGATGTTTGACTTAAATTAAAAATGAAGAAATGCCATTTATTATATGAATATTAAAATAAATGTCCACTATATTAAAAACTTTTAATACTTAAAATGAAGTTTGCTATCCATTTGGCATTTGTTTGATAATTATTGTTAACATTCATGGGAAGACTCTATAAGCTTTTTCCATGTAACAGAATTCTGCTCCGAAGACTGTTGTTCTGGCTGTGGTAAATTACTATACAGTATTCTAAAATTTGTAGAAAAATATCCAAGGCGATTATCCAAAGTCAGTAGATACAGAATTACCTACATTTACTATTAAGGAAAACAGTAGGTAAGTTCCATTTTCTTTATTTTCTGTAGGTTGGTTAATCTTTTGATACTAACTGTTCAAATAGTGACTTTCTTTTCCTTATGTTTTGTATCTAAACAATCCAGATAGTCCAAGTCTATTATAAAGGTGTTTAAGATTAATGGGTTACAAATTGATGGGTTATGAGGTAGAATGGGGAAAAAAGGATCTGAAAGGAGTTCAAATTTGATGAATGTTGGAATAAAAACTTCTTTTAAATCTGAAATGTGCAGAGACTTGGTTAAATGGAGGAGATGTTGTAAATGAGAGTAGCAATGTCATTGAACACAGTGCAGAAAACATTGTATTACTTTTGTTATGGTCTTTATGGAAAGGAAAATAGCAAAGGTTGTTACCTGGTAAAATGTATCAAACCCATGTGCCTCTGTAAGTTTTTAAACTTGATAAGGGGAGAGAAAAGAATATGTCAGTAATGAAATGAATCTTGAACGTTGGAAATGAAGATAAATTTGATGCTTTGAATGGGTAGACATCTTGTTTGACTAGAAATGATCATGGTCCCAATTTCTTGTCAAACATGTTAGTTTCTTGCTGTCAGAGAATTATGTTCTATTTCTGATATTTCAGCATCAGTCTTTTGCTATTACAAAACCAATGCCGTTGGCTGTCAGGACTTTACAGTTTCAATTGGCAGACTTATCTCTCTTTGGCAGGATTAGACAGAAATATTTCTCATTCAGAGGCTGCTCCTGTGGAAGATGGCAGCAGCCCCAGGAAATGTGAGTACATTAGCTTCAAAGGACTTGTCTGCCACCCTTCTGACAGTACACTCTGCAAAGTACCTTCCAATCTCTGCTCCCCAGGCAGTTTTCCCTGCATCTTAAATATATATTCTTGACATTACATACAAACTTCAGCAAGTTCTATGTTTTAATATTAATTTACATAAATACAAGTACAAGCTATAGATTTTCATTCAATTGGCACTAATTCTTTATGGTAAATGGCATAAAAACCGTGGGGAAAGATTGTAGACAATGTGTCTAAAATAAAATCAATGTTGATAGGACAGATCAAAACAATGACATGAATGAGAACTTTTATTACCAATGGCCTGTAACATAAAAATAGTCCTTTCTTTAAAAAAGTGTGAAATGCTAGTTCCACTTATAGTTTATAACATAGGGTAGTTGTCAAAGGAAGACATAGTGCTTTAGTTATTTGCAAAAAAGAAAAAAAAGAAAGAAAGAAAAAAGCAGCAGTTACTTTTATACTTCTGAAAGGGTACAAACTGCTTCTGAGGATCCCATCTGCATTTTTCCTTCCTATTTTGTTCTTTCTTCCTCCTCCTGCTGCCCCCCACCCCCCAAAAATAAGACCAATGTAGCTGCAGCTGCTGGAGGTACCTATGTGCGTATGTGTTTCCTTCTCTCACAGCCTACATCTCTTGGTATTTATATGCCTCCAAAATTCTATCAAATGCTTTATAACCTATTTACTGAATATTTTATTACTCATAAAATCTGCAAACAGCTCTACTAAAAAAATCCCCACCCTTTCTCTAGCATGGAAAAATAGCCTGTTACACTGAAAAATGTCAGTGACCACAGCTGGGTTTGACTGTTTATTTTTGTGAAGACAGAAATAAAATCTATAGGGAATATTCCTTTAATTCTCATTTTTAATATGCTATGCTGATAAATCATAGCATTTGTTGGGTTTATTTTATTGTTTGTGCTGTCATTGCAGGGTTTTATTTATTTATTTATTTATTTATTTATTGTTGCTTCCACACTTTCAAAAGGATACCAACTGACAAATAAGCATCGTGTTTCATTGCTTTACTCAGTGTCTTTGCAAGAAACAATATAATGCATGCTTTTTTTATTTGGATAAATTTTAAATTCCTTTTAAAGGCATAGCCATAAAATGTAGTTTATGGAATACTGACAATCAGATGCCTTTATCATGAAAAAAATAAAGAAATAATTCTACATTTTATGTTGCTTTGCTGCAAAGAGAGTTAAAAGATAGTCTTATTTAAGTAACACAATTTTAACGGCATAAAATATCTCACAATCTATGGCTTTACAGCTCGATGTAAAATGAAACCTAACAAAACCGCTTAATTCGATAAGTAAAAATAACTAAACTGTATAATTGTTACTTAATACTGATTTATTTCTCACAAGGGCCCAAGAAAATGTGCAATGTAAACATGTGGCATCATCTCTTAGGGACTTATTTCACATTCACGGATTTGATTATTATCAAATACCTTGCCCTCATACACATTTGCCGTTATCCCCCCTAAAACAAAGTTGACTAATTACATGAGAATTTCCTCATAGGAATTTTGTTTCCAATTTTATAATTATCTTTACTGTTTTTCTCTGGCAAAGTCCTCCACATCTCAGTCAAGCTGTGGAATTTAAATTAAAAACAGCACAGTGATACCACTAGCTAATGGTCCATTATGAAGTTCTCATAACTCTATTACATAACATAGAGCCAGGTTATTTATTTAGAAAACATTTATCAAGTGTTTACTCTTGCTAAGTACTGAGGATTCTGTCTGCTTCTGAAAGCGGATCACAATTTTTGAATGAGGAGGACATAAAATGTCTAATTGTAACAGGGTTTCTGTCAAATGACCGTTATAAATTAAACATTATAGTACCACACAGGAAAGCCAACTCATTCACCCTGAAGGTGATTACAAGGTTTCAGAGAAAATATTAAATCCTTTCTCTCACAACAAACATTAATTTATTATCTTCTATGTAAGAAGTACTGACTAAACACAAAGCTCTACCTTAAGTGAAAAATAATAAATTTTAAAAGGTATTTCATCTTCTTTTGAGTGTAATTTTAAAAAACTAAACTTTTTTCCTGCCACTGTGTGCATATATGTGTGTGTGCAAGTATGAATAGGTGTATACACAGAAAATCATATTACTAGACAAGTAATCAAGGCAAATCATGTTTTTCTTCATGGATCATAAGTGGGACAGTTTATATACTTAATATTATAAGAAAAATTACTTTAGATTGAGGCGTTGGCATACATTTTTGTACCATTGAATAAATAATTGAGGAATTAGTTGCCTATCCAGTAAATGGGGCAGGGGGACTTAATAATGCATCAAACATTCTGGAAATTTCACACAACTACTTCATTTCTGTGTCCCTGAACCCACTGCCAACATATTTACTCATACCCATCATCAAGAAAGAATACACAAATAAATTAGATGTTTTCCACTCATATTGTGTTTATCTAAATGTTCTATGCCTAAATGTAGACAAATTCTAAGTAAAGACATATTTAAATATTTATCAGCCTGAAAATAATAATAATACATATATTGATAAGTTTGCTACTTTTTGTACCCATTGATGTTCATTGCCTTTGGTTTCTATAATACCAGTTTGTCTATTTGAGAAATCAGCATTGCAGTGAAATGCAATCTTTAGGTCAGAGAGAGCAAAGGCTGAAAAGGAGGCACGGTTCTAATACTATCACAGAAAATGATCTGTTTTCATTGTGATAAGATGATACAATTGTTATTCCCTAAGTGTGATTCTCTGAAGAGAGAAGCAGCTTCTTCTCTAACATTTAATACCTCCCTAAGTTTTTTTTGTTTTGTTTTGTTTATTAGAAATTGTACTGCCTCAAACTGACATTTTCCTAATAGTGATTTGGTTTTTCCTACATTTCATGTCATTAAAAGCTATGCATGCCTCAACAACAGCATATCCCAATTGAGTCATATCAATGTAAATAAAAATGCAAAGAGGCAAAGTCGATAATATTACCAAAAAATTGGTGTTTAGGGTATAATATGGAGATTCATACTGCACAGATGTTCAGCAGAAATGAGATCTGCACCTCAATTGAGTAAGAGTATTACCTGTTTTATTGCTCTGCCTATGTACAGCAGGCAAGGGTAGCGAGACTCTGACCTTGAATGTATCACAGAAGAACATGCTGCTTTAGAAAAAAGAAAAAGAAATTGTTGCTCAAAGGCAAATATGTTCAAACAGTTTTTTAAAAAGTAATAACAAAAAAGTAGAAAATTTTAAAAAAGACTAACAAGCACAACAGTATCTAGTGTTTAGATCTAGCATGGAAGCTGTGAATGCATAATTTTAGTCAAGATAAAGGAAGTAAAAGAAGAGATTTTTATTTCTTCAGTGAGACTGGGGATTCAAAGAATGAATCAGTTCTGCAATTTCTACATTGCATCTTACCAGATAATAAAGAGCTATTATTTGCAATGTGATTATTGTGCATTTTGTTTGGGAAAGTCCCACAAAGGTACTTGATTTTGTGGAGTTTATAACCAACTTATTTTCCTCCTGAATGTCTGTGTGTGTGTGTTCTGAGTGAAGATGAGCTTGTTAAAGCACATTAAAAACAAAAAGACAAATCTCTTCCTACTATAAGCATATATACTGCCTTATAAGAAAGAAGTTTTCTCTTTGTCCTTAGTTATATTAAAATTTATGTATGTATTTTTCTTTATAAAACAAGTATCTTCTAGATATTATGAGGATCACATAGAAGATAATCATGGCAAGCTTCATGGAATAGGATGCACCCAGGTAGGGGTTAAAAATTAAGTATGATTTCAATAACTAGAGATACAATGACAAAAAACAGGGGCATAATATATATATATATATTATATTTAATATACTTATTTAGTAATATATAAAACAATGATTTTCAGCATTAAGCAACAAAGCAGTGGTTTCTTGAAAGAATCAATCTTGGTTAAACCTGTAATTGTACCAGCTTACTGCCTTGAGAGAGTACTCAGGCCATACCACAAGGAGGAGGAACCCAGTCAGATCACAGTGAACTACTTGAATAAAGAATATGGAGCTGTGTGCCTGAGGATACCAAAGTGGCTAGACAGAGTAGACCAAGGCTAGCAGGAGAGAGTGACAGAGATGAGAGAGCTGCACAGGAAGAGAACTACAAAGACATGAAGACAGCTCTCTGAGTATTTAGCAGAGTGTCAATCATTTTAGAAATGTGAGAACAATACACAAGGCTGAGGAAAGACCACCACTACCCTTAAAACAAAAGTTTGATCAATTAGATTTTATTAAAATTAAGCCACAGAATTGGAGGTTTTTGTAATACTTATACTTGACAAAAGATCTCTATCTAGAATATACAAAAATCTCTTTGAATCAATAGGAACTCAGACAACTCAACCTAAAAATAATCTATGTATTTGAACAGGTACATTACAAAAGAGATACTCAAATGAACAATAAACATCTGGAAAACTTCTCAAAATTATTTTTCATCAAGGAAGTGCAAATTAGAACGACAATGAGAAAATGTTAGGAACCCAGCAGAATGGCTAATATTAGAATGACTGACAGTACCAAGTGTTAGACAGAATGTGAAGATAGCAGAACTAATATATTACTATTTGAAGTGTAATTTGGTACAATAACTTTAAAAAATGTTTTGAAGTCTGAGCTGAAGATCAACATATACCTACATTATGACTCAGCCATTTGGCTCCTAGGCATGTTCCCAACATAGATGAATACTAAAATTCACCAGAGGACATAAACACAAATGTGTAGAGCATGTTTAATTGTAAAAGTACCAAACTGGAAACGATCGAAACCCATTAACTCTGAAATGCATACCAAAAATCAGGTATATTCTTGCAATGAAGTAATATTTGACATAAAAAAAAAATGATCTGAAGCTACATGAAACAACATGGAATATTCTCACAGATGAACAAAAAAGCACATGCTGTGACTCCATTCACGTGAAGACAAAAATATATATTATGTGAATTTTAAACTTAAGATTAAATTTGCTAACTCAGTTTAAACCTCAATAGTTATTAAAGAAATGTGCAAACTTATTCTGTTAAATATCAGAATCAGGTAGTGATGAAGACAGTAAAGGTAATCATAAAAATTAACCTCTGTTCATTATAAATGGCTATGAAAATAGAATGCTGTTTAATAAATGCCTAGGTCTATAACAAAATTTACTGCTAAGAAGGTGATGGATCTTGGACATGACTGGCAGGCACCCTCTTGGATGTGACTAGCGCCATTTTGGATGTGAAAGGCACCGTTTTTACACACACTGAGCACAAAATGGCCACCAGCCTTTCCCTCATGAGAAACCTTGTGTTTTCTGAGAAATAGGTACTCCTCTACTTCCTCATGGGTGCAACTTTCCACCTGATTGCATCCGCCAGCTTTATCTTCCACTCCAGCACCAAACCCCTCCCTGATTACATCAGCCTTCCCTACAGTCTATATAAGCACTCCCACCCCCACGCCCTCCATTTTGAGTGTAGCCCTGGCAGATTCTTTTCCTTTAATAAAGCTGGAGTTTGGGCTCACTTTCTTTTATTTTGGTGCCAAAACCTGGGAAAGATCCTGGCTGGGACCTTCAGACAATCCCCTCTCATGGGCTGATTGGCCCTCCCGGCCACCCTTCCCAGACCTGCCAAACCAGATGCCTCTGGGACTCTCTCCTTTTGCCATTTCAGACCAACGCATCCACCATCAGCCTCAATTTAGGGTGAGTCAGTGGGTCTGTCCTACTTCTACAGGTTCCCCTGACTACTTTCTGTGACTACTGTCTACTTACTATGAAGCCCAGGCGCCTGGCCAAGGGAACCCCTCTCATGCCCCCCAGCTATTGGAAGATGCTCCTCTAGCTGGTCAGTGGATTCTCTCTAGAAAAGGAGGTGCGCACCAATGATGATGTTCCTTGGTGCTACCCTTCTTCTACTGGGACTGACCACTTCCTTTCTCACCCTCTAAGTGGGATCCTCACAATCCCAACCTCCATGCTCTATGCCTCATTTTCTACTCTATACCTCTGGGCTGTCTCCTGGCCAACCTCTTGGCTTCCAGGGAGATATTAAACTCAAACGCCTCATTTTCTACTGCAATCAAGTTTGGCCTAAATACAAACTAGACAATGGATCCCAGTGACCAGAAGATGGCCCTCTCAATTTAGATACTCTCAGAGACTTAGACAGCTTTTGTCACTGAAACAGCAAGGATGGAGAGATTCCTTATGTTCAAGCCTTCTTCTATCTTCGATTGTGTCCTTCTCTCTGTCAAAACTGTCCTATGTCTCGAATTCTCCTAGCTTATGCCCGATCTCCCATTCTGGACTCAGATCAATCTTTTGATCTGTCAATCCACTCTGCTCCCCAACTACCTCCTTATGCTCCAGATCCTTCACCAGCCCCTCCACCTTTTCCCTCTCTTCCCCACACCTGGTCTCAAAATGCTCATCCTCAGCCACCCAACCCCTCCCCTTCTCCCTCTTTGTCAGGTGACAGCCCCACCTCAGATCTGGCTCTTTTATAACCCCCTCCTTGAAGTGGCTGGGACAAAGGGAATTGTCTGGGTCCATATCCCCTTTTCTCTTTCCAATCTCTCCCAAACTGAAAAACAACTGGGATCTTTCCAGTCCAACCCAGATACATATCTTAAGGAATTCAGATATCTCACCCAGTCTTATGATCTCACCTGGCATGATATTTTTATGATTCTCAGTACTACTCTGTCCCCTGAGGAAAGGGAGCAGGTCTGGATAATGGCCCAACAGCAGGCAGACATATATGCCCAAAATAATAGGCAGCCTGTGGGAGCCATTGCCATCCCTCACACAGACCCAAATTGAGACTACCAGGCCATTCACTAGGACTGGGATCTCTGGGATAACATGATCACCCCCTTGCTTTACAGCCTCCAAAAGTCTACTCACAAGTCAGTCAATTATGACAAGCTTAGAGAAATCACACAGAGATCCACTGAAAATCCCAGTGAGTTCCTAACGCCTCTCTGAGGTTTTACATAAATACACACATATAGACCCAAACTCCCCTGCAGGCATGCCCCTATTACACTCTCAATTTATTATTCAATCAGCCCCTGATATTTGAAAAAAAATTTTAAAAAAAACTTGAGGATGGTCCAAATACAACTGAATGAGATCTCCTCAATGCAGCTTTCAAGTTTTTAACAAAAGGGAGGAGGAAGAGAAGAAGGATCAATACAAAAGAGATCAGGCCAAATACCAGCTTCTGGCTAATGCTATTCGGGGATCACATGCTCCATAGCTGGCCACCTTTAGGGGCAAGCCACCTGGGAACTGCTTTAAATGCTGTCACCCAGGTCACTGGGCATGGGCCTGTTCTACCCCCAGGCTCCCTCCAGGCCCTGTCCTCACTGCAAACAGCCAGATCAATGGGGGGTTGACCATTCCGCTCACCAGAGAGGGAGTGGCCCAGTCCCAAACCAGCAGCCTTTGGCTTCACAGCCATCCTTACTGGAACGTCTTGGATTCACCCAAGAGGACTGACGATGCCCAGGCCTAAGGCCCCCATGGAGATCACCATGCTTGAGCCTAGGGTAACTGTCCTCATAGCAGGTAAGCTGCTGTCTTTTGTCATCGATACAGGGGCCACTTACTCTACATTTCCTGAATATGCAGGGCTAACAGCCCCATCCTCTATCACAATAGTAGGGTCAAGCGATCAGAATACTGCCCACGGATCACTCAACTCCTTTCCTGCACCCTACATCACACCCAGTTCACACACAAATTTTTAATAATGCCTCAATGCCCAGCCCTCTTACTGGGATGGGACATTCTTTTCAAATTCAAAGCTACTCTTACCCTAAACTCTTTAACTCCAGCCACAATACTCCTGTTACAGGCTGCACCCAGACCTGGCCCCTGAGGCTTCCACCTTCTCCTTCCCCTCAGACAAGGTTAATCCTGTAGTATGGGACACGTCTTCTCCCTCCATTGCTATGTACCATTCCTCTATCCTAGTTAAGTTTCAGAACCCCTCTTTGTCCCCTTATGTCCCATAATACCCCATCACTAACAAACACCTAATAGGCTTAAAACCCGTCATACCAAACTCCTTTCTTCTCATCTCTTACAGCCTACCCACTCGCCTTTTAATATGCCCATCCTTCTGGATATAAAGCCTAATGGCTCATACCATTCAGTTCAGAACCTCAGGGCCATAAATGCTGCCATTTTACCCATAACTCCAATCGTTTCTAAGCCCTATACTCTTCTATCCACAATCCCAACAGCAACCCATTTCTTCTCTGTACTTGATCTCAAATATGCCTTTTTTCTATCCCCTTATACCCTTCCTGTCAAAACCTGTTCACCTTCACTTGAACTGATTCTGATATGCATCATTCCCAACAACTCACCTGGACAACACTACCTGAAGGATTTCAGGATAGCCCCCATTTCTTCAGCCAGGCCTTATCTCAAGACTTATCTGAACTTCCACTAACTTCTAGCACTTTGATACAATATGTGGATGACCTCCTCCTTTGTAGCCCCTCCTATGAAGATTCACAGGCCCACACTGTTGCTCTCCTTAATTCCTGACCTCCACTGGATATCAAGTGTCCTGACCTCCACTGGATATCAAATGTCCCAGCAAGGCCCAAATTTCTTCTCCTTCAGTCACCAATTTGGGAGACCACCCCACCCCCAACAACAGAGAAATAACTGTGGATTACAAGAGTCAAATTTCTGAACTCCCTACTACTACCACAAATGGTGAAATCCTTTCTTTTCTGGGGGTTGCAGAGTATCTTCGCCTATGGATTCCTAACTTGGGTGTGCTAGCAAAACCATTTTATGAGGCAGCCAAAGCAGATCCTGCCATTTCCTTCGATCCCACAAAGCCCCTTCATTCTCCCTTCTAGCGATTAAAAGCTGCTCTCCTTACAGCCCCAGCTCTATCCCTCCCAAACCTATCTCATCCTTTTATCCTATACGTCACTGAAACCTAAGGATTGGTGGTCAGGGTTTTGGGACAAGAGGCAGGAGATATCTTCTCCCCTGTTGCATACCTTTCCAAACAGTTGGACACCACAGCTCGAGGATAAGCTCCCTGTTTATGGGCCTTGGTGGCAGCCACCCTTTTAGCACAAAAAAGCTCTAAGCTAAGTTTTGGACAGAAAACATCATCCCTATCATCTTCAAGACCTTCTCAGTCATAAGGCCATGTCAGTTCTCTGCCCTTCCCACCTACAACTTATCCACCTTACCATCACTGAAAATTCCCAGTTCTCCTTTAAACCTTGCCCTCCCTTCAGTCCAGCCACTCTCATCCCAAAACACTCATGATACTTAGAACATAATTGCAAGGAGGCTTTAGACCTCTTTCTCAATCCCTTTCCACACATCTTCCCACAAACCCACTGGCCTCAGCCCCTTTGAACTTATGTATGGTAGACCCTTCACTCTCAGACCTTTCCCTTCCAGCTCATCACCTTTAGGCAAGTATCTCCCTACTCTTTCGCTCATTAGGATCTTCTTCAGGAACAGGCCAACCTCCTATTACCTCATCCTTTCCCCACTACCCCCTCAGACTTTAAAGTGAGCCCAAGACAGCAAGTGTATATTAAAAACCAAATCCCAAAGCCCCCTCACCATGTTGGGAAGGGTGTTATACAGTACTTCTCACCACACCCATGGCAGTAAAGGTATTAGGAAAGGCCCCTTGGTATCACTTATCCTTAGTAAAACTTGCACCTGAGACTTTATCCAAAGAATCTTTTAACACCAAGCCAGAGGGGTCCCTCTGCTCAACCCCCATCCCAACATCTCCTTATACTTCATCCATTTTAGGACCCACAAAATTGAAAATCTCCAGGACCTCCACTCTTCCCCCAATCCCAGAAGAAGGACGATCTTTCCCCTGGCAATTATTCTCTCACTCTTGCAGGCCTGCTTCACATCCTTCACACAGGAGCTGCTCCAAGACTGGTCCCAACCTGCCACTTCCAGTGTTGAAGATATCCTTGAGTGGGTAACAGGGTGCCGTCTGTGATTACACCCCCAACGAGGTTACCCTCTACTCCTTTTTCCTACTATGTACCTTCTCAACTTCTCAGCCCCTGAACACTTGCCTTTTCTCTTCCTCCTGCTTCTTTTCCTAACAGAGACATATGCCACACCCTGTTTACAATGTATAACCGAGGTCTTGGTGGGTGGAAGAACACTTTCCAACCTCCTGGTTTTGCTACCCAGAATACTCAGGGGAATCCTACAGGACACATTCACATCCCTGACATATGTTCTCACAACTTGCTATGACCAGACAACTGCCACATCATATTCTTACATGTGTAAAAACTACTGGATAGCTTTTTCCAAAGGGGATTCTGCTGCAGTCCAGTGCCTCCCCTCCCCCCCGATAAAAATATGTCTGTTTCACCCAAACCACTCACCTAGACTATAGCGATGGGGGAGGGCTTCGGGACAAAACACATCAGACCCCTGACTTATCCTTCTTGGTCCCTGCCTCTTTTGGTGTTTCTCTAGTTTCTTACAGGAATGTATGCAGGACTTCACCAATCAAAAGGTCACTGGATTCTTCATAGGAGGAGGATAGCAGCCCCTCAGAATCAGCGACCCTTCCCTGGAAGAATACAGCCTCCCCTCATGAAACCAATACCCCACCACCTAATTGTTTTACCCACCAACATAAATCTTTTATTTTTTCATATCTTTGTCCATCTCCGGCAGGAAGTAGCTTCAGAAGAATGAGACCTTCACCCCTTTTTCCTTCTCACTATACTTACAAGGCAGGAATGATAGATCTTGGTCATGCCAGTGCCATCCTGGATGTGACTGGCACCATTTTTATACACACCAAGCACAAAATGTCCACCAGCCTTTCCCTTATGAGAAACCTTGTGGTTTCTGAGAAATAGGAACACCTCTACTTCCACACGGGTGCAACCTTCCACCTGATTGCATCCACCAGCCTTATCTTCCACTCCAGCACCAAACCCCTCCCTGATTACGTCAGCCTTCCCTACAGTCTATATAAGCCCTCCCACCCCCATGCCTCGTGCTGCCCTCCACTTTGAGTGTAGCCCAGCAGATTCTTTTCCTTTAATAAAGCTTGATCTGTACCCAGCATTTCAGCTCACTTTCTTTCAGTAGGAAATTTCTGGGTCAAAAAAGAATAAAGAGGAAGAGGAGGAGAAGATAAAAAGGAGGTAGTGAAGGAAAGGGGAGGAAGAAGAAAAGAAGAGAAAGAGGGAGAAAGAGAAGGAAAGAAGGAAGGAAGGAGGGAAGGAAGGAAGGACAGAAGGAAGAAAACTAGAGAAAAGAAAACTGAAAACACCTAAATATTTCCAGGAAGCCTGATTTTACAGGATGTTCTAATTAGAAAATACAGATATTGAATTCCTTTGAGATATTTATTATATCCTCCTTTCATTTCCAGTCTGCCAAATAATTCAAACACCTATTTTTCTTGCTTTGGAAGTCATACATATGGCCTTTTATTGTCATATCACCCTCATGCAGATATTTTTTGTCATTTTTAGCATTTATGACTTTGAAATATTTTATGGTTACCTGTACTTAGGTAATTGTAATTACCTAGACATTTCCTTGAAATTCCTATAAGTGAGCAATTTAACAGTGTAGCTAGGAAGAAAAAATCATAGCACATTTTAAGTAAATCATAAAAGTTTGTCAACAAAAAAGTCTAAGAATAAAACAACAAGGTTGTGCGTGACAATGTACTATTCTGCCAGAAATCGAGCAACATTGCATTCATGTGTACATGCGTTTTAATTTTCGTCATTGTGTGCCTAAATAATACCTATACACAAACACATTTTTAAGCTTCAATCCTTTAGCTATTGCTATCTCCTTATGCCTTGAATGCCTTTCATGTCCTTTTCATAATATTGAATTTCTATTCAGTCTCGAATGTTTAGTTCAAGTGTTCTCATCTCTATGATGTCTTCATAGAGCCCCTTGTCAGAATAAACTATTCTTTCCTCTGGTTTTACTCAGCAACCTATTTGTGTTGTGGTTTAGCACTTATTTTAATTTGACTTTTATTTTATGTATTTATTTATTTACTTATTTGTGTCTCTATTTCTGTCTCTGGCTTATAAATTCAAAGACATTAGGATTCATCATATAGGCCTACCTTACATCCATTACCCACAAACATCCAGAATGACGTTTTCAATGTACAATCATGTGATGATACTTCTATGCTTTAAACTCTTCATGGTTTCTCATCTCACATGAATAAAATCTGACAGCCTTATCATCATCTTCAAGGCTTAATGTGTTCTATTTCCTGCTTACATTTATAATTTCATCTTATAACCTAACACTTTGGTCTCTAGGTTCCAGTAACGCTACTTCCTTCCAATCTTCAAATACAACAGTATCTTTTACACCTACAACCTTTGCACTGCTTCTTTCTGCTGTCTTGAACGATCTTTCTCCTTACCTTCAGAAGGTCCCTTATTTTAATTCTTGTTCTAGTTCAAATATATACTATTGAGAAAACCACCCAATCTAGCATACCACTCACCTAGACACATTCTATAATATCACTTTATTTATTTCAGAATTTATCACTAATTGACATTTTATTTGTTATTTTTCTTCTGACCTCTATCACTAATATATAATCTCAACTAAGCAGAAACCTTCCCTTCCCTGTTTATTGCTTTATCTCAGTGCCTATAATAGGCACTCAGATAATATTTGCTGATAAGTTAATTCATAACATCATGGTGATAGATTAATTTTATTAATGGCCTCATTTTTTCATTCCTTCATCTATCAACACCATTTTAAATTAATTTTTAATTCTTCTCATTAGTGAGACAAGGTCTGTTTGCCCCTCTGCTTTGTTTCAGACTGACCTTTAACCTGCTTTGGCTGATCAAATGTGGCAGAAGTGACTGTGCCAATTCTATGTCTAGGCTTCAAAAAGCCGTAAGAATTTCTGCTTGATTGCTCTTGCACAATCCAGCTTTGCTATAAGATCATGCCCAGGGTGGCAGCTAAAGGATGAATCACATGGAGCAGAGATGTGTCTGTGCAATTGTCCCAATTTAGGTCATCCTAGAATGACCAACAACCAGTTGATCACTAGACATTTAAGAAATCCCAGCCAAGGGTAGCAGCAGAACATGATATACAGCTGACTGCAGATCTATAAATGAGCCTGCCAACACTGAAAGAACCAGTTAGCCTATCCACAGATTCATGAGCACAATAAATGATTGTTGCTTTAAGCCACTGAGTTTTCGCATGGTTTGTTAGGGAGAATTATTCTGGCAGGAAATAATTCATATAACCACATACCACAGAATCTCACACATCACAGAGTCTCAGTAAGTGATAGTTGAAATGTCTCAAAATTATACATATATCTAGACTGAACTTCTTCCATGAGCTAAAATGTTGCATCTCCAACTGCCTGATATATTTCTAAACTGAAAGGAACATTTCCATCAAAGTTAGCCTCCTTTCTCCATTCACATTTCTCTTAGTAGCAGCACCATTGCCCCAGGCATGTAGTTCCAAACTTTATATCAGCATTGACCACTTCTTTTTTATCTCCTAATTCAATGTCATTAGGTTTATAAATTATTCCTAAATGGAAACTCTCCAATCCATACCTTCTTGTCTACTTTTATTGCTACCATGCTAGTCCAGTGCCTCCAGACATCAAATCTTATAAAGGGTGAATAATAACTTACATAACACAATTTTTTTCTTAATTGTTTTTACTTATTATAAGCATATTATTATTACAAATTGTGATTTTTCTTTATGCCCTTTACTCAACCTATCCCTTCCCCACCCCCGCCTCCGCCTCTCCCTAGCTTCAGTATTTTTAGAGGTTTATTTTCCCTTTTGAAAGTTCAACGTATTGTTTTGGTCTTTTCTTCCATTCCTTCTTTCCTTGTTTCCTTCTCTCTTTCTCTTTTAGCACCCAGGAATAAGTGAGAACATGTCGTATTTCTCTTTCCTTGTCTGGCTTATTTCACTTAAGATAATCTTTTACAATGTTCAAAGCATTTTCACACATATTCTACTTAATGGTTGCAGCCATCTTATGAAGCATTCTACATAGGCCTTTTGGTGTTCTCTTGAATGGTGATGAAACTAGAGCTCTGAGAAGATAAAGAAAAGCCTGGGATTTCTGAGTTGTAGTTCAGAGTCCTTTCCACTACACTATACTATATTTTTCCAGTTTTAGTAGACTGTTAATTTATCAACCTAGATTCAGTTTCTACTCATTCTGCCCAAAAAATGCAATGAGATAAACATTCTTCAGGGTATCCCTGTTTAACAACTTAATTATCCATTATATATAACATTAAGTTCAATTTTTACACAAAATTTAAGGTTTTCATCATCTGTTCTCAATTTTTCTGGTAACCCTCCAGACCTTGAGTCAGCATACTGAAATACGTTTTCTATCTCAATAAGACATATTTTACTGAACACTACCAGCACCTCTGTTACTAGTTCCTTTATCAACGCTTCTTTATTTTAGTAATATGGGTATGCATGCTGGTTTTGACCATAAAATTGAATGCCTCTGAGCTGCCTAATACGTTTTTCTTAAATTTTCTACCTTCTCTCTCCCTGATGGCTCCATTCTAAAAATATATTTAAATGGAACAAATCACACATTGAGAGATTTGCCTCAAAATTATAAAGACAGTGTATTGTTTCCTGCCAGGGTCCTAACGCATTGCCAAAGAAGTCTCTTTAGTTCCAATTTTTTTAAAATTTATTTTTTATTATTTTTATTTTAATTTTTTGTGACCGGTAAAGGGATCGTAACCCTTGGCTTGCTGTCGCCCACACTGCACTCAGCCAGTGAGTGCATCAGCCATCACTATATAGGATCCAAACCCGCAGCCTCAACGTGCCCAGTGCCACTGTGCTCTCCCAGCGCCACACTCTCCTGAGTGAGCCACGGGGTCGGCCCTAGTTTCAATTTTTAAATGAAGAAATTAACACACAGTAGGGGAGTACTCAGGTCCCAAATACAGGAAGAGTTGTAGGAAGTGTCAGGATTAATGTCATAAAGCTTAACAGCAAGCAAGAGAGCCGTGGTGATACAGTTTGTAGGTTTTAAATTCCCTGAGCAAAGAGTAAGGTAGAGAAGGAGAAAGAACACATCATGAAAGTAAATATAAAATATACAGCCCAATTTACCACTTTTGCCACTTGGCATCACTTTTTCTTTCCTTTTCAGCTGAATGAACTGTCTTTCTAAACGTAAAAAAGAGAGAATTTCCAGCCACTGTCATCCCAAGTAATGCCAATCCAGTCACACACCTACCTAGAACCTTAACTGTAATATAACCACCACTAGTTATATCTATACAAGGTAAGAAAGAAAAAGAGTCAAAGAAAGAAATAGTATAAGATATGCCCAAGTGTCACAATCCAGGCGTTGCAGTGTATTTGAGGCTAGAATGACAATGATAAGCTGCTTCTTCCATCACATTCCAGGCTCCTGAACCAGCACTTTACTAACTAGGGTTCTTTACCAGGAATATTACCCAAAGGTCTTTAAAACATCCTGTCCTTGTGGAGTAACTTAAACTGAGAACCTTGGTCTGAAATGGTGTCTCATAGGATACCATACTGTGAATAAGTATTTTGTAAGTTTTGGTGATATTGGCAGAATCACTGCAGATAGGGAAGGAAAATCTGTTTCATAAATCCATATCTATTACAACGAAAATAAATCACTATTCCCTTCTTGTTGGAAAAAGTACAGTGGAATCCTTTTGACATCAAGTAGCTTGCTGGTCCTGCCCAGGAACTATGCCACATTACTGGCCTCTGATGTCAGTAGGTTGAGCACTCCAAAGATCTAATAGCCAGATTAGCCTTGATGAGAAGGCAGGGAGGCTATTAAGTGCATATGTATCACAATTGCCATGGACATTCGGTATATGAGTCTTTTACTCAAGCACTATATTGGTTAAAGAAAGAGGCTGATTGACAGCCATAAAACAGTTGCCTGATAGTTGATATCCCTCCTTGCATAAGAAAAGCACCCTCTGGTGTGCTTCACTTTAGACCAAATATCCTCACTCGATGTCTATTCCAAGAGGTCTTTCTACGTAACTGCTACACAGACATCCTTCTCACTAAGTCTGTAAATTGTTTTTCTTTTAAAATTCCAAAAACCATCAGGCAGGGAAACCTGAGTCATGTAGTCCACAGACGCCAGCTTCCCCAGGCACACAGCAAGCCAGAGAAGGGGAAGGATGGATTGCAGGATGGGGTTTCAGGGGTGGCTGGGGAATTTTAAGCGAGGATAATCATAACAGCAAGTGATAGCTTTTATTCTACCCTAAGGCTAACCTGAACTTCTGCTTGGTTCCGGCTATACTAAATTATTTCGTAGTAAGACTAATAGTGTGGAAAATCATCTAGGTTTATTCCCTTCTTGCTACAAGTTTAGTGGTCTTTTTAATTTTGTTCTTTTTTAATTCATTTGTTCTTTTGATCTTCAAATTCTCTACTTCTTAAGCTAGCCTTCTCAATTCACAAATTTATTTTGTATTTATTTTCTATAGATATATTAATATGCTTGCCCTAAACTGTGATATTCCTAAGTTACATCCTTAATTATATCACACAGGTCATTGAACCGTTAATTTTACATACTGATCTTCCTTCGTGCATGTACTCTGATGTCATTTCTTGAAATAAAAAGAATGACAGTTATAGGAAAATGATAATTTATATACTCATGATGGTACCTAGTTTTCTTTAAGTAAATTGTTGAGGGTCCTTTTTATTGTAATTCATGGTAAGGCCGATTATAATATGAACTAAGATGTACATCATGGGCAGATTCTTTTTCTTGAGATGTATTAATAATTAAGAGTTTCTAATTCCACATTAAATGATACAGTTAAAACATCAAAAGAAAAGCTTAATTTTTAGTTTAATCCTTTTATAATAACTTCAAAAACTCATTAATTTCTTTTTTATCATAAATATAATGCTTGGTAAAAAAAAAAAAAAGAACAATAGAAAGGAGAGGAGCATACACACAAAAGTCACCCCAAATCTTAAAATTTAGAGAGAAAAACTTGTAAACATTTAGTATAAATTCTTGCAGTACTTTAATGATAAAGTTTCTAAAGACTTTAAAAGTTTCCACAGAAGTACTTCTTAAGGATTCATAAAAGCATTTTTGTTAAATGTAGTCCTTATCACAGCTACTTTCTCCTGCCACCTGACACTATCACCTGCCATCTCTTTTGACAGTTACCATCACCCTCTCTCCAGCACTACTCCACCAATGTCCTTGGCTATTTTAATAACTGCAGAGATTACCCCTTAAACCACTGGGCTCTCAGATAATTATACTCTTCCAGTGATCTCTTTCTCACCCTGCCTTACCCACGCACTCCTATGGAAATATACTAAATCTTGTTATTACCAATAACTGTGGTCCTTTCAACACACCAGCTTTAACTATCTGATACTAAGGGTGATATCTCCTATTTTCCATCTCACACCATCTATTATTCTAACTCCAACAATCTTTCAACCTTACCAGAATCTGCGTTCCATGTATCTGAGATAAAAGATGTTTAGTTTCCAGGGGTTCAAGTTTCAGGACACACCTCTGGGTCTCAAGCCCTTTTTCAGGCCCTCCCCTAGAGGAGAGTTACTGTTGCTTGTTGGAACTATTTTTGGCACCAACACTGGGGAATTGAGATCACAAGGGATTGGCTTATGCAAATCCAGTGGCTGGGCATGCTCAGTAGAGAGGTGTTATATAACCCTAGTCGCAGAGCATGCTCAGTAAACTGGAATTTAATGTGTGAATGACCTTCCACTAGAGGTGTTAAAGAGCACAGAATATTCTTGAATACATCTAGTGCATGTGATAGAGTTTGATCAATGAACATGCCTTTAAAGGAGACCAACTGAGCATGTGTAAGACTATGTTACATAACAGCAAACCCCCTCTGAACTGAATATTCATTAGATAGAATGAATATGTATTAAATAAGGAAACTACAAAAACTGAATCTGGGTAGAAAGGTGGGTTATTGCTACCTTTCCTGGGGCCAGCCCACAGTTTGGCGGCTGAGGTGTGTATGCTTCATTTTTGTGTTAAGCTTATTTTTAGCAGGTGGCTGCTCACTCTCTTGAGCCAACCTGCACTCTGTACTAAACTTTAAGTGTGTATTTCTTACTTCTATGTTAAACTTGGTGTAGGTCCTGCTCAGTCTCTGGAGCTAGGCCACACTCTCCCTGTGACGGAATCAAGAAACTGGTAAGAGGATGGGGTGGGCTGAGGCTGGCTATCAGAACTCTCGGACCCTGTCCTCTGGCATCAGATCTATCACTTTTTATATTCTACCAATTTTTATGTTATTTGTCCTCTTTCCTTCTTCACTGAAGCATCTGTCTTCAACTTCTGCACCCTTCCCTTCTCTTGGTATTCACTTGACAAAAACCCAGTCTTGATTAAATACCTTTTTCCTACACTTATGCTTACAAGAGTTAAACTGACCTGGGGGGGGGGGAAATGCAAGCATGCTAACTATTCTTACTTGAAATACATGATGGTATAATCTCAAATATTTCCCCAAGACTGTCTGGAAGTTCTACTCTTTTCTCATTTCATTCAGGCTCCTACTTTCCTGGAAGACTATTTCAAATGTCTTATCTCTTTTCAAATGTCCTGTACCTCCTCCTCATCTTCATTCTCAGTTCCTAGGTCTCTAAAAATATAAATAAATAAATAAAAATAAGAAAAGAACACATGCAATCTACTTCCAACGCACCTATCTACCTATTTGCATTCACTGCTTCTATTCTATTACTGTGGATTAATTATTCTTGATCTTATCTCTATTTGTGTTCTAGATCCATTCTACATAATGTTCATGAGGGCTTTATTCCTGCAAATTTGCCTACACTCTACTAAATTATCTATTTTTATTCCCTTCCTTTGATTGTCATCAGCACTCACACATGCAATTTTTTCTTATCTCTAAAAAAATTTATCTTGACCCTACTTCCTGCTCCAGTTACCAGTTCATTGTTTTACTTACTTTCTTGTGTGTGCGCATGCACACACACACACACACACACACACACACACACACACACACACACACACACACACACACCTAGAAAGAGTTTGCTTGTTAAATTGCTAAAATCCATAAAATCCAATTAATTTTACCTTCTTTTCTATTGAACGATTTTAGTCAGGCTTTCACCTTTCACTTTATTGACATTTCATCTGTCAAGGTCACAATAATGTCTACTGCTAGATCTAATAATTAATATTCAGTGCTCATATTACAGAGGCAAGGAAGACATTACTCAAAACTACTGCCATAGAGGAGAGAGACTGAACTCAACTCTGCTGAAACAAAAGGAGGGAGGGATTTTAAGCACTGAGGTGAGCTACTGGGAAAGTACTCAAGGATTCTAAGGGGAAGGGAAGAGGGGGGTGAACCAATGGAATGTGTAAAGTACATTGAGTTATTCTTGAATTTGCAAATATTTTTGTCTGGGATTAGGCCATTTATGTTTGCTAATTGGCCTCCACTGAAATTAGGCTTATTTCCTCCCACAGAGACTGAGAGAAAAAAGATGATAATTTCAAAGAGATGGTTTTCAAGTTTTTGAAAAAGATATTCCTGGGTTGTTAAACTGGCAACATCAGAAAGATTAAAATGTATTTCAAAGGGCAGACAGAAAATTTATACTTGCAAGTTTTCTTAAGTAAATACTCTAAGAAAAGAGAGACCAGGGGGTTATTGTAGTCAGGAAGAAACTTGTCTAAAGTTTATTCAGGCTGGAGGAGGAAATGCACTATGGTCTGAATTTGATGTCACCCCAAAATTCATACTTTGGAACTTAACACCCAATGTGATAATACTCCTGTATTGGAGTGGGGCCTTTCGAAAATGATTGTCATGAGGGCTCTACCCTCATAAATGAGATTAGCACCCTCATTAAACAGGCTCAAGAAAACTCCCTTGCCCCTTCCATGATGTAAGGATGCAGCAACAAGACACCATCTATGGAGCAGGGAGCAAGCCCTTACCAGACCCCAAACCTGCAGGCACCGTGATCTTGGAGTTCCCAATCTTCAGAACTATGAGCAATAAATCACTGTTGTTTATAAGTTAACCAGGGTGAAGGTATTTTGTTATAGCAACCTGAATAGACTAAGAAAGAACGTAAAAACCATCTTGGTCATTTGCAATTACATGATGGGCATAGGAAAGAATGTATTCTGTGCCACCATGATCCTCTAAGCATATTTTTATATTGTTTGAGCAATTTTGATAGTAAAATTTCATTTGAAAAATCTCAGACCTTCAGGGATGGGGCTGTGAGTTATGCTATTAGGTAAATTGGTCTAGAATGGCAGAGGTTCTAGCAAGGCAGGAATCTAGAATGAATAAAGGGAAGAAAAATAGCATCTTTTGTAGTCTTGAGAAAAACAGCAGGACAGGAACTGGAGTTTATTTCATTAACCTTTCTCTTATAGGATCTCAGGAGAAGAGACCACTACAGGCTTTGGAGAAGCTCCTTTAAAAAGCTTAACAGAAAAATGTATCTAAGCAAGTCAAGACTGTAATGCACTCTATATTGTGCTATCCTGATCTTTTCAGAGCTGCAGGTCCTGTTCCACCAACTTCTGGAAGTGCTGCTGATTGACAGCTGTCACCTCTCAGCTTGTCTTGTAAATTGTCCTCAGCTCAAGGGATCCACTTTGTACAAGTCTAAGCCCTCCATCCAGGGCTACCATTTATCCAATGACTCACAGAGAAGAATAAAGTCCCTACCGTCTCATATCAACGTGGGACAATTCTGAAAGTCCATCCTAATTTCAGCATGCACAAGGTGAGGTCTTGTTGTAACCCCATTACAATTAAACTTCTCCTCTGTTCGACTTTCTTTCCTTTCCATATGAGTGACAACTCCCAAGAGTATTCTGCAGTGCATTTCATGCAAGCTAATTGCCATTTTGGAGTCTATATTTCAGGGATCTCAACTTGCAACATTGCTAGATTTTTATTGGCTTTTCACAATTCCAGCTTTTTTAATATTCCCTGAATAATAAATGAAAAGAATATTTATCAGAGTTGTTTGTGGTCTTCCTCTTTTTGATTATTTAAACTGATTCTCTATTGTTTATAAGATTGTGTTCAAATTTCTTAGCTAAATCTGAAGTTCTCAGAGTCAAAGCCAAGTTCAAAACACATTATTCTACTGTATAGTACCTTTCTACTTTAATTTTTATTCTTATGTAACAATAAAAATCTGTTCTTATGGAGTAAAAATATAAAAATAGTTCAGTCAAGGAGTATGAAAACTCTTAAAAATAGCATCAGTTTGTCATTAAAATTTTTAATTAACTTATGGTTAGTACCATGTATCTTCTTTCTCTAATTTTTACACCTGTGTAAATCCTAGGCTTCCCCCATGTATTAATAATTAATGTAAGCCCCTAAGCACAGTAGGGGATATGATTTCTCTGTCTCTGTATCTCTCTCTCTTATTCACTTTTAAGAAATTAAGGTGATCCAAAAATATGCATTCAAAAATTACTAGTGGGAGCTAAAAATAAATAAATAAATACACATAAAAACGGGGAGGAGAGGGAAGAAGACATAACAATTACAATTCCTTGAAGTCGATAAGACAAGCGAACAGAAAGTACATTGTTGGGAGGGAGGGGGCAGAGGGAGGAGGGAGGGAAGTTTCAGTAATGGGCCACAATAATCAACCACATTGTATATTGACAAAATAAAATAAAATTTGGAAGAAAAAATAAATAAATAAATGAAAATAAAAAATAAAAAATAAAAATAAATTACTTGTTGAATTGAATTGACAGAATATAAATTAGTTTTGATAATATATGTATGCTTCATTAGAGAGGCAGAACATAACCTCATAAAATACCCCCAAGAACTTTTCATGTATTAAAAACTTAAAATTAAAAATAATCTATGAAGAATATGCCTAAAGGCTCCTTCATGGTATGGAGCTAAAAGGAGAAGAAGACCAATATAACAACAATAAAAACCTATTATGAAAAATGTTGCAGGTATGGAAAAAGATGATTAACACTAAAGAAATGAATCTTTTTGTATTCGATAAAATTTCTTATAATGGTAGATGTCATTTTAAATTTTATATTTAATTTTTAAAAAGTACAAATCTGAGTGTCAACAAAGAGCTATGTTCTATAAATCCACTGGGGAGTAGTGCAAACAAGTTGACAAGACATAAAGTAGCAACAGCAAACAAGGCCTTCCTTAGTGCTCACTGCACAACTCATCATGCATGTTTCATACGAAGTCCCTAAATTATGAAACAAACATTGTTTCTTTTCTTACCATTTCTGCCATGGCACTGTGAAAAAAACAAAATGTTAGTTGTAAAGAAAAAAGCAAACAAAAGAAAAAGAAATGGAAGAAGTATCAAAAGAAGGAAGGAAAGGAGGGAAGAGGAAGGAGGCAGGAGGAGAGGGGAGAGAAGAGGGAGACAGGACAAAAAGAGGGAATGGAAGGAAATTAAGAAAGAAATGAAAAGAAAGAAAGAAAGAAGGAAGACTATTGCAGACAGATGAACAGTGCTAAATTCCCCTGGGACTGCCAGGAATATTGTTTAACTCGATCAGTGCACTTTAAGACATTAAAGCAGTATTTGAGAGTAATTTTCTAAGATGAATATAAGAAAGTATCAAAGAAATTCACATTCCTTTTTGCTGTGTAGGCAGGAGTCTGACTCCATTTTTTCTGCTGACAGCTTTCAAGGCCATCTCTCCTGTTGCCCTTGTGTCCCCTATCTGGACACGTCAATAAGAAAGCCTAAGCACTCCCTCCTTAGACCTGGAGGCAAGTGGGTACTCAAACTCTGCAAAACCCCTTCTGGCACCCTCAAACCCTCACCCTCACCCATCCTCTAACCACAATAAAAGTCTAGACCAATCTCCTTCTCTTGCACACTTAAGCCATTTTGGCTTAAGGCCTGCCCTGCTGTCCCCTGAAATCCCAACTATAGAAATAATAAACACACCCTCCTGGTGTGTGTATTGCTGTTGTGTCACCATTCCAAACAAACCTTGGGAAGGGGTCCATCTGCCTCTCCAGATGAGCACTGCATGCTGCCACAAATAGAGTCATATTTTTTGACAGAGTTTATGGCAAATATGCTCAAAGTGGAGCATGATGCTCACATTTTATAATAAATGCAAATGAAGGCACTTTTCAAATAGGGATTAGAAACTGCAAAATTGTGAACGTTACCTACTCTGAGTAATTAACAGTTGATATACTACTTAAAATTTATTTTTGCTAGTCTAATAATAAAAGCTAACAATGTTGGGGCATTTACTCTGTGACAAACACTGTGTTAAGATCTATGCATATATTGTCTCCTTTAATCCTCATACTATTTCTGTATGGTAGATACTATTATTTTCATTTTCTCATGGGAAACTAAACCTTAAATAGATTAAGAATTTTCCCAAATATACTCAGATCAGACATGAAATTCACTTGAGGTTACTAAGCTGATTTGAACTTTGTTTCCTGACTTCAATTGTCATACTTTAACTACTCTGCTTTATTGCTTCACCATGATCAATAAAGACAGTCAATTTTATTAAAATTCAGCAATATAGAGTCCAAGAAATATTTATGAAGCCAAATATTCATGTAAAGAATTGATATATTTTCCAAAAATAATCAAAGGCTATATGCACTATTTATTTATAATTATGCAATTACAATATTGTCAAAAGCAAAATTCATGCAATTAACAGATACATCAGTGCCTCTCCTATATTTTAAAAGTCTTCAAAGAATTATCAAACTTGGGGATTCATCATAATAATCTTATTGCCTGACAAAACAAAAAAAAATTTTTTGATGTAAGAAAATCCACCAAATCTAGATTCTTTTCCTAATTTGATTACTCTAATTCTTTACCCTTAGTGTAGCCAAGAGTGCTAATCTAGTTTTCTAGATGATGAACATTTTTTAGAGCTATGTAATTTTCTGGGGATTGTTTCCCATAAAGAAAAGAAGTTAATATTTACTTAGTACCTACTCTGTGTAATTTCACTGATGTTTTAAATGCACTATTTTGCTGAATTTGTAAGTTGAAAAAAAGAAAAATACGAAGTTTTACTCATAGTAAGTATGTCTTTTATTCATAATTTGTATTTGCTGACAGGTCTTTTGAAATGTCTTACTAAGGTAGATTTTATTTACATATAATAGTTTAGTCACTTCATTACAAAGGTAACCAGTTCCAGCATTCTCCATGTTTCTTCATAGATGTGTTTTAAATTTTCATGTGTAGTTATATTTTAAGTAAATTTGGAACATCATCCAAAACAATTTAAGTTCATTTTTACAGTTTCATTGAGTTTTAGCACCAATTGTATCTATGTATGTACATATTATAATTCAAATTATGCATGCTCTTCAATGTGAGGAAACCAGAAGTCAAAACTGATTACAAGGTGAGGATTATATCAAGGTCACGATAATTGTACCTGTTATGAATTGTTATATGATACTTTCTTTTTTTTGGCATTTGCCATTTCCCTTATTCAGTTACTGAAAACCAAATTTTTTCCTATATCATCACTTGAATCTACAGTAATCTTTGTCTTATATTTGCATAGTTTGTTCCCTTGATGTGCCTTTGCATAAAAAATACAATTTTTCAAATCAGGCAGAAATTAAATTCAGAAATAACATCTGTGACTATACATTTAAAAAGCTTTATTAGATGTTTAAAAACATGCTTTCCTTTAAAATAAAAATTATAAACCTGGAGACACTTTTGCAAGTATCTCTACATTTTTTAAAACTAATTGAGGGCCTTGTTATTAAATATCAGATAAAGAAAATTTATAAAATGAATATAGTCTGGATCAATTTTCAACATTGTTATATAAATCCAATATAAGAGGGCCTCAAATTAGTCATGATTTTATTTTAATATTAGTATTAAGATTAATAGTACAACTTAAACAAGTTTAAAAACAGCACGGATATGTAAGTCAATATTTTGTTGTGTCTTTTTTCACGTATGTCATACATAAAGGCCATGTATGTCAGGCCTTAAAATAATTCATAAATTAAATCCAGATCTGGTTAATTTATACATATTCTATGAATTATTTCATCTATGTGCCCTATAATATGTATGTACATAAATACAACTGGTGAAAAACCCAAAATTCATTTATTTGTGTGTGTGTGTGTGTGTGTGTGTGTGTGTGTGTGTGTGTGTGTTTATAGGCACATTTGTACACATGTGTCTATGCATCACAAAGAAAAAGGATACACACATACCTGCAGGTGGAAAATTGGCCCTATTTCCTATTTGTTTTCCCATTAGGAACGGTAGAAAGATAGCCCTTGACTAATTACTCAATTTGTATATACACAGTAATTTTAAGAAATTGGGGGTCTTTCTAATTAAGAAAACAGTTATTAGACATTAATTTGACTCAACAATGTATTTGAATTTTTTTCTTTCTGGCACACATTTAAGAGCAAAATTTGAAAGCAGCAGTGGAGGTTCAAAAACATTAATTAAGTAAATGAAGACTTTTTGATTAGTCCAGCAACACAATTCCTTTTGAGAGCTACCTCATCACATAGCCATCCCAGTTCTATCATTGAGTGAGGCTGGCTTCACTCATTCTGTTCCAAGGCTGGACATAAAAAATACAATTGTCTTATGTAAGAAGTCAGGGTCTTGAACACAGTGATTGGTCCAGAAATGCCATGCAATGCAAGTAGGAGTAATAAGGGGTATTCTTAAGAATTTTTCTGGAACTATAAAGGAAACACACAGCCACCCCCACCCACCATTATTACTTGGGTTTTTTTGTTTGCTTGTTTCGTTTTGTTTCATTTGGCTATATCTTAGGATTCCGACCTGAATATCTTTATTTGAGTATCACATATTGCACACAGGTATTGATATTTGACTCTGTACCCCACAGACATGTGCAATCAATTTTGTTTCAAAACAAACAAACAAACAAACAAAAACGGATTTGGAATTTTCAGTGACCATATAGTCATCATAAAGGAAAAAGCCTAAGAATTAAACTAAACAGAGACAGAAAAAAAGAGAGAGATAAACAATATTAATGTCATTTGTCTAGAGCTACATCTTGCCATTCTTAGTCATTCTTCATCATTTGTATTTCATCATTGTTTAGTACTTCTTCCACTGTGGAAAAGTGGGATTATAAGTATTGAGGAGATATTTCCTATTTCTATAGGGATTTAAACTACACTGTCTCTGAGTTAATATTTGTCCTTGGGTAGTACATGATGTGAGCATACTCTTAATTATATTTTTTACGTAGTGGAGAACTACGGAAGAAACAAAGCATGACTGCAACTGACACAGATAAGGAGGCCTAGAAGGGCATTGGACTCAGGATGTATGCACCTGGAGCCCCAGACTGCTCTGCAGAACTGGACATGCTAAAAACAACCATGGGCTATCCTACTCAGAGCATGATCCTATAGTAGATATCTTCTGCTTGGAAAAATATACATATTACTGGAAGAAAATTGAAATTATGGCTAGCTGTAATATGTGATGGCAAACAGGACGTTCCGAAAGTGGATGCAACAGAGAAAATAAAAGAAGTAAACACTCTGGGGAAGATTTGAAGACTTGAGACAGGAAGGCCAGGTTAAGATCTGAACTGAACACTTTATGGACTATTCTCTTGAGCTTTAAGGGGGAAAAATGATCTATGCCTGCTTCCATATATCCATATACATGCATAACCAGACCTTCTTCCCTGATCCTCGAGTCCTTGTGTTTGCAGGTGCCTGATCAGCTATCCTGGCCATTGACCATTGCCCAGGGCATTGTATCTATTCTCACAATGGGCCAATGCTCCTTCCATACAGAGCAGTTGTCCAGATGCACTGCTTGCAGCTCTGCCCAGTGAGAAGACTGTATCTCCCTTCATAGTCTTTCAAGTCTTCCACTGAGTATATCTCTCAACTATGCACTATTTTCTTTTGGCTTAAAGTCACATTGCAAAGTGACCTATTTATAAACAAGCTTGGTCTCTCCTCTTTCATCTATCTATGCCAGATTCTGTATAGTGTCATAGAAATCTAAAAGCATTCTATTTACATTACTCTTAATGTGTAGATTGCATTCCACTTTTCATTATAAGTAAGTTTCATTATTTTTTAATATTATTATTATTATTTTTTTTTTGTAACATAGTTAATTGTGCAAGTCTGTGGGGTACAGAGTTGAATATCAATACTTGGGTGCATATGTGATGCTCAAATCAGGGTAATTAGTACATTCAGCATTATACAAAGTAATCATTTTTCGTGTCCCTTTACCAGTTTCTCCCTCACCTACCCCCCCCAACCCCCACTTTCCCACCTCTGGTAACCTCAGTTCTGTTCTCGCCTTTTGAAAGTTCAATGTATTATTGTGATTGTTGTATCTTTCTTTTCTTTTCTTTTCTTTTTTTAAACATTTATTTGTTTATTTTTTAGTTCTCACCTGGCCAGCTAGTACAGTTGGTTACGGTACAGCTTTATAACACCAAAGGTCAAGGGTTCAGATCCAACACCAGCCAACCAACAACAACAACAAAAAAGATCCAAATATTATAGTAAATTTTATATGTATCTTACCTTCTCTCACTAAATATAATCTCCAATAATTTTGAAAACTATGATGCAGTGACAGACTTTAGAAAAAGATTTGTGTACAAATCCCACCTCTACTTTTCTCAGTGTATAAACTTGAATCACTTTCTCCATCTGTAAAAAAGTACCCTATAATACTATAATAAGTAGTGTCTAACATGGCCCCTAATGATCCCTACTCCTGGAATTCACACCCTATTGTAACCTCCTGGTTCATTCTAGTAACTTGCTTCTAAGAAATCAAATGTGGAAAAAAATGATGGGATGTCACTTTGGAGAACAGTTTACAAGTGACTGTGACTTCTGTCTTGCTGTTCTCTCTTACTCTCTTCTTCACTCACTCTGAGCAAAGCCAGATGCTTCTTGTGAACTATCTTAGAGAGAGCCATGCAGCAAGGAAGGAGTTGATGTCTCCTGCCAACAGCCAGCAAAGACCTGAGACCAGCCAGCAAAGACCTGAGACCGGCCAACAACCACATGAGTGATCTTGGAAGCTGATTTTCCCCCCTAGTTGAGCTCTGAGATGACAGCAGCCCTGGTCGACACCTTTACTGCAACTTGGTGTGAGACCCTCATTCAGAGGCATATAGTTAAGTTGTTCCCAGATTCCTGATCCATAGAAACTGAGATAATATACGTTAGTTTTAAACTGCTAAGTTTTGAGGTAATTTGTTAGGCAGCATTAGATAACTAACACTGTAACTATAAAATAAATTGTTGAAATGATTAAATGAGTAAATTATACATCATAATATACATTTTAAAAATTACTCTAATTTCTATTTTTTATTCTAGCCACTACACTATGCATAAAAGAGTTTGTTTGCAGAATTTGTTATCCTCAAAAAGACTGCATATAACAAAATCACATTAAAATTACTTTATTCTGAAAAATATTACTACTTTTGCAACTACTTTTACAAATTAGGTACAAACATTTAATATACATTAAAATCATTTCTAATGTTTTTATGAGGTCTATATTGCAGGTATCCTGAATTAGAATAGAATAAAACAATTTCTGTTAGTGTTTCTGTCAAAATTTTATGACCAAGTTCAAGAAAAATATATATTATATCTGTGCAACAGTGTGTCTTTAGAGTTTTTATTTTTTCCCTCCAAAACGCATGCATAACAGTTGAGGAGGCATTAGAAGAAATACTGGTTAGTACAAAGGTACTTTGTTTTCTCCACCATGACTGGCTCTAACATTGGTTAAATCTCTCTGTGTATCAGTTTTCTTATCTGTATCATAGGGATAATAATTGTACCTTATATTGTTGTGAAAACTAAATGAACAGATAGATACACGTAAAAGGTTTAGAACAGTACTTGGTAAGCAGTGTGTAGTCAGTACACATAAGCTGTGATTGTTGCTGTTATTCTTACTATGAAAGAAACAGGAAACATTTGCTAGTGTGCATAAATATCAAATCTTTCAAACAGGTCTCATATGCCAAAAATGAACAATCACAATCAAGTAAAAACATCTGCTGATTTTGTTTAGTTTCTCAAATGATCAGTTTGCTATATCTTTCTGAGTATGAAATAAATGCAGCTATATTATTAAAAAAATTTTTTAAAACAGAAAATACACATTTGTATGGGTTTTCATTATAATATTATTTTATTTCTCTGTTGTACATTATACATTTAAATTAAGTAAACTCAATTTTAATCAAAGTTTAGTTGCATATTTAGAATACTTTGCTGGTAAAGAGAGGAGCCAGTTATCGTACATGTTGAATGAAACATGTGAATTGAGGACAAGATCATAAATGTGCCCTCTTAAGTCAGGCATTCAATTTCAAAATTTTGTATAAAATTTAAATGGAGAAAAATTGATTTTTTGTGTGTGTGAAAATGAAGAACTTGTTGAAAACTCTGTAACTTTAAGAAAATAATTGCTATGGTTTCAAATACTTACAAATCAGCAATGAAGGTGCCTTGACTATGTACTCAATTGGCACCAGTTGTTATTTTCCAGGTTGTAGTGAAATATTTCAGAATTGTTCCGTTCTAATTAATTAATACCCAAATAAGAATTCCTTACATAAACACAAAATGCCAGATATTTTAAGAGGCTTATAATCCCTCAAAAAGCAAACATTAAGTTATGAAAAGTGATTAAAGTTATCTTCTTGGGAGCGATTTTGGATTTTCTCCTTTTATGTTACATTGATAATTGTTTTTGAATAACCACTTGTTATTCAAAGTAGACGTTAATGCTCCAGTTTACTTTGCAAAATGTGCTTTTTATAGGAGTATAAATATCTGAGAAGATCACTGATGATTTCAAAGCAAAATTGAAAATAAATTCTATTTATTTTGGCCATTGGGCTCTGCTATATGCTCAGTATGCCACCAAATACTACATTAAACAAATATTCAGTGTTTACTGGTTTGAACAATACTGGATTGGTATTGCTCTCATAGGATTATGTGGAGCTCTGAGGACTTGGAGGAAGGGGAATGCAGGAAAAAATTTCTAAACATTTCCTATATATATGTATATGAATATATATATGCATGCTGTGTATGCTAATTGTATCACTAATGGTCTTGTATCCTTTTGCAGTGTGACCATGATCTCCTCCTACCACTAGGTGGAGGCCTTTTTGCCAACCCTTGAGTCTGAGCTTCCTTTGTGACTTCCTTTGTCCAATAGACTACATCAGAGGTCATGGTGTGTCATTTCTGAACCCAGCCTAAACAGGCTTTGTGGAATTTCACTCTCACTTGTAACTCGACCTCTGTCATGAGAACTAACCTGCTGGAATCAGACTTTTGCCTCAGAGACAACTTGGTCCTGTTATCCCAGCCATGGCCCCAGACATGTGAGATGGACTAGCCAAGACTAGCAAAGCCACCTAGCAGACGTGCAGCTGACCACAGATGCAAAAGTGTGCCCCTTGATATTATCTCAGCCTATCTTTCGCTGCCCAGCAGAACCACCAAGCCAAGTGGTAGACATGTGAGCTAAGCAGAAGTTTATTGCTTTAGGCATTTAAATAAATGCTTATTCTTTTTTATTGGGGTGGTTTGTTGAGCAATGACTGATACAAGTATTTTATATAAAAATGTTTTATGTTCAAATTATTAAGGAGAACCCAACTTTTAAGTTATTTTTGTAATTGTGATTTCTCTTTGGAAGCACACATCCATGTTCAGAAAATAAATCTCCTGGAACTGTGCCTGGCACATAATTACTTCTTGTTCAGTAATTTTAAAAGGCTCACTGCTCAAAAATATCACTCCAGCAATTTTTTTTTCTCTTGCATTTTTTTATCCCTTCTGGATTATTCACATCCATGTATATCATATCCTACTAACATATTAAATTTAATAGGCTCCCATGTAATACACACATGCACACACTGACGTACACACTCTTCTGACCTCACATCCTTCTACACCTACCTCTCCATTCTTCCACTCCTCTATTCACTAAAACTCTTTAACAGGTTTGTCCACACTTATTGTCTACAATTCCTTTCACCACCTTCACTGCTAATACCTGTCTTAATAGACGTATTTGATATCCTGAACTACTTTAGTGGTCCCTTAAGTTGTCATTCTATTTCAAACCCTGCTTCTTTAGTGTGCTTTCCTCACAGCAGCTAAAGCAGCCTTGACATTCCCTTAGAAACAGAAGTCAAGCAAAATATCTAATGTTCTTTTATCTTACTCAAAAATAAAACCAAACTGTCATCCCTTTCTTGGCTTAAAAGTTTTGGCCACCCAGTTATTCCCAGGGCCACTCCTTTCTAGGCTTGTTGGCCTCATTTGCAATTTTTCAGATAAGCCAAGTTCCCTCCCACCTCAAAATGCATGCATCTTCCTTCCTTCTGCCGGACAGACACTCCTGTGGCTGTCTTTCACATCATTCAGGGCTCTGCTCAAATGCTATTATATCAAAAGATTTTTCCTGAACACCCAATATGACATAACATCTTCCTCCCATGCACACTCTTTATTATACTTTATTTTTTCTTTAAATTATGTGTTACTGACTGATTTGTGTACTGTCTGTATTCCCCTACTGGAATATTAGATTATAAACTCCATGAAAACAGAAAGTCTCTCTCTCTCACTCTACAGGTTCATAATAGGCACCACATAATTAGTTACTGGATTAACAAAAGGCTATAAAAGTATCTCTCTCTACTAAATCTCTTTGGACAAATCAGATTAACATAAATGCACAATCCACAGACACTTAAATACATTAATTTGTGTTCCCAGAGATCCCCCTCTTTATCTATGGGCTCTCCTTGTTTATTTTCTTATCTTTTTGAACATTGAATTATACTTTGGGTTTGGTTTTCTTACATTCTTCTTTTACTTGGGGCTTATCTTTCATCACACTCTGCTGATTTTACTCATACCCTTATGGCTAATCCTTTTCAGTCTCCTTTTCAGGCTCCTCTTCAACTATTTGAAGAGCAAACATAATTCTTCCAGGCATTATCTTCAATTCCTTTATATATCAATGACCCTTAAAACAATATTCCTACCCCAGAGCTCTCCTCTGACTCCAGCCTTCTATAGTCAACTGTCAAGTATTTCAACTCGAGTTTCTCAAAACTGTTTCTAGTTTAACACAACCACAATCACAGCCCGCAACAACAACAACATAACAACATCAAAACTCATTCTCCTACAGTGTTCAAAATCTCAATAAATAGAATTAATTTAAGTGAGAAGATTAGAAGCTGCAAATTTATATAAAATTTCTTCCAATTTTATTTTTACTTTCTAAAGATGTATCAAATCTGTCTTCTTTTCTCCCATATTCTTCTTTTCAACATAACATCTTTTGAATGTATGACTGCATAACCTCCGAATGGACTTGCCATGTCCCCACCTCTTCTCTCCAAATTGTTTGACCCTCTGAAACCAGAGTTGCTTTCTTTTTTTCTTACAATGAAGGCCAAAATATTTAACACAGCCTGCAATGACTTGCATGATTAGGGCCCACCCAGTGTTAGAATTCTTACTAAGTAGCATGTTCTCTGGAGACTATAAAACATCAACACCAAAATAGATTTTTCACATATATTTCAAAATAAATGTATCAAACTAGTCTCCTAAAGAGAATTAAGACTTTGTTAATATGATTTTATTTGTTGATTGATATATATTGCATTTATATTTGAGAAGATCAGGTATTATAATATTTTCAAAGCTTAGGCCCTATGAAGGTCCAAATCTACATCTCTATTTTTCTTTTTCTTCCTGTCCTCATCCAACCACTTTTTTTTTTTTCCCTAATAAACAGTCACACATGCAATATTTACCAGAAGGTCTGCATCCTTATTAATCTTTCTGTCCAGATTCTTTCTAAGTAGTAAATGACCTGAATCATAAGCTGTCAGCTCAAGTCACTCCTTTAGGTTATATTTTCCTGATCTCCAAAGACTGATTAAAATTTCCCTGTTAAGTACTCTCAAGGTACATAGCATACATCTGAATCTGTAATTACACAGTTATTTCTTTAATAATTTAATTAATTGCAGTTTCTTTTTTTTGTCTTTTTCGTGACAGGCACTCAGCCAGTGAGTGCACCGGCCAGTCCTATATAGGAGCCGAACCCGCGGCAGGAACATCGCCGCGCTCCCAGCGCTGCACTCTCCTGAGTGCGCCACGGGCTCGGCCCACGCAGCTTCTTCAATTAGGTTGTAAACCCCAGGAATGCGTGTCGCTGTAGTTGGTGTTCCGTATTTTTTGAGCAAAGGAATGTCTCTCACAGATGAAAGATAATTCATTTGATGCTACTTCTCCAGTTGTAGATTCTTTTAAACTTTTAAGGTTAACTACTGAGTTAATTAAACCTTTCTTTGTCCTCTGTCAATATGTTAACACAGGTAATGCTCTGCCTCCTGTACACAGCTGAATTCTCTAGGGCATAATTTATTCCTGCTCTGCTAGCTGAAATACAGATTCTATGACCTTCTCTTTCCCCTAGTGACTTGGACATTTATTTAGTCATTTATTGTTATTTAAGTGCCAGATTAGATTCTCTATATTTGCCCCATAGGATACTGCTAAAGATACCTTAGGATCACATTTCTAAAGAAATGGCAGCAACATTTACAAAATCATGAGAAACATAAATGGAAAGCACATTGCAAGAATCTCATTTCTGCTATTTCTATTATAAAGCCATTTCTAACAGACAACAAAATGGCCTCTAGAACTAGATTTCTAAGTGAAAATATATTTTTATTTAAACAAAGTGAAGCACCTTATTTTAAAAATACAGAAAAATACTAATATACATTTTGATCCTCTAATATACAATATTATGTTTTATTGTACCATTACGTAATCATTAATGAAATATTTATAGGATATAAAAGGTAAAGTATAAAGCTACAGGAAAATAATGATAAATAATAAAAATAATATAATAAAAACGTGTTCGTAAATCTTCGCACTTTTTTTCAGATTATCCATATAGTTTAAATTGTCTTAACATTTAAAAAAAATAAATTTGATAATATACACAAGATACTCAACTACATTTGTTTCTTATCATTGCTGAAATACCTCATAACATATCAATGTAAAGTGGTAGTACTTGAAATAAACTGAGGCAAATATCTATGTATAGTCAGTATATAAGGATTAATTGCTAAGAATTTTCTCATTGTAGGAATAGGCTTTAGGAAACATTATTTGTGAAAATAGGTGCAGCCTATAATAGTCTTCTCAGAAACCAAGACCTTAGAGGGATCTTTCTAATAACCTAGTTCAACCCCATCATGTTACAAATAAAAAAGGGAGCCTCTGAGAGGTTAATAGGTCACACAGTCTCCCCAGTCAGTGGTCTCTAATGCTGCAGAAGGATGGATGGGCGTGGGAGTGCAGTAATGAAAACCAGCACTGCCTGACCCACAGTGCTTGCGGTTTTATAATGCAGTAGAGCAGAGAGACTGAACACCAGTCAGAACTGATTTCTCACTTCATCTAAGTATGATAGTAGTTCCCCTAAAATGGCAAATATTTTTTTTAAAACTTTCCTTTGTGTATGTTTACTAATCAAGTTTTGGTTTTGAAGAAAAAAGACAACTCTATTACTTATAAATTTACAGCACTGCTATAGAGCCTAATGAATAAATTAATTTCTTTAAATTAATTTATTAATAATTTCTTCATTTAATAATTAAGTGATTAATAATTAATTTCTAATAGTCATTTTTGTATTTTAACATGTCTATGTAAAACCCTTACTAAGGGCCAGACACTGTGAGAAAAAGAAATATAACTATGACCTTATTATATATTATATTATGTGTGATTATATGTTATATGTATACATCTTATATTATAAATATAACATATTATTATTCAAATTTTCTGGGAGTAAATGGGGCTTCCCCAAATTAAATAATTTTCCAAAGGTTTCACTTCTAGCAAGGAGAATAAATAATAGGAGAACTCAGAATGTCCTAAGTAATTATAGTGTGCTTTGTATTATGAAGTACATCATCATCAAAATATAGAGAAATTCCACAAAAATTGTTGGAGAAGAAATGTGATAGCCATCCTCTAAGTGGCCTCTAATTATCTTTGCCTCTTGCTATTCACACCTTGTGTTAACCCTTCCCCTGAGTGTGAGATGGACATATTGTTTCTCATGTAATGACTAGAATACAGCAGAAGCCAATGGGATGTCACTTCAGATATTAAATTATAAAAAGGCTATAGTTTCTTGGGTGCTCATCCTCTAGTAACTCTCTGGCATGTTCTCTCTCAGGAAATCCAGCTGCTATGTTGTGAGCTGCTCTGTGCAGATGCTAACATGGCAAGTTGCTGAGGGAGGCTCTGGCCGACAGTCACGGAGCATCTGAGGTTCTCAGTTTTACAGGTTGTGAGGCACCAGATCCTTCCAACAACCACGACTGAGCTTGGAAACAGATCCTTTCCTAGTTGAGCTTCAGAATGTACCAACCTACAACTTGATGTAAACCTAGCAAAAGACCTTAAGACAGAGGTACCCTGCTAAGATGAACCTACCCATAGAAACAGTGAAATAATGTTTGTTGTTTTAAGCCACTTTTGGGGGTAATTAATTAGGTAATTGATTATGTAGCAATAAAAACTACTACAAAAATTTAATTTGATTCCATATAAACCCTTTAAAATATATGTATGAGTGTATAAGTGTATTACAAACTATACAAATTATTACTATACTATTATTTTTAAAGTGCCTATATGTATTTTTAAAGGTTGTCCAAAAAGTGACACTTCTATTATATTTACAGATAAGTTAGAATATTGTCAGTTGTCCAGTTCCTAAGAGGAAGGTCCCTGTAACATCACAGCAAGTGTGTATTTTAATGATTTCCCAGTTCTTTCTCTAAAGAGACATAGAGACATTACTTGAGAGGTTGAACATTGGAGGAAAAATATATATATATACATTTAGAATTTTCAAGGGACTGAGTTGGCATTGTTACCTGCTGACACAAACTGTCTTCACAATTTCAGCTTCCCATTGGAACTGAGGCTTAGAAGAAAGTAATAAATGGAGTGCTAGCTAAAACCTAGCTCAAAGAGGACACATTAGGTTCACAGACCCACTGAATGATCATTTCTCTAAACCCAAAACCTAATTTGATTTTATATACTTGGCAGTTGGAGGAACAGAGATTGGATTTTTGGCATTAATAATAGAGAAAACCTAAAGAGGATTCAACAGACGGTTAGTAGAAATCTGGACTTTGAAAGCATTGTTGGTGAGGGCTCAAAAGGAAGTAATTATTATAGGATATTAGAGGAAGGAAGGATTCTTTTGACATAATGGCGGAAAGCCTCACAAATAGTATCCTGCACTTATGTTGAAAGCAGAACGTGTAAGTGGTGAGCTTGGTTATCAAACTAAAATTTCCAGGCAAAGTATTGTCTGGTTTCTTCCTGCTTGTAGAAAAATATAAAAGGAGAAATATGAATTAAGAGAACTGTTAAACAAAAAGGAGCTGGGATTTGACTATTATGACAATTCTCAGCCTCTCCACATAGCAAAAGATGCTAAAATTAGGAAATGACTTCCAAGTATTAATAGGAAAAAGCAGAATAGAGATAAGCCCTGTTCTAGCCAAAAGGTAAGAAAGTGACTGTATATTTTGTGAAAATCTTAGAAGGATAAAAATACCAGAGTGTTCAGTCACACTGAAGACCCATTAAAGAGATAAAATGTGGCTCATGGAATGTCTCAATCTAACAATAGGACCTCTAGGAAAAATAGTCATGCTGTCCTTTAGCTGGAGACCAAGATAAAGAAAGGATTGTCTCAAAGAGCTCTGTGGGTGTGGCTCTTGTCTAATGAAGTGAACCCCAGTAAAACTGGCAAAAAATCCACAAAAGTTTTGAGGAAAGAAAAAAAATCCTGAAAATGTGGACTATAAGATATCAAAGATAAAATCATAAAAGGCTGTTGGATCCCTAAAATTCTATCAGGAAGCAAATTGATAAAATCACTTAGCTGCATACATATGCTACCTTTTATTAAAAAAAAAAAAAAAAGAAGAAGGATGACTCAGAGGATGGAACCAAGGGATAAGATTCTTCCCAGGCCTTAAAAACCTAATCAAGGAAAATCCACCTTTTGCCTCGCTGTATTTCAGAATTGCTGTAGACCCAGGATTCCACTGTAGCTCTCACGTCCTCCATTTTTGAGCAGGAATATTCATGGCTGTTTACCTATGCCCATTCTACTATTGTATTTTGAGAGTGAAGGGGAGACAACTTGTCTCTAGTTTTACAGATCTATAGATCAAGAAAAACTACACCCAAGGAGACTTATCCACACTTGGACCTGATTTAGAGAGAAGGAGATAAAGGAGGCTTCCATTCAACAGCCAGCAAGAAAGTGAGACTCTTAGATATTCAAACCACAGGAATTGAATTCTACCAATGATCACATGGACCTGGAAGCAGAGAATTCATTAACCAAACCTTGAGATGAGACAGCAATCTAGACACTTTGTTTGCAGCCTTTTGAAACCCAAAGCGAAGATGCTACTGCAGAGAACACAGCTAAGCTATGCCCGCAGAAACTGAGATAATATGTGTTTTATGAACCACTAAGTGGTAATGTTGTTATACAGCACTAGATAACTAATGCAATGGACATTTAATTCAATCTTTAACTAACATTACTTATTTTTTTAAATATTATATTACACATCAAATAAAATGTTTTGTCTGAATATTATATTTTGAAATTTAATTTTTTTTTTAACATACAAGACTTATTTTGTCTGAAGTAAAATCAGAGGCTAAGTGAAAGGAGATTTCTTACTGATCATGTAGAGTTTAGCATCTTGGTAAATATTTGGTCTCATAAAGATACAAATTGTCTTTGAGGAGAACTTGTGAGTTTTTTGGGTTTTTTTGTGTGTTTTTTTTTTTTATCAGTATATACTTCATTCAAAACAAACTCGTGCTCCTCAGGAAAAACAAAATCAAACTGTGACCAGTTGCCCCAAAGTAGTGGTTTGTTCTTTTTACTCATTTGAATCGACAAGTCTGGGTTGTTCATGGTACAAAAAGGAGTCTGAGGTGTGTCAAGAAGATTGTATGACACTTCTTTAAGTAAAAATGATGTGCAAACAGTGTCTTTATATTTTGGGTATTTCTCCTTGCTTGTGACAATTCCTTACTGATTCTGTGTTTGTGCTTTAGACCCACTCCTCACCATTTACTAGTGGGCCCCATCCCCAGAGGCAGACATTCAGAGCCCCAGAAAATATGGGCTTATTCCCTGCTCTGTTCTTAGGGCAATGCTTCTGAAAAGAAGATCGGCTGTTGTGCTTGATTTTTATGAGGAAGAAATACTATTTCAATATTGTGCTGTTATGTAACGAACCTTTCATGGAAAAAGGGGATTGAAGTGGCTATTTTGTTTTTCAAAAATGTCATAAGGGAAGAAAAGTCCCAAGTGACTTTGAAGGACATGTGGTAACCAAGACATAAGAGCTGGAATTCAGTTCCATGGATTGCTTAGAAAGAAGCATTTTTTTTTTTTTCTGTGTCAACACTTAAAACAAAATATGTTTATAGACTACATGAATAATCTTGAGGGTCCAGAAGTAGTATCTAACCCTTCAGAACATGTGTTTACAGCAGGCATACCAAGGTTATCACTTGGAAGGAGCTTTACCTTCTTTTTTTTTTTTTTTTTTTAAAGATGACCGGTAAGGGGATCTTAACCCTTGACTTGGTGTTGTGAGCACCACGCTCAGCCAGTGAGCAAACCGGCCATCCGTATATGGGATCCGAACCCGGGGCCTTGGTGTTATCAGCACCTTACTCTCCCGAGTGAGCCACGGGCCGGCCCAGCTTTACCTTCTTAAAGTCTCTATCAAATCTTTCCAAACCATCTATATAAACAAACAATCCAATAAAATAAATGCATTTCTAATACAAATCCCATAATGTCTCTTTCCAACCAAGTCCCTAAACACCTCTCATCTAGAAAACCTTAAGCAGCCACTCTGTTACAAGGTGAGGGCTTTAGTATCCATTACAGTCTGAGCTGCTTGCCTATCCTTAGGACTCAGGCTTTTGAAATATGATAATGATGCTAATTAAACTCATTCATAATAAGCACTTTGAATTAATGTATTATTTCTTCATGTACAGGAAACTATTTTAAGTGAAGGCTTACCAGAGGTGTCAATGTTTATAACTAAAAATGTGTTGGAAGTGAAATTTCAGGTAACAGTAAAAAGCTGAAGGAAAGAGATTTGGACACTTACATATCCAATAGTATATTTATATCATGTTTTCTGTAGGAAATGAAAATTGTGGAAATATAATAAAGAATATGCTTGAAACTTCTTGAATATTTAAATTTCTAGAAAGAATGAGATGTGGACTAAAATAAACCTAAATGTGTTTCGATAATATAGTGATATCAAGAATATAAGTTCATGGGAAATGGGCCCATGCAATGTAAAGGCAAGTTGATGTAGCCTATAAAGAAAAGGGGGTAGAGGTGTCTTAGACCTGGAGGTGTATTAGACCTGCAGGTGCCAAATGAAAGTGCACTTGATATTGATCTGAACTGTAATATTAACTTACTCAGATTAACTGGGAGAACATAGCCATAGATAGAAGAAAGAATAAGCTGATGGAAAATTGTGGCAGTAATAGTTTTAAAAAATGGATTCATCTAGAAAGTGAAGATGAGTAGCTAGAAATCTCATTAGGTATCATTATTTCATTATAGACTGTCATCTTCTTCTTGATATTTTATTCCACCAATATTGAGTTATCAATTATTTAATGATTTCCATTTAATATATCTTATCACAGAAAATTTCATCTAGGGTTTTATATCCTCCCCATGTTCGTGAATATAAAGCACACAATTGTTCTAGCAACTAATGCTATAGTAAAATTTATATTAAAATTATTATATATATATATACTCTATAATGCTATAAAGAGTTTTTATTCATGCCCATGACTTTATTTTTTGTAAAAGAATAGCTGCTCATACTGCCATTTCATGCATTTGCCCCTTTTTTATCTTACTCATTGGAGGTTACGAGGAACATGTTTGGCCATTTTATATTGTTGATGAGGTCACTAACCCTCTCTCCATATGTCCAATTTGGCATTACATGAAATATTACGTAAGGTCAAAAGGTAAACTTACAACCAAGAAGCAACAGGAAAAAGCTATTGAACACTATGATCTCAAAGAATGTGCTATTAACACATTTATAGTTGACCTAGACAGAGGGCTTCCAGCTGCCACTGAAAAAAATTGAATGCGAAGAAATTTGAATATAAAGAATATTACAAGGAATGAAAGAGAATTATTGTTTAAAAAATATCAATCACACTCCAGACTTGTGATATTTCAGAATCTGTGATTAGAGTCAATAAAAATCAATTTCCTAGGGAAAAATCCTCAGTGACTTGCTTCTCATCCTGTTATTACTGCCAATATATGACCTATACATTCACATACATTAGACTTATAATACATAGCCTGGACTGGAGTGAATATTAATCAATGCCTCGAGATTGCAAATGTGTATGTGCATGAGAGACTTTTTGTCACTGAAACCACATTAATTTCTCCACTGGATAAGCATTAAAGAATGGCATAATTTGTGGAGCAAAAAAGAGATCTTACAGATACTACAGTTTAAGACCTTTATTTTACAGAGAAAAACATGAGTCCAAAGAATTTAAGGGATTTGTATTGAATAAAGTATATTTGTGACCTAGATTTCAGTTCAGTGATAATGCCTGACAGTTATCTTCTAATAAAAAGCTGAAAAAGCTGTCATTATATGTTCTCATAGACTACAGCATCTAGAATATTATCATCTTGGGTGAAATAGAATTTTATATTAAACCACACAGTTGACATTTTTCATTTGTAGATGTTCCAGTTATTTGAGAAACTTTACCTCAGTTTGGAATTTTCCCAAATTACGAGTTCTGCGTAGCTAAGGAATATACTTCCCTTGCAATGAGAAAGCAGGTATATGATTTAGGTTCCTCCATACATAGTTGTTTATGAAAGACCTGACTGCTGAAGTGAGCAGAGCAAAGAGTCAGTCATGTTTCCCAGAATTTACCATCTGTCATATACACTGTTGGAGGTAACAATTTGTCAAGGGTTGAAGTTACAGAATCCCTACTATAGGGCGACCACAGTGATGTATTGGACTTGCAGAGGGAGAGAGCACACCTAGGGATACAAAGTAGAGTGGGAAAAAGGGGGATGGGGAGGGAGGTTAGGGATAACTGGCTGCAGGACATGGGGTATAATCACAATTTGTGGTAATGAGCATGTTGCCCTTATGGATCTGGCTATCACATCTTGAGCACAAGTGGTGACAATCAGCTTTGTACCCTATTCATAACCAATATTCATAACCAATAAAAATAAATAAAAAATTTGAACTGCTAAGAAAAGGGAAAATGTATTTGTGACTTAGCTAGACAAGAGCAAATATATTTGGTGAAATTGAAATTTTTCATAACACACGTAAGTAATAATAATTTTACTACACATTTTTCTATTATGAATCAATACACAGAAATTTTTTTTTTTTTTTTTTGACTGTTAAGGGGATTGTAACCCTCGGCATGGTGTGATCCGCACCACCCTCAGCCAGTGAGCACACTGGCCATCCTTATATAGGATCCAAGCCCACGGCCTCAGCGCTACCAGCACCGCACTCTCCCAAGTGAGCCATGGGGTCGGCCCAATATGCAGAAGATTTTAATTGTAATCAACAATGTTATTAGGTAAATTGGCTTTTAAAATATGAAGAACTCTTTGCTGATGTTGATAAATTTCAAGTTGCTTTTCAATTTATGCAATACCCCTCTGAATTTGATGTTAACAATACTGCATTGACACAAGAGTTGGTAAATTTGCTTACCTTGGACAGATATAATTTTCAAACTCATATTAGGTTTCAAAGTCATGTTAATGCTTCTAAAAAAAGATGAACCAGTTTAATCAATGTGAATGTAAATATAAGAGGAGAAATTATTTCTTGATACTCAATGTAGTTATTGGAAAATTTTAAGTATGTTTGGAAAACCTTGGGTATGTGAATTTACTTTTCAACCTGAGATTTTGTGAAATCTGAATATGGACCAAGTATTACCAAAGAAAATTCTGCATTTAGCATACAAATTGAAATGTGCTGTAAGTATAAATACATGCCATATTTCAGACTTAGTAAGAAAAAGAGAATATAAAATAATCTCGTTAATACTTTTTATATTGGTTATATATTCAAATGATAATATTTTGCCTATATTGGGTTAAATAAAATACATTATGAAAAAAAATGCCAAGTGCCATTGCAGTGGCAAAGATGATAGCATTTCCCTAGAAGAACTTCTAGGTTATGATTGGATGTTGTTCCTAGCTTTCTGCCTCTAAGGCCCTCCCAATTTCTATGACATATCCAATGTCATTTACAAATCTCTTCTCTGCTTCTCTTCTTATGTGACTAAGATTAATAAGCCATATAATTAGTACGTTTAAAAAATTTTTACCGTGAGACAAACGTGCCACACACTATGGAAAATAAAAGCTGCAGATAGTTCACAGCTCCTGGGAGCATACACTGCACTAAAACAAATGATACACAAACACTAACAATTAGATATATGATGATAAGGGTTGTAGTAACTGAGGAAAGCAAAAATAATAATAATAATATAATAATAATAATAATAATAATAATTCTTTAAGAATTTAGGGAAAGGAAGGTATGTTTAAACTAGTGGTGGTTCTTAAAACTTAGTGTGGCATTACAGTTCTCTGAAATTGTCATATAGAGAGCAGATTCCTGGTATCCACCACTAGAAATCGTAATATTTATATGTGTATTGGGTGGGGCTCAGGAATTTTTAGTTCTATTAAGACTTCAGGTGACTCTAATGAAGCTGGTAGCCTAACTGTACCTATTTTAAAAAAAAAAAAAGGTGTTACAAAAAATCTAGGAATTATATAATTTCTCAGTTTTTTCAAAGTTGTCTTGATTATTATAATGTCCCATCTGCTTAGCTCTTTTCTAAATGTAGTTTGATTTTAAGTATCCACATGTGAATTAGCATCATCCAAAATGATACTGGATATCTCATGGAAACCTTGGAGGGCCTTAGAACCACGTATTATAAAATTACAGGTTAGAACCCAAGAATAGAATCAAAACAACCTGAGCAATATCATATACATGAAATAAAAACGTCACATTTACCTTTAAATTTCTCTTTTCTAACTCAGTGCTAGTCCGAATTCTAATTACATTTATTTGGCCAGTCAATATAGGCCAAGTTATGGAGCAATAAAAACCAGCCTCCAAGTATCAACGGTTTGATTTTGTTAAAGATTTATTTTGCGCTCATGCTGCAGATCAAGTGCCGACTGGAGGAGGGCACTGCTGGGCACGTCTGTCATCCTTCCCCCAGCGTCAGTACTGATGGGACAGCCACTTTGCGAAATGGCAGAGGTAGTGAGGAGCAGTCAAAACATGTCCTGATTTTAAAGTTTCCTGCCCACAGGTCTTTATTTATTATTATTTTTTTGTAAACCGAGTCACATGGCTGCTCTAACTTCAACTGGGAAAGTATATGGGATCTTACTATATTCTCAAAAACAAAAAGAGATAACATATTTGTGAGCATCCTGTATATAAAATATATATATATATATATAACATATATATTGCAAAAGCTTTCTAATTGATCTTTCTGACTCCAGCTTTCTCCTCCAAAATATATTCTACAACCTATGAACAGATCAATCTACTTAAAACATGACAATGATTACTTTATTCTTTCCCAGAAAACTTTGAGGCTTTCTATTGTTTATTTAATAAAATACAAAATTCTAGGAGTGCCATTTGAAGCCCTCTATCCTATTGTTTCTCGCCTAACTCCAGCTTGATGCCTAAAACTTGTCTTGCATGAAGTCTGTGGTCAACCAGTATGTGCTATTGACCTCTCCTCAAACTCCTTTACTCCATCTTTACTAACTCCATTCCTTCACTTGTGCTATCTGGAAACCTGAATTCAGACTTAACCAACATTTATTAAACAGTGATTAAAAGTCAAATAAATTCTTTCTACAATGATTATTTTGTCCTCATACCTATCTATCAAAGTATTAACAATTCTTAAATCTCAATTTTAAATAATACCTACTCCAAGAAGCCTTCCCTTATGTTGTAAACTAGATATGATATTAAACTGGCCATAATCTTTAAGGTCTTTGGATAAAGCTTTATTTAAATATAGTATATACCCTGTCTCTTATTACAAGTATTTCAGATACTTATTTAATCATCTGGTGAAAAATGCAAACTTTTCTGGGCTAGCAATTGAATTGCTCTTAAGTCAATTTCTGTGCAGCACTGTGTAAATAATAGCATTTTACAAATAAGACCTGAATTGAATTGTTAAATAAATTTATATAACAGCATCTAAGCATCAACCAATGACATATTTCACCATGAAAATTAATTTGTTATTTTAATTATTATTTTAACATTTGGTGATTCATAAAGGCATTGCTACAGAGTGATCATTAGCATTTTCTCAGTATAATCAAATATGTAAGCTAGTAAACATAATTCTGAATAGAAACACACACAGATGTTAGTCCTAATGATGTTTAATTTTCATTTTTATTCAGATTTCTGAGTTCATTAGGGAACAATAAAGAACTGAGTGTGTATTTAGTATAGTTCTTCCAGGTTTGGTAAGTAAGACTTTCCTTTGAAGCCTATTTTTAAAAATTTTCATTTGGGTTTCAAAATAGTCATCAGCTGTGCCACTAACAAAAGGAAAAGAGTACGGTCAGCCACCAGATGCGAAATTATTTCGACTCAGTATGACATTTATTCATAACATTCAGGTTATCACATAAAGCAAAAATGGCCACAGAGGATTTTATTTTACTGCTTATAAGGAACTCCTCTGTTTTTCTGAGGATTATATTTTTCCCTTGGTGTATTTTAGGCGTACTTTACCTCTTAGGCTTGCTGCAGTTCATTCAAAGCACTTGCCGTTCCCCCTTTGCAGGCACCTATTATTGAGGTTATCACTGGTAATGGCAGTCAGATTAATATATAATTCCCACATGTATAATATAACAAATGAGATAGACTCACAGTTGGAGGGTCATGCTGTTCTAGAGATGATGGTCTGATTTATATTTTCTCCCTAAAGTGTGATATCTATATTTATAGAAGAAACACTAGTCAGTTTGTACTAGATAGAGTAATCTCCTGTCAAGGAGACTGGGACATCTCAGAATTCATATAAAATTTTACATTTTCTTAAGAAATAGTATAGTATTTTTCATAGTATTAACTTAAAACAAAGTGAATTAATAATTATTGGATTTATGTTACATAGATAAGTTTATTTGTATGCAGAAACTGCATACTGATGATGGATTCCTGTTAACCCAATTATACTAACTCTAGTAGCATTCACCATGGATGAGTTCGAAACAGAGCTAGAGCTGTATATAAATGAGATAAAACAGGGAGAAAGATACTACAAGAGATGGAAAAGACATTGAAAGATCACCCTTTTCTTTTCTCTCATGAGAGCCTCTCTTTATTCACATTAAAGCTTCCTTATGCTCTAAGCATAATTTCTAGGTTCAGGGGTGGCCAACTGTTCCAAGCAAGCCTTTCTGATTTGTTTAAACTGAAATGGAAAAAATATGCAAATCTACTCTGTGGTTGGAAAATGTAAAATTTGATAGTTCCCTGTGTTTCCAACCATATTGAATAAGTCAGTAAGCTGCGAGAAAGAATGAAACCAACAAAGAGAAGTAAAGATAAAAAACAGGTAAAGTACTGGCAGCATTTGAGTTGTTGAACCCCATTTTTATATTGTTCAGCTATATTATTCCTTTCACGTGGTTTGATTGTAAACTATTGTATGGATTATATATGCCAATGCATTTTTTTGTCCAAACTTGTCAGTTAGAGATCAATTATTCAAAATAAAGGGATTTGTGCAAGACAAAAAGTAGTAGGACTGGAGGAATATGGATGAAACTGGGAACTACAAAGAAAGGATAGTGGGATGGATTGGATTGCTGTTTAGTGATACCCAACATCCTACTGGGGGTAAATTATAGATCCCTATCCTATGGCTTTGGCCAGTGAAATGTGAGGAGATATGCTGCAACCAGAGATTTTTGATGTGTCCTCTTTTGCTCTTCAGATCCATCATAAGAAAATTATGCTGTATTCATCCTACTAGTCCATGAACAATGTGAAAACAACTGGAGCAGAACTGAATTCAACTCACAAGCAGAAGCAGAGCCACCCCAACCAACGTGCAGACCATTAGTGTGAAAAGTAAATACTGGTTGTTGTAAGCTACTGAGTTTTGGAATATGAGTAGTAGAGAAAAAGAGAGAAGAAAATTTCAGTAAGTAAATCCAGTGGGCTGATACTTGGGAATAGAAGCAGCAGGCAAATTATAGTATACAGAAATGAAAATAGTTATGGGATATGAAGTAGAGATGGCAGGATTTTATGCATAAAAAGAAGAGCAGGAGTTGGAGAGGATAATGTTTAAAGTAAAAGATCATGGGGCAGGCCAAAAATATTCAAGAAACACTATACATTAGATGCAGAATTGAAAGAATAGAGGCACAAGGCATGCTAAGAGAAAAATGGGAAAGAAAAAACACAGCATGGTTGGTATAAACTAGTTTGATTGCAATTACCTAATTTTCTTCCACTTGTTAGAATTTTGATTAATCAAATTATCTTGAACTCACAGGTACAATAAATACCTGGAGAATTTTCAGAAAATCTCCTCAAACAAAGTAGGCTAAACAATGATAGAATGTGTGGACTTTATTGAGAGCACTCAAGACATTTGTATTGTTGGTTTAATGATTATGTAAACCCAAGAGTTAAAACTTTGAATTTTTAGCTTGCAAATGAAATTTCCCTTATTTACCAGAAAAGTTTTTTCCTACTATAAAAAAATGAAAAAAGAAAGGGAGGGAGGGTAAGAATTGTCCATACTGGTCAATGGTCAAGGAGAGTCCATGTTGATTTATAAACGATATGACTCCAAAGTCACTTTTGTAATGACTGTAAGGCCAAACTTGATTAAAGTCTTCATTTATTAGACTTGTCTCCATAAATAAAATAAAGAAGTACATACAGCTAATGATACTTAGGTTTTCACTTTTCTGCATACATGAGGTTCTAACCAAAGTTTAATCATCCTGCCTTTCACAGAGTAAAACGTTGAAAAATAGTATAGGAAGAACTAATAACATTACACCATCTATCTCATGAGCAGTCATACCCCAAACCAGAATAGTCTTCCTCAGCCAATCCAGGGATGTGTGTCACATATGCCTTTCATTTTGTTTTATTTTGTCCATGCATTCTCTACCTCGGCTACTCTTCTTAGTGCCAATTGGCAAAATTGTCAAAAGAACCATGTAAATTGTCTAAAAAAAGGTAAGAAAGAATAAAAAAAATGTTTTTTAAAGCATTTTCTTTAAAATTATGTTTTACATCCACCATATTTCCAGATTCTTTAAGAAAATTGTTGCATGTTTTGAGCATATTGTTATTTCATATCAGAGTTTAATATATGAGCACTATAAAGGCTATTTTTTTCTCATCTTAATTTGATAATCATTATATTAAATTTTTCCTCAAAAGAGAATAAAAAACTTCACAAATAAAACTCATATAAGATTTTTGTTAAGTACTATAAAAAGCCTATTTGGATATATTAGATACTTTTTCCCTTTTGAAAATAATATAAATTGGAGCTGTGTTGTTTTCTTAAAAAATATATACATTTCAAAAGAAAGTGTCATAGGAATCATGCTTCCTAGCATTGCAATTAATTATTTTTTAAATTTTATCATTACACAATGCAAACATTTTTTGTGGCCCTTTACTAATTTCTCCCCAATACCCCTGCCCCTCCCTCTTTCTCAACTCTGCTGTCCTCAGTTCTGTTCTCTCCTTTTGAGAGTTCAAGGAGTTAACGTAATAGTTGTATCTTTCTTTCTTTCTTTTTTTTTTAACTCCCACTTATGAGTGAGGGCATGCAGTATTTCTCTTTCTTTGCCTGGCTCATTACACTTAACATAATTTTCTCTAAGTTCATCCATGTTACTGCAAATGACAGAATTTCATTCCTTTTTATGGTAGAGTAATATTACATTGCATATATATACCACATTTTCCTTATCCAGTTGTCTGTCGATGGACGCTCAAGTTGGTTCCAATTCTTAGAGCTGCAATAAATGTGGGAGTGCACATTTCAACATGATGATCCCTTCAACATGGTGATTGCCATTCCTTTGGGTATATACCCAGCACTGGGATTGCTGGATCATATGACAGTTATATCTATAATGGTTTAAGGAACTTCCATACTGTTTTCCATAACGGCTGTACTAATTTACAGTCCCATCAACACTGTAGGAGCATTCCCCTTTCTCCACATCCTCACCAGCATTTGTTATTCTCAGTCTTTTTTATACTGGCCAGCCTGACTGTCATGAGATAATACCTCATTGTGGTTTTGGTTTGCATTTGCTGATGCTGAGTGATGTTGATAATTTCTTCATGTGTCTGTTGGCCCTTTGTGTATCTTCCTTTGAGAAATGCCTATTCAGCTCCTTTGCCCATCTTTTAATTGGGTTACTTGATTTTTTACTAAGTTGTTTGAGTTCCTTGTATATTCTGTATATTAATTCTTTGTTGAATGCGTAGTTTGTGAATATTTTCTCTAGTTCTGTAGGTTGTCTTTTCACTCTGTTAACTGTTTCTTTTGCTTATAACAAACTATTTATAACTGGGTAATTTGTAAGAAAGCAAAATATATCGCTTACAGTTTTGGAGGCTGGGAAGTCCAAAGTCCAGGGACTATATCTGGTGAAGGCCTTGTTGGTAGTGACAGTGGCCCAAGGGTCCCACATGGCAGAATGGCGGAGCAGAAAGAGAGACTCTCATCTGCTCGCTTTTTAAAGCTCTCAGATCCACACCCATGACCGTGATTATCAATATGTTTGCTAGGATATGGCCCTCATAATCTAATCACCAATTCAAGGTCTCACCTTTCAATTACCATAATAGGATTCCCCACTCTCGACAGTTAAAGTAAGGATTAAGTTTCAATACATGGGCTTTGGGGGACACAATTCAGTCAATCCACAGCACAAAGAAATAACAATTACAATAATGCTTTGAACTTTTAGAAGGAAAGAACAGAACTGTGGTTACTGGGGAGTGCAGGGAAGGAAGAAGGGGAGAAGGGCTAGGAAGAAATTGGTTAATGGACACAGAATGAGGACATTTTGTAATGCTGAATATGCTACCTATCCTGATTTGATCATCATGTATTATACACAAATACAGCTGGCAACTCTGTATCCCACAAACATATAATCAATTCTGTTTCAATTTTAAAAATTGTAAATCCTTTAAGTTATAGTTTTGTTGAATAACTTCTTGAAATATTTTTTACTTAATACCCACAACACTTACTATTAGCACTTATTTTGACAATTACAACAAATTGTAGACATTTTATATTTGCATACTAGAAGGCCTATGCTTGAGTCAAAATATTGATCAACATCAGAATGTAGATGTGTTGAGGCATTTCTGCTGGGCAGCAAGTATCTAATTCTTTAAGTAGTTAAGGTGCCTACAGTGAAAATAATCCTAAAATACAAGATATTCTGGTATATAAGTTTCAACCAATAACAATAATTAAAATGTATGAGAGAAGATGTTCTTAGTACAGCCTTTCACATTGATTTGGCTCACATCTGTTGCATGTGTTGACATGCATTTGAATCCTGAAGAGACAGGGGCTTAAAACTTAAAATTGAATTACCTCTTTTCATACAACAATTTTTGATACATCAGAGCTACAAAACAGCAATACTTTGTGATTAAAACAGGAGAATATGGCACAATTAGGGTACCAGGGATACCAATATGAGTCAATTTTACAGGCCACAGATGTGAATGCTGCTGTAGAGAAGGTGAAATAGTCAGTGGTCACAAAGGTCTCAAGGTGAACCCCATGGCAATTAACAGAGCATATTTACAGCCAACTGATCTTTGACAAAGACACCAAGCCATTCATTGGGGAAAAGACAGCCTCTTCAATAAACAGAACTGGTAAACTGAGATACCCAAATGTAAAAGAACGAAATTAGACCCATTCCTCTTGCCATATACCAATATAAATTCAAAATGGATTAAAGACTTAAAGAGAACACCTGACATTATGTAAATCCTAGAAGGAAACTTATGGGAAACACTTCAGGAAGTAGGGCTTGGCAAAGAATTTATGAATAAGAGCCCATAAACACAACAACAAAAACATAAGCAAATGGGATTATATCAAACTAAAAATCTTCTGCACAGCAAAAGAAACTATCAACAGAGTGAAAAGACAACCTCTAGAATGGGAGAAAATATTTGCAAACTATGCAGCCAAAAAAAGATAAATATCCAGAATATATGTGGAACTCAAACAAGTTAACAGTAAAAATCCAACTAAAAAATGGGAAAAGGAGCTGTATAGGCATTTCTCAAAAGAAGACATAGAAATGGCCAATAGGGACATAAAATAATGCTCAACTTCACTAAGCATCAGGGAAATGAAAATCAAAACCATATTGAGATATCATATTGTCCTGGTTAGACTGGCTATTGTCAAAAAACACAGAATGACAAATGCTGGTAAGGATGTGAAGAAAGAGGAAACATTCTTTAGTGCTGGTGGGACCATGAAATAGCATAGCTTTTATGTAAAACATTATGGAGGTTTCTCAAACAACTACAGATAGAACTACCATATGATACAACAATCCCACTTTAGGGTATATACCTAAAGGAAAGGAAATCATCACGTCAAAGAGAAATTTTCACTCCCATGTTTAGTGTGGCTTTATTTACAATAGCCAAGAGTTGGAACCAACCTAAATGCCCATCAAGGGATGACTTGATAAAGAAAATATGATATATATATATAGTATATATATATATATATATATAGTATATATATATATAGTATATATATGATATACTATTTATATATATATATATATAGTATATATATATGATATACATTTATATATATACTGTTGTGGGTGAATGTTCCCTCAAAACTTAATACCCACTGCAACTGTTGAGGTTGGGAATTCCCATTAAGGTAATTGAAAGATGAAATCTTGAAGAGGTGATTAAGTTAATGGCCTTCTGTTAGTTGTGGGTGTGGTTCTGAGAGCTTTAAAGGGAGAGCACATGAGGAGCTATCTCTCTGCTCCTTCATTTTTGCAATGTGATACCCTGCATCATTGAAATCACCTCCAAAGAAGTCCTTCACTAGATGTGTTCCCTGGACTTTGGACTTCCCAGCCTCCAAAACTGTAAGCAATAAATTTCATTTTCTCATAATCACCCAGTTCCAGATTTATTTTATAAGCAATAGCAATAGACTGACACAGAAAATTGGTACCAGAGAGTGGGGTGTTACTTATAACAAATACTTGAAAATGTGGAAGCAGCTTGGACAGGGTGTCAAGGAGAGGCCTGAAGATTTTGGAAGAATAGACTAGGAAAAACCAAGATGCTGGTGAAAGTTTAGAAGACAAGAAAACCAGGGAAAATTTGGAATGTCTTAGAGACTAGTTAAATAGTGGTGAGCAGAATACCTATAGAAATATGACTATAAAGTCCATTCTAAGGAGGTCTCAAATGTAAATGAGAAGGGACTTATTGGAAACTAGGGCAAAGATCACCCTTGCTATGAACTGTCAAGGAATTTGGTTGCATTCTGTTCATGCCCAATAGTTTTATGGAATGTGAAACTTCAAGGTATTAATCCAAGGTATTTGTTAAAGAAATTTCTAAGAGGCAAAGCATTAAGGAAGCTGCCTGGTTACTTGTAACAGCCTAGGCTGAGTTATGGCAGCAAATGCATGACATATGCCAAAATTTAAAAGAGAAACAGAGCATAAAGATTTGGAAAATTTGCAACCTAGCCATGTGATAGAAAAAGAGAGAGCATTTTCAGAAGAACAATTCAGTGGTGTAGCCCAGTGAATGCTTGCTAAGGAGATTAGTACATAAGGCATTATCAAGAGAAGGGAAAAGACCTTGAAGGCATTTCAAAGATCTTGGAGGCTGTGTCTTCAATTACAGGGCCAGAGGCCCAGGGAAACAAAATGGTCTTGGGGAACAGGCCTGAGACACCCTCCACAGGCCTCTAGTGTCACTTTGGGATGCTATTCCCCACACCATCACCCCAGTTGCTTCGGCTTCTCCAGCCATGGCTAAATTGGCCCCAGGTGTGGACGGAGCCACTGTTTGGCAAAATACAAGCTGGAGCCTTGGTGATATCCACATAGTGGATATAGACTTGGAGAATGCTAGACTTTTGGAGGCTTGGGAGCCTCCACCCTAATTTCAAAGAATGTATTAAAAAGCCTGGGGACCAAGAGAAAGATCTGTCACAGGGACAGAGTCACTGCAGACAACTTTCGCTAAAGCAGTGACAAGCAGAAATATGGGGTTGGAGTCTTAGCAGAGAAACCTCATCAATGCCTTTTTTATAGGAGCTGTAAAAGTAGGACCACCATGGAGACCCCAGACTTGTAGAACTACCAGTGTGCAGTGCCAGTCTAGGAGAGCTAAAGCGTAGCCTCAGACCAAGAAAGCCATAAGAAAGGAGCTGCCTAAAGACTTGGTGACCCAACCCTCCCACCAGAGTGCAGAGGACGTCAAACATGGAGTCAACGTACATGATTCACCAGCTTTGAGATTTAATAGCCCTCCTGGGTTTTGGACTTTCTTAAGATCTGTTACCCTATTCTTTTGGCCTATTTCTTCCTTTTTGAATGAGTATATGTATACTATGTGGGTCCCACTATTGTATCTTGGAAGTAAATAACTTGTTTTGGTTTCACAGATGGGACTTTGAACTTTGACGTTTGAGTAGAAACAAGGTAAGACTTTGGGGGTGAAATAAATGTATTTGTGAAAAGAACCTGAGTTTTGGAGGGCTAGGGTTGGTATACTTGGATTGATGTCCCCCTAAAACCTAGTCCCTACTGTGATAATGTAAAGAGGGTGGTATATCCTATTATGGTAACTGAAAGGTGGGGCCTTGAAGAGGTGATTGGATGTAGGACCATGCAATAGTGAATGGATTAATAATGGTAGTCCAAGGTGTGGTTCTAGGGGCTTTAATAGGAGAGCACATGAGAGTCTCTCTTTCTCTGCTCCACCATTTTCTGCCATATAAGACCCCTTCATTGCTGTAAAGACACCTACAAAGAAGACCCTCACAAGAAGTTCCGTGGACTTTGGACTTCCCAGCCTCTAAAACTGTAAGTAATACCTTTTGTTTTCTTACCAATTACCCAGTTTCAGGTATTTATGTAATAAGCAACAGAAACAGACTAATACATACTAATACATACATACATGCTAATACATATATACATGCATACTAGTCGGCCATAAAAAAGAATGAATTTCTGCCATTTGCAGCAATATGGATGAACTTGGAGAAAATTATGTTAAGAGAAATAAGCCAGGCACAGAAAGAGAAATACCACATCCTCATTTGTAAGTGGGAGATGAGAGAGAGCTAGAGAGAGAGAGAACGAAACAAACACAATACATTGTACTTTCAGAAGACGACAACAGAACTGTGATTATTTTGTGGGGGAAGGGGGACAGGGAGAGGTTAAGAAGAAACTGATTAATGGACACAAAACATGAGTACATTTTGTAATTATGAGTATGCCATCTATCCTGATTTGATCATAACTCATTGTACATAAATTCAGAGAGAATGGGTGGTGTCAGGGTTCTGTATATTCATATTTCTCTGCCTGGTAATCTTTCAGAGACTGATTTTATTCTGCAGATAGTTGTACTCATTTGAACAGGAGAGATGGACACTGGCAGCTCTAGGTTTACCTGATCCTTGAGCTAGACAACTATGTTAACTAACATTCTAGCTAAAATACCTTTATAAGTGAAAAGGAGTACTATTAATATTTATGCCAAGAAGAGACAAAATAGGACATTCCTGGAATATCTGAAATGCATGTTCACCCTATATATATAGCCCATTAACCTAAAGGAAGAGAAATTCTCACTGTCCCACCATCCTCATATTAACATTTTGTGAAGGTGTGATGAGCTGATGTGGGTTATGTACCTATCCTTATGTACCAATTACTGTGGCAAAGAGAATGGTGTACTGTGATTGGATAGTCTGTTTCCTTCCCTCTCTCCTTTTGTAACTCTATGTTTCTCTCACAGCACCCAACCTCCTTTCAATTAAGAAGACCCAATAGTCCCTTACTTTCTAGTTTGGTTAAACCCATTCCGGGATCCATCTAAAAAGACTGTGCTAGATTATTACGCTTAGAATAAGGCACTTATGATACATATCCCACATGGAAGATCATACTAAGTTTTTACTATGACAGATCTCCTTCCTACCATCAGTGAGGATGAGATGGAATAAAAGGAGTGAAGGTATATGGAATGCTCCATTCTGTCACACACACACACACACACACACACACACACACACACACACACACACACACACACACGTATTTTGGTCCCTTGATTTCAAAGCTTAGTTTCAAATTATTTTCTTAGGCTGATTTATTTGTATGGTTGCAGCCAAAAATAAGCATTGATTCTCAAATGATTTATTTTCTGGAAGTCAAAATAATAGAATAAATATACTAACTGAAATTGAGTTTGGCAACATTTCTATTGTGTTGAAGATAAATGAGAGTTGTGACCATAATAATTTATCAATCACTACACTCATTCAAAGTAGTAATTAGGCCACTACAAACAAATTTTTATGCATTTTGCTTCCATTTACACACTCTTATCTTTATTACTAAGCAAAAGTTTTCTTGTTCAAAGGAGCAGATAGTCACACTCCACCATGTCTAAGAAGGAAAGATGCATGATCATTTAGGAGTCTGCTGTTACTAGAGAATATATATTTACAGTATGATAAAATAACGTATTTACCTTCAAGATATTTGGATAGGTCTCTGTTCATAGAAATAAAGCTCCTATAAACCTAAGGCTAAACTAATTAGCATAAAGGATTATAGAAAATGGAATTTTACTTTAAAAACAGAAAAATAGAAAACAATTTTGAAATATAGAGGCAGAACTTATTTGCATTTATAAAGGTTTTATCTTAAAGAGAATAATCATAAGTTAGCAAACACACAAATGCTAAAAGAAAAAATTATCTTTCAAACTAAAGTATACTTTTGTTGGATGAAGAGTTTGGGGAGGATGTGATGGTGGTGACTATGCCATATCTGAAATGTTCTCTTCCTGCCTCTCCACCAACACAAATCTTCCTTAAGAACCTCAGTTTTCCAATCCATAAGACTACCATGATGGTCTAAATGATCTCTAGGATCTCTCTTACATAACTAATCTAAAGGTATTAACTAATGCTGCAATTTTGTAATGGTTACACATTGAGAACACTTAGACAACTCAGACTTGAGTGGGACTGGGACAAGAGAGAGGGCAGGAAAGCACTTACCTCAGGCACAAAATTTACGGTGCTGCCAAAAAGCCCAATAATCAAAATAAATACTATTTTAATGTAACATTTTAAAAATTGAATTTAATGCACAAAATAAAGTACTCACAATGAACAAAATATCAAACTTTTAACAACAAGAACTTACTCTACACTTGCACAATCCTGTTTCATGGGCCTCACCCAAATCCCAGCCCCGGCCCTGAGTCTTTTTCTAGGATTCTCCACTCACTGGTTATGTGACATTGAACAAGCCATTTAATTTCTTGAAGCTTCAGTTGCCTCACTGTAAAATAAAGATTAATAATAGTATTTTTCTTAAATTACATGGTATGGTTGAAAGATATAAAAGAGATAATGCTTTCGAAGTCTTTATCATAACACCTAGGAAATAGAGTGTTAGAGAAATGTTAGTTATTACAATTATTAACTCAAGCATAACATTTGTTATATTTTAAAAAATTCAACAATGTTTTAAATAAAAGACCCTTGATGAACCAGGCACATGACTGGGCACTGGAGGTACAGTGCTGCCCTCACAAAATTTAGTCAAATATCATGTAAATACTTATAAAGATTAATTTAAAACAAACTGTGACTCCTCTGAAATTCTTCAAAATTATTTATTTCTTAACATTGAGGAAAATGTATCTTAGTGGTGATCTATGATGAACAGGATTGGTCATTTGTTGTGTTTCACTTGAGCTCTGCCTGTTTACATATTTTTAAAACATTAGACATTTTGGCCTGTGCTAATTTTATCAACTATGACTTGATTAGTCCACATCATTCAAAATACTGAATTATTTATAATATCTTGTTATGAATTTATCATTTAACATGTCACCTACTCACATATTTGGCTTATAGACTAATGACAATCTTCTTTTTTGTCAGATCAATCTTCTTTTCTCAAATTCATCTAGCTCTGCTTTTTATGTTGTATTTTCTGTTTCTTATATTGTTCTCTGTCCTGATTACCTGCAGATCTTGTTTCAGATATCCTAGAAACTGCTGTCTTGCTAAAAATAAAACTTTGTTACTTTACCGCTTTAAAACACTTTAATGACTCCATAATACCAACCAAATAAATCCTCACCTCTTAGTGTGGCCCAAAGGATACTTTTTGATTTGACAGTCTCCCATTTTCCAGCCTTATCTCTCTTTTCTCTTTTTTTAACCAAGGTATAATTCATATACCATAAGATGTACTCCTTTGTAATGTACAATTCAGTGGATTTTAGTATATTCACAGAGTTGTACAACCATCACTACTATCTAATTCCACACTATTTTATCACCCTCCAAAGAAACCCTGGACTCATTAGCAGGTACTGCAAATTCCTCCCACACTTCCCCAGTCCCTAGCAACTACTAATCTTCTTTCTGTCTCTATAGATTTACATAATCAGCACATTTCACAGTAATAGAATCATATAATAGGTGGCCTTTTATGTCTGGCTTCTTTTAATTAAAATACTGTTTTCAAGGTTCATTCACATTGTAGCATGGATCTGTATTTAATTCCTTTATAATATTGAATAATATTTCATTGTATTGGTATGTCACATTTTGTTTAACCATTCATCAGCTAATGAATATTTGAATTGTTTGTACTTTTTGGCTATAATAAGTAATGCTGCTTGTATATAAACATTCGTATATAAGTTTTAGTTTAAACACATTTTCAGTTCTCTTCACTGTATACTTAGAAGTTCAACTGCTATTTCACTTTTTGAGGAAAAGACTGTGTTCCACAGTACCTGCACCAGTTTACATTCTTGACAGCAATGTTCAAGGTGTCCAGTTTCTCCACATCTTTGCCAACACTTCTTATTTGCTAATTTTGCTATTTTATTAGGTGGTAAGCAACATCTTATTGTGGTTTTGCTTTGCATTTCCCTATGACAAATGATTTTGAGCATTGTCTTAGTCCATTTTGTGTTGCTATAAAAGAAAATCACAGACTGGGTAATTTATAAAGAAAATAACTTTATTTCTCACAGTTCTGGAGGCTGGGAAATCCAGTATCAAGTATCTGGCATCTTGTGAGGGCCTTCTTCCTGCATCATCCCATGGTGGAAGGTGGAAGAGGAAAAAAGCATGCACGAGAGAGCAAGAGATGGCTGAACTTGGTTTTATCACTACCCACTCTCATGATAACAAACCCACTTCTGCTAGAATGACATTAATCCATTCATGAGGACAGAGTCCTTATGACCTAATTACCTCGTAATCATCCCATCTATTAATACTGTCATAATGGTAATTAAATTTCAACATGAGTTTTGGATTGGACATTTAAAGCATAGCAAGTACCTTTTCATGTGCTTATTATATATTTGTATACCTGCTTTGGAGAAATGGTTATGCAAATCCTTGGCCTATTTTCCAATTGGTTGTTTATCTTTCCATTGTTTAGTTTTAAGAGTTCTTTATATATTTATTGTTGAGTTTCAAGAGTTTTTTACACATTGTGGCTACTATACTCTTACCTGTATAATATTTATACTGCAAATATAAAATTTATAAATATTTCTCCCATTCTGTGGATTATCTTTTCACATTTTTGATAGCACTTTTGACAAATGATATGTTTTTAATTTTAATGAATTTCAATTTATCTATTTATTCTTTGGTTGTTTATGCTTGTTAAATTAAATAAGCATGTCGTTAGCCTGAAGCTGTCTCTGTACTTTGAATTCCTATGTGACAAATTGAAACCTAACTTAGTACATCAACAGGCTGAAACCTCACTTAGAATTATATTACAAACAAGTGAGCTTTGATGTATCACAGTCAGCCAGCTATAAGACCATGACCAAACAAGACAAAAATGCCTCATCACACCATCCCCAAATAAGACAGATGCCTAGCTGCAGGGAATCAAGTGATTTTTTTTTTTTTAACTTTGCTTTCATGTTCACCTTATAAAAGATTATTGCTCACACTACTGTCCTAAATCTTTTGAACCTCTTCTGGTTATGAGTGCTGCCCAATTTATGAATCTTTCTTTGCTCGAAAAAAATGCTATTTAATTTGTCCAAAGCTTTTTTCTTTTAACAGTTTGGCGTCATAGGAGGAATCCAAAAGAGATCTCTAGTGATCCCCAGGAGCACTGAGTTACCAAGTGAAGGCAGCCACTGGCCCATTCTCTCACAGCAACTGGAGATCATGAATGAGTTTCTCTTAGATTCAAGCCTTGCAAATTTGAAAGTTTTTGAACTTTCCAACTTTATTTGAGCATTTTTAATCTTGACTGTGGTCTGAAAGTAATGACAAAAATGTAATGAGTCCAGTAGGAGGCCTCAGATGTTGAACTGGGTTTGACAGAAACTGGGTCCCATATAAGGTGTTGGTAGGTGAGGTTGCAAGAAGACAGGAAATCATGGGTTTATGTAAATATAAGGAGTCTAGAACTCTTCCATCTGGAACTCCAGCCCATTTCATATATAAGAACTGTGGACCCAGAACCTATGATTTTCTAGAGAAATGGGTAAACTTTACTAAAGGTAACTTAGGATTACAACAGCCATAGTAAAGAGACTTTTTCAAAAGGCCAACAGTCCCATGTCTTTATAGCCACAACAGCTACAAGAACCAAAAGAACCCTTTTGTATTTTAAACCAAAAACAAGGGGTTCCAAACTAAAGAACTCAGACCCCAGGATGTCTGTATTTACTGTAAAAAACCAGGCAATTTCAAAAGAAGTTGTCCATTTTTACACCAGCCATCTATGGCTGATCACTCCCTCTGGCCTGAACTGTTTTCCCACTAGAGGAAGCCTCCAAAGGGTCCATTTCCAGCATAATCGTCAACCAATCATTCAGAGAAAAAAGAATATTTCTGTGGTGAGCATTTCAAGTCAATTACCAAAGGTCCCTTTGTCCAAACCTGTTCAACGGACTCTTAGACAAGTTTTTAAAACAACATCTTTGAGAATTAGACCTCTCTGCTTTCTTTATTTGATCCTTCTTCTGACATGGGAACCTCTCAGTCAGTCACCTGTAACCCCTCTTCTCAAATCCCTGTTGATTATATGCCTTGCCAACTCTGTCAACCTCTTTCTTGTGGTCATGATCTTTGGTATGTCCCAAAACTTCTTTCTGGAGAGAAAAAAAAATGAGCTGGTTTGTCACTCGATCTTGAAAACAAAAACAAAACAAACAAACAAAAAACAAAAAGGAGGAATCACTCTTTCACTATTAGGCAATATTAGAAATATCCATACTGAGTCCAGGCATATTTTATGCTTGCCCTCCTATTCAGTGGGCTCCCCGCTGAACTCAGTATCGTAATTAAAAAACATAGGCTGGCATGGGACACTGCCATTCTAGCTGAATTAGTCTCCAAAATACGCCTCTCCTTAAGGATTATTTTCAACTGGTTATTTTAGACCTTTTGTAAGAAAAATTTATATTTATAAAAGAAATCTCCATTTTAAGGGTATCCTCTCTGTACCAGGTTGAGAAGACGGACCAAAATCACTAAAGAATGAAGAAGACATTGACTTAAAATTATATCACAAACCTTACCTTTTTTGAAGGTGCTTTTCTTGGTGATTTTGTCTTAACTGGGCTTTTGCCTTCAACTTTCATTCCTTAGAAAAATGATAATATTTAAACCTGAAGTTAAAGCTCTGTGTGGCTTTGAGATGTAAATTTTCTACCCTGTCTTCTCTATCACTTGATAGCTATCCCTTTAAAATGCAAATTTAGAGGACAAGATGGATGAAAAGAAGATAAAGATATTTAGAAATTGGTCAAATAAAAAAAATCTTGTCTTTTCCATAAATATTAGTAAAAAGCTTTGGCTACCCAAGTAAGTACTCTTAATTGTTCTATCTGTAAGAAACACATTCAGATCCAGATATTTTATAAATTACTAAGTTTTGTGTTATTGTACCTGGTATATGGTATATTAAAATTTTATGATAAAAACTATGTCTTTTGTAGTATTGCCAAATATTATTTTGTAGTTTTCAGTGTACCAGTCTTGTACTTCTTTGGTTAAATCTATTCCTAAGTATTTTATTCCTTTTTCTGTTACTGTGAAAGCAAATATCTCAATTTCATCTTTTGATTGTTTGTTGCTAGTATATAGAAATGCAACTATTTTTTATGTATTGATCTTGTATCCAACATTCTTGCTGAACTCCTTTTTCAGCTCTAATAGTGTGTGTGTGCTTTTTCTTCAGTATTTTCTATGTACAAGATTGTGTCATCTATAACTAGAAATAATTTTACTTGTTTTCTGAATGAACATCTTGTCTTTTACTTATCTTAGGAGAAAAGCTTTCAGAATTTTTTTTTTTTTTTTTTTAGCAAGTATGATGTTAGCTGTGGGATTTTCATAGATACCCTCTAAAAGGTTGAGAAAGTTTTATTTTTATCTTAGTTTAAATTAGGACTATAGACCATTTTTATCACAAAAGGATGTTGAATTTTTTTTTTTTTTTTTCCGTGACCGGCACTCAGCCAGTGAGTGCACCGGTCATTCCTATATAGGATCCGAACCCGCGGCGGGAGCGTTGCTGCTACCAAGTGCACCACGGGCTCGGCCCAAGGATGTTGAATTTGGTAAAATACTTTTTCTGCATATATTGAGATAATCATGTGTGGTTTTCTTCTCTTTATTGTATTAATATGTTACCTCTCACAGTGCTGGAAGTCAGAAGTTCAAAATTAAGGCGTTGGCAGGGTTGGTGCCTTCTGAAGGCTCTTGAAGGGAGGATTTACTCTGTGCCTCTCTCCTAGCTTCTACTGGCTGCAGGCAATCCTTGCTATTCCTTAGCTTGTGGCAACATAATTATAGTTTCTGTCTCCATCTTTACATGGCCGTTTTCTTTGTGTCTCTGTGTACCTTCTCTTTTCTCTCTCTTATAAGGACATCACTCATCATTGGATTTAGGACTCTTCCTAATCCAGCATGAGCTCATCTTGAGATTCATAACACAATTACATCTTCAAAGACCTTCCTTCTAAATAAAATCACATTCTGATTTTCCAGGTAGGCATAGATTTTGGGGAGACACCCTTCAACTCACTACAGCAAGATTTATTTTTATCTGCTATTTTGCTGTTTTCTATATGTCATCTTTTTTCCTCCTCAGTTTCCTCATTACTGCTGCCTTCATTTGTGTTAAATATTTTCTAGTCAACCATTTTAATTCCCCTTTGTGTCTTTTACTGTATACTTTTGAATTACTTTCTCGGTTCTTGCCCTGAAGATAATCATTAACACTTTAATTTATAACAATCTAGTTTATATTAATATTAACTTACTTTCAACAGTATAACAACTTTGCTTCTATGTAGTTCTATTCTTCACTCTCTTTTATGTTATTATTATCAGAAATTCTAACTTTATGATTTGAGTTTTCATCCACATAGATTTGTAATTATGATTTTATTCGGATTTATTTAAAAACAGATAAGAAAAAATACTTATAAACAATTTTTTTTTAAAAAATCTATATTTTATTTTATATTTTCTTCTATTTAGTTATCTTTATTGGTGTTCTTAATTGTCCCATTTGGGTTACCTTCTAGTGCCCTTTCATTTCAGCCTGAAGGCTGTTCTTTAGTTTTCCTTGTATAGCTGATCTGCTAGCAACAAACTCTATCAGCTTTTGTACATATGATAATGAGTATTTCTCTTTCATTTACAAAGAATAGTTTTGCTGGATGTACAATAATTATTATTTTTTTTCTTTCAACACTTTAAACATGTCATCTCACTGCCTTGTTGTCTTTACAGTTTCTAACAAAAAATGGCCTGTTATTGTAATTAAAGATATTTTTTACCTAACGAGTGGCTTCTCTCTGATTTCAAGACTCTTTTTTTGGTTTTGGCCTTTGAGAATTTGATTATAATATTTCTAGATATTGATTCTCTTTGAGTTTATCTTATTTGGAGTTTTTAAGTTTCTTGGGTGTGAAGATTAATGTTTTTCATCAAATTGGAAAGTTTTTGGACATTGCTTCTTCAGATATTCTTTAGGACCTTTTCTTCTCTCCTCTTGTTCACAGACTTCCATTAGATGTTTGTTGGTGTACTTTAGGCTGTCCCACAGGTCTCTGAGGATCTGTTCATTTTTCTTTACTTCATTTTTTGGATGTTCTTCAAATTAAATAATTTCCAGTTTAATGATTCATTCTTCTACCTCATCAAGTCTGATATTGACCCCTCAAGTGAATTTTTTATTTCAATATTGTGCTGTTCAACTCCAGAATTTCTATTTGATTCTTTTTAATAATTTTTATCAGTTTATTAATATTCTCTTTGGTGATACATTGATCTCATACTTTTTAAAAGTTCTTTACACATAATTTATTTTAGTTTTTGAACATATTTCAAAGAGGTGATATAAAGTCTTTGTCTAGTAAGTTGAAAGTTACTAGACAATTTCTATTAATTACTTCTTTTCAAAGTGTGTGGGCCATACTTTCTTATTTTTGCATGTCTCATCAATTTTTATTGAAAACTAGGCATTTAAGGGAATGTAATGTGACAACTCTGAAAATCATATCTTCCCCCACAAGGAGGATTTCTTGTTTTTACTGCTCATAATAGTTGTTGTTTGTCCAGTAACTTTTTTGAACTAATTCTGTTAAATCTGTCTTCTTTGTCATTTGTGGCCATTGATGTCTCTACACATTTACCTTAGCTCAGTTAACAATTAGCTTAGTTGTCAGATTTAACAGAGAATTTCTCATATGCTTTCTTAAATACATTTTCTATTCTTTGATGAAGGAAGCCTGTGTGCATGGGTTGGAGCATGCCTTTAACACTCAGCTAGGCAGTTTAAAACTCTGCCTTTACTTTCTTCTTCCACAGAGTCTGCAATTCAGACAAAGAAATGTGCTTAGAGCCTTCTCAGATATTTCCTGAGCATACATACAGCTGACACATGTGCATGGCCTTCTATATTCGAGAACATGTCTGAGCTTTTCAAAGTCCCTATCGACATTTCTTTTCTGAGCTTTTATTTTTAAGCTTTTTGGTCAGTCTGTTTTTGACCCTAATTGGTCTCCATTGCCTTAGGCAACTCTTGCATTAAAATATTTGCCTTTAAATGTTTTTGACAAATGCTCTCTGGGGAGAGGCTTTTATCCCTGGATGCAGGTTAAATACATTCAAGTCTTTTGAGTGGGCTCTTCTGGGGAACCATCATATAGGTCAAAAAAGAACAATTTCTTGGGAATGAGGTTTCATTATACTCCCTCCAATATCAGAAATATGAACTGTTATTTTCAAGGCTCTCACTTAGCTGGGGAGTAGGGTATAGGACTAAAGTAAGTTAAAATGCCATGAAGCTTACAGAGACTTGGCTATTTTTCTTGAATAAATATCTATGCATTGATGCAAGGCTTTGGTTAATTTTCTCAGAAAGAATTGATTCTGACAATTTCTAACAGTTTTTTAAGTGTTTTTATGGAGGTAGAAATTTTCAGAGATTTTTACTTTGAAATTTTTTCCGGCATCACTTCTAGCCTTAGCCCTTTTCTGTGTTTACAAGGCCTCATCACCTCACCCCTGCCATACTTGCATATTATGCACCAATCATATGAAATTACCTACATTTTATAAAATTTTATAAAATTACCTACATTTATAAAATAATGTCAGCATTCCTGCTTCAGCTATTAGAATGCCTTTTCAGTGTTCTTCCCCTCAGTCTTCTAGTGAAACTTATTAATCATTGAAATCTTCATTCATATTTTACATCCTTTCTCATGTCTTTCTTAGACTTTCTTGTGCTTCAAGGTAGAATAAAAAAATACCTTCATTTTGCTTTCACTGTATCAAACAGGCCTTGATCATTTTGCCTGTAACACTTGATTTATCTGTACAGTTTCTTGAATAACCCAATGTTGTTCCCATCTGAGATCCTTTGCACCAGTCACTCTTGCTGGCTGGAATGATCAACCATGGATGATATGTGAGGTTGGCTTCTTCATATCTTCCAGGCCACCTCTTCAGAAAGATCTTCCTTGGTCATCCAATCTAAAGTAGCTGCCTATCACTTCTTATCAATTTATGCTATTTCATTTTTTGACTCATCACTTGTCACTATGTTATTTTCTTATTTATTTAGCCCATATACTTCTACGACTATATAAGAATTTTGTCTGTTTTGTTGTCTTCTCTGTCAGTAGTACTTAGGAAAGCACCTGAAATATAATAGAAAAAAATGTTGAATAAATTAATGAGTAAATCTTTATACATGTGCATCTAACACGGTGTCAGGTTTTATTAACCAAGAAAATTAATCATTGGATATATTTCTGAAAGATCTATTATTATTCCTGTGATATTGTAAAATACATATTTGTCTTTTTATTAGTCTGTTTCTGTTGCCCCTAACAGAATACCTGAAACTGGATAATGCATTAAAAAAAAGAAGTTTATTTCTTACAGTTTTTGAGGCTGGGAAGTCCCCAGCCCAGGTGGTGCATCTGGTGAGGGGTTTCTTCTTGATGTAGAATCCCATGGAGATGCAGGGTATCTATCACATGGTGAGAATGGACTGAGCAAGAGAGCTTACATTCTAATTCGCTTTTCTTATAAAGCCATCAGAACCAAGCCCATTACTCCATGAATGGATCAATCTGTTCATTAGGGCACAGTCCTCACAATCTGATCACTTCTTAAAGGCCCCACCTTTTAAAAACCATGGTTGGATTTCTTATCCTCTTAACATTGTTACAATGGAGATCAAGTTTCTAATATATGAACTTCGGGGGGACACATTTAACCAATAGCAGTCTTCATCCCAGTTTCCTGACATACAACTTCTAAAACCCTTGGAATCTAGAGTAATAGGAGCACATTTTGTATGCTAATGAGAGAGAAGACGAGTGGCTGGGGGGGCCCTAAGTAGCTTCAAGATGGGGGCTGGTCACCTGAGGGTTCAAGATTTGATTAGAGGGTAAGGACTTTTAGCCTCAGCTCTCAACCTTCAATAAGGAGAAAGAGGAGGGGAGCTGAAGGCTGAGTTGATGACCAATGGTTAATGATTTAATCAATTATGCTTATTCAATGAATCCTCCATTAAAACCAAAAACAATAGGGTTCAAGGAGCTTCTAGAAGGCTGAACATGTGGAGGTTCCTGGAAGGTTGCATACTCAGAGAGGGCATAGACGGTCCCCACACCCCTTTTCATATACCTTGCCCTATACATCTCTTTTATTTGGCTGTTCATATGTATCCTTTATTAATAAACCAGTAAATATAAGCAAGGCGTTTTCCTAAGTTCAGTGAACTTCTCTAGCATATGAATTCTACCCTAGGAGAAGGTTGTGGGAATACCCATTTATAGGCAGTCAGTCACAAGTTCAGTAGGCCTGGAACTGCCACTGGTGTCGGAAATAAGGACAGTCTTGTGGGACCGAGCCCTCAATCTGGGGGATCTGATGCTATTTCCAGTTAGACAGTGTAAAAATTGATAAGAATTATAGGGAACCCAGATAGTGTTCACTGAAGAATTGATTGCTGGTGGGGAGAAATATCCATAAATTTTTGTAGCCAGAGGTTTTCTGTATTGAGTCAGAGCAGGAGCAAAACACCTTTATTTTTCCTACTTATAAGTCCTCATTCCTTTTCATTCTAACTTCTCCATCTATAGCAGCATCATTTGTTATCACTACTCTTCAGTCACAGCTCCTGGTGGTGAGGCACCAGGACAGAGTCTGGCTCAGCCTTGAGATAGCAACCCAAGTGCATAACTGGGAAAATTTTTGGAACTGTCAATAACCATTGCACTTTCTACTTTAGCAGAATGGGAAAAATGTCCTAGAAGAAACAACAATGCAGGCATAAGTACTAAAGACTAGTGATTTATACCAGTTAGTTCTAATCCACACAACAAAATAGAAAAGTAGATATCATTAGTCCCAATTTTATACATGGAAAAATTATGGTTGAGAATGATTAAAAAATTTGTCATAGGTTATAGGCTAGTAATGTATGAAATCAGAATTAAAATGCAGAATTTTATGGGTACATTAATCCAAAATAATAAGTGTTTATAACTGGTAACATACAGATATTGGCACTGAGAATAGACCAGAGTATGTACAATATGGAAATCAACTCTCCCAGTATTCATCTGGATAAAATAATTGGAGTGAAAATCCCAAGATAGAAAATTTAATGAAAATATATATTTTGTTGAATCATCCAGAGTTTTAAATGCATATGTAATTATATGCATAAATTATTATATATAAACATATGCTTAATAAACATGGTTTCGTGTGTATGTGTGTATGTGTGTGTGGTAGGACTATAAATTGTCTTGGTTTCTTCTTTGTGTACTGTGCACATTTTACAACTTTTACAAACAAATAAAAAAAAAAAAACATAAAATAATTCCAATTCTCAAATTTAGGCTAGTAATAGAAATACAATTTTATAAGCAAACCAAATGTTTAATTGATGAAATATTTGCTAACATTTCATAGGGAAAATAAAACATTTAAATTATACATACATTTTTATCTTTTAAGAAATTTACAATTTAAAACAAGGAAACTAAAATTTCTAAGTAAAAAATAGCACACCCAGAGTCACTCAGTTAGACACAGTCCCACGGGTGTCAATTTCCACTTAGCTTCAAGACTTAAGCCTTTTCTATTAACTCATATTAGTATATAAAACACTCTGAGCACATTATAAATTTTACCAAAAGCATTCAAGCATCCAACAAATGTGATCATAGCCTCTCAACGAAGCTTTTTTTTTTTTCTTTTTTTAAACATTACATAGTAAGAAAGATACCACAGGGATTTAAAAATATTTATTTAAGACATATAGTGTCATAAATGAGACAAAGTTTGGATTTAAAGAAAAATTTTCCAGAGAGAGATCATAGATGAATACATTTTAAGGTAATAATTTCATGGTAGAAAAAAAAATTTGCAGTAGAGCCAGAAGATCCCAGGTTTCATAAATGTAATTGATAGGCTTCAGGACACGCTACCTCCAAACATGGCACCTTGGCATTGATCTTTCAGCAAAAGCAAAAAGATCTCTCTGACCTTACTTCTTCCATTCTTCCCTTCTTCCATAAAGTAGACCATAAAAAAATTCTCTGTCTTTCCTCTAAAGAAGATCAAAAGACCTTCATGTGAGAGATACCACCCATACTCAGAGGAAAGAAAGGTTCTTATTTCTGAAGACACAGGGACATAGAGAACAATCTGAAAAAACAGGCCTTGATAAGCTTCTTCCAGTTTATTATCATTAGATCACACTCTTTTTGTGCAATCATTTTCTCTAGAAGTATCTACTTCTTCATCAAACCTAGTATAAAAATACACAGGTTTTTTTGTTTGTTTGTTTGTTTTTGTTTTTGTTTCTTTGGGTTTTCCTTTCTGAAGGCTTTCATGTTATATAAAACCTATTTAAAATAAATGTACATGCTTTTGTCTTGTTAATATGTTTTTTACTAAAAGTGCCTCAGCCATGAACCTAGCAATAGATGAGAAAAAGACATTACATTTTCTCCTCTACATAGTGTTAATACACCATTTTAAAGAAAATCCACCTAGGTAACTACTGCCTATCTTCTGTTGTTTATGTTAAAATCATCTGTCAATCTTTGAAACCAGTAAGACTTTATTTATATATGCTTTTAAAATTTTCTCCTTGACTTTAATTTTATGACCTTTACTGTTATATGAGTAGAATTTTTTGGTTTTGTTTTGTATTTGTTATACTTAAGGATCATAGAATCCATTGTATCTATGGCTGGGTATATTATCAGTTTTTAAAATATCTCAGCCATTATCACTTCAAATATTTGTTCTTCTGTACTTACTCTTTTCTCTTGTCCATAGACTCCAATTATATGTGTGCTTTTCCTTTACAGCATGGTCCTATCTTACTCTTGTGATTTTTCATCATTATATCTCTTTTTGCTTCTAGTCAGTCAATTTTTTTTCAGACCTATATTACAGTTCAACAATTATTCCTTCAACTATCTGTCATCCACTGTTAAACACTTTATTTAATTCTTAATTTTAGTTATTTCTTAACTTTTTATTTCCTTTAAATTCCTTTTTTATTTTTCTAGTTTTATGCCATTTTTTTTCATCTTATTAATCATGCCTCTCTAGAAGACATTATCTAATTACTCTAATATATGATTCTCTTGTAGGTCTTTTTTATTGTCTCTTTTCTTTTTTCTATCAATTGTTGGTCAGTCTTTGCTTTTTTGCATGCCTCATTAACTAGTTTTTAATTGAATGATGGATATTATAGTTGAAATACTATAGAGAAAAATTGATTCTCTGGATGATGTTACTTCCCTCAAAAGTATTTATCTTTTCCTCTTGTAAAACAAATAGGCTTAGATCGGATCACATTAATCCAATCAGGGATTCAAAGTTAGGCTTCTTTCCTCCTAGGATGTTGCCTTTCATGGGCTTATCCAAAAATCTGATGTTATTATCAGGGTCTCTGTTCTTTATCAAGCTCTAAATTTTATCTTTAGTCCACTTGGTTGAGTGAAATTGTCAAATTTCTTAACCTCTTAGCCTTTCAACAACATAATCAAAAGGCAAATTTCTCATGTAAAAAATGGTGTAATACATGAGGCTCAGCTCCTGTGTTTCTCTTCTCTCATGGTCATGGGCCCACAGGTTTTTATTGCTTAGGTAGTTTGGCAGTACTCAAACAGATTTTGAAAAGTATTTTTCTTGATTTTCTGTTTGTTCTTAGTGCAAGACTTGGTTGAGAAAAGTTATTGTGTCATAACTGGAAGCAGTGTTGTTGTTGTTGTTGTATTTGAACATACAGAAGATGTATACCTTCTTCATTCACCAATTTATATACTGGAGCTTCACATAAGTGGCTCTGTGGATTTATATCTCCCCAAAACTTAGCCCCCACTGAGAGAGTGGGAAATCCTATTGTGATAACTGAAAGGTAAGGCCTTGAAGAGATGAGATTGTAGGACCATGCCATAATGTATGGATTAATAACAGTGGCCAGGGGTGTGATTCTGAATGCTTTAAAAAGAGAGTGGATGAGAGATTCTCATTCTCTCCTTAGCAGTTTTCTACCATGTTAGTCCCTGCATTGCTGTAAAGTCACCACCAAAAAAGACCCTCACTAGATGTGTTCCCTGGTCTTTGGACTTCCCAACCTCCAAAACTGTAAGCAATAAATTTCATTTTCTTTACAAATGACCCAGTTTCAGGTATTTTGTTATAAGCAACAGAAATAGAAAACTGTTACCAGAGAAATGGGGTGTTGGTTATAACAAATACTTGAAAATGTGGAAATGGCTTTGGAGCTGGGTGTTGAGGAGAGGCTGGAGGAATTTAGAAAAACAGGCTAGAAAAAGCCTCGATGCTAGTGAAAGTTTACAAGATAAGAAAAACAGGGAAAGTTTGAAATGTTTTAGAGACTGGTTAAATGGTGATGACCAGAATGCTTAGGGAAATATGGACTGTAAAGACCATTCTAAGGATGTCTCAGATAGAACTAAAAAGAAGATTATTTGAAACCAGGGAAAAGATCACCCTTGCAATGAACTGGCAGGGAACTTGGCTGCATTCTGTTCATGTCCAAAAGTTTTGTGGCATGTGGAATTTAAAGATGCTGAACCAGGATGTTTGTCAGAGGAAATTTCTAAACAGCAAAGCACTCAGGAAGTTGCATGGCTACTTGCAAAAGCCTACACTGAGTTACAGCAGCAAAGGCATGACATCAAGCAATAATTTACAATTAAAAGGAAAGCAGAGAGTAAAGATTTGGAAAATTTGCAGCCTGGTTATGAGATACAGAAGCAGAGAGCATTTCAGGAGAACAATCCAATGCTATAGCCCAGCAACTGTTTGCTACAGAGTTAGTACAGGAGAAAGGGATTATCGAGAGAAGAAAAAAAAAAAAAAAAAGATCTTGGAAGTATTTCAGAGATCTTGGAGGCTGTGTCTTCCACTATAAGCCCAGAGGCCTAAGGAGACAGAATGGTCTTAGGGAAAAGGCTTGAGATGCCCTCCAAGGGCTTGCTTCCTGGGCCACCTTGGTATGCTTCTTACCAAACGAGCACCCCAGATACTTTGGCTGCTCCAGCCATGGCTAGTTTGGCCCCATGTGTGGCTGGAGGCACAGCTTTGGAAAATATAAGCTGTGGAAGCCTTGGCAGTGTCCATGTGGTGTTAGGTGTGTAGGCTTGCAGAATGGTAGAGCTGTGAAGGCTTAGGAGCCTCCACTCCAATTTCAAAGGATGTATGGGAAAGCCTGGGGGCCCAGGAAGAGATCAGTAACAGGGAGATTCACTACATAGAGTCTTCACTAGAGCAATGTCAAGAAGAAAGGTGGGGTCTGACACGCAGCAGAAAAACCCCACCAAGGCCATGCCTAGTGGAGCTGTGGGAACAGGGCCACTATGGAGGCCCCAGAGTTATGGAGAGATCAGCATGCAATACCAGCTTGTGGGAGCAGAAGCATGGCCTCACACCAGGAAAGCACTAGAAACAGAGTCACCTCAGGATTTGTGGACTTAACCCCCACACCAGTGTGCAGAGGACATCGAACATGGAGTCAAGGTACATGATTCACCAGCTTTGAGATTCAATACCTGCCCTGCTGGGTTTTGGACTTGTTTAGGACCTTTTATCCCTTTCTTTTGGCCTATTTCTCCATTTTTGAATGGTAATATATACCTTATGCTTATCCCACCATTGTATCTTAGAAGTAGATAACTTGTTTTTATTTCACAGATGGAACTTTGTACTTTAACATGTGAGTTGAAACAAGACTTTGGGGATGAAATGAATGTATTTTTTTGTGAAAAGGACATGAGTTTTTGGAGGCTAGTGGTAGAATGCTGTGGAAAGATGTCCTCCCAAAATTTTGTTCCCACTGTGACAGTGCTGGGAGAGTGGAAAGTCTTATTGTGATGCTCAAAATGTGGGACCTTGAAGAGGATATTAGATTGTAGGACCACGTTATGATAAATGGATTAATAATGGTGGTCATGTTACCAGCAGCCAGGCTTGGCTTGTCTTCTCGCAATAAACAAATGACTTGAAAGTCCAAAAGTTGGTGCAAGGATTGGAAGCTTTATTCAGATAACCAGCATCTGAGAGATGACCAGGCTAAGGTCATCTCACCTTCTGATGCCTGTTCTCGGGTTTACAGAGGGAAAGAGGCAGAAATTTGAGGTAAGGGTTTTGTCCTGCAGGAAAAGGGGGAGGCTGGTCACAGGATTAGCAAATGGTCTGAGTCAGTTGTCATTGTCCCACGATAGACTGGGTGCTTCAGTGTCATGGAGTCTGTGGTTGGTGGACTGGTCATCTTCAAACACTTGATGTTATTTCAGGGTTGGAATCTTTATCTTTTAAGGAGAGCTCAAAGACAATAACCTCAGTCAAGCATCACTGGAACCTAAAAATATCTAGTTCATATCTCTAACTAATGTCAATGCAATTATCCCTTAAACAAGAAGGTGAGTTAATCAGCTACGTGCTGTGCCTTTCTCTTGAAATTCCTCTGTTTGAAGTTGATTAGGGAGGTAAGGAAAACAAGAAAACTTAGTTTCAATCCTTAATTGCAGGTGCACAACATCTAAAGTAAATCAACATAAGAGGGTGTAATGGGAGAAAACAGAAATAAATTGTTGAGAAAAATACTTTTGGGTGTGATTTCCTCTCCAGGAAGTTTGAACCATATGGTCAATTTCTCATTTCCTCTGCTAAGCTCAAGGAATTGATGATTATCAGTTCCCAAGTTAAAGACTAACTGAAGTTTTCTGCTTGGTCTTAATTACCCCAAAGATGATCATTCTCTGGCTAAAGTCCCTTTCAGTCAGGGGCATGGTTCTGAGGGCTTTAAAAGGAAAGCACACAAGAATCTCTCTCTTTCTGCTCAATCATTTTCTGTCATTTGAGACCCCTGCATTGTTGTAAAGTCACCAGCAAAGAAGACCCTCACCGGATGTGTTCTCTGGACTTTGGACTTCCCAAGCCTCTGAAACTGTAAGCAGTAAATTTTATTTGCAAATGACACAGTACCAGGTATTTTGTTATAACAATAGAAACGGACTAATACAAGTGGGTAAACTTTCTAAAGCCATTTGAGTTTATTATGCTTGAAAAAGAAAAACCATTAAGTTAAATATGATGAGCACAGGGCTCTGTAAAATAGCTATGCAAGAGTTAATCTTTAGGGTAAGAAGAAATGAAACATGTATGAGGAATCTAGACACTGCAATGGCTAAGTTGTGATTTAAAAGGTTTCTTATTAATGTAAACTGGCTTTGATAGGATCAAATACAAGGCATTTCTATCAAGGTAAGGACAGGGCAGTAACATATTTCCTAGAGTAGAGTAAAGCCTGGGGAAGCTCACCAGCATACTAAAAATGAACCCAGATACGGGGGCAAGAAATCCTCAAGCAAGAAACCTCAGGTATGATTCTGAAAACTAAGTAACCATGAATCCATTTGATGAGCAGAAGGAGAGGTGGTATATCCTAGGCAATTGTTCAATTCGAAGTCAAGTTGGCTACATCAGAAAGGAATTCTTCTAGGACAGAGGGTAGGAGTAACAGACACTGGCTCTGTGAATAGGGCTGACAGGAACTAAGTTAAGTGCTGGGAATTTATTTAGGATTGAGTGTATGTGTAGGAATGATTAGTGGTTCTAACAAAGAGGATTTGAATAATGTGAGAAAGAGTAAAAAAATTGACAATTAGTATTTTAACATTGACAATCAGTATTTTTTTTTAAAAAGCCAAAACAAAATAAAACAAATTAAAAGCCATCTACAAATGCATTAGTTTTCCATGACCTGAAGCAGAGTAAAGTGGGAAAATGTGCAAAGCTGGTTAGCTAAGCATTAATAGGTTAATGTATTAAGATAAAGAAGTCTCTGTACAGCAGGGAAACTGCTGGGAAAGGGCAGAGATAGAGACTAAGAATCCAAAACCCAGATTCTAAAATGACAGAAGGAGATCTTTCTTGAATGGTTATAATAGTATTTAGCTTTTACTTTATGTTTTGACTGTCCTTTAATGTTTTAAGGTCTATATCTGTGTCATGTTCATATCACTCTCTCATTAAAAAGACTTCAGTAACATTTATCATTTGTGAATAAAACCAGTCTTTATATCATAACAGTACTCTGACCAGCTCATTTCCACTTTCCTACTTCTACAATCTGGCTTATACTGTAAATTATTGACTATGTCCCAAGTGACTGTCTTGTTTTATCCACATCCCCTTTCACAACACTGAATATAGAGAGAGTGCTCAAGAGCTGATTATTGATAAGCAATTCAGTAACTACATATCAATTCAATGTGGGCAGGCTTAAACAGATCTTAAACCCAGGATGGGACAGGAACAATAGAACATATCATTACGCCAAACAGAAAAAGTCAAATGTAACAATAAATTATGAGCTTCTAAGGAAGAGAAACACTGCCAAATGTATACACTTGTCTAAAGAATGATCTTCTTCTATTAAGGAAAATTCTCCTTTACCCCAGACCATGCAAGTGAACACTGGCAATCAATGGGCAACAGATGTTGCAGCCAGATGGCACTGAACTTGAAAGAAGCTAACTTGAACTCAGGTGGAAATATTTCTTTTAAAGTGTTCTATAGTCTGTTCCTTTTTAAAAATTATACTCAATAATTAGTGGTCAGTTAAATACTTTATGCTATTAATTTAATTAAGGTAGCTTTAATAAAAAATTTTTAAAAAGATAAATTTTTGGTTTTCTGATGCCTTTGTGTAATTCAGTTTAGTCCAAGCCTTCAAACCTTAAGCCCTTTGATCTTGCAAAACTAAATTTATCAGAGAATAGTAAATATTGATTATTGAATACTCGACACTTTTATTTGATGTATTTGCTAGTCCAGAAAAGTAGGAAAAAACTTTAAATGTTGAAGTGGACAGGTAAACTTGGAAATTAACATTTCAAGGTTATTATATAAAATGGGAATTTACAGTGATATTAAGAATGGATACCGCAACATAAACTCCCCAGGGTCACTTCCCCATAATACACATACAAGTAATACTGAAAGAGCACCTGGAGGCATTATTTCAACAAAGATAACAGTAGGCCACAAAGGTATAGCAACTGGAGACGGTCTCTTGTTTTGAAGAAAACAGTAAGGTAAAGTACGCCTGCTGACTACAGCTACTGTCATTCACACATTGGTAGGATTATCAGAAATACACGAAGTAATGCCTGAAATAGTGGCACCTCTGAATACAAAAAAAGAACATTCTATTGGTGTCTCAATTTGTAAAATGATCTATTTGGAAGTGATAACAATTTGGTCTTCAAGACATTGTCTTATCGCTTTAAAAGAATATAAATAAAAGTAAATCGTTTCTAAAGGATAGCAACCTTATTTTATCTTTTAATTATTTGGCCCAGGGTCTCAGCTTTACTCCTGCAAAATATACATAGTAGCACACAATATGGTGGAAGAGCAGTGGGCCTTAAAGTAGGTTTCCAGACAAGGTTCTACAGCTATCGACCAGGTATTCTTATCATCATTTTATGAATATGGAAAAAGGATTCTGCTGTGCTTTCAAAAAAATAAATGAGGGTGGAAGTGAGCAGGGACAAGTGTTCCTTGAATCTCTAGGTCTTTTGAATTGTCTTAAATCAATCAATTGTATAAATCCCATGGCATAAAAACAAAGATCCTACATACTCTGGCTTTCTCACCTATCAATCCAAATCAACTACTCTTGCCAATATCATAAACAAGCTGTTTCCTACTAAACCAAATTTATTCACTTAGTCCTTATTTTATATTATCTCCTGGTGTTTTCTTCACAGTCTATTCCCTCCTCCTTATTATTATTTTTTAGTAATCTCTTGCTAATGTTTTTCTAGCATCTCACACTCCTGGTTTTCTTCTTTTTCAACTAACCACTTCTTTTCAGGTGGCTTGCTATATGGTTAAGATGGGCTTCATTGAGAAGATAAAATTTGAGCAAAGCCATTAACAAGGTGAAGATACTAGCTAAGAAAGTATCTGTAAGGAGAAGATTCTAGAAAGAGGAAACAATTAGAGCCATGCCCTAAGATAGGAATGTTTCTATATTTTCAAGAAATGGCAAATAAAGTGCTGCTGAGTTACGGGGGAAGAATTCCTGAAGAGAAATGCAGGAAAGTCCTAGAGTTACCACACTATGAGGAGCTTTATTTGTTATATAAAGTCTTTGACTTTATTCTGAGTGAAATAAGGAGCTATTGAAGAGTTTTGATTCGATGAGTTACATAACTGACTTACTTTTTTTAAAAAGTTCACTTTGGATTTTGTTTAGGAAGAGATTTTATAGGGGCAGAGTAATAGCAGGGATTCCAGCTCAGGTGCAATTGCAACAATTCAGATGAGATAGGATCTTTCCACTACAAATGTAGCAGTAGAGGAGGTGAGAAATAATAGGATTCTTGACATATCTTGAAGGCATAATGAACAACATTTTCTGTTCATTTAAATATGAGGGGAGAACCAAAAAGAATTCAAAAGTGACATCAAGATTTTTGGTTTGGAAAACTGGGATGTTTAGTTGACTTCATCTGTGATGAGAAGGGCTGCAATGGAAGCAGATTGCAGTGGTGGTGAGTGGTTAGGAGATGGAACAGATCAGAAACTACATTTTGGTTATGTTGAATTCAAAATGAGTATTAAACATTCATGTGAAGATGTGAAAGTCAGACAGGGCAGAATAAGGACATGCCCCAAGGAGGCTGCTCATGTATATTCAGGCTGGATCCGCCAGTGCTGGTGCACTAGATGGGACAGAAGCAGAGGATGGGCCATTAGGAGCTTCAACCCAGACTAGAGGACAGGATTGGAGGTGAGTATGTTTCTCTCTGGTGGAGATGCCTGAGCACTACTTTGGTTTGTACCTTTGCATTGGCTTATAAATAATGTGCACTGATTAACTGGGTAAATGTAAATGCTTTTCAATTTCACGTGACTTCAGTTTTTAAAATTGTTGATAAAAGAGATGTGTTTCTAAAATTTGATTAAAACCTTTTTGCCTAGATTTATCTTTTGGCCAACACAAATTTATACTGTCTCTGGTATTTTAAGGTGTAGAGCTAGGGTGCTGGGTCTGGAGCTCACAGACCCCTCAAGCCTGTCGTCCAGACTGGGTCACAAACCCTTCACATGCAGGCCTAGGAGCTAGGTAAATGGAATGAAGGTCCTTGGAGTCTTGGTTGAAGAAAGAACAGTCTTTGTTCAGCACACACACATCTAAGAGCAAGGCAGTCCAAAGAGAAACTCAAAAACTCAACTGCTACTGTCAAAGTCCAAAGAAAAACTGAGCAGCTGCCAGCAAAGTAAACATGCTCTATTTTTAGATGTGAGCTCTCTGCCAGCCAGCCACTGCCTCACAAAACTGAAGAACACACAATACCAACAAATTGAAAAGATATATGGGTCCACATGTGCACTAACTCCACCCACACACAACTTGTTTACAAAGAATGTGCTGCACCATCCCCAACTGGACCTGAGGCAAGGGGGCCTGACTAAATTATTCTCCTTTCCCCCACATAAGGTCAGAAGAATGTTGCTTTTGTGGTATGTTTGATAATTGCTTAATGTGTTTATAAACTAAAAGCTGTAAGAGAACTGGCTGCTGGGTTTTCCCCAAACCCTTACACATGTCTTGTTGTTAGCTTGTCTCTGGTTTTAAGCCTCTGAATTCTGGGGTCTAAACAGATAGCCATGGTGAGGCCAAGGCACATAAATGTTTCCAAAGCTCATGGGTCACCAGCTGCAGGACAAAACTCAATATGGCCTCATCCTTATCTTAGCTCTGATTCCTAATCATGCTGGGAGGGACAGTATTCTTTAGACATTATCTTTGTGAACTCTGCACTCTGTCTTGGGCTCCACATGGTTGTCCCAGATGTCATGTGGCCCTGAATGCCACAGGGATACTTAGGACCCAGGATGGCTAGGGAAAAGAGGACCCACATCCAATATCTCAAAGGCCTCAGTTAATACTGATTGATAATACTTGGTATAAGGTAATTAGACTAATATGAATGGGCTAAATGCTTATAAATGGAATGGTCATAGTTTCAAAATTCTTTTCAGTAATTTGAAATTTTAAAGTCATGTTATATTAAAGTAAGTAATAGGCAACCATAAATGTCTGAGGCATTTCAATACAGAAACATAGTTTTTACGTGATATATTTTTAAAAAGCTAAATAGATTTGGACCTGTTAAAAAATTTAAAACATGTCTCTTCAGAAATTAGGAATGGGTTTTATCTACAAATATTTACATAAAACAGTTCAAAGTTGCTTGCTTCCTAGGTTTTTCACTGGAAATTAGGGTTACTAAGAGTTAATTATAGTTAGTATACATCATTCAAACTGCCAAGTATAAGAAGATTTTATACACAGAATGTTTGAGAAAAGTAAAATGTGTTTATAGTAAAGGTTGTAGAAGGCATGAAGATGTAATGTGGATTTTGTTAAATGAAAAATTTGTGTGGTTTAAAGGTATTTAAAGGGTAATTTAAGTTAAAAGAGTAAAAGAAAATGTTATAGACATAACTAAATGGATATTGTTGAAAAGGGTTTGTAAGAGCTTGTAAAAAGTTTGTAATAATCTTGTGTGGTCAAAACTAGCTGAGGTTACATAGATTTGTTTATAAGTTTTTACTAAAATTAGCCATAATATTAACAGTACACTGGTACAAATATAAAATTTGGTTTCCTTCTTTTAAATAAGACTTTTGTGTAATATTAATAGCAGATAATAAAAGACTTGTGTTCACTTTTGAGTAAATTACAAAAAGTAAATGATAAATAGGAGATATTTCCCATAAAATACATGGAGAACCAGGATTCCTGCCTCATGACTTTAACCCTTGCTAGAGTCTTTTGGAACTACTTAATACACCAAATTTCGGCTGGGAAATCATACATATCTATTCAGTGTGAATGTCTGAGGCTCAGGCTGGCCCTTATGTAATATGCTCTGACAAATGGACTCCCCACTTACTAGATGCTGAGGTTCTTATATGCCATCTTATTTCAAAATTACTGTACTACCTTGGATGATGTGAAATTCTAGTCCCTTGGTCCAAATATTCCCCCCATGTATTTAATTACCTCCAGCACCACCACATTGATAAATACTTACATTGGCAGTCCTCGACCCAAAAACTCTACCACTCCAGAGACCAAACCACCACCTGTGGCCCTTACTTTCAATGTTTTCCTGAAATCTTTGGTAAAAGGGCTAACTAGCAGTTATCCTGTTTTGTCTTCTATGAAGGTGCTAGATCAAGGGGCTTACATCCTAGTGCCACATCTAACCATATTGTTGGGCACCAGCTTTATTGTGAGAAAATGTAGTCTACAGGGAAGGATACCCCTATGGGACACCTAGGGATATGGAGCATTGAGCATCTCCAACTTGGAGACATCCAAGGACAAACAGCTGCATTAGAGAGGGATGCCTTCTGATGGGCCCCAATCATAGCTGGCCGAGGGATGCCTGCCCATCTACTCTAGTGGAGAGCATACCAGGAGAAGGACGCATGCTTCTTGCTGATTGACTCCTCTTTCTTTATTTTCATCTTTCTTTTTCTCAAGCCTGTAGGAGACAAGATAGAAAACACTCCAGAAGTCCTTGAACAATCACCCTTGAGGTGCATATTAAAGAACTGGAGCTACTTTAAACTAGATGATTTGAAAAGGAAAAGCTCATATTTTTCTATTATGTGGCTTGGCCCCAGTGTAAATTAGATGATGGGGAACGAAGGCCTCAAAATGGCTCTGTAAATTACGACACCATTGTACAATTGGATCTCTTAGGTCACAAGACCTATAAGTAGACTGAGGTCCTATATGTCCAGGCCTTTATGGCCTTATATCAAGATCCAAAACTAAAAGGAAATCATCTGATTTGCTATGCAGGAATCCAAGTGATGCCTACCCCTCTCCCCTGAAACTGACATCCTTGATGACCCCCTCCTAAATAGTGGCACTCAGGCTTGAGAGAGGGCCACCGGCAGGGTTTGTTCAAAAACTGCACAGCTCAATTAGAAACATTGTTAGTGTGCAATTCTGAGCTAAACATGAAAGGTGGAATATTTCCTACACTGACTGAAACAGTATCAATGTACAGCCTATGATGAAACTCAGTGTCTAAGACATAGGCTAATTGTTTGAAAGAGTAGCAACAAAAGCCAAATTAATGGAGACACATAGCACAGTCTCTTCTTTCTATGTCCACTTTCCATATGTTTCACCTCCTAGTATATTGAATCTCATGTATTGCAGCCTTCCTCACGTTTTCTGTCATATCCTTCTTTGTGTATCTTTTCTGTAACACTCTCTCTATGCTGTTTGCTTGTTAAAAAGTACTATTTGTTTATGAGAAATAACTCAAGGATGAAAAAGCCAACATTTTGTATGCTTGGGAAAGCTCTGCATGCTTGGGTTTGAGTAACTAGTTTGTGTCTTTTGGTCGTTAAAAACCTGATGGCCAAAAAGAAACTTTTTCTGCCCTCTCACTTTAAGTTTCCCTAGGCAAGCTTGAGAAACAGAAACTGTTCGAATTGGCTACATCTCTGGGCAAAATATGTCTATCTGTGCACAAGAGCTCTGCAAACGTTAAAGCCAGAAGCCTGTTAAGGGAAGAATCAGCCCACTTAAAACTAAAGAAACTAAAGAAAAAAGGGGGCAAAAGGTTTAAAATAAGACCATTATGGAAATGTTTTTGTAATTATCAACATACATCTTTTCCTGAGATAACTAATTAAACAGGAGTCCATTTGTGCTTGCTAGAGGTGTTTAAGGTTAAAGTTGTGAACCCAGCCTAAAACAAAAAGATTATTCTGTATGCAATTCTTAGGCAAATGAAGCCAATTCCACACTGATAAGAAAATAAACAAGTATGTAGGAGAAGAGATGTGAAGAAAGCTGTGGATATGAAGATGTAGTTGTGGTTAGAAAGGTCAAAAAGAAGGAGAATACTTTTGTGTGAGAAAGCATCTTGTGTAGTGAATTTTTGTCCTAGAGTAAAATGACTGGCTATTTAGGGATTAGGAAGCATAAGACAAAAGCAGAAAGTCTGAGTAAGTCATAATAATGGCTTGTAAAGGGTATATCTACGAAAGAAATTAGAAAAGTTGGGTACAGTTAAAAGCAAATTACGTAAAAATTTTTCTAAAAATTGGGCATTAACATCAAAAGTACTCTGATGCAAGGCTAAAGTTTCCTCTCTTATGTTGGAACAACCAGGTTTTCTGGAAGGACTGAATTGCACTTAGAAAATTGTGAGGTTATTTCTCTATCTATCTATCTATTTATTTATTTATTTTTATCTTTTAGGTAGCCAGTGTAGGAAACATATTCCGTATTTTATCAAGATGATTTCTTGTGCTTTGTGCCTTTGAAATCCATTGTCACTTTTGGTTTAATTTAATTTAATGATCTTATTTAACTAAGTGCTTTAAGCCTTTGTTGTTTGGAAAACTTCCCAAGACCAAATTCTAAAAATTTCAGCCTTTTTGATTTGAATTAACTTTGTAAAGTTCCAAGGGTCCTGGAACTTCTCAAAGGATATGTATAAAGGAGATTTATTAAAACTAATTGGCTTGATAGTTTAAACCATACGGGAAACATTGTCAAAACAAGAAATAATGTTTGAGCTTCTTCGTGTTATAATGATATTTGTTACTATGTGTTCCAAAATTGTATAAGGTTCCTAGAAAACTGGTGTGTCTAGGTTTAAAGGCTATCCAACATAATTTTCGTGATTTGAAATAGTTGTATGGCACAGAAATAACCAAAATTTCTAGTCATGGTAATTTTAAATCTTCTTGTCCACAGTCAGTAAAAATGAAAAAACACTTAAACACAGGTTTCAGATAACTTTACGATCAATGGACAAAGTAAAAATTTTTCAGAACTCTAATAAGAAACTGATGGGTTTGTGAAACTGCTAATCAAGATTAAGCAAAGCAAAAAGTAATTACATAAAGTAAAGTGACTGATAAATATAGTATTTGGTAACTTTCATTTTTGGTTCCTTACATAAATGTCTTGCTTTCCAGATTTAAGGAAACTCTCTCTCTCTCTAAAGCTATCTATAACTTATAGCAATTTGGTAAAATATAATTCTTGAAATTATAAATTATATAACTTAAATAAAAAAAATTTAAATGGAAGCATTTGCTTTTTCCTTATTTAATTCCTCCAAAATTTAAAAACTTTTTATGAGTATCTTTATGATTTTTATGGCAATGTGGATAGATGGGAATCTGCTCTCTCTTTATAACAGGATACAATTGGAAACATTGGTTATGAAATAACACATCTCTTCTGAGTTCCTGACCCCATTTTATGTTGCCCTAATTTGGCCTAACTGCTGTTTCATCTTCTCTCCCCATGTGGGACATAAGTTCCAGAAATAAGCTTCTCCAGCTCTGAGAGTTCAGTCTACCTGGGAATGAGCTTTCCCAGCACCAAGGGATCAGTACAAAGAAAAGTAAGACCTTGTCAATCAGAAAATTGATCATCAATGCTTTCATGAAGAATGTTTTGATCAAAAAAGGGGAAATGATGTCTTCTCTACACAAGCAGTTCTCTAAAAGTATTCACAGCCTAGAAGTGGGGGATCATGACTTGGATAAACATCCTGTTCCTAAACAAAAGAATTGGAGTAAGTTCCTAAGACTGTTGATGTACCAATTAATGTATAGCTTGTTAACTATAAGTATTGACAGTAGGAAAATTGTTGGAATGAGTAGGACTGAAGTCATGTTGAGACCTAAAACCACTTGGACTGTGGAAAATTTTTAAAAAGGATAGTTTCCCCCCCCCCCTTTGGCATGCATTTCTCTGAATTCCCTCTTTCCCATGGCAAGATGAAATTATTTACATGAATGTAAAGTTGTTTTCCAGCCAGGCTTAGGCTGCAGACTTGCAGACCCTGGAAAACCAAGGAGCACATCAATAAAGCTATGCTCATTCCACCCCTCCAGCAGGACCTTGATGTGACAATAAGTATGGGAGCAGGGACCAGATGGAGTGAGAGCAAGACTTTGCACCAGTGATGAGTGATTCAGGCACAGTCTCTGAGAGGGGCATTAGCTCTCCTGCTTCAAGTATCCACAGAGTGACTGCCATCCAAAAACCATCATGGTCCTTCAAGGATATGAGCTCCTGCCCCTCTCCACAACTGAGCCTTACCTGGGACAGCTCAACAGTCTAGACAGAGAGTTTAGCTCCCAGGGACAGGTAGGGACAACTACCCTGACCCAGCAGGAAGCAGCTACAGAAGACTGATAGGATCTACTGCCCTCTGAACTCCAAAAACGATTTACGGAAGCAAACTCTCTCAGGGGGAATTGAGGCAGGACAGAATAAGGACACACCACAGGGAGGCTGCTCATAAATATTCAGACTGCATCAGCCAGCACAGGTGCACTAGGTGGGACAGAAGAGGCAGAAGACAGGTCATCAGGAGCTTACACCTGGGATAGAAAAGGACAGAATCAGGGGCATGTGTGGCTCTCTGGCGGAGAAACCAGTGCACTTTTTTTGGTGTGTGGCTTCACTTGGTAGTAAATCCCTGTTATGTTCTGTTTCTTTGTCCCTCTCTTCTTTTCCTGTTGCTGGTCTCATGAAAGATTTTTCTTTCATGGATGAACCAAGAACCTGGATTTGCCACCTGATAACAAAAGCAGTTGACTATATGTCTGAAGTTCAGAAAAAAAAAAAAAAAATTGGATTGGAGCTATTAATTGAGAATAAGTAATGTATGATTATTACTTAAAGTCACAAACCTGGCTGAAATAATCAGGAATATGAACATAAACTGAGAAGAGAAAAAGATCAAGAATAGAACCTTTAGCAACACCAATATTAGGAGATGGAAAAAAAAAAAGAAAATAATAAAGGAGATGAGAAAGAGTAATCAATGAGATAGGAGAAAAACAAGAGAACATGGGTTCCTGAAAGCCAAATGGAGAAATATTATTAAAAGAGAAGGAGAAAACAACTATTTCAAATGCTTCTGATTGGCCAAGTAAAATAAAGACTGAAACTTGACCATTTAATTTAGCAACTTAGAATCTATTAGTGACATTAATGAGAGTATTTTGGGTACAGTTGTATCATGAAAGTTCAATTTCAGTGGCTTAATGTAGAATGGGAGAAGTGGAATTGGAGATGGAAAACAAAGATAATTATTTTTCAAAGTTTTGCTGCAAATGGGAGAAGGGAAAAGTGGTAGCTATTTAAGGAATTGGTGTCTAGAATTTTACTGTTTGTTTGCAACTTGAGAAAGATAACACACATAATAGAATGCTGTCATATGCCTAAGCTTCCTCTACCTCACTATATTATCCTTTATTATCCTTGCCTACCTCCTATAGAGATATCTCCTTACAGAGTCTATAAGTTACTAAATCCTGCGTTTCTACCTCCTTCATATAATGAAAACCAAGTAATTTCTCTCAAAGCCACTAGTCCACTATTTTTTTTCTAGTGCCACTCTAAGATTCTCTGAGTATAATCCCTTCCTGCATTTTCCACTTTTGTCTTCCTCTGATTCATTCTCCAAATACCCCTGATTAAATTATTTTATTGCAATACAAATCTGATTATGTAAAGCTCTTGTCCAAAATACTTAAATGACTGTTTATCACCTCCAAGATAGATACAAACTTTTAATATTTCTCTAAGGAAAATCTATATTACTGCTTGCTGAAAAGCCTGCAATGATTGCTCATCATCTGCTTGGTAAAATCTAATCCCTTTAATTAAGCATGACAGGCCTTTTGAAATCTGGCTTTGGTTTATCTCTCAGTTTACCTTCTATGTAATCTTGTAAGCAATTTGAGGGAAGGAAATTTTCTACATTGTTCAGGACTGTATTTGAGAATCTCAATGTCTGGTTTGAATTAATTAATTAATGGATATCTGATGAATGAACTCTATCTCCATGCCTTTTTCAATGTCTAACACATGATAAGTGTGCAATGGTAGCTAACTTTAATGAAATGGAAAGGACTCCTTCTTATATGAGGACACTTAAAAAAAATCATGTAAAAATAGAATTGAAAGATAATACGAATTTTTCCACGAACTTTTGAAGTACCCTCATATGTCCAGTGTTTTTCAGTGTTCTGTTTGAATACAAAAGGGATAATTGCCCAAGTTTTGGTCTCCATGTCCCATCTCCTCCAATATCCCCACACACACATCCTGAGAAATTGTCTTTTTGTTCACTTTTTAATGGATGTATGATCTAAACAGAACAACAGGAAATTATTTACGCAAGAAATGGAGATGAGTTGCAGTGACTTTGCCTCCTATACCCTTGGTGATAAGTATGAACATGTGCTGCTTTACGTCATTTTAGGCCTTGAAGTCAAGGTCAGGTTTATTGGCTCCAAACTTTTGAAATCATGTCATGAGTCAAGTATTCTGTACAATAAAAATTAGGACTAAGGTCTACCTCAGCTTCATACTCTATTAAACAGTTTATAGTAGCACAAAACGTCATCATCACCATATATTTTATCAACTCTGTGTTTAATGGGGTGCAAATTTGTATGATATGATATTGTATATAAATCCCATTATTGTTTTTCCTTAAGGAAAGAACAGTTTATAAAGAAAGAAACAGGTGTTGCCATCACACTCAATGCCTCAGGAATACAAATCTGCCAGTAAGGGAGGGGAGCCAGGGCTCAAACACTGAGCATGTCTGACAGTAGCTGTCTGCTTCCTCAAATGATTAAGTCTGCTGATGTACGTGCAATGCTTTAACTAACGTACACGGTAGACACTGATGGATTTAAAAAGCAGGCGGTCATTCTTTGCTTCCTAGATACGTCCCATCTTTTTCCAAATTATGTTTGCATAGTCATACAGCAATCTGAAAACTGCAATTGGCTTTTTTTCCTCTCAAATGATAGAATCCTTTGTTAAGAGACAATTACAAAACTTCTCAATAAATTTTAAAATTCAGGTCCCTGAGGACAGAAATATAAACTTTCCACAGCATTACCTTATGAAAGAAAGATTATGAATGGCACTTAATATTATAATAATATTCTCAGTAGCCAACTTTGAAAATTAATCCCACAAAATAAATGCAAAACCTTTCTTTTATAACTTAAGAATTAATCACTTATGGTTTATCTGGCACAGAGTTATAACTTACAATCAGAGCAAATGGCTCCATTTAATTTTCAGAGCAGTGGTGGATTAGTTGGCTACTAGGGCAGAATCACAGCAGGCAATTAATTGACATCCCATGGAATTAAAAAGCTTTTTTTAATTTAAAATCTAGTAAAATAAGGGAAGTTTTAGTGGTGCAAAATATTTTATTGAGTAACACTTTCTTTTGAAGAGGTAAGCCTATAGGAACATATATGTGCCAATAGTGTACTTTTTATTTAAAGAAAATGAGATATTTGGAAGAAAAAAACCCCAAACCGACAACTGTGTATTTGACCTAGGACCTAGAATAGCTGATACAGCTCTCATCATTGAAATTGCTTTGGCATTGCGTATGATATTTTCAGACATTTTTAAATGAGAAAAAAAAAAAGACTGTTTTCCAAATAATGCTGTGTAAATAAATGTAAACAAAGTGGCATTCTGAAATTTCAAGATTTAAAAAATTAAAGTTTGTGATAGAAAATACCCATTCATTAAACTAACTTTTGTTTCAAAGCCATCAAAAACAAGAATTTATAACATCTATTATCTTCTTGTGGAATTATTTTTTTTTTCAGATGTCTTCCTGAGTTTGTTTCTTATCGTCTTAGTATCTCCATAATAACTTAAAATAGTGTATTTCAATAATTACTTATTAGATTGATGAATGGATAGATAGATGTACGAGAGAGAAACAAACTTTTCAGTAGAATTTTAGATATTTAGAGAACAAACATAATATTTTCAAAATTGCATTTCAAATGCCCAGCGTCCTAACATCTTTATCTTTTACAGTGAGTGGTCATTAACTGGAAGAACTTTTAAAACTGAAAGTTAGCTCATCTTTCGAAATTACAACGAATCTCACTTTAGAAAATTGTTCTCATAACTGTTATCTCACGGTCTCATTTTGAAGTCCTTGAATTTATTCTAAAATTAATTTATATAAATTTGTCGCCATTGCTTTGTCTTTTCATAAGTACTTCACCAGAATATCTCCAGAGATTGCAGGCATATTAAAATGTATTTAGGTTATTTTACTGTATTGGTGACAAACTACCCCTTTTAAATTAGCAATGTCCGGAAATGTCTAATATAAAGTAAGCCTCTCGTATGTGTTTGTTGAATAAATGAATAAATGTTAACATTCATTTAAAAGAGATTTCTTTCCCAGTTAAAGTATGGACACTGGGTTAATGTCTTCAAATAAGATCATATAATTAGAAGATGGACCATAAGTGGCCTAATCTAAACCTGTGACCACAACTAAAATTATGACTTACTGATTTTAGAACAGTAAGGGTTCTTAATAAGCATTTAGACCAACCTGTTCATTTTATAGATGAGAAAACTGAGACCCAAATTCAGTGTCACTTGTTCCAAGTCACATGGCTTGATATAGCAGGGGTTAAAATTTATTTCCTCTCATTCTTAGTTTTGTGCTTCTTTTATCCAGTCACATGATCTGTTATTCACATCACAAAATCAAATGTGACTGTTGGCTGCACTGTCTCTGTCCCTCTCTAATAATTAAGGGTAGCGATACATATGTTTATGCATCTAGGAAAGAGACACAAGAGATTCTACTGAATAAGCAGACTTTAAGCTGATTTCTAGTAAAATTGATCAGCCTTTTTGGTAAAGAAGTTGTTTCGTGGGTGACAATAGGTAAGGAGAAGAATTTTTTTAGGAGAAATGGAAAATGTTTGGGACCAGAGACACAATTAATCTCCGGGCAAAACACAGAAAGCAAGCTGGACCAAATATTCATTGGACCAAGCAAGCAGAAGAATATTTCAGACAAGAAATAGAAAAAAAAAAAAAAAAGATAAGTATTCTATTTTAGCTTCCAGAACGAACATCTTGTAAAATAAAATTGAGATGAGGGGTCACAAGATGAAAACTCAAGTTTCTATCCACATAGTTGAAATCTTCCAGTTGAGGTTTTGACTTATGAGGCTTAGGGGAGGTGATGAGTGATAGAAAGACATTAGAGTCAAAGTTATAAAGCAGAGACTTGAGCTACCATTACTGAGGCCACCAAAAAGTAGATATTTAGCTAAGGCCCTTTGTGTAACCTTGAGGCTGGAACGTGCTTATTTGCAGAAGACCCCTGTGAGTTGGTTTAGTGGTTAAACAGTTGTTTGCATTTTTGGCTTCTGTAACCCTGCTGCCTGGCTGTTTCAAAGAAAGTTGCCTGCTTGTTTAAGCCACCTGAATTTGGAGAAACTGCTTGACCCAGATATATATTTAGAAATTGAAACTTACAGAACTCAACTAACCACATTTTGGGAAAATATAGGAAAATAGTCAGGGCCCCTTGGATGTTCAGTATCTTGCTGAGCATTTGATATTAAATACGCACGTGCGCCCAGGTGTTCCTTGGTTGTTGTCTAATGTAATTGTGCATGTGTACCCAAGTGTCCTGGGTTGGTTATGGACTTAAGTATAAAAGACAAGTGGCTCTGATCCACGGCGCCCCCCACCTCTGGGATGCCCCCAGGGGGCCATGGGGAAGCCACTACTGCTGCTGGAAGCTGTTGCTACTGCTGCTGCTGGTGCCCCCGGCACCCTCCACGAGGCCACCGCCACTACCGGACCTGTAAACTACTGGACCTGTAAGCTGCTGCTGCTGCTGCTGAGGACTGAGCTCATGTCATCTGCCAACAACTCCTGGGATCTTTCCCAATTACCTAGCATGGACCTGCATGTGAGGGGTCTGGGGACCCAGCCTGTCAGGTGAGGGGTCTGGGGACCCAGCCTGGCTTGTGAGGGGTTTGTGACCCAGTCTGTACAATGGGTTTGAAGGGTCTGAGCCCTAGCCCTGATGACATAAATGGAAACTTAGTATAAACAACTGGCGTAGTTGTATAGCTTTACACCACACTTCCTGCTTCTGTAAAGTTGCTTGAATAAGACCCTAGTTTCTATAACTCTGCCTGGATACAGGCAGGGCCAATAAAAGGCTTGTATGCCTGCTCAAGAAAAGTATATAACCACAGCTCTCCCTGCACTCAGGGTCCCAGGATTTGGAACGTGAGTTCACCTGGGTCCCGCTGGTGTAATAAACTCTCTGACTCTCCACCTCTCAGAATGACTGGGATTGTTTCCTTGCCAAGTTCTATCCATTACACCATTAATTGTGTGTTAAATGCTGAGTAATGTTATTAAATCAGGGACAGCAAAGTACAGCACAAACCAAATTCCACCCCATTGCCTGATTTTGGAAATAAAGTTTGTAGCAAAGACATGCCAGTTCAATCACTATTGTCTATGGCTGCTTCATATACTGGAAGAGTTGAGTAGTTGCTGCATAGACTACACGGCTCGGCTCTCAAAGCCTGAAATATTTGCTTCCTGGCTCTTCCTAGAAGTTTTCCAATCCCTGTACTAGATAACATTTTACATTCTTTTTTATAATTTAATTTCTTCAAATCCTCAAAGTGATAAAATGTTCAATGCTATATCCCAATTATCTACGTCCCACATGTCTAGACACATGTCTGGCACATCATATGAGTTCAGTGAATATTTGACAAGAGAGGGAATGACTCAGGTTGCTACTGTCATCATCTAAACCTCAGTTGGACTATGGGGAGGAATGACCCATGGACAGAACATTTTGGCTTCATTTTCCTTCTCGGGTTTTTACGCCTTTGATGACTTCAGTATGACACTCTTCTTTTCTTCCCTGTATTCATTCTCCTTACCTTCCCTTACTTCTACTTTTTATTTTCTATTATAATTCTCTCTTAATGAGAGCAATACAGGCTTAATATAAGGAAGTCATTTTGGTTTGAATTTTTGTGTTTTTAATATTTGTTTTAAAAATATAAATTGGGCCTATTTTGTATCTCTTTGGAAAACTAAGTAAATATTTTTCAGTACATAGCATTTAAGTTTTTATTTCCTTTTTTATTAGGGACTATTGATAATAATAAAGATCCATTCCTGATCTAGAACATTCTATGAAAATTCATATATTTGATTCTTTTAACTCTCTGCCATTGACAACAACCTTGAAAGATTATATTTTCTGAAGTTATCTCAAAATTAAATTAAAAATAGATATTTTTATTACATTCCTAGATGCTGTTTTGCATTTTAAGAAGTTTCACTTACAATGAGAACAGTGAATGTTAAGTATGCCTTTAAACAAATAATGATTAAGTCATATGTTTAATAATATTATGAAAAATTTCCCATAGACAGTCATGAAACTACTATTTTAAAAATGACATGGATTCTTTTTCCTAAAGAGAAGGAATACATTGAGTTGCAGTATGGAGTTGCAAATACTCCTCATAAGTAAATTTATGTTTATGTATATGTAACCATAAAGAGAACACCCATTTTATTTACAAAAATACATTTCAGAGAAAATAATAATACCATAACCTCTCAAGGCTAAAATTAATGTTGAATTTCAAAAGATTTTCTTGGGTAAAGGTTAAGAAATTCAATTGCTTTGCTTTGCTATTTTAGTACATTGTTTTCTCTTTCTGTTTTAGTTGTGCGAGATTATAATGACTCACAACAACATACAACACACACATATCACTTCCTACAGAAATTCAAAGAGCAGATTCTGGTATTTTAGCAGAAAGCAGGAAAGAAAAAAACATATAATCATGAACTGACACTACTGAACACGTGGATTAACAGTAAAGCATGGTGTGCTTGTGTTTGCCAGCAGCTCTCTGGATTTCATGTCCCCGTGGTTGCTAGTCTTTTCCATCTCTAGTGTAGTAGCAACTGCAAAATCCTACAACTTAAACATTTCACAAGTCAAAACTTAAGTAATTATTTTCCTTTCCATTTCCATTCTATTTAGCTAACAGATAGGAAATAACATATGAATTATTCTAAAGTAAAGGAGAAAATGTGAAAACTAATGAGAAATGGTAATAGAGTACCTACAGAATCAGTTTTCTGTGAATATATACCACACTTACTGAAACTATCAGAATGTACTGGCATTTTAAAAAATGTTCAGTTTTATTGAAATCTAATTGTGGTTCCATATTTGTGGTTACAGAGTTGAATATCAATACCCATGTACACTGTGCGATGATCAGATCAGGAGAATTAGTATGCTCATCATTACAAAACCTCGTCATTCCTTGTGCCCATTAACCACTTTCTCACTAACCCCCTCTCCCTTTCTCAACTCTAGTAACCATGGTTTTGTTCTCTCTTTCTGAAAGTTTTTTGTTTCTTTCCTTTTTTCTTTTCTTCTTTTCTTTCTTTCTTTATTCCTTTATTTATTGTTTAGCTCCCACTTATGAGTGAGGACATGTGGCATTTCTATTTCTGTGCCTGGCTTGTTACACTAAACATAATTTTCTTCAGGCTCATCCATGCTGCTGGGAATGGCAGAATTTCATTCTGTTTTAAGGCTGAGTAGTATTCCTTTGTGTATATATACCATATTTTCCTTATCCAGTTGTCCACTGAAGGACATTTAGGTTGATTCCATATCTTATATTATAAACAGAGCTGCAATGAACATGGGAGTGCAGGTATCCCTTTGACATGCTGATTTCCCCTCCTTTGGGCATATGCCCAACAGTGGGATTGCTGGATTGTATTGCAGTTCTATCTGTAGCGGTTTGAGAAAACTCCATACTGTTTTCTATAATGGCTGTACTAATTTATAGTCCCAAAAATAGGGCTGAAGGGATCCCCTTTCTCTGCATCCTTGCCAGTATTTGTTATTCTCCATCTTTATGATAATAGTCAGTCTAACTGGGGTGAGATGATATTTCAGTGTGATTTTGATTTGCATTTCCCTGATGCTGAGTGAGGATGAGCATTTTTTTTTTTATGTACTTGTTTGCCATTTGTATGTGTTCTTTTGAAAAATATCCTGCTCCTTTGCCAATTTTTTAATTGGGTTATTTGTACTTTTACTGTTAAGTTGTTTGAGTTCCTTTTATTTTCTGGATATTAATCTCTTGTCAGATGTATATTTTGCAAATACTTTCGCCCATTCTGTAGGTTGTCTTTTTACTCTGTTGATTGCTTCTTTTGACGTACAGAGCTTTTTAATTTAATATAATCTCATATGTTTATTTTTTCATTTGTTGCCTGTGCTTTGGTGTCTTATTCATCAAGCCTTTGCCCAGTCCTACATCCTGAAGTGTTTCCTCTATGTTTTCTTCTAGAAGTTTGTATTTTCAGGTCTTATATGTAAGTCTTCATTTCATTTTGAGTTGATTTTGGTATATGGAGAGGTATGTGTCTAGCTTCACTTTTCTACATACGGATGTCCAGGTTTCCCAGCACTATCTATTAAAGAGGCTGTCTTTTGTTTGTTTATTTCCTCACCACTGGTACTAGGTAACTAGCATGATGCCTGGCTAATAATTAATTGCATTAATTAATTAATACACAAATGATATTCTGCTCAGTGACAAACCAAATTTAGGACATTTAGTCATCTAACTTTCAATCCTAGATTCTAATAATTGAAATCTACCCTACAGACCTAATGGGTTAAATCTGGCTTTTGTGTAGCATTTTACTCACATGATTCATTTAGTAGAAAAAATGATTTTTCTATAGGTTTTTTTTTGATGTATAGAAATCAAAATGCTTAGTATTCTTTTTAAAAATATAGCTGAAAAAAGTAAACAGCATAAAACACAAGGAACAGCATACAAACCTTGATTTGTCTTATATTATAAAGGACTTCTATGTTTTTTATTATAAAGGCATATAAAGACACATTTGATTTTGAAAAACATTTATTTCAACAGGAAAATAAGAAATACACATGTTTTAACAAAGAAAGTTTAAAAATATTGGATATTAGACAAAGGATTTCTTGAATTCCTCAGGGAAATTATTTATCCAGATAACATAAATTTTTATCACGCTTTAAAATTATAATATGAACAAGTGGTTCTGGAGATGATATTCACATCAGAAAATAAGTCTTTTCAAAGAAAATGACCTTTTTATAGCTGCCATAAAGAGTCACATATGATATATCAATCAATAGAGAAGTAAAAACTGTCATAGGACCCCCCCACCACCCAATTGTCAATGACTTTCCTATCTCCATCACATCTGACTCTGAAACACGGGATTTATCAATCAGATTTAAGAGTTAAAAATATCTACATAGGTCAAAAAGAAAGAGACTTTTCTAAATGCAGAAAATTTACACCGCAGTGAAAAAGCCATTTACATAGTATTCTCTATTTTTTACTATTTTGGTAACATTTGGCATTTTTTTTTCTTTAAATTAAGATTTTCTACTTGTTTGAGGTCTACTACCAGCATAAAGAAACTAGAGTTGTGTTATTTGTAGGAAGAAAGGAATAGCAGTAAAAAGGCATAAAATGCTATTTGGCCATGTGTAAGTGATTACAACAGGTCTCAATTACTACCTTATTTTACACTTGCTTTTCTTTTTCTCCAAACATAAATATGGGGGATATTCTGGAGGATATTCGAATGTTGTTTTACATTAAATATTTAAGTTTGAATGAAACATAACATAAACTATGTTCTTTAGATGTAAGTGCTATAAATTGCAGTCATTCTGAATAATATTGTTAAGCAGGGAAACCAAGAAGCAGCACAGCAGAATTAATGAAAATGGTACATGTGTGCTTTAAACCTGGGAGACTCAAACATTCATTACTGCTTTTTCTAAATTATTTTATTTTCCAGGTCAGGAGTAAAACAAGTAATTGATTTGTTCACCTGTAAAAACATTTAGATCTTTTGAATGCTGATATTCTATATTTCCATACCTGATATCTACATATTTTACATTTCTTTTGTGTTTGGAGAAGTGAAAATTGTTATGATGGTATCTATTTTATCTGTTGCATAGCTCTAAAAACGCAGCATAAGACTATAACTCAAAATGTGTATTTCCTTTAGTCTTCCACTTCCCACTGGGGGACCTGGAATTTCCGGGGTATGATATGGAGAGAAAAGAGTCCAAGCAGCAGGCTGCCAGCAGTGCTGTGATCCTAGGCCATTTACAAAGCACACAGCAAAAGTGATTTTCTGCCTTTCCTGTTCTGAGTTCCTAAGTTTCCATAACAGTCAGTGAAGGCAGAAAGAACTGGATAAGAAATGCGGTGCAGGATTTTTCTTCCTTTTTTTTTTTTTAACACTGATCGGTGTTTATGGCAGAATGAATAGCTCTGCAGTACTCAGAGCTCTCAGACACAGGGGTTGATATTAACTCTCTGTAGATAACAGGTTATTTCCCCAATGACCTCTTATTTGCCTTTCCAAATCAAGTGAGGTCCCCACTTGATTTTGTTTGCATGTGATGTTCTCATTATAACATCCTTAACATGGAAGAGAAATGCTATTCTCAGCTTACATACATAATTTATGCTACACTCCATCCCATGTTTTTCACACACTCATTTTGTAACAAAAATGAAGAATTCTGCAGTATCTTTCTTATGTTGTCTTCAGGTTCATAATAATATTTTGACCTGTGGACATACACCTCTGAATCACTGACTTTATAAAATTTATATCTTCAAAGTATCCCAGATAAATTTCTACATTGCAATAAAAATGATTACCTTTCTGATCGACATTGCCAACTGAGTAGATTTGTTTAACCATTAGTTCATGTAAGTTCATATTTTATATTAATTTGCTATGTCATTTAATATATAAAATAATGTTTAATAATACTGCAAGTATTATATTATATATTACATTATATAATTATACACAATTTTATTATAATAATTTCTAATAAAATTAAACATTTGTGTAGACATTTATGGCTTATAAAATTTTTAGCAAAAGTGAGAATATTTTATTTTTATAACACTTTGAAGAATTGAGGGCAGGCATTATCATCACCTACAGAACTGAATTTCAGACTGGCTTTTAAATTTTCTTATTTATCGAAACTATGTAAACAGTAGATTTAAAGATTTAACTTATTGTTTCTGGTGGTATGTTTCATTTATTTTCCACTGTGTCACATTGCAGTGTTTTTATTGGTTGAAGAGTGATGGGAGGTGAGAGTCATATATTGTTAATTTTTGCTTACCTAATTTGTGATGGTGCAAAACCTAGATTTCAAATAAAATTTTATTGTCAGGTGGAAGGAAATTAAGATTTTTTTTCCCTAAAAATTATTTTAATACTCCTGAATATATTAGATCTGATAGACTAATTAGAAAATTAGTCTACTTACTTCATGCTTAATTGCAATTTTTAATTAAAACTGTCTCCTTATTAAAGAAATACTAAATTTAACTATTTTATTATTATTTTTATTAAAGTTATTTTTAATTGAAAAATCATAATTCTATACATCTATGGGGTATAATGTTTTGATGTATGTATTCAGTGTGGGATGATTAAATTGAACTAATTAACATATCCATCACCTTGCTTACCTACCAGTTTTAATGATGAGACATTTGAAATTTACTCTCTTAGTTATTTAGAAATATGCACTATACTATTATTGAGTAGAGTCAGCCTGCTGTGCAGTATAAACTTATACCTCCTGTCCATCTGAAACTTGGTATCCTTTGATCAACAACTTCCCATTCCCTCACTCCCCTTCCCCCCCTCAGCATCTGGCATAAAAACAGACACATGTACCAATGGAACAGAATAGAAAGCCCAGAAATAAACCCATGCATTTATGGTCAATTGGTTTTTCACGAAGGTGTAAAGAACACACAATGGGTTAAAGATAGTCTTTTTAATAAATGGTGTTGGGAAAGCTGGCTATCCACATGCTTAAGAATAAAATAGATTCCAATTTTATACCATATACAATATTCAACTCAAAATGGACTAAAGACCTAAGTATAAAACCTGAAACTATGAAAATATTAGGAGAAAATCCCCACAACATTGGTCTGGGCAACAATTTTTTTTTGATAGAATCCTCAAAGTACAGACAAAGAAAGCAAAAATAGGTAAATGGGATGGCATCAAAATAAAAAGCTTCTGCATGACCAAAGAAACAATTAACAGAGTGAAGAGACAACCCACAAAATGGGAGAAAAATATTTGCAAACCATTCATCTGATAAGGGGTTAAAATCCAAATATGTAAGGATCTCAAGTAACTCAGTACCAAGAAAACAAATAATCTGATTAAAAAATGGGCAAAAGACCTGAACAGACAATTCTCAAAAGAAGAAATACAAATGACTAAGAGGTAAATGAAAAAATGCTCTGCATCAGTAATCGTTAGGAAGATGCATGTTAAAACCACAGTGAGACATCACCTCACATCTGTTAAATGCATTTTAGCAAATAATAATTAAATAAATAAAAGATAACAAGTATTGATGAAGATGTAGGCAAAAGAGAGCTCTTGTACGTTGTTGGTGGGAAGGTAAATTAGTACAGCCATTATGGAAAACAATATGGAGGTGCTCACAAAACTAAAAATAGAACTACCATATGATCCAGAAATCCCACTTCCTGCTATATATCCAAAGGAAAAATGAAATCAATATGTTGAAAGGATGTCTATACTCCATTTTCATTGCAGCATTATTCACAATAGCCAAGATATGGAATCACCCTATGTGTCCATCAATGGATGAGTGGATAAAGAATATGCAGTGTATATACACAATGTAATACTATTCAGCCTTAAAGAGTAAGGAAATTCTGTCATTTACAACAACATGGATGACCCTGGAAATCATTACACTAAGTTAAATAAGCCAGGCACATAATCTCACTTATATGTGGAAAAACAAATGCCATATGATTGCATTTATATGTGGAAACTGAAAAAGTTGAACTCATAGTAGAGTGTAAAATATTGTCATCTTTCTTAAATGTGATACAAGTAAAGGCTCTTAAATGCAAACTATGGTGCTTAATAAAAATATTACCATTAGTAAACATTGTTAAATATTAAATTAAACAGTTATAAAATCAAAATTATTTTAATCATTTATTTAATGTAATTATTTAGTGTTTTCTCTGCATCAGGCACTATCCTAGCAGCTGACAAAACAGCAATTAACAAAAGTAACAAAAATTTCTACCCTCATGGAGCTTTTATGTTATCAGGGTAAGACAGACAAATAATAAAATACTTAGTATATCAAAGGGTGATAATTGGACAAGTATGGACAATGGACAATGGACAAAAAGAAAATATGGAAGCAGGCTAGAAAGTGTTGGTAGGTGGGGAGGTGAAGTGAAAATAGATAATTCATAAAAAGCCTCACTGAGAAGTTGATAACAATTTGAGACAAAAATTTGAAAAAAATATTAAGCAAATGTTATATTTTCTGACACATTTAATTGTGATTTATAAAGATTTACAGGCATACCTCGATTTGTGGCAACCCTACATTGCCATTTTTCTACAACATGTGCTCACTTTATGTATTGGTGTCACATTTTGGTAATTCTCACAATATTTTAAACTTTACTTCTGTTATTATACACAGAAACTTCAAAAAGTTCCTGGAAAAATGAAATTAAAAGATAAAAATTTTTTAAAAAACCTTTATTTTATAAACTTCATCAAGTTCAAGACACTTTTTAAAGTGATGATACCAGCCATTTAGGCCATCTCTAAAGAACTGAAGATTCTGGGAATTTAACTAGGTCAGTAAAGCTTTTTTTACATTATTAACTGAAAAAAAAAAAGTGCCCTTTAAAAATTTTTTTCAAGATTAGGAAACAAAGAGAAGTTGGAAGGAGCCAAATCCGGTCTATAAGGTGGATGTCTAATAATTTCCCATTGAAACTCTTGCAAAATTGCCCTTGTTTGATGAAAGGATTAAGCAGGAACATTGTTGTGGTGGAGAAGAACTGTCTGGTAAAGCTTTCCCAGGCATTTTTCTGCTAAAGCTTTGGCTAACATTCTTAAAACACTCGCATAAGCAGATGTTATTGTTCTTTGGCCCTTCAGAAAGTTAAGAAGCAAAATGCTTTGAGCATCCCAAACAACTGTTGCCATGACCTTTGCTCTTGCCTGGTTTGCTATTGCTTCAACTGTACCTCTTCTACTTCTTGGAAGCTAGGGCTTTGATTGTGCTTTGTCTTTAGGTTGTACTAGTGAAACCATTTTTATCTCCTGTTACAATTCTTCAAAGAAATGTTTCGGAATCTTGATTCTACTTGTTTAGAATTTTCATTCCAAGCTCTGCTCTGGTCTGCAGGTGATCCGGGCACAACAGTTTTGGCGCTTATCAAGTGGGAAGTTTGCTCAACTAATTTTTCAGTTAGAATTGTGGAAAGTGAACCAATTGAGATGTCCACACTGCTGCTATTGTTTCTGCTGTTAATGATCTCCTTTCCAATGAGGACATGGACGAGACTACGGTTTATCTTGCAAATAGATGTGCATGATCTGCCACTGTGGGCTTCACCTTCAACATCATCTTGCTCCTTCTCAAAATAATTTATTCATTTGTGAACTGCTACTTTCTTTGGGGCATTGTCCCTATAAACTTTTCTTAAATCATCAATGATTTTACCACTCTTCCACCCAAACATCATTATAGTTTTGATGTTTGTTCTTGTTTCAATTTTAGCAGAATTCATGTTGCTGTTACAGGACCTCTTTGCACACTGATGTCTTTTCCTTCCTAGTGCTTCAAACTAGATCCTGTTTAGACATGTTATAATAAGTGAATACAAGTTTAGTTTGGTGCAAAAAGTTTTACAATCCATGTAGTTTTTTCCTAATACACATTTTCTGTGAACTTTTTGAAGATCCCCTGCATCTGTTATAATAATCTCTGATCAATGATCTTCAATGTTACTGTTATAATTATTTTGCAGAAAAAAGAACTGTGCCCATATGAGATGGCAAACAACTGATAAATGTAGTATGTATTCTGACTGCTCCACTGTCTGGCCATTTTCCCATCTCTTTTGAGACAGCTATTCTGAGACATAACAATATTGAAATTAGGCTGGTTAATAACCCTGCAATGGTTTCTGAGTGTTCAAGTGAAAGAAAGAGTTGTACATCTCTCACTTCAAAAAAAAAAAAAAAAAAAAAAAAAAAGTTAAAAATGACTCAGCTTAGTGAGAAAGGCATATCAAAAGCTGTGACAGGCTGAAAGCTAGGCCTCTTGTGCCAAACAGCCAAGCAGTAAATACAAAAGAAAATTCTTTGAAGGAAATTAAAAGTGCTACTTCAGTAAACACAAGAATGATAAGAAAGTGTAACAGTCTTATTGCTGGTATGGAGACAGTTTCAGTGGTCTAAATAGAAGATCAAACAAGCCACAGCATTCCCTTAAGCTAAAGCCTAATCTAAAGTAAGGCCCTAACTCTTCAATTCTATAAAGGCTGAGAGAGGTGAGGAAGCTGCAGAATTAAATTTGAGGCTAGCAGAGGTTGATTTCTGAGGTTTAAGGAAGAAGCTATCTCTATAACATAAAAATGCAAGGTGAAGCAACATATGCTTATGTAGAAGCTATGGTGTTATGGAAAGGAGACACCAAGGAGACGCAGTCACTCAGAGAGAAGGAGAAGTCAGATGATTTATTATGCCAGCAGACCCAGCTGGACTTACATTCCAAATACCTGGGCATTGAATGTAGGGAGAACTAAAAAATAGCAAAGCAAGCAAGTATTTTTATTGGCTCTTTTGCCTGTGTCCAGGCAGAGTCCCCTAAATTGGGGGACTTTAGCAGGTGGTTTGATTTTGGGTAGTGGGCTTCATGGAGACAGGGATGTGGTCGGGGGGGTTATTGCAATGCCAGCTAGAAAGCAAGTCAGTCTCTCACCTATGTAGAAAACTGTTGGCAGGATCTGGTATTAGCTAAGTCCCTTCACTCACACAGGAAGACAGTGCTGAACTCAGAGCTACACAATTCAGAAGCTGCATTTTAGAACACAACTCTAGGTACTTTTGGCATACAGGCAAGTATTAGCTGAGAAATTAAAATAAGAATTAAAACAAAGGAAGGACAAGGAATTCAACTACTTTAATAGCAAGTTATCCAAAAGGTTTAGCTAAGATTATTAAGTAGCTGCACTAAACAATAGACTTTTAATGTAGATAAAATAGCCTTATATTGCAAGAAGATGCCATCTAGGACTTTCATAACTAGAGAGGAGAAGTCTACACCTGGATTCTAAGCTTCAAAGGACTGACTCTCTTGCTGGGCTAATGTAGCTGGTGACTATAAGTTGAAGTCAATCTCATTTGCATCCTGAAAATCATAGGGCACTTAAAAATGACACTAAATCTGCTCTGCCTGTGCTTGCTCTATAAATAAGTGCCTGTATGACAGAGTATCTGCTTACAGAATGGTTTAGCAAATATTTTAAGTTCGCTATTGAGACCTCGCAGTGGATTGAATGTCTTCTCAAGCTCACTGAAGCTTAATCCACACCATGACTGTTGAGGGAGAGATTCTATTATGATAATTGAAATGCAGGGCCTTGAACAGGTGATTAGATTGAGAGGACCATGCCATAGTGAACAGATTAATCCACTTAATGTTTTAATGGTGGTCGTGGGTATGGTTCTGATGGCTTTAAAAGGAGAACATTTGAGGAGCTCTCTCTCTTTCTGCTCCACCATTCTCACCATGTGACACCCTGCCTGCATGGCCATAGTCACCTCACCAGATGTGTTTTCTGGACTTTGGACTTCCCCGCCTTTGAAACTAAGCAATAAATACTGTTTCTTTATATATTTATCCAGTTTCAGGTATTTCTGTTATAAGCAACAGAAACAGACTAATACAGACTTACTGCTCAGATAAATTTTTTTTTTTCAAAATATTACTGCTCGTTGACAATGCACCTAGTCACTCAAGAGCTTTGGTAGAGATCTATAAGGAGATTAATGTTGTTTTCATGTCTGCTAACACATCTATTCTGAAGCCCATAGATCAAGGAGTACTTTTGACTTTTGAGTCTTATTATTTAAAAAATGTATTTTATAAGGTTATAGAGGCCATACATAGAGATTCCTTTGATAGATCTGAGCAAAGTAAATTAAAAAACCTATAAAACTAATTTTCCATTTTAAATGTCATTAGAACATTTGTTATTCATAGAAAGGGGTCAACATATAGTTTGGATATTATGGATAAGCAAAGAAAATGGCTTCTTGAAATGAAATCTACTGTTGGTGAAAATGCTAAGAACATTTTTGAAAGGACAAAAAGGAATTAGAATATTACATAAACCTATCAATACAGCAGCAGCAGGGTTAGAGAGGATTAACTCAAATTTGGAAATAAATTCTATTGTGGGTAAAATGCTATCAAAAAGGACTGCATTTTACAGAGAAATCTCTCATGATAGGAACAGCCAATTGATGCAGCAAACTTCATTGTTACTTTACTTTAAGAAACTTCCACAGCCATGCCAACTTTTAGCAACCATCACCCTGATCAGTCATCAGCCATGAACATTGAGTCAAGACCCTCCATCAAAAAAAGGATTACAACTTGCTGAAGGTTCAGATGATCGTTAGCACTTTTTAGCAATAAAGTATTTTTTAATTAAGGTAGGTACATTGTTTTTTTTGACAAAATGATATCGCACACTTAACGAACTACAATACTATGTAAACATAACTTTTATATGCACTGGGAAGCAAACAAAAGAAATTGTGTAACTCACTTTAATGTGATATTCAGTTTATTGTGGTGGTCTGGAATCAAACCCATATCTCTGAGGTATGCCTGTATAGATAATATTTGCAATTAAATATTAACTAGCATAAATAAAGAATGTATACATCTCTATATGTTTAAATGGAATCCTAGGAAAATACAAAGTAGGGATTTATTCTCATTTTAATTTATTCTTTCTATTCCCAATCTTTTCTTAAAATGATAGAGTAACAGTGATAAGAACTATAATTTCATAAATGTCTACTATATCAGGCAGTTTTTATGTTTCAAGCTGCAGAAACTGACTCAGTATAATTTCAAAAACAAAAGAAAATAAACTTTGTAAAGGATATCAAGATTTAAGTAATTTTATTTATTTTTTATAGCATCAGTCACTGACATGTTACATATGCATTTATCTCCATATATCTTACCTTCTTATCAGAAAGTAAGGTCTCAGACAAGAATTTTCTTCTTGTGTTTAGTGCTTTACACTCTGTTTCCACAACTGTGCCTGAGGTATAGTAGGTACCCAATAGTATTTATTGAACAAATAAATGAAGGGACAAAACTACTTGAGGTCTGGATAATAATACCTGATAGCGGACAAGAATAAAGTGGCTCTAGAATCTGGGAATATGGAACAGACTGGTCATGACATCACCAGCAGGAAGAAATGTTTTTCCAAATATTAATATATTCCTTGTTTCTCCCTTCATTATTAACATTCAAAGAATAAAGAATCCAGTCTACAACAGCTGTGTGAGGAGCTTGGTAGGTCCACTCTCTAGCAAAACAATTATTTAACTGTTGAAATTCATAAAACACAATCATTTGAATTCTCTGGAAACTGACATAAGGGCATACAGCAAATCAAGAAGCACTTATTCATAAATGTGTACTAAATACTTACAAGAACAGTGTGAGTCTAAGGCACCTGAACCAGAACCTATTATCAACACCCCCACCCTCAGCTTCTTGTTTCAGAAACTGTTATCCAAGGGGTTGCAGCCAATAGTACGGAAGCTTCCATTCCTCCCAGTTCACAGTTGTAGGGCTATAGTCCCTAGGTGGGACAGGCTGCTGGCTTCTCTCATTCCAACCCTCCTTCCCACCTATGGGTTCTGTAAATTGTATTCTGAGCTGGTTGTTTGAGATTAGTGCTTCCTTCTTGGACCGTGCTCCCACTCACAGGGCAGAGTATCTACCCCAGGCAGAGTGTTTAAAAATACTGGGATCTCAATTGCCCATGCTCCCCAGCTTCCACATGTAAGGCAGAGATTCTGTGATGGAAGAGGCAAGCTGAGAAGTCAGAGGCTATTATCCATCCTCAGTTCCTGGTTATAGGATAGAGATATCACTCCAGAAAAATAGGTCACCAACCCTACCTCCAGTGGAACAGCACAGAGGTTCTGTCTAGGTGAGAGGCAGGACGGGAGGACTGGCAGCCCTGTGACTCTGTTGAGGGGGCTAACTTTATTTGGAACAGAGGTTGGAGAAATACAACCTTAAGGTTTTCTCAAAAAAAAAAAAAAGAGAGAGAGAGAGATCTTTGTACAGAGTAATTAATGATAGATGAATAGAGAAATAGATTAATATTTCCATGAATCTAGCCATAACAAGAAATAACACATAATAACAACTTCTGACCAGTCACTGGATGAACATTAAGCTATGTTGATAGCTGCGGATTAGGTGTCTCACTGAAACTAACTGAAATTTAATCCCCACTGTGACAATGTTAAAATGGTGGAAAATCCTATTATAATAATTGAAAGGTGAGGCCTTGAGAGGTGATTAGCTTGTGAGGACCATGTCCTAGTGAACAGATTGGTCCATTGATGGTTTAATGGGAGTAATAGATGTGCTTATGGCTGCAGAAGGACAGTGAGGAGGTTAGTTTCTCTCTCTGCTCAAGCCATCTGCTGTGTGACACCCTGCATTGCTGTGAAGAAGTGCCACCCACCAACAAGACCCTAACCAGATGTGTTCCCTGGACCTTGGACTTCCCAGCCTCCAAAACTGTAAGCAATATTGTTTTATAAATAAATATTATTTCTTTACAGATTATCCAGTTTCAGGTGTTTCTGTTATAAGCAACAGAAATGGACTAGTACAGAAAATTGGTACCAGAGAAATGCTACCTGAAAATGTGGAAGCAGCTTTGGAACTAGGTATTAGGTAGAGACTAGAAGAATTTGGAGGAGCAGGCTAGCAAAAGCCTAGATGCTAGTGAGTGTTTGTAAGACAAAACCTGGGAAATTTTGGAGTGTTTTAGGGTGGTTAAATGGTGGTGACTAGAATGCTGATAGAAATATGGACAGAAAAGGCCATTTTGAGAAGATCTTAAATATAAATGAGCAGGGACTTTACTGGGAACTGGGGCAAAGATCACCCTTCCTATGAATTGGTAAGAAACTGGCTACATTCTGTTCATGCCTAGAAGTTTTATGGAATGTGGAACTGAAAAGTGCTGAACCAGAGTATTAGGCAGAAGAAATTTCTAAGTGGCAAAGCATTTAGGAAACTGCGATGCTACCTGTAACAGCCTACACTGACTTATGGGAGAAAAGTCATGATGTAAAGCTAAAATTTACAATTAAAAAGGAAGCACAGAGCAAAAAATTGGGAAACTTTCAGCTGCAAAGCCAAGGGTGTAACCCAGCTATCATTTGCTAAAGAGATTAGTACAGAAGAAAGAGATATTGTGAAAAGGGAAAAAGCCCTGAAGGCATTACAGAAGTCTTTGGGGCTGCAGCTTCCATCACAGGAAGAGGCCTAGGAAGGCAGAATTGCTTCAGGGAAAGGCCTGAGGTATCCTCCATGGGCTTGCAGTCCAGGGCCACCTCAGGTTGCTGGTCCCCACACCTGGCTACTCTGGTTGCTCCAGCTGTAGCTAAATTGACCCCAGGAGTGGCTGGACCCACAGCTTCAGAAGATATAAGCTGGAAGCCTTGGCTGCATCCATATGGTGTTAAGTCATCAAGCTTTCAGAATTCCAGAGCTGTTCCACTGTATTTTGAAGGATATATGGAAAAGCCTAGGGGCCCAGGAAGAGACCTATCACAGGGAATGAGTCACCACATAGAACCTTCACTAAAGCAATGCTGAATGGAAACACGGCGTAAGAGTTGCAGCAAAGAATCCCCATCAGTGCCATATCTAGTGGAGCTATGACAGAAGACTGACAAGGAGACCTCAGAACTGTAGATCTATCAGTGTGCAATGCCAAGCTGGGAGAGTTAAACCATGGCTGGAGACTAGGAAAGCCATAGGAGAGGGGCTGCCCAAGGACTTTGGGGCCCAACTCCCACACCAGCATGCATATGCCAAACACCGAGTCAAGGTACATGATTCTCCAGCTGTAAGATTTAATACCTACCCTACTGGATTTTAGACTTGTTTAGGTCATGGTACTCCTTTCGTTTGGCCTATTTCTCCCTTTTTGAATGGAATATGTATCCTATGTTTGTATCCCCATTGTATCTTGAAAGTAGAAAATTTGTTTTGATTTCATGGATGGGACCTCTAGATTTTGGACATTTGAGTTGAAACAAATTAAAATTGGGGGGATGCAATTAATGTATTTACATGTGAGAAAGGACATAAACTTTGGGGGCCAGGGCCAAAATGATATGGGTTGAATTGTGTCCTCACAATTTTTATACAGTTGAAACTTAATCTCAACTGTGACAGTGTTAAAAGGGTGGAAAATGCTGTTATCATAATTGAAAGGTGAAGCTTTGGAGAGGTGATTAGATTGTGTGAAATGTACCATCATGGATGGATTGATTTATTCATAGAATAATGGGAGTGGTTCTGATGGCTTTAAAAGGAGAGCAAGTGAGGAGGTTATCTCTCTCTCTGCTGGAGCTATCTGCCATGTGACACCCTGCATTTCTGTGAAGAGTGATCACCCACCAACAAGATCCTCACCAGATGTGTTCCCTGGACTTTGGACTTCCCAGACTCTGAAACTGTAATCAATAAATATTGTTTCTTTATGGATTACCCAGTTTCAGGTATTTCTTTTATAAGCGACAGAATCAGACTAATGCGTTGAGTCAGGGATGACCCTAGGCAGCCAAGCTTAAAAATTAAAACTGAGGAAAAGAAAAAAAAAAAAAAATTGAATGATATTTGAGGCTTCACATTACAGAGGAAAGAGACTTCATGAAATTTGTTCAGTCAAGTTGCTAAGCAAATACATTAACACAAAACAGGCACATCAACCCCCAGTTGGCTGGTGGGGAAAGGGAAATAGGAATCCAGTATTACTAAATTTTGCTATCTAAAATGTTCAGTTTTCAACAACAACAACAACAACAAAAATTGTGAAAGTCAAAGATACAGGGTAATGTGTACCTTATGCAGGGGGATTTAAAAAAGGGAAGCAATAGAAATATAGAAATTAAAGCAGCTAATATAAATATGTTCAAAGAACTAAAAAAGATTGTATTTAAAAAAATTTTGATGACAACTCATCAAATAGATTATCAATAAAGAGGTTTGTGCGTGTGTGTGTGTGTGTGTGTGTGAACCACATGAATATTTTAGAGTTGAAAGGTACAATAAGTGAAAATAAAAATTTACTAAAGGGGCTCAACAGTAGATTTGAGCTGAACAAAGAAAGAATGAACAAATGTGAAGATAAATTATTTTAGTATGCAATCTGAAAAACAGGTGGAAAAAAAAAGAATGGAGAAAAATGTGAACAGAGACTCAAAAACTATTATGGCACCATTAGCATACTAACTTATGCTTACCAGGGAGAAAAAGAAGTGGGCATAAAATATTTAAAGAAATAATAAGCAAAACTTCCAAGATATAATGGAAAACATTAATCTATACATCCATGAAGCTCAACAAATTTCAGGTAGAATAAAATTTAAAAGATCCATCTATAGGCATGTCATAGTCAAAATGTTGAATGCTAATGACAAAGAAAATCTTGCAAGCAGCAAAAAACAATTCATCATGTACAAAGGAATGATAATAAGATTGACAGTTGATTTTTCATTGGAAACAAGGGCGGCCAAAAGGCAGTGGGATGACTTATTCAAAGTGCTTAAAGAAAAGACATGTCAACCAAGATTTCTAAATACAGCGTATCTATCTCAAAATGAAAGCAAACTAAAACATTAAAAAACAAGAGTGAGAGAATTTGTTGCTAGCAGATGTACCTTACAAGAAATACTAGAGGAAGTTCTCCAGGCTAAAAGGAAGTGATACTAGACAGTGATTCTAATTGACATAAAGAGTACAAGTACAAGTCATAAGATAGTGACCATAAAATACAGTATGATTACATATTTCTTTTCCTTTCCTGCCTTAATTTATTTTTTAAAATACTATAAACAATATCTACAAAATTTAGTTGTTGGTTCTGTAGCATATAGAGATATAATATATTTGACTATAGCAGTACAAAGCATGGGGAAAGGAAGCTATAGTGGAGTGAGGAAATGATATCAGATATCAATTCCACTTCACAGGAAGAAGAGTACCAGAAATGGTAATGAGTAAGGTGAATTTAAAACACTATAAATATATTTTTTATCTTTTCTTCTTTTAGTTTCTTCAAACAACTTAAGGTTATATAAAGCAACAATTATAACACTGTATTATTGTGTTTGTAACATATATAAACATAATATATTTGACAATAATAGCACAAGGGAGGGTGAAGAAAACGATAGTGAAGCAAATTCTCTGCATTTCATGCACTGCAATTACATTGGTATAAATCTCAAGTTTTTTGCCTTTTTTTTTTTTTTTTGGCAGCTGGCCAGTATGAGGATCTGAACCCTGAACCTTGACCTTGGTTTTATAACACTCACACTTCACTCTAACCAACTGAGCTAACTGGCTAGGCCTAAAGTAGATTTTTATGACTTGAGATGTATGCTATAAATCCTAGATCAACCACTAAGAAAATAAATCCAAAAAAAGAAAATAGTATTCACTTGGCAACATTGAGTCAAGTGCTGATATTCGACCTAGAGGATGGCACAATGCCTTTGGCTACCATGACTAGTTATTGCCAATTTTTTTTTTTCCATTATGATGGTATATAAAATTGCAGGTGAGAAATGGCTAACTAGCTGAGAACTCTATTTTTCAGCTTTCATTTGGTATTAGGTGTGGCAATATAACTATATTTGATCAATGGACTATAATCAGAAAGCTCTAGTCTCTTAGGAAGTAGACATAATTTCTCCTTGTTCTATTAACCCTTCAGTTGGTTGACTATAGATTTTCTACAAGCCCTAAGGACTGGTACAATCAGGAAATGGAGAAACATGAATTTCCAAATTACATGGAGAACAACTTCCCAACATCCTGCAATGCCTACCCTTGACTTGTATGTAAGTGATAGATAAACTTCCACTAAATTGGAGCTATTGATATTTTTGCATTTGTTTTTATAGTGGTTTAGTCAGTCCTAACTGATATAATTTCCGATTATAGTCTCAACAGCTTCTTTGAAAAGTAAAGCAGTTCTTCCTCCAAAAGAAAATCTAAATTTAATTTTATAAGGAAAATTAATTCTGGCTGTCGGTCTGTCCACAATTCTAGATATTAAGTACTGTGCAAAGTAAAAACAAACAAACAAACAAAAAAAACACCCCCCAAAACATATATATGTATATATCTTACACATAATTACAAGCAATTTTATTGAAATTCTTTGCATAATCATCATATACCAAATTCTATAAGGTGATTATCATCATCCCATTTGTTGAGAGAAGGAAGTTAAAAATAGCTAAGTGCATTAAATATTTGAGTATTAACCAAAATCTTTCATTTCCAAAAACAGTTCTTTTATCAACTACTTGACTCACTATGGTCTAAATTGCTTTTTGTTTTTTTTAAAGTTAGAATGAAACTTTATTGTTACAACTAATTTTTATTTACAGAATATAAATCTCTTAAAAAAGATACATTCCTTCCTTTAATCAATGGTAAAAAGACTTTAAACAGAAATAAAGCCTAAACATCACTTATATTTAAACAGAAATACAGTTTCATGAAAAGTTTATGAATATACAGCAAAAATGTATTTTTACTTAAGCAATTACATAAATAAGACTGTTTTTAATTTTCTTCACTGGCAACCCATTTTATTCACAGAACAAGTTCTACTTAACAGTTGTACAAATGTAAAAATTAGATATTAGGCATGAAAATATGCAACAAAAAAACAGGAATTATCTTCATTACCAAACAGATTAACAAATTCTCACTCAGATACTTTCTGAGGCATATCAAAACATCTACATCAAAAATTGCATTCGTTTGAGAGATATCAATACATGATCAGTGCTGAGACTATCGGTAGCACTGCCAGCTCTCCCTCTGGTCACTGTAGCAGCCTTCTCACTGCTCTCCCTGCTTCCATCCTTGTCCTTCTGTTTATTTTTAACATAGCACTCAGAAGGATCTTTAAAAAATATATACCAAAACAACTGCTTGCCCCCAAAATCACACCCATGGCTCTTGCTAATGCACTTAGTGTATAATTAAAAGTTTTTAAAATATTCTTATTGGCCCTACACAGTCAACCCTCCCCCCCAATCTCCTACTATTCTCCCCTTGCTTACTTTGCTTCCAGCAAATTGTGTTCCTCAAGCACTTGAAGAGCACTCCTGCTTTAGGGGCTCCACACTGCTATTGCCTCTGCTACAAATGTCTCCTGCACTTATCCACAGCACTCACTCTGTCACCTTCAAGTCTTGGCTCATATATTCCAGGCTCACTACGGCCAACCCTACTATCTCATCTAAAATTCAACCCATGTCCAGCTGATGCCCTCCACTGCTGATCCTCCTAAACTTGCTCTGCATTTTCTTTTTTTTTTTCTATAGTACAGAACTTCCTACTATTATATAATTTTCTTATTTATTCTTTTTCTTTTCATTGCCTCTCTCCACACTCTAAGATTAAGTTCCATGAAGACAAGAGTGTTTGTTTAATTTATTTTTGACAAAAATAGTGCCTAGTACATAGTTGACTCTCAATACCAATTTGCTAAAGAATGAATGTGGTTGTTTTAATTAAATGTGTGTGCTTTCATGTGGTATTGCATGGCTTAATGCATTTTTTTGTAATAGCTTTAGATTCATTTGAAGAAGAGCCTACAATAGCATTCTTATATAATGACATCCCATTCTAATACATGGGGAGAAATATGTTGCCTATGTATAGATAGGAATTAATAAAAATAACTTAATCTGAGAGTTTATTGTCCTGATATTTTTCAGTGTTCCATGGAGAGAAAAAGAAAGAAGACAATTAATCAAATGCTTTAAATTAATTATAAATGAATGCTAAACACATATATACATTATGTTATTTTCTTCTTATAAAAATTTGTAATGCAATTTTATTTTTTATTAGTCCCAATTTTTAGTGCAATTTACCCAAAGACACGTAGCTGAAGCCCTCTTGAGTCTTCTATGATTCAAAATTCTATGTTCTTTCCAAAACTTTTCTCTGTAATAAAATAAAATAAAATCCTTTTATAAAGTAAGTTCATCAGACTTCTATGGCATAAAATAATTATAAACCAAAATTTTGGAATAGGATAGTAATAATAATATAGCATTATATATTATAGGTATATGAAAAAAGATGAATATTCACAAAATAAGAAGCTTCACATGCTATTTGAGAAACCAAGTTAGTTAAAATGTTCAGGTAGAATTCTCATTTCTTTTTGCAATATCTAGCCTCACCAGGATATCCTCTACAATAGAGTGAGCTTTGAAGTTCACAAAATTTGATTCAACATTGGCATATCAACCTGACTTCAAAGGGATTTACACTGCTGAAGAATTTCACTGAGTTCAAGAAAGAAACGAGAATCTAACTTCCTGTGAAATCTAACTTCAGAGTCCCCGGTACCTTCAACAAAATTAGATACATCAGGATATTGAAAACAGGTGTTTGAAAGTGCAGTTTAATTCACACAGAGCATTTAAAAATTTTTTCCTGTTTGTACAGTATTTATTGCAATGTGACAACAGAAAAATTAAAAGTTGGAAGTTTAGTACTTTGTAGAAAAGGCTTTGTTGAAACACATATTTAATTCTAGTTAAGAAACAACATTGGCATAAACTTGCTGTTTCCTGCCCATTCGTATGTATAGCACTCTGGTTTATCAATCTCATTTTTACCTTCCCATACAAGCTTTCCTTAAAATTCCACTTATTTTTCATGGTCACGAATTTGGGAACTTTATTTCATTGAATATTTATTTTATTTTTATGTTTTTCATTTCACTTAAGTTTAACACTTAAATTTCCAGCCTTAAAATTACTTTCATAAGTTTCTATCAGTGTGTCTAGCACTTTTATCCTTCTCTTTTTTGTGGTCATGGCATTCTCCTCTCACCCCCACTCCCTTCCCCCCAACCCACCCCATTATAGCATTGTTAAAATTTATAGGTATGGAAGTGCTACTTATCCTACAAGATCTATTCAAATATTTCATGTTTGTAATCTGTCTTGCTATTTCCAAGACTACACCATTTATTGTCTTAACATTCAGCTGTATGAATAAATGACTATAATTCATTTGTATCTCCCAAATCAGTCTGTGTCTTTAACTCAGCTGAAGAAAATTTTATTTAAATTTTTTGAGACATGTTAGATTGAATCATCATGAAACCTTCCCCATTGTATATAACATATATATATATATAGGGTGAGCAGAAAGTGACAAGACTAAATTTATAATTACTAAAGCCAGTTTTCTTGAAGGATTAATACTCCAAGATTAATAATGATGTATATACTTTATAATGTACAAAATCCTTTTAAATGTATTATCTTTAACTTTCATAACATTCTTATTGATTTTCAGATTTGAATAAATGAGTATTTGGAAAAGTATTACTTTAGGAGAAATGTAAGAGACTGATACCCAGTAATTGAAATTTCAATAACTACATTTTATTCAGCTTTTTTTGTAGGTGAAGCAGTGTGCAAACCTATATGGAATGTGCTATTATGATCCCCATTTTGTTAATAAGAACATTAAGATTTAGAGAGATTAAATCACTCACCCATGATTAGATAGAGTCAAAATTAGTATTCAAATCCAGGTCTCCTCTCGCTAGAACAAAAGTTCATAACTATTGCACTTGTTTGAAGTTAGAACTGAAAGATGCCTTAGAAACCATTTTGTTCAAACACCTAATCTCACAGAAGAGGAAGCTGAGGCAAAAACAGTTTTCTGCCAAAAGTCACAAAGTCTTGGGGAAAACCCATCCTTCTAGTCTCTATACTCTACACTTACCACCTCACCACCTCAACCTGCAAGCCTGCTGCCCCACTCTCACTGATAAGAGATCCATAGGCTACATCTCCTTATAAGGGTTAGAGACTGCTGGCTGCTAATTTCTGGCAGCTGACAAATCTAATACTGAAGGGGAGGGTCTGGGGAAGCCCAACGGCTGGCCTCAACTCACCTTGTTCTTTTACCAGGTTCTTGACTCTGTCACATGAGAGAATTAAAAAGCAGAGTCTCAGTAGAAAGTGAGAATAGGTTTAAGGCTAATGAATAAGATACAGATTTCACAGAGAGAGTATGACCTAGCTCCAGAGATTGAGTGGCGCCCACACCAAGTTTAACACAAAAGTAAGAAATACACACTAAAAGTTTAGTACAGAGTACAGGCTGGCTCAAGGGAGTAAGCAGCCACCTGCTAAAAGTAAGTTTAACATAAAAATAAAGCACATACACCTCAGCCAGTGAAGGGCGAAGTGCAGGTTGGCCCCAGGAGAGTGAGCAACAATCCAACCTCCTACTAGGATTCCACTTTTATAGTTTTGCTATTTTATATTCATGTTATCTAATGAATATTCAATTAAAGGGTTGTTCCCAATTATGTAACAGTCTTGAACATGCTCAGTTTGTCTCTTTTTAGAGCATGTTCATTGGCCAAATTCTATCACATGCACCAAACACATTCAAGAACATTCTGTGATTTTTAGATCCTCCAGTGGAAGGTCATTCAAAGGATAAACTCCCTTCTGCTGGGCATGCTCAGTCACTGGGGTTGTATAAGCCTGTATAGATTTCTTTTACTGAGCATACTCAGCTCCTGGATTAGCATAAGTCCTCCCTTGTGTTCTCAATCTCCCCATGTAGGTACCAAAAATAGGTGCAATCAGCAACAGTAAGTGTCCTGTAGGGGAGGGCAGAGAGGAGAGGCCTAACACCTTGGGGAATGGCTTGAAACCCAGAAGTGTGCCCTGAAACCTGAACCCAGGGAAACTGAGCACCTCCTATCTCAAGTCCACCTTCACTGGAAACGGAATTCCAGATCCCTTTTTGGCCCTAGACATGGGGGGAAAAGTGAGATCTTAGAAATAGTGGGTCTATTTACTCTTGATCCCTTTTGGGGGAGAAACAAATATATTATTGGCTGTATTGATTCTTCATCTTTGATGATGAAGTTTAAACGTTTTTGTGAAGGCATTTGTGACTCCCAAGAGTTAACACTTCAACTTTGGCTGGGAAAGAACAAATTTGCTACAAATGTACTCACATCCATGTTTGTCTTCCATGGTTGTTTCTGAGACTGTCCCTAATGTCCTGCCGTTCATTTAAAAAAAAATGCCTTTTATAGCATAATAGTTAACCTTTCAATAAAATTTAGAAATGACAATACTTAAACATTTCCTTCACTTGAGAAGATAATTTTTTTTAACTGATTAAATGGTTTCGTTATACACTTCTTGATGCCGATGAACCACAAAATTTAAAAAAAAACTACAGTCCTTTCCAGAATGACCAGAATGGCTTAAATTACAGGAGGAGAGATGAATACATGAATAGAGTCTTTCAATATAATGTAGCAACTTGGCTCAAAAAATCATTTTGCTTTGGAATAAACATAGACCAAAAAAATGATTAATGTATAATGTTTATTTTTAAGCAAATTATAGGCTTCTAAAGAAAACTGTTAAAAGAAAGTAGATAATAATCAATTAATTAGATAAGACAACAATTTGGATATAATTTTGGGAAAAAGAAACACACAATAAGGCCAATGAAGCTGCTTACCTTAAAAATTTTAGACTCCAAAATGTTTACATAACACTAGCTGTAACAGAGACAATTAACTGATTACCAGACATGTTTTTTCCTACTGAGAACATAGGTAGACTAAATTTCTCTGCTTCCTTTTAGTTAGGCTTGACAGTGACTGAGTTCTAGCCAATAGAATGTAAGTGAAAAAAATTAGTACTGCTTCAATGTATGACCATAAAAATCTACCATGTATAAATCCTATATGTGCTGTCCCCTCTCAGCTTGGTGCAGATGCATATAGTGACTGGGAGAATAGGGAAGCCATTGATGCAAGGACCTGGTTCCCTAAGCCACTAAGTACAGGAGAATCTCTCAATGATCGGAGACATCTTTTTATGCCTTTTAAATGACCAAGAAATAACCTTCAATAATGGTAGGACCATTATAACTTGGGGGTTCAGGTAGCATTCTTCTAATATGCCAATGGTTATTTATTTTTTTAGCTGAAATATAAACATAACCCTAGTTTTTCTGTCATACAAGGTTAATTGAGCATGATTCATAACTCAAATTGTAGATACTATTATCCATAGGACATTAGACACAATGTAGTCCAACAGCCTCATTTTAAAGATGAGGAAATTGTTCTAACTTGCCAAGAGTAATTCCAACTCATTCTCTTTGTTCCCTCAGCTCTAGGATTGATAACTGCTTCTACAGTTGCCACCTTTCTTTTCATCTTTTACCCTTTCAGTAACCTCATTAACATCTTTGTACCTAGCTAATAATTCTTCATATTCAATTTTTATTGTTCAAATAACTGGTGTAGTCTCTGTCTTCTTACTGGACCTTGGTGTGGACAGGAGGTCTTTGTTCTCTGGTGGTGACTGAAGTAAACAGGATGTGAGGCAAATTGTTCCTTTTTCTGATAGTCTCTTCTGAGACTGGCTGAAGGAAAGGGGGTACATTCTGCAGAGATTCCAAATGCTTCCTGGAACGCCAGGTCATGGACGGGACATATATGGCATAAAGGTCATTCTAGGATGGTTTGACTCTCTTGATTAACTTTGGTTTTTGTCAGGACATACATGGGTGCTTTAGTATAGTTGAAAATGACTAACTCGTGCTATAATCATTTTATGGTACATTTAAACAAAATAGATGACCCAAACTATAGATTAAAATCTGGAATTCTGTGTAATTCTATCTTCAATTTTCTCCTCAGGAATTGTTTAAAAGTTTTATCCAAGTGAACTTAAAGAATGTCTTATTTACTAAATCTTAATTTCCTATTTTATATTGTCGAGATAGCTGGATCACTTTTTTCACCTTAATAGTGATCAGTACTAGAGAAGTAGGGTAAGCATATCTATGCATCCTGGTCCATATATTTAACTGAAAATTCTTAGTTCCACTTAAGCACGAGTGCGGAATAGAACCAGACTATTTACTATTTGTGTTTTCAGAGAGAATCATTCACCCTAATTCTACTACAAGATGCAATGCCCATTTCTTTTTAATCAGACATGGCTTTTCTCCCTATGTGTTTGATCCTGCAGATTCATTTTATGTCTCTGTCTCTCATGCAGAGCCTCTGAGTTTTCTCCCCTGTGATAACCATAGGAAACTTACTCCACTTACTTTGTTATGAGAAGAGTATGTATCTCAGACTGGTTCAGAGATTCAAATTCTTTTCCCACATTACAGAAAACACAGACAATATTCCATTTCTTAAATAAAATAATTAAGCATTTGCCTTAGCTATAGCAGCTGAAGAGTTTAACCATTCCATTACCAGGAGCTAACTTCCCTTCCCTGTAGACTTACTCATTTTGTGCTTGGCACACACCTGGATGCATTCTGAGGGGTTCTGTGTGAGGGTGATGGCCGACATGGCTGCCACTCACAGTTTCCCTCCCATGCAGCCCTGTTTAGCTATCACAGAATGCTGAGACTATCTTCTGATGTCCCACCTTCTTACATCTTTTCCTGGAAACTTCCCAAGGATTTACAAAGACTGTCTTGCCTTTCACACTGAATGTAGTTAATTGTTGAGAAGCTAAGATGTAGTTTCACAAGTCCAGGAGACTGAGCTCCTCTTTGAAACCCAGCAGATGTTCTCAGAGGCTCAGACTTATCAAAGGCAAACGTTTGTTTCCAGCCAACCCAATGTGTGGTGTGTGTTAATCCCGTTGTCAGTCAGTGGAACTAAACAGAACTAAACTTTGAGTCCTTTTAAAATTAAGAGTTTTCTTGGTCTGGTGGTAGAGGAGGAAGTCAGAGGGACTCCAAGCATGAGAAGGACTCAATGAGCCACTGCTGCTTTGAAGATGCAGGAGACCACATGAGAGAAAATGGGGTGGGGGTCAGAAAGACAGGGGAGCCTGGCTGCTGGTGGACAGGGGAATGGGACCTCAGTTCTACAACCACGAAAAGAGAATTCTGCCAACAACCTGTATGAGTTTACAAGTGGATTCTTCACTTGTGCCTCTGCATAAGAACTCAGTCTGGCTGATGCTTTGATTTTGGTCTTATAACAGTAGGAGCAGAGAACTCAGATGAGTCCACCTGGACATCTGTTACACTTCTGACCGACTGACAGACAAAAGTCTGTGATAAGGAATGGGTTTTGCTTTAAATTGCTAAGTTTTAGTAATTTGTTACATTTAAAAAAAAAAATACAGAATTTTTACCTGAATTTCAAGGCCTATTGCTATAAAAAAACACATAAAAATGAGATTTTTTAAAATCTTTGTGTTTACATTTGACTCATGCTGATTTGGGGGGAAGAATCATTACTTTTTTAATAAACTAACATTTTAACTTTAATAGTCTTCCCTATAAATGCATAATTTTTAATTTGAAAAGTAATTTTATATAATTGACATATCTGTCCTTTTTATAGTTTTGGCAAGTTTCTTCCTCAATACAACTTGCCATAATGAGAATAATAAATGCAGCAAATCTGATATAGCTTAAAGGTTTGGAACATGTTTTAAACACATAGCATATATCTATACCATGGAATATTATTTGGCAATAAAAGTAATAAAATGTTTATGCATGCAGCAACTTAGATGACTCTCAAGAGACTTATGCTAAATGGGAAAAAAAGTTACATACAATATAATATTATTGAAATTGTAACCAGGTGACAGATCCATCCATGTTCTTGGTTTGGGACCAACGAAAGAAAACGAAGAGAGGGACAGAAAAGTGGAACCTAACAGGGCTTTATTTATGAAGGTACATGCCAAAGAAGTGCACAGGCATCTCTGCTGGAGAGAAATGCACACACCCCTGACCTTGTCCTTCTCCATCCCATGTGAAAGCTCCTAATGGCCCTCCTCTGCCTCTTCTGTTCTGCCTAGTCCCCAGGCACTGGCTGATCCACTCTGGATATTTATGAGCAGCCTCCCTGGGGCATCTCTATTTTGCCCTGCCTCAAAATGATACAATTATAAAAATGGGAAATAAATTAGTCATTGCCAGGACTAAGGAACGGTGAGAGAGGGGGGTAGGAGGTATGTGAATGTGGCGATAAAAGAGTAACACTAACGATTCTATTGGTTATGAAACTGCTCAGTATTTTGACTGTAATGGTGGATATATAAACCTACACAAGTGGTAAAATTATACAGAATCAAATACATACACATACAATAACATTCTCAAACCCAGTGGAATAGAAAATACCAAGAAACAATGAGTCAGTCTTGAAAATATATACTTCGTAAAATACAGTCATCAAGAAATGAATTAAAATAAGAAACTCAGGAATGATGTATAAAGAATGCTGTATGAAAGGTCTGACTTAGAGCAATAACTTTATTTAATACACCAAGTCTAACAAAATTTTAAAATACATTAAATATTGAAAGAAAAACTACCTATTGCTAAAACATTTCTACAAATATAAAGGGCCAAGTCATTATATTTAGAGGTATTAAAAACCATAGATTGATGAATGCAAGCATAGATTCACTAATAATGATCCCATTATATAGAGAAGGTAATCAATAGAGACATTGGTATAGTGGAGGAGGTAGAGAAAATGGGCAACTCAGGACAACTCAACTCTTAGGTATTAGGCTTAGAAAAATGAGCTAATAATGTAACCACTCACCAAGATGGGGATTATTGGAAAATAAGGAGGGTGATAAAAGGAAAGATAAAGATTATTTGGGCCATGTTGACACTGAGGATTCAATAGGTGGAGGTATCCGGTAGACTGGATGTATGAGACTACAGATCAGAGATGTGTAGTCTAGTGGTCATGCTTTAATAATAAGCACTGGAAACTCAGGGTGTGAAAAAAATGCCCAGGTGAGTACACAGTGAAATTAAAAAAAAAAGGGGGGGGGGCAAAACAGAATCTTGAGAGGCAGGAATAGTTAAAGAGAATAAAGGAGAAGAGAAGGCAGCTGAAATGAAATAACTGAAGATATTGAAGGAGACCTAGTAGAAGCTGTGTAATGGAAACCAAGAGAAGAGAGATTTTTCAAGAGAGTGATCAAAATCATTAAACACACGAGAGGTCAAGCAAGACTCGTGGATTAAAAAGAACTCCTTATGATAATTAATTGAAAAATTATTTTTGACTTAAGTTAAAACAGTTTTAGTTTAAGGAATGGGGTTTGAGATGGTAGTAGTTATAGTAGGTAAACAGCTGGTTGCTGTCATTGAAGGTGGAGTTTGAGGAGAGGAAGTGATAACAGTGAATGGCCACTGTATTTGAGAATGTTTCCTGTGAACAGAAGGAAAAAGAGGCATGTGAGATCTAAGGAGTAAATTTTAAACATGGAAGTGACTGAAGGACTTACGCATAGATTGCGGGGAAGTAGCTATCAAAGAAAAAAAATATATAACTAGAAGAGAGGCAAAATTACCAATGGAGCATGGCTCTTTGCCTAAATACATAAACGTGAATATGATCAAATTTACATTTTTACATATGCTTATATTTCTGAAAATGGAATTAAAAAGGTGTGTTGCTGACTTTATGTTTCCAATGTTCTATGATTTATATAAGACTTCAGAATTGAAATGTAGTTTAAATAAAGTAATGCAAAATAATTACACAATTGATGGGATTAATGGGCTGTTGACTACAGTGAAGCATAATTTATTTAGCTCGACACTCTTAAACCTTGTCATCAATGTGACAGCATATACTTGTTCTTTTCAAATAATATTTGATTAAGGCATTTTGCAATCCCAGTCAACATGAGAGTGTGACAGTCCATGGCCAGAGTGTGTTGTACTGTATTAATTCACACATGGATACACTGATGGTACTTAGCCCTCAGTGTGAATGGATATTGCACATTTCATGCTCTGTCACGTCTCATTGCATTCATAGCCATGCATGTGATGAGGTCCGTAATCTGTGGCTATTTTACAACATTTTTAAATGCATTTGTCATGAATGGAATAGCCAAGTACTTCATTAAGCAAACTCTTTTCCAGAAAGCATGTGTCTCCAGGAGCAGGTTGGCATTTGAAATAATGTAAGTTGCTTTTATCTATGCAGGGTTGAAAAGGCACATGTAATTTTAGTAACTCTTAACTTATTATCAGATGTTTCTTTCAGAAGTCAGATCATGTTCTGATACAGCTTCTTTTTTACCACTGTTACTTTTCTTTCTGTTGGGTGTATATACTCAACTTTACCACTAACTGCTTGTAACCTTACAGCTACATTTAACTTACATGAGCTTCTGTTTCATGAATGTAAAATAGTGCTACATAGCAGGTATATTGTGTAGCTATATTACATAAGATAATGCATCTAAAGCAGAGAACCTTGAAAATAATAGTCTTAAATCTATATTTATTTCAATATTATAAAATAAAAAGTAGGACAGTGATAGCTTTTTAAAAATCACAAGGAACTAGATACAAAGCTCTAAAATGGTCATCTAGGTATTCTGGGCTGACCATAATTTTATGGAAGTTAATTTTATTCTCTTTGGATTAGGATTTTAGAGAGATTCATAAAGAAAACTGTGGAAGTTTTATTGATGATTGAATAAAACTGAGTTTTATTGTGGAAAACTGGAAGTTTTATTGATCATTGACTATATGGGTTCTTCTAAAATCTATGGTTACAACACTTACTAGAACATGTTGTGAGGGAGAATGTAACCTGCAACAGCTCTGACAATGGGTTCTTTTTGCCCATCTTTTTTTCTTATTTTTAATTAAATAATTCACAAATAAAAATGTATATATTTAAGGTGTAGAATGTGATGATTTGATATATGTATACATTGTATAACAATTATTGCAATCAAATTCATTAACTCATCACAATCTCTGATTACCATTTTTTGGGTATGTGTGTGTATGGTGAATACACTTAAAAAATGCTCTCATAAAATTTCAAGTAAAAAAAATACAGTACAATTAACTATGCTCACTATGCAGTACTTTAAATCCACAGAACTCATTCACCTCATTACTGAGACTTTGCATCCTTTGATCAGCTTCTCCCATTTTCCCTATGACCCAGCCCCTGGCAACCACCGTTCTGCTCTCTGCTTCAATGACTGACTTTTTTAGATTCCACATATAAATGAGATTATATGGTATATGTCTTTGTGTCTGGATTATTTCATTTAGCATAATGTCCTCCAGGTTCATCCATGTTGTTGCAAATGACAAGCTTTCCTTCTTTTTTAAAGCTGAAAAATATTTCACTGTCTATATATACCACATTTTCTTTATCCATTCATCCATCGACAGATACTGAAGTTGTCTCGATATCCATTCATCTTTTATTAGTGGCTTTGAAACTTCTAAGGATATAAAACTGTATGTTTATTAAAATCAGGTGTAGGAAATCACTTTATCAATAGAACCTGGGTAACACAAATTGTTCTTGTTATGCTTGCACTGAGGCAAAAATACTAAAACTTTAAATGCTGTAGAGACATAGGGGACCAACTTGTCGATCCTTCAGACAGACATTTTTTGAATAAGGTCAGGAATTCTGTTCAGGTCCCAACATAGTGAACAAGAGAATAGACACTGTAATTTCTCTTTCAGAGATTGGACAAGTGTCGGGCCTTAAAAACTAATGCCACCTTAAGTGACATTACAAGTGGCGCCATTATAGGCCCACAAGGGTGTATTAATGTGGCAGCCTGTGGCAGCCTAAGGCAGCGCCAGGAGGAAGTAGGGTGTGAGTGTCTGTGGGAACCTTGCCTTAGCCCTTATTGGCCAAATACGTGCTTCTGCGCTTGTGAACACTGCGTGGTTGCAATAGCTAGGCATTGAGACAGGATGCATGCCCTTGACCTTTAAGCTGATAGGATTATGTAAAAAACCTCCCTTCTCCATTTGCCTTTAAAAGCAAGTGCTTGTGTGATAATAAACGGAACTGCTCAACAGAACCCCGGCCGTGTCTGAGTGTCTTTTAACTGGGCTGGTTGGGGCCGGCAGTGTGCTCACCTCTCTTCACGGCTCTCTTCCCCGTCTCCTTCCAAAGGGGACAGGAGGGAAAGAGGAATCAGGGCCATTTGCTCGCCCACCAAAGAACAAGGCTAGGGCTGTTCGGGTTGGCCGGCAGCGGACCCGACAGACAAGTATTGGAGAACAAAACTCAGAAAACAGTGTCAACACCAAGGAGTAAGGAACAGGAAATCTTTGAACTGTAGAAAATCTTAGTAGCTATTGGGATACAGAAAACAGTGCCTCAAAATATGGCACTTTGACGTGCTGAGCTAAAAAAGCAGCCTCTGAGTCTGTCTGACCTCTCCACCTCCCTCCCCAACCCTTTTGTCTCCTCTAAAGCACAGAATGACACTGTTCTCTGAAGTTCTGTCATCTACCTAAAAAACAGACCCCCATAGAGCAACACAAATTCCTTCCATCCCCTCCCTAAAATCTCACCATCTATCACAGAAAAGAAGACTGAGCTGGCCAGTTAGCAGTTAGCTCATTTGGTTAGAGCATGGTGTTATAACACCAAGGTCAAGTGTTCCAATCCCAAACTGGCCAGCCAAAAAAAGAAAAAAGACTGAGAATGCAAACTCATACAAATTCAAGTTTTCAAATAGATAATGTGTGCCTCTTAAGCTCATTCAGATTCCAAAGTGAATCATTTATAAATTAATTTCTGTTTCCTGAGTCCATTCATTCTCCCTAACAATCATTTACAATCCTTCAAAATAATTTTCTATGTTCCCTATCTCCCTTCTCCACTATGAGGAAGGATACAGAAGCTTCTGTATGCCATTGGGTTACTGCGTAATTATTCTCCTGCAATTCCCTCATGCTATATATATTAAAATAAATTTGTATGCCTTTTTATCTTATTAATTTGCTTTTTGTCATTTCATTTTAAGTGAACCATCAGAGGGTGAAGAAGGGAGCCTTTTCCACCTCTATACAAGGATTAGAGGACTCACCAGGAAAAGGCTGCTGTCAAATTCCAGAAGAGTAGGCTTTCTCTGTCCCCTAATAGGTCAAGAGGGTGCAGAATAAGTGGGCCTGATCTTTCCTGCCCTTGGGGCTTGGTGAGTTCAGAGTCAAAGAAAGAGAATTCCCCAGGTACCTCGTCATGTGACTGCCAGCCTTCTTGTTTACCCGACGTGAATTGAATACTCTGGGACAGAGATCCCTTAGCCTTCTGTGGGATTTATGGGATTGCTTTTTGTTTTTGTTTTTGTTTTGTCTTCAATAGCTAGACCTGAGTAAAATAAGCTAAAACAACAAAAAAAAGTAACAAATCTTCCAAGGGACCCAGCAGCCAGATCAAGGAAGAGTTAGTGGAACATTAATATCACCATCAATGAAGGAGAAGTGCTGAAGGCCTGTCTACAAAAATGACAGAGTTTAAGGATGTTCAAGTGAATTGCACACACACACACATACACGTACGTACCCTAACATATTTGGTAATTAAAAAAAAAAACATAATTTTTCTACTTAAAACCTCAGTAGATAAATTTAAGGAGAACATAATAGTTGCTGGTGGGACACAGATTAGCAGCCCAAAAGATTTAGTGCAAGAAATATCTCAAAGCACGAAAAAGAGAAAGCATAAGAGAAAAATTAAATAAGACTTGAGTATAGGTTCAGGAGCTCTAATACATGAACTATAAAAGTTTCAGAAGGAGCACAAATGAAAAAAATAATGTGCTAACAAATGTGAGGAAATAACTGAACAAATAGTAGAAGTGAAAAACGATCAGCCAAAAAAACATTAGTTTGTGTATTGAAAGGCTCCCAAAGTTCTAGGCTAGATAATGCAAATTCTAATGAAAAATATTAGGTTGAAAAGAAAATATCACAAGCTCCTAGACAGAAAAAGACAACAACAAAAAACAAATTTACCTATATATATCAGATTGTTGAAGTATATCTCTTTTTGCTACACCAGAAGCTAGAAAACAGTTGAGCAATGTTAAAAGAAAAACTTTAGACAAATTAAATTTTACAAAGTTTAGCCAAGCAAAGAATGAGTTGTGAATGGGGCGGCAGCCAGAATCAGAATAGGTTCAGAGCAACTCCAGGGCCTCATCATGATTGGCTAAGATGTATAGACAGAAAAAGGAAGATGACATACAGAAAACAGAAGTGAGGTACAGAAACAGCTGAATTGGTTACAGCTCGACGTTTGCCTTATTTGAACACTGCTTGAGCAGGCTGCCAGTGATAGGCGGAGACTCAGCTACTTGCTACAAGAGTAGATTATAATCTGTTTGCACATCAAGTTCGGTTACAGTTACAGTTCACTGTGTCTGAAGAAACCTTTAGGCCCAAATTAATTTAACAACAGTAACAACGTATTACCAGCAGAAAAGTACTTCAACCCAAATATATATATTTTTTGTCAAAGAAAAAGAAAAGAATATTTGAGGGCATTAAAAAATTCTGAGTATATATTGCTGTGATACTTCAAACTTAAGAAAAATATTTAAAAAATGATTCTAACCAAACATCATATTACAAACAATAAAGATTTTAAGATAAAGAAATGATAAAAGGAAGTGAGAAATAGATCTTGTGAGAGATGCTTCTGGAAAAGTATAGACTGCATGGGAATGAGGAATATAAAAGCAAAAGAACTTTTGAAGTAGAAGGGAGCTATTGTAAAATAAATTATTATTAGACTGTCTCCACGAAAGCAAAGAACTGAGGGTGGAAAAAGTGATGAGATTCAGAGGGAAAAAAAACTAATTACAATGGCATTTCCAGAATGGATAGAGGGAGTGGTAAAAACAAAAGGGAGGGGGATGAAGTAAACTAAAATCTAGTATATCATTCAGTATATGTAATATTAGCTGACTAAATCCTTCCATTAAAATACAGAAACTATCAGGTTAAGATTTTTTTTTTTTAAATAGCCTAGATGATGTTAACAATAAACACACCCTAAGCATGGTGAAAATCAAACATTAAAATTAAGAGATGAACAAATGGATAACCAGTGTACATAAACAAAAGGCAAGAAAGAGTGGTGATACTAATTCAGACAAGGTGGGATTTAAGATTAAAAGCAATAAGCTGTATAAAGGAGGACATGGAGTAATAAAAATGTATGCTTATGAGGAGATATAAGTCATAAATCTAAAACACAGAATGAAAAACTAGATAAACAAAATTCATAATTAAAATTGAAAGCACTTGATAAAATACAGTTGTATTTGAAAACATCACTATAACTCTCTAAAAACTGGGTAGAAACAATAAAATGACTTGGATGGTAATAAATCAATTTCAGAACTCAGATGTTTTCTATTTGCAAGAAAAGGCAAAATAAACCATAAGAAGATCAAGCACAATTAACTAAAGAAAACATGTGATTTGTTTATGTTTATAACCTTGCAATGTATTATTCGAAAAAGGTTAATCTTAGTCTACTTTGAAACATGCAATAATTACATTTAGAACATTTTTGATCCAGAAACAATCTTAAGATTTTTATTTGCTTATATTTCTTACTTATATTTAAGCAAACCATGAACCAAAAAAAAAAAAAAAGGCAAACAATAAGAATTTGCCTACTACAATTACATATTTATAATATTCATGTCACTGATTTAGTGTGAATGATGGAGCATGCTCTAAGGAGAGCAGAGTGTAGTCATATTCTTTAACGAAGGAAACTAGAAGAAGAGTTAGAAAGTTGTTTACTGCTCTTTTGACTTTGTCTTTAGTTTGTAGGGGATATATTTCTCCTGTTGAGAGAAAACTTGCAAAAGCTCTAGTGTTTTGATGTCTCATATCTGAACTCCAAAGAGAATGCAATCTTTGTGGCAAGTGATCCAAAAGAAGTCCTCATGGAATTTGAGCCAGCTCTGAAAAAGATAACTACAGCAGTAGGATGCTTCTCTAGAAATGAAACACTTCTAAGAACAAACAGTAAAGCATAGAGTCCCAGTTTATTCAGTTTTCATGTCTAATCAGTTCTATATTTCTAACAATCTCACTATGATCAGAATGATTTTCCCCCAAAATATGTAAAACAAAATTAGACAAATGTTTAACTCTAACTTTTGGAGTCAGATTACATCTTTTACATATTTGAATTTATGATATCTAACACCTAAGGGACTTTTATCATTTCTTTAAAAAGCACACAAAAGAATACATAACAGGAAAAGCTATACTCAATATAAAGATATGGACATGGTATTTTAATATCTATCAATAAAGTTACAATAGCAGCATTAGCATCACTGTTAAATTAATATATTCAAATATAATGTTCTATTGCCAATTCTAATGATATTTATTAAAGGGAGTGAATATTAAAAGACTAGGTATTTATAACAACATATATTTAGAAACAATGTCAAATATCCAGTATATTGCAAACTCTACCTAATTATTTACATGGTCGGTGACTAGAAATTTAATGCCTGAGTAGTGGACAGAATTTTCAGATGTATATTGTTTTATAGGGTCCAATTTAAAAACAAAGACAAAAACACTGTTGAAAAAAAATACTGAGTCATTTTTCTTCTTATAAATCAAATCTTAATTTGATTCAAATATAAAAGATCAAATATCAAAAATAATTCAGTTATCTTAATGATTTATCATGTATTATCCAGGAATTTATATAAATTTTGAAACAATTTATATTTTCACAATGGATTCCGTTGTCTTAGATTGGATTCCCTCAGAAGCTGACCTTGAGACATGGACTTCAATGCACACAGTTTATGAGAGAGGATCTGATCCCAGGAAGCATCAGTGGAACAGTGGGAAAGTGCAACAAGAAAAGGAAAAAAGCCGATAAAAGACCATGTTAATTAGCACTCGTGAATAAACTGTCTTTGTATCTAGGGCTCAAAACCTCTGGTAATCTCGAGAGATTATAAAGAGAATCCTTCACTGTTTTCACACCTGAAGAGGAAGAAATTCATTGATTGAAGGCTGCTCCCAAAGAAGTTAGTTCCTTGGAACTGCCTTGTATGAAGACCTCTCAGATGTTCTCAAGCAATGAATGAGTCACTGGAGCTTGCACTAGGAAGGCTTTGGGTGGCATGCATGAAATAGCATATGGGTGGGACACCTGGATGCTTCTATACTATTTTAAGGAACAACATCTATTTGTTTTCTTCTAGAGCAAATGTAAAAAATGGTAAAACAAAACCCCAAGATTATGTGAGTTAATTGATTAAAGATAAGTGAGTATAGCATAATGAAAAAAACATGGATTTTATTTTTTAATAGGTATAAATCATAAACCTAGTTCCACAATTGCTATAGCTGTGTAACTTTCAGAAAGTTTCTTAATATTTCAGAACCTCAGTTTTATCAGTGAGACAGAAAAGACTGCATCATATGCATTACATTACAATTAAATTAGATGAAATTACTTAAAATATACAGAGATTCACATGTAGCCCAGGTATACTTCAGGTACTCAAAAGAATTAATTTTCTTTCCAGTAGGATCTGAAATTCTGGCTGATATTAAATCACTCTTTTACTATTTGTTATTTTAGGCTCAGGTTTAGTTAAGCATGATTCCCTAAGGCAAAACATCAGCATTTACCTAGTTTATATTCTTTAAAGTAGTAATTTAGTACCAAGTCCTGTTCTATCTATTCATCTATGTGGAAAGCAATTTTTCATTATTCCTGACTATGAACCCGTGTGGTAGGCATTATTATTATTCTCATTTTATGGGCTAAAAAACTTGGCACTAAGTAAAAGAAAGTGAGCTGAAATGCCGGGTACTGATCAAGCTTTATTAAAGAAAGAAAATCTGCCAGGCTGCACTCAAAATGGAGGACAGCACCAGGCATAGGGGTGAGAGATCTTATGCAGGGCACCAAGGGCTGGCTGGTACAATCAAGGAGGGGCATTATGCTAATGCAGAAGCTATGCGACCAGGGTGGAGAACTGTGCCCTTGAGGAAGCAAAAGGGTTTCTGTTTCTCAGAACTCATGAGGTTTCTCATAAAGGGAAGAGCGGAGGCATTGGGGCCATACTGTGCTTGGCCTTGCCTAAAATGGCACCAGTTATGTTCAGGACCTATCACTCCCACCTTTTAAGTATAAGGAGAAGGGGAAAAGGGGTGAAGGTCTCATTCTTCTGAAGCTACTTCTTGCTGGAGATGGGCAAAGATATGGAAAAAAATAAAAGATTTATGTTGGCAGATAAAACAATTAGGTGGTGGGATATTGGTTTCATGTGGGGAGGATGTATTCTTCTGGGAGAGGGTCACTGATTCTGAGGGGCTGATATCCTCCTCACAAGAACAATTTGGCAACTTTTGGTTGGTGAAAGCCTGCATTCATTCCTACAAAAAAAAGAGACAGGGACCAAAAAGTAGGATGAGTCCCAGCACATTTAGGGGTCCTGGTAGGGGCATATGCCAGGGTATCCAAGGGTTCAGTGACTAGGGCCACCCCCAAGGTGTGTTTGTGTTTTGTAAACCTTTGCATCAGTGATCAATGCTTGCCTTTAAATGAAGTTGTTTTGGATCACCCTGGACTCATTTACATAATAACAGCACTCCTCCCCCAAGAAGAGTCAGGTACCTCCCTTCTTGGCTGTAAGGAGGTCAAGGGCCTAAAGGTTCTGTAAAGTGACTGTTGTGAGTTAGGTGACATGTTGCTGGAGGGAGGAGATGCTATCTATACTTAGTTCTTCTGAGAGTTTTTGATACAATTGAGAGGCAGTAGCAAGGTCTGCTATGCCAGTTCCAGTTGCAGGAAGGATCCCTGCCCCAATTAAAAAAGGTACAATTAGTTCCCTGTGGGAGCGGGAGGCACTTCCTGAGGGGGGGGGCGAAGTTAGTCCCAGTCCCATCTCCATCCCTTGATCTGTCTGGATGGTGATGTGGGGAGGAGCCAAATGAATATGCAAGAAATTTTGTTAGGGGGCAGGCAACAGGATAATGTAGTTTTACAAAGGAAATATATTCCAGTTTTAGGGCACGGATGAGGAGGGGGTAAGTGAGTGGTAGCATTTGGTGTTAGTAAGGCAGAGTGTGGGCAGGCCCCGCACAATGCTGACAGTCCCCACTGAGGCGAGTTTCAAGGAAAGGGAAAAGATGTTTGTGGAAACGTTGCAGGCTGCATCAACAGGGAGGGGGGTGACCACAAAGTTTCTCATGAAGTGGAAGACAGATGAGTCGCTTGGGGACCAGTCTGATTCATTGAGGACTGCATCATTCCTGCAGACCTGGAACCTCCATGTTCCAGGTAAGGGGGAGCATTGAGAGGAGGAAAAACATGGAAAGGATGTGAAGGGCTAGGGAGCCAAAAGAATTTAAAGGGTACATTGCCACAATGAAATTGCTAAGAAGCATCCTACTAATAGGAGTTAAAGGAGTGCCAGGAGAAATCTTCCTATAATGTTACACTCCTTTGGGGCAGCATTGGCCAATCCTGTAGCTAGTAGTAGAGCAGATAGCATAATAAAGTTTAGGGACATGGGGTGGCATATACTAATCATGTCCCGCAATGGCAAACCCATGATAGCAAGTTGAGACCAGTCTTGGAGCAGTTCCTGTGTGAAGGATGTGAAATAGGCCTGCAAAAGTGAGAGGATAATGGCCAGGGGAAAGACCATCCTTCTTCTGGGATTGGGGGAAGAGTGGAGGTCCTGGAGATTTTCAATTTTGTGGGTCCTAAAATGGATGAAGTGTAAGGAGATGTTGGGTTGCGGGTTGAGCAGAGGGTCCCCTCTGGCTTGGTGTTAACAGATTCTTTGGGTAAAGTCTCAGGTGCTAGTTTTGTCAAGGATAAGTGATACCAAGGGGCCTTTCCTAGTACCTTTGCTGCTGTGGGGGTGGTGAGAAGTACTGTATAAGGCCCTTCCCAACATGGTGAGGGGGCTTTGGGATTTGGGTCTTAATATACACTTGTTGTCCCAGGCTCAGTTTAAAGTCTGAGGGGCTGGTGGGGAAAGGATGAGGTAATAGAAGTTTGGCCTATTCCTAAAGAAGATCCCTAATGAGTGAAAGAGTAGGGAAATTCTGGCATAAAGGCGATGAGCTGGAAGGGAGAGGTATGAGAGTGAAGCATCTACCACTTGTGGTGTCTAGCTATTTAAGGAGGTATGCAACTGGGGAGAAAATATCTCCCGCCTCTTGTCCCAGAACATTGACTGAGGTTTCGGTGACCTATAGGATAAAAGGACAAGATAGGTTTGGGAGGGGTAGAGCTTGGGCTGCAAAGAGAGTGACTTTAAATTGCTGGAAGGGAGAATGAATGGGCTTTGTCAGATGTAAGGGAATGGCAGGATGCCCTTTGGCTGCCTCATAAAATGGTTTTGCTAGCACGCCAAAGTTAGGAATACACAGGTGCAGATACCCTGCAAACCCCAAGAAAGAAAGGATTTCACCCTTTGTGGTAGGAGTAGGGAGTTCAGAAACTAGACTCTTGCAATCCACCGTTATTTCTCTGGTGTTGGGGGTGAGGTGGACTCCCAAATATGTAACTGAAGAAGAAGAAATTTGGGCCTTGCTGGGGGACACAATATCCCCTGGAGGCCAGGAAATTAAGGAGACCAAAAGTGTGTGCCTGTGAATCCTCATAGGAGGGGCTACAAAGGAGGAGGTAATCCACATATTGTATTAAAGTGCTAGAAGTTGGGGGAAGTTCAGATTAGTCTTGACCTAAGGCCTGGCTGAAGAAATGGGTGCTATTCCAAAATCCCTGGGGCAAAACTGTCCAAGTAAGTTGTTGGGAATGGTGTGTGTCAAGATCAGTCCTTTACTAAATGGTATGAGCTGTTAGGCTTTATAACTTGAAGGATGGGTGTATTAAAAGGTGAGTGGGTTGGCCATAAGAGATGAGAAGAAAGGAGTTTGTGTATGATGAGTTTTAATTTTATTAGGTGTTTGTTAGTGATGGGCTATTGTGGGACATTAGGGAACAAAGAGGGGTTCCACAATGTAACAAGGATAAGGGAATGGTGTGTAGCAATGGAAGGAGAAAAAGTGTCCCATACTACGGATTAACTTTGTCTGAGGGAGGGGGAAGGTGGAAGCCTCAGGGTCCAGGTCTGGGGCAGCCTGTAACAGGAGTATTGTAGCTGGAGTTAAAGTGTTTAGGGTAAGAGTAGCTTTGAATTTAGAAAGAGTGTCCCATCCCAGTATGGGGGCTGGGCATTGAGGCATTATTAAAAATTTGTGTGTGAATTGGGTGCAGGAAAGGGGTTGAGTGATCTGTGGGTGGTATTCTGATCCTGTGAGCCCTACTATTGTGATAGAGGATGGGGTTGTTGGTCCTGCATATTCAGGAAGGGTAGAGTAAGTGGCCCCTGTATCAGTGACAAAAGAGATTGGCATACCTGCTATGAGGAGAGTTACCCTGGGCTCATGCATGGTGATCTCCGTGGGGGCCTTGGGCCCTATTTATCATTAGTCCTCCTCCTGGGCAAAGCCAAGCAGCTCTGGTAGGGATGGCCATGAAGCCAAAGGCTGTGGGTTGGGGACTGGATTACTCCCTCTCTTGTGAGTGGAACAGTCAACCCCGCCAGTGATCTGGCTGTTCGTAGTGAAGAAAGAGCCCAGGAGGGAGCATAGGGTTATGAAAGGCCCATGCCCAGTGGCCTGGATGACAGCATTTGAAGCAGTTTCCAGGTGGCTTACCTTTAGAGGCAGCTGGCTTTGGAGTGTGTGAGCCACAGATGGCATTAGCCAGGAGCTGGTATTTGGCCTGATCTCTTTTGTATTGATCCTTCCTCTCCTCCCCCTCTCTATTGTTAAAAACCTTGAAAGTTGTGTTGAGGAGGTCTCATTGGGTCATATTTGGATCATCCTCAAGTTTTATTAGTTTTTTTTTTTTTAATATCAGGGGCTGATTGGGTAATGAAATCAGAATGTAAGAGGGCCATGCCTGCAGGGGAGTTTGGGTCTATATGTGTGTATTTATGTAGGGCCTCAGAGAGGTGAGTTAGGAAGGAACTCACTGGGATTTTTGGTGGATCTCTGTGTGATTTCTCTAAGCTTGTCATCATTGACCGACTTGTGAGTAGCCTTTTGGAAGCTGTGAAGTAGGTGTGTGATCATGTTATCCCAGAGGTCCCGGTCCCCATGGCCTGCCTGGTAGTCCCAATTTGAGTCCATGGGAGGAATGGCAATGGCTCCCACAGGCCACCTATTATTTTGAGCATGTACCTCATCTGCCTGTTGTTGGGCCATTACCCAGACCTGCTCCCTCTCTTCAGGGGGCAGATATGTGTCTGGGTCAGACTGGGAGGATCCTGGTCATTTTTAGATTTGAGAAATGTCCAAAAGAGAAAAAGGGACATGAAATTGGACAATTCCCTCTGTCACAGCCACTTCACAGAGGGGAATGGATATAAAGGAGCCAGAGCTGAGGTGCGGTTGTTACCTGACAAAGGGGGAGAAGGAGAGGGGTTGGGCGGCTGAGGGCGATTGTCTTGAGACCAGGTGTGGGGAAGACAGGGAAAAGGTGAAAGGGCTGGTGAAGGATCTGGAGTGTACGGAGGTAGTCGAGGTGGCCCATATGGGGAGCAGAGTAGTCTGATGGATCAAAAGATTGATCCGAGTCTGGAAGGGGAGATCGGGCATGAGCTAGGAGAATTTGAGATGTAGGACAGTTTTTACAGAGAGAGAAGGACGTGATCAGAGATAGAAGGAGGCTTGAGCATAAGGAATCTCTCCAACTTTGCTGTTTCGGTGACAATAGCTGTCTAAGTCTTTGAGAGTATCTAAATTGAGAGTGCCATCTTGTGGCCACTGGGATCCATTGTCTAGTCTGTATTTAGGCCAAACCTGATTGCATTTGTGTTCTAATGTCTCCCTGGAGGCCAAGGGGTAAATTGGCCAGGAGACAGCCCCAGGGCATAGAGCACGGAGGTTTGGATTATGAGGATCCCATGTGAAGGGTGAAAAAGGAAATATGCAGTCCTAGTAGAAGAGTGCCAACAAAGAGCATCCTCTTTGCTATGCATCTTCTTTTTGAGAGAAAAGCCACCAACCAGATAGAGGAGCATCCTCCCATAGCTGGGGGGCACAAGAGGGGTTCCTTCAGCCAGGAACCTGGGCTTCATAGCAAGTAGACAGTAGTCGTACACAGTAGTTGGGGGAACCCATAGAAGTAGGTAGGACAGACCCACTCACTCACCCTGAATTGAGGCCAATGTTGGATGTGTTGGTCTGAAATGGCAAAAGGAGAGAGTCCTAAATGTACCCACTTCAGCAGGTCCAGGAAGGGAGGCTGAGGGCCAGTCAACCCAGGTGGGGATCATTCAAGAATGTCAGCCAGAACCCTTCCCAGGTTTCGGCACCAAAATGAAAGAAAGTGAGCTGAAACGCTGGATACCGATCAAGGTTTATTAAAGGAAGAAAATCTGCCAGGCTGCACTCAAAATGGAGGACAGCACCAGGTGTAGGGGTGAGGGAGCTTATGTAGGGCACCACCGGCTGGCTGATACAATCAAGGAGGGGAATTATGCTAATGTGGAAGCTATGCAATGTGAGTGGAGAACTGTGTCCTTGCAGAAGCAAAAGGGTTTCTGTTTCTCAGAAATCATGAGGTTTCTCGTAAAGATTGGGGGGGAGGTTTGGGGGCCATTTGGTGCTTGGCCTTACCTAAAATGGTGCTGGTTGTGTTCAGAACCTATCACTAAGTAGTTGAATAAGTGATGGGCTGTAATATTAACTCAGGAAGTGCAAATATACAAAAGATAAAGATCTGAGAAAATATTGACTTAAGCTGAATAAAATGTAAAGAAAAAGAATCATTAGAAAAGGGCAGAATGAGATAAAAGTACAATTGTTAAAATGATCTGGATAGTAAGAAAAAAATAAAAGAAACTAAAATGATTAGTAAAATAAAATTCACTAGTTAATAATTAGTGAGATATAAAAGACAGTCTGTAGCACTCCTTGACTATGGCTAATGTTGGAATCCTGTACTGACAGGGCCAGTTGTCAAGATAAGGCTGGGTCTGGAGCTCACAGATCCCTTAATCCCATTCACAGACTGGGTCACAAACATATCACATGCCAGGCTGGGTCATCAGACCTCTCAACCACAGGTCTGTGAGCTAAGTAACAGGCAAACAGGTCCTTGGAAGCCATAGGTTGGAAAGCATGGCTGTATGTACGGTGGCGGCTGCCCAAGGCAGTAAACTCCAGCCAAGGCGGCAGTACTATGCAGGTGCACTAACTCCACCCACACACAACCTGCCCACAAAGAATGCTGCACTACCCGCAACCTGCCCTGAGGTGAGGGGGCCTGATTAAATTATTTTATTTTCCCAACACAGTAAGAGACAGACTTTTTGGCATAAAAAGTAGATCCAGTTTTTTGAAAAGAAAAAAGAGAAACTTTCTGAGAAAACAGTGTAAGTGTACAATAACAAAAATTGTGAGAAATGAGACAAAATATAAAAAATAAAAATCAAATTTCAACTTATAATTAAACCCCAAAAGAGATCTGAAAAGTGGATAAAGAACAAATAATTTCATTTCATATATTTCACTTTATCTTCACAATAACCATATGAAGAAATGAACATACCTGCATTTTGATGTCAAATGATATTAAATCGATGGCAACCATATAGTGTCAAAAAATGTTAAATCTTACATAGCCACACAAAGACTTGCACATGAATGTTCTTAGCAGTGTTATTCATAAATCAGACAGTAGAAACAACTTAAATGTCCACCAACTGGTGAACATTGAGAGACTTATCAGTGGAATATCTTTACAATGGAATACTATTCAGTGATAAAAAGAATGAACAATTGATACATACTAAGTGAAAGAAACCAGATAAAGGACACCGCATATTTTACGATTCCCATTTATGTAAGATATCCTGAAAAGGCAAATCTATAAAGACAGAGTAGATTAGTGGTTGTCTGGAGTAGGAGGTGATGAAAAGCCGGGTGAAAATTAACAGTTAATGGACATTAAGGATCTCAATGGGTGATGAAAATGTTCTAAAACTGATTTCTGGTGATTGCACAACTAAATTCACTTGCTAAATTCACAAAAAAAAATTTACTATGCACATAATATGATGTAAAATATGCCTCAATAAAATTATTAAAATGTTACATTTTATACAAAACAGTAAGAAAAATAGTGGTTTCGAAAGGTAAGAGTGAGCAAAAGATATAATATAAACAATTCAATAAAGAAATAGAGAGACATTTGAATAAAAATATACCTTTTAAATATATTAGTAATGACAAATACAAATTAAAAGAGATAGCAGAATATTCTTTCTCCACATCCTTCAGAGACCTGGTTAGGAAAAGGAAAGATTCCTAGTCAAAGTTAAGGACTCACTAGTTTTCATTACTCCAGGCAATATACACAGTTGAGAAGGAGCTGGGCTGTCCTCTCTTGGCTAAAGAAAGGAATAGCAGTTCTATCTGTGGGTTTGCAATGTCTAATGGCCTAAGGATACCAAAGATAACCTTGGGGCTCCCCTTCTCAGTGTCAGCTGAGTGAGGCTGTGATTTACTGGGAACAGTCAAGCAAGCATGGGCCATGTAACCTGCCACATCAAGACTGGCCAGAAGCTTTCATAATTGATCTGCTGCAACATTTTAAGGGTGAGGAGACATTTTAAAACAAATAACTGTACCTACAAGCTTACTGTGTATTCACATTGTAGACATATTATGTATGCCAAATTTCAGCCATCTAATTGATAAGCAAGTTGAATGAGCAGCTGTGTATCTAAGGCATAGAGGCTTAAATTGCTGTAGAGGAGTTTCTGATGACAAAAGAAAGACATTTACACAAAGTGATTTAAGTGATTTGCGCACGAAAGGGAACTGTCTCAAGGACCTCTTTATCAGTGGAAAGACATCCTGAACATATCCTTATCATAGCATTTAAAAGCTTATAATGTGCTGTTTGTATATTGGTTTCTAGCACTAACCTCACTAAACTATAAGATCAGTCCTTAAGGGCAACGGTGCCTTCTGCAATTCGTTGTTCTAGCAACTAGCACGGGGACATAGTAGGTATTCAATAAATATTTGTTAAAACAAATTAACCCTTAACTTACTAGTGTAGTTATAAAGAACCCAATTTTATTGTGAATGTGCATATTGGGATTGTAATAAATAGCCTGAACTTTTTGTGTTTCCTTTCCTTGCAGGGTTATCTATCCTTTGCCAGCTATCCAATTACCAGTTATAATGAAGCACAGTAACACAGCTTGCTTCGAGGCAAATATTTGTATGCTAAATCTGTGAACTAGACTATATTTAGTTCTTGCCAGCATGTAGTAAGTCTTTTAAACAAGGGAAATATAAATGTGCTTAAGCATTCTCACCAAATATTTATAAATTTGAGTGCTTTAAAATAGTCTTACCGATTTATAAAGGTAAGATCATCTGCTTTGAACCTCAGATTTGTGTAAATTTATGATACATTTCATCTTTTTAATTTATTTTTTGAGCTATTCCGTAATTGACTTTTCAAGCTACACAGAAGTTTGCTTTACCATAAATAGAAGTTACCCATTTACTCATCTATAATTTACTATGAAAATAAATACATTTTATTGATATCAAAATTTAAGTTAAAATTTGCACTGTAGTTAATCATAGTTAAAAATATTTTCTTACATAATATTCTAGAAGTTGGGTGGACTGGAAATAACTAATATCATGATCTTATTAACATTATATCTTCTACCCAGAGGGGAGTCCACATTTGCAGTGTTGGATACCTAGAATGGTTCTAAACAAAAATTAGCCATTAAATACAAGAAGGAAGCCCAGATGGGGTATTGGAGTTTGAATGGGAAGAGGAAGGAATCCAGAAAGAGGAACAGGTGGATAGAGATGGGAGTTAACCATCTCTCAGGATTACATACAGAGCGTACAGATTTATCACGTGAGTATATATTGAGGATCATGAAGCCAGTTTTATCACTTTTGGTGAAGGGAATTCAAATATAGGATAGGAGAAAGCAAGAATGAATCTTGTGGTACTAAATTGAAATTGGAGATATCAGTGTGAATTCATGTCTTTCAATGGATATAGGCAGATATAGAATAACTATAGAGCTGAAAGTGTGTATGTGCAACTGTCTATGTAATCTGTGTGTGTATGTAAGTATATACGTGTGTATACATATACACACACACGTGGGAACTTCAAAATGTTTGTAGAAAAATTGAATTAAATGATAAATGAATTACTCTATAAACTTTCCAAAGACCCCTCAAATATATATATATATATATGTGTGTGTGTGTGTATACATATGCATATATACATACACTATAGCTCTATTCACTGAGAGGGTCTGAGTACACTTAAACCCCAATAGCAATGAGCATACCTAGTGCCCACATGCTGAATTATTAATATCATTATCCACTAAAAGGAATGAGGACTTCTTGGAGAAATGGCTGAATCCAGGGTGGAGCAGGGAAATTAGACGATAAGCCTGGAAATGTTCATTGTGCCAGAAAGTGAGGAAGTGCTTAAAGAAGAAATGTCAGGAGGACATGGAAGCCAGCTTGAAGGGTGGTGTGGGGGCTCTCTCTCACTGGCCAACTCTGAGACAATATCAGTATCAAAATAAAAATTAAAAATAGATAATTTTTCATCCAACAAAATGAGAATGCATGCATCCACTCTAAATAAATAGATAAATAAATTGAAAGTTTTGAGTAATGAGTTTTTCCAGGGTCCCTCTCCACAAAATACTCAATAATTACAAAAGGCAAAAGACTCCCTCCACAATGGAGAAAGCCAGAAGACATGACTTTTAATGAAAGGATCAACATGAAAAAAACAGAAATATGATAAGAACACCTGAATCTGTGTACAACTGAAAGAGGTAATGAGAATAGCACATATTGCTTGTCTAATATTCTTGTCAATGAAGAGTAATCTAAACCTATTTATAAGAAAATATCAGACAAAACAAAATTGAGGGGCATTTTACAAAATAACTGATCTGTTATCTTCAAATTTCAAAGTCATGGAAGTCAAAGTAAGACTGCAAAAATGCTCCTGACTGAAAGAGATTATAAGGATCAGACAACTAAATAAAATACATTATTTTGAACTGTATTCCTTTGCTATAAACAACATTATTGGAACAACTGGCAAAATTTGAGTTGGGTCTGAAGATTAGATGTATTAATGTGCTAGTGTTAATTTCTTGATTTTGATAGTTGTACTTTGGTTGTATAAGAAACTAAGTTTGTTTTCAGAAATTATCCACAACATATTCAGAGTGATGGGGCATTAGGCTGACAATTTATTTTCAAACGGTTCAGGAAAAAAAGTTATTTGTACTGTGCTTCAACTTTTCTGTGAGTTTGTTTCAAAAATTATGTTAAAATAAAAATGAACATGAAGAAACCTTATGCAGTCATGTTTACATGATCGTGTATCTTATCTTGATCATGTATACATTGGTCAAAACTCCATGAAGTGTACATTAAAAATTAGTACATTTAATTGTATACAAATTACACTTGTACACAAAAGTACACTTCATTACTGTTGGTTAAAAAATACATAGTTGTGATTAAAATAAAAAAGAAATATCTTGGTTGAAAATGAGAATGAAACTCACTATGGTGAGAAGGGTCTGGATTTGGTGATTTGACATGTGACATGTGGCATAAGAACTCAAAGACCACCTGAAGATAAAAGACAACATAGTAATTTGTCAAGAAATTATAATAATCATCCATTCATGAAATCTAAAGCTGGAATTATGTTGTCCATTTATAAAAAATTACTGAAAGAGTTCCAATGGGCTGTCCAAGTTGTCATTATAAACGCATGGAACCAAAACCTAAAAGTGTACCGCCTATAGCCACAAGCAAGTCTTCTAACTAGAGATCTATGCATTCCACAGGCCCAGTGTTTAGGCAAACACAAAATCACCAAACAGGGAGGGATCCATTCATTCAGGAGATTAGCTCTTAAACATGAAAAACGAAACATTAAAAATCATCTACTTTTATGAAAGACAATCAGGACCCCAAACAAAATGCCATTAAGAAGATATTAAAGCAACGTGAAAAAGACTATAAAGCTTATAATCTCTGCATAGATAACTGAGGTAATACTATATATAAAAACAAGAATTTATAAAACAAGAAAAGGAAGTTAAACTAAAAATAAGGCAAACTTTTATAGGAACTTTGGAAATGAAAAATACAGTAAAAATGCCTACATATGGGATGGGGTAAAACTGATACAACAAAAGGGAATGTAACAATTGTCTAGCTGCAGAATAGTCAATTGATTGCAAGATATAATGAAGAATATCTTTAAGAATGGAGCACAGATAGTTTAAACAATGAGCAGTAATGAAGAGCAACTAAGAGACATAGAAGTTGTAGCAAGAACTTCCAACATGTATCTCATAAAGAAGCAGAGACTAGTGATTTTAAGAGGTAATGACACTGTGTGTGTGGGTGGGGTAGGGGGGTGGATATTCCCAGAATCTACCAGGAAAATTTTCTTGGATTGAAAAATCACAAATTACAGAACAGATTTTTTTGAATGAATATCTAGACATGTTATAGAGAAACTGCTGAACATGAAGAATAAAGAAAATACACCAAATCACCAGAAAATAAAAGTAGAAGCCATGAGTAAAGTGAGAGAATAGAACTGTAAACACAAATAGAAGCCTGCGTACTATAAAACTATTATAAAAGTATACTCAAAATAAAGAAATTTAGGACATTAACAACCAAACAAAAAGAAAAACGAAGTGAGAGGAAAATGGGATTCAAGAAGCAAAAGTGAGAAAACACTTCAATTAAAACATGGTGAGGAGTGACATAATAAAATCACACATTAAGGAGAACTAACTGTAGGGGCCAAAGGAAAAACTTCCTCTTCACCCCTGAACATTCATTAATAAAAATCACTGACAAATTCAGATCAACGTGAAGAAAAGGCATAACAAATTTTATTATTTAATGTGCCAGGAGAGGGCAAAGCATGGGGGAAATCATGAGAGGAATGTCAATTTTCCATTGGGGTACAGAGCTTATATACCCATTTTCATCGGGAAAGGGGTGTAGGAGTAAATGATTCTTAAGGGGATGCAATGGGCCTAGAGAACATACAGTGGCCTGGGACAAAGTCTATTTGGCCTGCAGAACAGACAATGACTGGTAAATGATTTTCTTAAAATACTGAATGGGACCAAAATATAAGATGACGTTCTGAGACAAAATTTAGTCAAGGTATGTTGATAGATGCCAGTGTCCCTTCCTATGATATGAGTTAAGTTAATGAAAACTCAGGGAAAGGACCAGAGCTATTTGTCTTCTTCTTTGGTGGGTCAAGACTTTAGACAGATAAGGAACAGCTTCATCCTGTACTTTGGAGAGGGACAGAGAATTGAGAGACAGGTGTGTGTGTGGGGGTGTGGGGGGGAGGGATGGTCAGAGAGCCTTTGAATCTGCTTCTTTATTCCAGTATGTTACAGCACCATGTTTTGGGGTAACACCTTACTGAACCCCAACGACCGAATAAAGACAGTTTTGGAAAAGACATAAAATTGGCAAACTACCTGTAAGACTAAAATTAAGAAGACAGAATGCTTAGTGAAGCAATATTAGTAATTTAAAAAGATATAACTACAGATATAAATTTAAAATGAGTTGCATAAATTTAAGCATTTAGAAATATAGATAGTGTAGATTAAACAAATACATTTCTTTAAAAAATAAATAATATCACAATATACAGAGGAAGAAATAACAGATCTGGATAGGTTAAATCTATTAAAGAAACTAACACTATTAAAATATACTTCATCAAATAAGGCATAAGAATAAGACAATTTTATTTAATTCCTCACTGGTTATCAATTATACTGTTCTTCCTTTTCTCTGTTGGTGAATGTGAAAACAGGATCAGGAAAATGTGTCCTTGATTTATAAAATGAGAAAGGTAAAACCTATATCTAGTCTACTTTCTGAATCTTTAAATATACTCTAATTGTTAGAAATTTAAAATGCCACTAATCAAAAGCAGAGGTAAAAATAGCTTTCAAATGACACATAATTAGATTCATAAGAAAAAATTATTAGTCTTTACCCGAAGTACAAAATTAAGCTCTATTCTATTGTGCAAGAAATAATTTTTGTGTTTTATAATTTATGAATAAGTAATTCTTCTCCTTGGGGAATTATTCAGTTCATCAATTAATATCTAGTGTTTTATCTAATATTTTCATAGAAAAAAAGAAAATTGATCATCATTAATTAGTAACTATTTACTTGCACTTAAAAAATATAAAATATAACTCACAGGCAAGGATTTATGTTTTAAAAAGTATATGTTTGTATTCTAAAAACTTTTTAAACTCAAAGGTATGTTTTCTATACACAACCACATACCTACAGAATTGTGTTTAGTAAGGTTAATCTGATGTATAATTTTAAAAAGCATTTATGTTCTCAGATTTCTATTATTAAATATATTTTATAAAATGGTATTCTAAACATCTGGAAAAAATTGATAAGATATCATGTCTTGTTTTATTCTGTTCTTGTGTTCCTCGTGTTCCTACTTAAACACATTTCTAAAAAAGCTACAAAAGCTGGTTTATTTTTGATAATAGATATAAGCACAAATCTCTTTTTCTGTTAAAAGAGAGGGCATCTAATCCAATTGGTCATTTAAAGAAATTGATTATATGCTATCCCAGGCTTGTCTCTAATCCAATATTTCACGAAATTGAGTACCTATGCCATCTTCTAACTAGAGTTTCTCTTTCCTCTCAAAATAAGTCTTCCTCAGACCACAGGTCCCAACCATCTTCTGTAGAATGTGGTCCCAATGTCACTTGAGTGTTCAAGTATTTGCTGGGATATTTGGTTATCTTCCACATGGGCTCTACTCATCGCCCAGTAGATGGCCTGTCAATCCACTTCTCAAAGTCCTTGATAGTCTAATGGGAATCAGATCTATGCATAGGCAGCTCAGGAGCAAGCCCAGAACCTCATAAATTTATGGGGTCTACTTTTCCCCAGCAACTTGCTCTACACAATCTCTCCAGTACTTTCTGGTTTTCTAGTGGTTCCCCTTTTCATTATTCCAATAAGAAAGATGTGGCTGTAGTTATCCCACTCTGCAATGCATTTCTATGACTGCATTAGCAGTAGGAGAACAGAAAAGAAAAAACACCAACAGAGATTCACCCTATCTGATTGGGACCCCAATTCCACTCATCAGAGAGGAAGGTTCCCTCTCTCAGAATTTTGGCTTCTCGGGACTCCTGTTGACAGGGCTGTAGTGTAGCTGCCATCACAGGATGGCTTGGGGCCTAGAGTGTGAGAAAATTGAGAATGAGAAATGGGGTTTTTTCATGCTCCTAGAGCTAGAACTAGATTGCTTCATTGGATCTCTTTCTGTCTATGCCCCAGGAGCCATTTCTGTGCTTCAGATTACATTGAGTTAAAGCTAGGACATATCATAGTAAAAAACCAAAACCAAACAAACAAACAAAAAACCAAAGATAAACTCAACTGAGGTTCTAAACTCTTGTCCTCTTTCCCAGCCTAACTGCTACTATTTACCTTTCACATCCTCAAATAGCTGCTCTATATATTCTGTCCAGGTTTTATAGCTTCATTCAGGAATAGACAGGTGAAGAGCATTTATTCCATTTTATCCAGAAAGTGAACTCCTGGGGGATACTTAGAAAAGTAAATTAGGAAAACAACAACCCCACCACTGCAGCTGGTCTCAAGACCACAAATAACATTTATTTTTCTCTCTTGCAATGCCCATTCTAGATTTTCCTTACCCTCGGCCAACACCTCTTCTGGTTTCAGTTGTTTTCCTGGTAGCCTGAGTCAAGGGATCTGAGTAGACAGTCACTATGCTTTTTGCAGAGTGTACTTGCTATGCTTGTTCATTTCCCATCAAAATTGGCAAAGGAAAATCAAGAAGTGCTCACTTGCATCAGGTGGATGCAAAACAAATTTCTCCCTAACCCCAAAGTGTGACAATATCCCTACCTCCACGTCATGATGAGGGTTAATTATACCTGTCAAGGTATTATTACTAGTTTTATTTGAGGATGTTATTTTGAGAGATGGTTACTCCTTTATCAACAATTCAGAATGAAAGAGCAATAATGCAATAGTGAGGTGAATAGTCTTGCTAATCAGAAAGGCCAATATTCAAATATGGGTTACTAGTTTACCAATTTTGGAAGGTTTTTAAACCTATATGACCTCAGTTTTATCACCTGTAATCTAAGCATAAGAATAGAACCTAACTGTATGGGATGGTATTTGGATTATGTGATTTGACCTATGGAAAAATACCACAGTGCCTGACACATACATTCCCTTGTGAAATGTTTTCTATCATTGTAATTCTCCATGACACATGATTAGGGTGGACATTGATCCCAGTTTTCCTCAGGACACCCAGTTTGCGTGTGCTTATCCCGTGTAATTAACACTAGTGACCCCTTTCACTTGAAAATTATCTGTTTGGATGTTCATATTTTATACTCACACTTTTCCATGTTGGTCTCTTGTACACTTGAGTCAATTGTCTTTTCCAGGTAAACATCAGTGATCCATTCTCCAATATTAGACACCACATGAGAATGCCAACTTGGACTCCATTTCCCAATGGAAAAATTTAACAAGAGTTACTTATCAAGCTAAAGCCCCTCAGTAATTCCTGAAAAACATAACTGTAACATTTTAAAAAGCTTAGATTTAAAACAATTGATAGTGTTAGGATGCACAATGTTTAAAATATCTCCATCTCAATACCAAACAATCAATATGTTTGTTAGCAAGGAGTTGATTTTTATTCAGTAACATGTACTGTTTATATGCCAGGTCATGAATGTTGATGTTTAAAATATAGCAAGGCAAAAGATACACAAATAAATAACTTTTTGTTAAAACATAGCAAATAATAATGTTTTATCAAAAAGCAAGGTGATTCCACAAGAACATTTACTCTCAAATGACTAAGAGAACCAAAGCTTGAAAAAAGCTGTGGAAAGAGAAGGAAATAGGTTTGAAGCAGTCACAGTTTGTCTCTGGTTGTGACAGTTGATGGTGCTGAATAGATAGGTGATGAAGGAACATTTTCAGACCAATTGTCAGACTCTGCGGAACTGATAGTCTGTCGGGTCCGCCTCCGGCCGACCCGAACAGCTCTAGCCTCATTCCTTTTGGTGAGAGAGCAAATGGCCCGGATTCCTCTTTCCCTCCTGTCCCTGTTGGAAGGAGACAGGGGAAGAGAGCCATGAAGAGAGGTGAGCACACCGTCGGCCCCAACCAGCTCAGTTAAAGGACACTCAAACGCGGCAGGGCTTCTGTTGAGCAGTTCCGTTTATTATCACACAAGCACTTGCTTTTATAGGCAGATGGGGAGGGGAGGTTTTAACATAATCCTATCAGCTTAAAGGTCAAGAGCATGCATCCTGTCTCAATGCCTAGCTATTGCAATCACGCAGTGTTCACGAGCGCAGAAGTGTGTATTTGGCCAATAAGGGCTAAGGCAAGGTTCCCGCAGACATTCCCACCCTACTTCCTCCCAGCGCAGTCTTAGGCTGCCACATTAATATGCCCTTGTGGGCCCATAATGGTGCCACTTGTAATGTCACTTAAGGTGGCGTTAGTTTTTAAGGCCCGACAATAGTCTCCATTATTTTGGTGCATCTGAAAGGACACTATGACAAGAAGGCTCAGTTAGTCTGCAGGGCAGGTGGTTAATGCTGTAGCACAAGAGAATTGCAAACTGCAGCTTTACTCATGTTCTTGTTAGTTTTCTTTGTATGATACTGTAGTTCTTTGATTTTAGTCACTTTTGTCAAGCCCCTTGTTACCTCCGTATGAATTGTTTTTCAGTATATATTTTTTTCTAAATCTTTGAGACTCATTACACAACACTAGGCAAAAACAAAAGCTAAAGATGAAAGAAACATTCAGGACAATGGCAAAGTGCACAGACAAAGGCACAGATTGGGTACAGGAATGTGATGCTTCTTGCAGCACCAGTATCAAGGAAGGAAGATGTCTGTCCCTATTGCTGATATTCCATGTAATTTTTCAAGGATCTACACATGAATATGACATTCCACCATTTGTTTTGGAATATAAGTGGAGACTTCCAAAAAATTGTTTTGCCTTTTAGACAATAAATGTAAATTCTGGCCAAAATCCTCTAACTAATAAATATGTTTATTCTATGAAATTTAGATATAAAAATAAAAAGTGGTATTTTACTGGGAAATCATTATCAGGAAAAAGTTCTGCAGGAGAAAACTGTATATGTACTGTGCAAAATATATCTTAGTTTTTCTTGTCTCTTTCCTGTGAATAACCCTCTCTATCCACCTATCACCATATGTTTTATGCCTGGAAAATATACCTTCATTCTTTAAGATACCTCTTAGATTTTGTACATACCCAGGATGCAATTCCTGATAATTTTAAACATCTGCCTGAATCTGAGTTATACGCATGTCCTATGTTCTCTTCTTCTTATGTCTGTCTTGGCTGTGATATCAGAGTATTTAGTTGCCCATTTACTAGTCTTTATTCCATGTACTCCTCAAATTCCCTGACAGAAAGAGCTATATCTAGCTCATTTCTGAATCCCCATTTCTAGCAGAATGCCTACATGTGCTAGTACTCAAACATGTTCAATGACTGAGGGAAGGAATTTAACTGAACAATTATCTATGACAAGCCTAAGGCTCAGGAGAGAAGCTAGAACTGCTAATGCATATTTATAGATCTTCCTTGTAGAGTAGGTAGTTGAAGCTCTACCAGTGGATGAGTTCTCTCTAGGAGAAGGGAAATAGCAGTGATTTTCAAATCTGACTATGCTTTAAAATTACCTAGGGAGCCTTTAAAAAAATAAAAATGTCCAGGATCCACCCAAGAAATTTTGAAACAATATCTCTGTGGATGGAGGAAGGTGTTCCCCATTTGTAAAAGCTCCCCAGGTGATTATAATATGAAATTAGAGTTAAGAAATGATGGTAGAGATTTTTTTTTTATAGCTCATACAAAAGGATTTAGAATGAAAATATCTAAGGATCTGGATAAGAAAAAGTAGCCATAAATAAATAAATAAACAAACAAGACAGACAGACAAAGACAGGGAGGGAGAAAGAGAGGGAGAGAGTGAGAGAGGAAGGAAGGAAGAATAGAAGGAAGAAAGTCTCAGAAAAGTAGGAGAACATGAAGCTGTATTGTCACAGAAGTCAGGGGAGGAGAGTCCTAAAAAGGAGTTGTGTAATAAAGTGTAAAATGTCAGACTGATTTCCCGGACAATGGAAACTAAAATAAAAGCAGAGAGTAAGAGAGACAGAGAGTTTGGAGGTCACTGGCAACTTTATTAAAAGCTGTTTAGGCGGTGGGATGCTAAGACAGGGATTGAAATTACAGTGAGTTAAAAAATAAATTAAATGTAGGAACTGCTAATTTCCCTAAAAACCAAAAGAAATACTTGTTCTAAAGTATTGTCAAGGAATTAAGTCAATGTTTACTTTCTTTCTGCTATAGTCATTTGTCTATTGTTTGATAACACTGTATAAATTCTCACAGTAAAAATGTAATGACATGATTTAATGCTAAAAATATAAAGTAATACCACAAGTAACATGAACAACCTTCTTTATAACCACAAAGTAATCTTCATATCATGTATAGGAAAACAGGTATAAAGCTGTGGAAACACAGAGAACTAATCTATTTCTTATTAATCTATTTCTTATTATTCCACTGGATAAGACGAAAGCTGATATTCATGTATATGTATCAGATAAAGAATGTTTCTCATCTTACTTTACAATAACCACAATAGTAAATACTACAATTTTCTTAATCAGAATATCTTGTTGCTATTTGTGAGGAAAATAGAGTAGTTTAGTCAGGCCCCCTCACCTCAGGTCTGGTTGGAGGTGGTGCAGCACATTCTTTGTAAACAAGTTGTGTGGGGGTGGAGTTAGTGCAC